>NC_090437.1:807025077-807650077 GCF_031143425.1 Pleurodeles waltl | reverse complement strand
TCTGTATTGCCACTCAAAGTAATTGGTCCGATTTTCTTGCCCTTGCTGAATTCTCCTATAACAATACAGCACATAGCGCAACCGGAGCAACACCTTTTTATTGCACTTATGGTCTTCATCCTAGGGCCACTTCCACTATTCCTTGTAAAACTTTGTTTGTTCCTGCAGTCACTTCTTTTGCACAATGAATCTGCCAAATCCAAGGTCTAATCCATACCACTCTTTTGGCCTCTAAACAAGCAGTGAAAGAGAAGGCGGATCGTCAATGTCAGAAGGCACCCTCTTATCAAGTAGGACACAAGGTGTGGCTTTTCTCCAGATTTCTGCCCTCACGGTTTTATCTAAACAAATTCAAACCTTGTTTTTATGGACCCTTTCGAGTACTGCAAGTGTGTTCGCCTAAAACTGCCTCATACCTGGGGAGTTCATCCTGTTTTTCATGTTTCCCAGTTAAAATCTGTTATTCCTAATCCATACAACCGATGTTTTCTATGACCGCCTCCCCTTTCTGTGGATGGCCATCCCGAATATGAGGTGTAGTAAATCTGTGATTCCTGATTGTTTTCGGAACTAACTGCAGTTTTTGATTCACTGAAGAGTTATCCCCTCAGTGATTGCTCTTGGGAGGATGCATCATCTGTCCATGCCCCTCGTTTAGTTCGCCTTTTTTATTCCTGTTGTTCTGACAAGCTTGGGTCCTCTGGGACCTACTGTGACTCTGAGCTTAACCGCGGCGTCTCTTTTCTCGACCGCGGTCGGACCGTGACTCCGATTATTGGAGCACCGTCCTCTGCGTTTCTGCACAACATTTTCAGTGCATTTCTAGAAGCACATTTTGGACACCCAGTCACGTCGTCCTTACCTGTCTCTATGACATTTCTTCTTGCTTGTTGGTGGTGGACTCCTCTTCTTTTCTTTTTTCTTCTTTCCTTCTGTTTTTTCTGTGCACTTTGTCTTTTTCTTTCTCCTGGTTTCCATGCTATCTTCTTACTGGTTTCCATGTTGTCTTCTCTCTGTTCCTTTTTCCCAGCATGCCTTTTTCTTTTATCCCCTTTGCTGCCAGGGCTTTTCTCCCTCCTGTGCCAAGCCTTTTTTTGGCTATTTGGGGCAGTTCGCGCTTAGACCCTCATAACTTTTTGTTCACATAAGCTACCCACGCCAAATTTGCGTCCTTTTTTCCCTACATCCTAGGGATTATAAAGGTACCCAGACTTTGTGGGTTCCCCAGAAGGAGGCCAAGAAATTAGCCAAAATACAGTGAGAATTATGTTTTTTTCAAACAAATGGGAAAAAGGGGCTGCAGAAGAATGCTTGTGGTGTTTTCCCTGAAAATGGCATTAACAAAGGGTTTGCAGTGCTAAAATCACCAGCTTCCCAGCTTTCAGGAACAGGCAGACTTGAATCTGAAAACCCAATTTTTCAACACAATTTTGCCATTTTACTGGGACATACCCCATTTTTACTATTTTTTTGTGCTTTCAGCCTCCTACCAGTCAGTGACAGAAATGGGCGTGAAACCAATGCTGGATCCCAGAAACCTAAACATTTCTGAAAAGTAGACAAAATTGTGAATTCAGCAAGGGGTAATTTGTGTAGATCCTACAAGGGTTTCCTACAGAAAATAACAACTGAAAAAAAAAAATATTGAAATTGCTGAAAAAAACAGCAATTTTTCTCTATGTTTTACTCTGTAACTTTTTACTGCAATGTCAGATTTTTCATAGCAATATACCGTTACGTCTGCTAGACTCTTCTGGTTTCGGGGATATATAGGGCTTGTAGGTTCATCAAGAACCCTAGGTACCCAGAGCCAATAAATGAGCTGCACCCTGTAGTGGGTTTTCATTCTATACCGGGTATACAGCAATTCATTTGCTGAAATATAAAGAGTGAAAAATAGCTATTAAGAAAACCTTTGTATTTCCAAAATAGGCACAAGATAAGGTGTTGAGGAGCAGTTATTTGCACATCTCTGAATTCCGGGGTGCCCATACTAGCATGTGAATTACAGGGCATTTCTCAAATAGACGTCTTTTTTTACACACTCTCTTATATTTGGAAGGAAAAAATGTAGAGAAAGACTAGGGGCAATAACACTTGTTTTGCTATTCCATGTTCCCCCAAGTCTCCCGATACAAATGATACCTCACTTGTGTGGGTAGGCCTAGCGCCCGCAACAGGAAATGCCCCAAAACACAACGTGGACACATCCCATTTTTTGACAGAAAACAGAGGTGTTTTTTTCAAAGTGCCTACCTGTAGATTTTGGCCTCTATCTCAGCCGGCACCTAGGGAAACCTACCAAACCTGTGCATTTTTGAAAACTAGAGACCTAGGGAAATCCAAGATGGGGTGATTTGTGGGGCTCTGACCAGGTTCTGTTACCCAGAATCCTTTGCAAACCTCAACATTTGGCTAAAAAAACACATTTTACTCACATTTCGGTGACAGAAAGTTATGGAATCTGAGAAGAGCCACAAATTTCCTTCCACCCAGCATTCCCCCAAGTCTCCCTATAAAAACGATACCTCACTTGTGTGGGTAGGCCTAGCGCCCACGACAGGAAATGCCCCAAAACACAACATGGACACATCCCATTTTTTGACAGAAAACAGAGGTGTTTTTTTCAAAGTGCCTACCTGTAGATTTTGGCCTCTAGCTCAGCCGGCACCTAGGGAAACCTACCAAACCTGTGCATTTTTGAAAACTAGAGACCTAGGGGAATCCAAGATGGGGTGATTTGTGGGGCTCTGACCAGGTTCTGTTACCCAGAATCCTTTGCAAACCTCAACATTTGGCTAAAAAAACACATTTTACTCACATTTCGGTGACAGAAAGTTATGGAATCTGAGAAGAGCCACAAATTTCCTTCCACCCAGCATTCCCCCAAGTCTCCCTATAAAAACGATACCTCACTTGTGTGGGTAGGCCTAGCGCCCACGACAGGAAATGCCCCAAAACACAACATGGACACATCCCATTTTTTGACAGAAAACAGAGGTGTTTTTTGCAAAGTCCCTACCTGTAGATTTTGGCCTCTAGCTCAGCCGGCACCTAGGGAAACCTACCAAACCTGTGCATTTTTGAAAACTACAGACCTAGGGGAATCCGGGATGGGGTGACTTGTGGGGCTCTGACCAGGTTCTGTTACCCAGAATCCTTTGCAAACCTAAAAATTTTGCTAAAAAAACACATTTTCCTCACATTTTGGTGAGAGAAAGTTCTGAAATCTGAGAGGAGCCACAACTTTCCTTCCACCGAGCGTTCCCCCACATCTCCCAATAAAAATGATACCTCACGTGTGTGGGTAGGCCTAGCGCCCGTGACAGGAAATGCCCCAAAACACAACGTGGACACATCCCATTTTTTTACAGAAAACAGAGGTGTTTTTTACAAAGTGCCTACCTGTAGATTTTGGCCTCTAGCTCAGCCGGCACCTATGGAAACCTACCAAACCTGTGCATTTTTGAAAACTAGAGACTTAGGGGAACCCAATATGGGGTGATTTGTGGGGCTCTGACCAGGTTCTGTTACCCAGAATCCTTTGCAAACCTCAAAATTTGGCTAAAACAACACATTTTACTCACATTTCGGTGACAGAAAGTTATGGAATCTGAGAGGAAGCACAAATTTCCTTCCACCCAGCGTTCCCCTAAGTCTCCCGATAAAAATGATACCTCACTTGTGTGGGTAGGCCTAGCGCCCGCGACAGGAAATGCCCCAGAACACAACATGGACACATCCCATTTTTTGACAGAAAACAGAGGTGGTTTTTGCAAAGTCCCTACCTGTAGATTTTGGCCTCTAGCTCAGCCGGCACATAGGGAAACCTACCAAACCTGTGCATTTTTAAAAACTACAGACCTAGGGGAATCCGGGATGGGGTGACTTGTGGGGCTCTGATCAGGTTCTGTTACCCAGAATCCTTTGCAAACCTCAACATTTTGCTAAAAAAACACATTTTCCTCACATTTCGGTGACAGAAAGTTCTGGAATCTGAGAGGAGCCACAAATTTCTTCCCACCCAGCGTTCCCCCAAGTCTCCCAATAAAAATGATACCTCACTTGTGTGGGTAGGCCTAGCGCCCGCAACAGGAAATGCCCCAAAACACAACATGGACACATCCCATTTTTGGACAGAAAACAGAGGTGTTTTTTGCAAAGTGCCTACCTGTTGATTTTGGCCTCTAGCTCAGCCGGCACCTAGTGAAACCTACCAAACCTGTGCATTTTTGGAAACTAAAGACCTAGCGGAATTGAAGATGGGGTGACTTATGGGGCTCTGACCAGGTTCTGTTACCCAGAATCCTTTTCAAACCTCAAAATGTGGCTAAAAAACACATTTTCCTCACATTTCGGTGACAGAAAGTTCTGGAATCTGAAAGGAGCCACAAATTTCCTCCTACCCAGCGTTCCCCCAAGTCTCCCGATAAAAATGATACCTCACTTGTGTGGGTGGGCCAGGTGCCTGCAACAGAATAAGGCCAAAAGCTTGTAGAGATAGAGGGGATAGCACAGCAAGTTGATAAGGACATATTCTTCTCTAATACATATTTAGGCTGACTCTGCTTTCGGCACCCACAAGTTGGTGGCATGCTTCATCATCAGGGTCCCACCGAATGCACCTAGCGTATCACATGTGTGCTGCGACGCCTGATCACAGCGGAGCAGGTTTTGACATTTTTACCAGACATACTGGTTGGTTTATTAACAAGAGATTTCACAAAAATTAAATGCACTGTGAATAAATGAAAGGCCAAAAAACTGAACCAATGACTCACAGCTCGTGAGCTGTAAAGCCATGGCAAGGCACCAACCGATTTACAGTCCATTCACACACCTTTCATACATGACATGTACAAGACCATTGACGCCGCCAGCCACGGGCCATGCACATTACAACACTCGCATCGACAGACAGGGCCACTCAAGGGCCCATCACTTATATACGCCCACATGCCTGATAGAGCAATCACACCAGCTGATGGGAGGGGGTGGACTGGTGTTTGGCTGGCAGTGTGTTGCAGTAGCCAACAGCAAGTCAATATGTACACTATGTACATCCTCAGCCAAGCCCCACTCCACACACAATAGCATCACTTTTTTGTTTTTTTTAAACAAAGAAACCCCTAACTAATTAGAAATAATTACAAACACAAAAGCTCTAACTAAGTACATGACAGAAATGCTAACCATGAAACTGAACACATGAAAATACAAAACAGACATGAGTTTACACTCATGGTTGTTCCCAGTAATTCTTCTTGGTGTGGTAATTCTTAAAACAACCACCCACACACAGCCCAGGCTTTGAAGGACAATCTGGGCAGTACATTCGAGTCTCCCTCCGGATACCTCTTCGAAAACACACTCTACATTTCTTAGCTGGAAAGTCTTTTGTGGGTGTGGGAGGAATGTGCTCAGCAAAGTGGCAATCTTTCAATCTAGACACATCCTCCACCACTGCTTCTCTAGGAACTCTGGCCTGTTCCACCACAATAAGGCTCTCGATCACTGACTCCTGAAATTTCACAAATGTCATCTTTGACTCTGGAGACCTATCCTTAAACACAATAAAAGCATTAAAAGTTGCTAAGTGGAAGAGGTGAATTGATAACTTCTTATACCAAACGTAAGACTTACGAATAGCAGTATAAGGTTCCAACCTTTGATCAACTCTATCTACACCTCTCATGTGCTTATTATAATCTAAAATGCACACAGGTTTGCTCACTTCAGCAACCTGGCCCCAAACAGTCATGGGGGAAGTATTCTCATCATGGATGGTACTTAGCATGTAGACATCCCTCCTGTCTGAAAACTTCAAAGCTAGCAGCTCATCATTCCGCAAGGCACTGCACTGTCCCCTCTGAAGTTTTTTACAGACAGGCTCCCTTGGATAGCCTTTCCGGTTACAACGAATTGTGCCACAAGCAACAGTGTCCACTCTAAACTCGTTGAACAACTGCACTCCAGTGTAAAAGTTATCTACATACAAATGGTGACCTTTGTTGAAGAGTCGTCTACCAAGTTCCCACACAATTTTCTCAGTAACTCCAAAAGTGGGAGGACAATCATGGGGGTCAATCCTGGAATCCCTACCAGAGTAGACACGGAAATTATACACATATCCTGTACTACTTTCAGACAGCATACACAATTTAATTCCACATCGTGCCCTCTTGCTAGGAATGTACTGCCTAAAAACCAAACGACCCTTGAAGAGGACCAAAGACTCGTCCACAGCTATTTCTTTGCCTGGAACATAGACCTCTAAAAAACGATCTACAAAATAATCAAGGACAGGCCTAATCTTAAAAAGACGGTCAGATTCAGGGTGATCTTGTGGCAAGGCTAATGCATTGTCAATAAAAAGCAGCATCCTAAGAAGAAGCAAATACCGATTACGAATCATTGTTGCAGGAAATATAGCTGTTGCCATCAAGGGACTAGTAGACCAATAAGAAGCCAGTGACGGCTTCCTTATCAACCCCATCAAAAGAGTCAAACCTAAAAACCTTTTCATCTCTTCCAAATTTGTGGGAATCCACTGGGCAGCTCTAGAGTGCGGCCTAAGTCTAGCAGCGTTGTCCCTCAAATACTGCTCCGCATACAAATTAGTCTGCTCAATAATGTCTTCCAAAAACACATCATCGACAAATAACTCAAAGAAATTGACAGGCAAAAAGTTCTCAGTATTTACTCTACACCCCGGGAGACCAGTAAAGGCAGGCATCTCTGGCTGCTCCATGTTAGGGGCAACCCAGAGTTCAGGTCTTCTAACGGGAAACTTTTCAGCCCCAGGTTGCTGCACTAATGGCACATCAGTGTCCTCCTCTGAAACAGGCCCTTCATCTGCACTGAGTGTGGCTTCCTCATCAGAAGATTCCTCTCCGGCAGAAACTTCACTGCCAGAATCCCTCACTTCCTCCTCTGCCTCAGATGCAGAGTCCGTCTCATAATCATGATCAGACAATGACTCAAAAAGCATACCAACCACCTGCTGAGCGGTCATCCTGCGGCAAGCCATGATCTTTCCTACGAAAATTAACTGGACAAATGCACCACCAACAACCAGCACTGTGTGAGATAAGTAATAACGTGTAGCTTTATTAGTAAGAGTTATAAACTCAAAAACTATACAGCTCACTTGCCTGAAAAAGCTTGAATCACCAGCAACTACTCTGCACAGACACAGCAATCACCAATGATATCCCACTAAAAAGAAAGAAAGAAAAGCAAATTAGAAATAAGACAACACAAATATCATTGTGCACAAATCTAAGGACAATTTCACACAAACCTGCATTTAGTACACCACCTACAAACATGTCATTCATGCATGGCAACAATACTCCTTTGTAGTAAATTGTTTTTACTTACCTAAAACATGCAACTATGCAACTTGCCCAGGGGCCCAACCCAAAACAAAAAAAAAACACACACACACTATCCCTGGTGCCTACGTGGCTTCTGCCCCCCTTGGGGGCATATGGGCCTAAAAAAAATAGGCCCATCTGCCCCCAAGGGGGGCAGAAATGGCCAACAGTCCAATGCCCCCCTTGGGGGGGCGCCCCTTGCCCCAGGGGACGCCCCCCACATAAATAAACATATTTTTAAAAATCCCTGGCGTTCTAGTGGTTTATGCCCCCTTGGGGGCAGATCAGCCTAAAAATAATAGGCTGATCTGTCCCCATGGGGGGCAGAAATGGCCTTGGTACACGTGCCCCCAGAGGGGGGGCTACCCTTGATCAAGGGGCCACCCCCCCTCCACTAACACACACACTATCCCTGGTGTCTAAGTGTCTTCTGCCCCCTTTGGGGGCAGATGGGCCTAATAAAAGTAGGCCCCTCTGCCCCTATGGGGGGGCAGAAATGGCCAACAGTTCAATGCCCCCCTTGAGGGGGTGCCCCTTGCCCAAGGGGACACCCCCCACATAAATAAACATATTAAAAAAATCCCTGGCGTTCTAGTGGTTTCTGCCCCCCTTGGGGGCAGATGAGCCTAAAAATAATAGGCCGATCTGTCCCCAAGGGGGGCAGAAATGGCCTTGGTACACGTGCCCCCAAAGGGGGGTGACCATTGCCCAAGGGGTTGCCCCCAATCCACTAACACATACACACACACATTATCCCTGGTGTCTAAGTGGCTTCTGCATGGGCCTAAAAAAAATAGGCCCATCTGCCCTCAAGGGGCAAAAATGGCCAACAGTTCAATGCCCCCCCCAACAAAACTAAACATGTTAAAAAATCCCTGGTGTTCTAGTGGTTAGGGGGGCAGAAATGGCCACAACAAACATGCCCTCAAATGGGAGCGACCCTTGCCCAAGGGGCCGCTCCCCAACGCAAAACATTTGAAATATAAAAAAAAAGAAATCTCTGGCGTCTAGTGGATTCTGCCCCCTTGGGGGCAGATCAGTCTAAAAATAATATGCCGATCTGCCCCCAAAGGGGGCAGAAATGGCCACAAGAAACATGCCCCCAAACGGGAGCGACCCTTGCCCAAGGGGCCGCTCCCCAACGCAAAACATACAAACATAAAAAATAAAAAATCCCTGGCTTCAAGTGGATTCTGCCTCCCTTGGGGGCAGATCGGCCTAAAAATATTAGCCCAATCTGCCCCCAAGGGGGTCAGAAATGGCCACAAGCAACATGCCCCCAAATGGGAGTGACCCTTGCACAAGGAGCCGCTCCCCGGCAGGTAAAAGACAAGGGTACAACAAACATACAAAATCCCTGGCATCTAGTGGGCATTCCTGTTGCCCGATCACAATGCGATCGGGCAGCAGGAATGCTCAAAGAGACACCAGGGGAAAGGAAAAGCCTTTCCTTTCCCCCGGGGCCTCTTTGTCCCAAACCCCCGACCCGCCGGAGGAGAAACTCACCTGTTCTCCTGTGATCGCACTGGAAGCAAATGGCTTCCAGTGCGACCGGCAGTGTGTCATGATGTCAGCGCGCGATCATGCACTGACGTCATTATGGGGGGTGGAGGGGGTCTCCCTTACTGATCGCATCCGCATGCATTTGTATGCAGAGTATTGAAAAAATGCTCTCTTGCCTCTTAACACTGCAGCCAACAAGACCTCCTTGATTTTCTCTGCCGTTACCAACCTCTGGGAGCCAGGATGCGGGGCAAAGCAGGTGATAAGGTTCCTGCCTTCAGCACGGAGGAGCTGGAGCTCCTTGCCAGGGAGGTCCTGTTCCTGTACTCCAGTTAAATGGGAACCCAGAATAACAGGTAGGTGCTTATTTGGGAAATGTTTGACCAAGTAACTGGTTCCATCTTTTGGCAACAGGCTAATTAGTCCCTTTTTGTGCATTGGTGAAGTGTTGTGTTTGGAGTGTAGTGAACTGAATGATTTAGCTGGGGACAGAATGTTGTTTGACAATGTTAGAAATGTCTGTACATGGAAATGAAAAGTCACCTGAAAGGAGAAGCAGAAATATCTGTCCATGTAACTCACAATTCCAGATTTCATTGAACAAATTGCAGGCCTCTTACTACCAGTGGCCAGTAGATAGTGTACCAGTAGAAAAAGTGAAAACATACATCCCATGTGTACATGAGAGCACTGTTAAGTGCAAGAAGATTACCTAAAGTTATGGAGGTGTCTGATACTGTCCTGTCACCTGGGATTACAGCCCATATTGTGGAACAGGATTAACCCTATGGTTTAAACATGTCATGGTACCACATATGGGGAAAGTTACTTCCTGTGCTGTAAGTTCAAATGACACAGGCTCTCAATCATCCATACAAATATGAACCACCGGCCAGCGGGGATGTCATAATGGGCACTGCGGGAGTGCGGCCGCATTGGCGGCTGCACAGCGGTTACCGCCACCCGCCAATGTTGTAATGAGGCCCAATGTCTCTTGAATGTATCGAAAAGTGTATGATGTGGTCTAGATGTACTTTACCAGAACTAGAACAATAAAGACACTTACTGGAGAAGAAGATGCAACATTTTTGATACCTGACGAGCCAGATGATGAGAACATCGTAAAGCTGACCAATCAATGACATGTGAACTGTGAAATATTAGAATTCATAGATTTGGTACATAGACATTATTGGTTAGGGTAATAACGTACATCTAATTGACCAATTGGAAATTGGGGGATAGTCTGGGTGACTTTGATATAACAACGTGACAGAGGGAAAGGACTTCAGACTTATTCTGATTGTGAAGCGATAATTGGGAGAAGAAGAGATTTGAGATTCTGTCATTGGGCTCATACTCTCTGATTGAGAGCCCTGATGTGATGCTGATCGACTGATGACCTGAGGACGAAGACTGACTCTGTTGCTGACCCATACCGTGGATAGGTTGATTTGACAATGTGACTGAAATGTATTTTTTGTGTGCCTTTTCTTTCTAGGTACCAATTGCGCTGTCTAAATAGTATTCTTAGCTAGATGTTTTTCTAAATTCTTCTTTCTAAATTGTTTTGCTTGAAATCCCACATGCTGATGCTAATCTGGGTTAGATGAGGGTTTCCTTACATGACGTTTTACAGATTACAGAGACAAATGGCTGACAGACTGTTTTGCTGAACTTCATGACTAGAAATGACTTATTGCCTTTGATTCTTTTATTGACCTGTGTTAATGCTTTAGAATGTACTCTGATGCAAGCTTTGATTGGTTTATGTTTTTGACACCTTCTAACAAATTGATGCTGGTTTTTATTTGAATTAAATTGCGTTTGAATTAATCTCATGATTTAGTATTGTAACCAAAAGGGGAAATAAAATTACTAAAACGTATTTTGAGGTGTGGTTATTCATGGCTGAAGGGTCATGGTGTGATGATTACTGCTTTTATTGACTATTGATTAATGATTTAACTAATGGTTATTGAATGTTGTGCATTGATTATTGAGAACATTGGTCACACCATAGCTAGGATACTCCATGCGCATCAAAAGGTTCATCGACCTGTGCGCGTCACCTTGTACGTTTACTTATTAAGGACCGACGTGCTAACAGTTGTGTGGCATCAACATAACAGTTGACACACATCCAATGCACATGAGGATTTCTTGAAGTGTTTGATGTGTTATTTTGTGCTAAAGGTTGCCACTAGATTCCCCATCACAAGACAAGTACTGTTCTGAGCAGACCCCCCATGACTGCATGCAAACAAAGGGGTACTTGCACTTTCTCTGTTTAATGAGGGATAGTTGGACCAAACATGCCCCATTTGTGGATTGAGTCAGGTGTGATGCTCCATCACAAATGTGAATAAGTAATGTAAGCCATATTACTGGTGACACTGCAAAAGAAGCACTTATGATACAGTTGATGTATCAGACTTGACATTGGTAAGCTAGTGCTTTGACAGCATGACAATGGGCATCTGCACCAAAAGGAATGGAGATATGTAAAATAACATCATCCTTTATCTGAAATATGTTGGAAACCTGTTTTCGCAGCCACATTCTAGTTAGTTCATGTGGACGTTAGCAGATTGTCATGAAGCCTTATTCCTTCACAAACGTTGCAGTTTGTGTCACTAAACATGAATTTGTGTGTCAAACTGCAACAAATGCAACAGACAGGAATGTGTCCTCATTGGTGTGTGGGGTACACATACACCAAACAACATTTTGGTATCCTTGGTGAAGTTGAGGTGGGAAATCAATGATGCTGAGAAATGTTATACTTAAAGAGACATTTGTAGATTGAAGTTTACATCACAAAGATGTTGTGGAATATCTTGGAAATCAATACCAGGCCCAAAACATGACTGTTTTGGAAATAAGAATATGTTTTAGCTCTGTACTGCAGTGGGTTTAAAAATGTCTAAATGCCTATGTGTTTTCTCATGCTGTCTACCTGTGTTTTCTGCATCATCTGGCCAAGGCGAAGGTGACAGCGGCCATGTCGGCGGAGAGGAAGCTGGCCACTGTGGCTTGGGTGTGGACACCATAGACACAGAGGGACCCAGTGTCATGGAGGGTGAGGTGACTGGCATTGAGGCCACCAGTGACTCAACATAATCTTTGGAGGCATCCAATGAAGACCAGTCCATAGTGGTGGTGGACCCTGGAGCAACTGTTACACTTGCCTCATTGTCCATCACCCACATTCCGATCACCACCCTCCCTCCTTCTCCCCCCAGTTGACTGTGGCCACCCCCTAAAAAGGAAGGCATCACCTTTGCTGCATGCACCTCCCCCCTGCCCTAGTGCCCTAGGCTGCGCTCAATGAGGAGGCTGTAATTGGTTTGCAGAGTATTGTTGTAGGCCAGGCCACACTACTTCATGCCATCCAGGGGCTGAGTGGTCATACACCCAGATTCTGGCTTACCTGGATGGCATTCACAGTGCCCTGTCTGGCCTACAGCAGTCATTCCAGGGCCTGGTCTCCTCATTGATTGCAGCATCCCACCCACCCCAACTTTGTGCCTCAACTCTGACCCCATCCCCACCCAAAGTCCCTCTACCCAGCCCTATCCATAGTGCATGCACACCTTTACAAGCACACACACAAGCAGCGTAACCTCACATACACACAAGCATGGCAAAACACACACACACATGCTGACATCACAGCCCCCATCACCACCACAACCACAATCATACCTGCAGTCACCACACCCACCACGACACAGACATCTGTACTCACCACCAGCACACCTACAGTCAGCACACCCACCACAACACAAACACCCATACACACCACCAACACACCCACCACAACACACACATGCACCAGTACACCCACACACACCAATACACACCACCTCTACAACAGACACATCCACACACACACAATCTGAACACACATCCACACTCACCAACTTAACAGACATCTAGTAATCACACAAAGCAAAACATACAGCACAGACACCAGTTCCACAGGCACCCACACCTTCAACAGACACATGAACATCAGAGACTACCACTCCCTCTACCTCTCAATCTTAGCTCCCTGCCAACCACCCTACCATTTTTTTTTCAAGGAAGACATTTGTTCCCTGCCCTGATCTCTTCCATATCCCAAACCACCCATCCCACACATCTTTTCACCCCTTCTGCACCCCAAGCAACCCCTTCCACATCTCAAACCATCCCTCCCATATGTAAAATCACCCCTCTCAAATATTTTCCACCCCTTCCACACCCCAACCCACCCCTCCCCATCTCAAACTACCCTTCCTAAATTTAAATCCACCCCTCCCAAATATCTCTCCATGCCTTTCACACCTCAACCCACCCCTTCCACATCCTAAACTGTCCCACTCAAATATAAATCCACCCCAAATGGCTTTCCACCCCTTCTGCACTCCAATCCACCCCTTCCAAATACTATCCCACCCCTCCCATATCCCAACCCACACCTTCCAAATCCCAACCCACCCCTTCCAGAAACCCAAACCCACCCTCCATACCCAAAGACCTACCTCCCAATAGCTGCACTGGGCTGCCTGCTCTGTGCCCCATTGATAGTTGTGAGCATGCACCAACACTATGGACTACTGGCCTGGTGCCTTTATTTTTTTCTGTACAGTTTTATTTCATTTACTTATGCGAGAGCTACCTTATTTCCATAAAACATTATTATTTTGAGATTGCCTTTGTCCTGGCCTTATTTAATGATTGTTACTAACTGTTTGCTGATAAAGTTATTTCGGCTACTGTGTGTACCATGCACTTACTCTCATTTGTGACAATGACAGGCACATGTTGTATATTTTAGATATTTTTATTTTAAAGTCATAGACTAGTATTGTATATTTGTGATGGACATATTAATTTTGGTGCAAGCATTCATCTTGTTACTGGACACTTATAGCAAAATTATACGTGTTTCTGTTAATGTGAGTGGGGAATGCATGTGTGTTTATTTTGACATGGTGTGTCAATGATATGCACATATGCATTACACAGGGAATTTGACACTTTACAGTTAAATTACATCTAATGTTTCTCTTATATTGCACACACCAAGGGGACACGTGACCTTCATACATCTCTGCCATGTTTGTAGTTTAGAGTTAAGATTGCTAGTACATTCTGTGTACACCCACTTGTAGCATGGTGTAGTGCAATTGCCACATTATTATAGGATTGAGTAGTTCCTATTGGGTGTACTATTTCAGTTCATGATTTCAAATGTATTGGGAAATTATTGCACACACCTGTCTGAACACATTTCTGTGATTTTTTGTGCATGTGTCCATTGCCATGGAGGCAGTTCATACCAGGTTAGTGAGCACTACTAATATCTCGAAATGTGTTATAATACATATAATACTTTCTAAGTACATTACACACATATGCATTGTGCATCATTATGGTGTTGTTTGCAAAACAGTTTTACTTATGCATGAGTCCAGTGCCTCTGTACAGCAACAAATTTGAGAATGACAGGTATAACAGTGACTTACCTTCTCTTCTGGTGATGACAGGATTGATTTTCTTCTTGGTCCACCAGCAGCAGCAAGGGCAGGACTTGTATGAAAAAGCTGCAGCCAACCCGCCACTTCTCCACTCATTCGGCCATGGGAGTATCAGCCATCGGGCCAGCGATAACAATCTCCAGCCCAGGGGCAGACGTAGTACCTCCGGCCGCATTATGAGCCTGCCTACCACCATAGTTGTCATGGCATTAGCAACACCACGAAAACCATGATGGTAGGCCCTACCGGTGACAGGGAATTAATTATTTCCCTGTCACCGGTAGGTAGCTGCCCCACCCTCCAATACACACCTGCCACCCCCTTCCATCCAAACTCCCCTCACCCTCGCCGATCCTCACACACACACCCTCACCCCTTCTGATCCTCAAACAAGCACCCCACCCCCTCTGATCCTCACACCGACCCACCCCCATACACACACACCCGCAGACACACACATGCATACACCCAATCACTCACACTGGCATACACGCATTCATACAAACACTGACATACACACATTCATACATGCATACTTTCAGACATGCTTGCACACATTCTTACACACAATCCCACTGACATGCAGACACGCACTCACTTCACTATTCTTGCACGCATTCACTCACACACATTCAACCACGCAAACAACACAACACACAGACGCATTCACACACACACTCATACATTCATGAATGCAACCAGACAAACACACACACAATACCCCCGCCCCTCTACCCTGTCGGAAGCCTGACTTACCTTTGTCTAGGAGGTCTTCTGGCAGGGAACAGGAAGGGGCGCTGCTACTGCCAGCAGCTCCCCGCCAGCAGAACACCACCAGGCTGTTTCACATGTCATGATACGGCTGGTGGTGTTTAACCGGTGTGGCGGTGCTGGTGGTAGCAGCACCAGCTTACCACCGTCTGCCAGTATGATGACTGCCGGATTTCCGCCCTTCTTGTGGGGGAAGTACGGCAGTGATCATAGTATGGTGGATGGATGGTAGCCACGGTGGCATTATTTTGGGGGCCATCACCATGGCGGTAGGTGGTTTTTACCGCCACTGTTATAATGAGGGCCATTGTTTTTATTCACTTTTTCCTCATTTTAACATAGACCGGACATAAGAAAAAAGCATTTGCAAGATTTTCTTCAACATGTAAAGTGCATAACATACAATTAGCTCCCCTTTCATCAGTGGGTCCAGATGGCCTTCTAATCGTGTTCAATTTAATCTGGAGGATGGCAAAATTAAATTTCATATACAGCGTTTTCGCTAGTTGAGGTTGCACAGAATCTAGATAAGGTTCAAAAGTTGGGAACAGTTTTATGCTTAAAAATTGTGCAGAAAGCCTTCCTAGGCTGGAGTTACTAAGGGCGCTGTTTAATATGTATCCCCAGTAAGCTAGTTTCAAAATCTTCTTGGAATGAGCTGTTAATGAATTAGGATAGTTCCAGAAGCAACTCACGCCTAACTTACTAAACCAAGCTTAGACATGGCTAAACCACTTGAGGGTAGCATGGTTATCAAGCCCCATAATCTCTTTTAATCCCTCCTTGTAACAACTTAGTTCATGTGTAACCCAAAGCATTACCCAGAGTAGTAGACATCTCAAAGTGGGTATATTTCCTATTATCTTGATGCCAAAATTGTATAAGTTAAAGCACTGATTCCATGAGATGAGTAAGTGGTGAGGACCTCATACTAAGAGTTTTCACTCCAAAAATGGGGAATTAAATGCATATTTGGTGTTTTTAGCAACATTTACTATTTACTAAGTTCCCACATGGTTCCACCCATAAACTTTGGCCTTTAAACCCTGACAACATTTTCCAGGCTTATATTTCAAAAATATATTGTAAACTGCAAAACATGAAATTTTAGTCCCGGGGCAAGACAATATATCCTTCCAATCAGAATCAGAGCCTTTGTAGTTCAGAATGGAAATTTATGAGTATTTGTGTTGTATAAGTGTTAGTATATTTGTGGTATACATAGGTGGTTTGTATACTTTGATTGTTTTGAGGTTTTAAAAAAATACCCCCCAATGTTCTATATTGAATAGGAAAAACATATTAACAAGAAAGTTAAATACATTTTAAAACATTTAGCTACGGCTCCTGTTATTCAATACTATTTATAACATTTGTAATTGTTTTTTATTTCAGTTATGTAGTTTGTCTTTACCAATATGCAAATGGGCTTTTTTACTTTTGGAGTTTATGAATTGGAGTACTGGCATGACGCATAAAGAACATTGAGGACTAGTGTCAGTAGTTATCCAGTGTCTACGCACTTTTGGAAGAAGTATCAAGGTAACACTGACCAGTTGCAGTACTCAGTGATTCACATTATCCGAAAAAGCCTGAGAGGTGTAAAGAGAGAGAAAGCACTGCGCAGGTTAGAAGCAATATACATATAAAAATTGGATTAGTTAGAACCAAGATGTTTGAATGTAGACACAGAGTTACACACGTTTATTTAGGATTGTGTTTCTGCTGTTTTTATTGCTTCATCCATATTATAAAATTTTAATGTTTTTAACTTCCCTTTTCTTTATTTTGAGTACCAGGAACAGTATTTTGAGAATATTTGCCGAACTGCATAAACTAGATAGATTGTCTGTTATGGAGTCCAGTCTGCAAGTCTAATTCTATTTGAGTTTAAACAATAGGATATTCCAATGTAAGTAGGTTTTTTTGAAGATTACTGCAGCTGTGTTGGGTAAGCCCACTGGCGTGAAATTGTAACCTTTTGTCCTTGAACTGTCCCCTCAGGGAATATTGGGTGAGACTGACACTATGCAGACAGCAATGTAATAATGACTAGAAACACATATACGTTGCGTGGAATGTTAAAGGTGTGAAATCATATGGCTTTATTGATGTTTGCTCCTCTTTTGTTCTCAATCTGTACTCTTGGGAGGTGATGGGTGGGACTCTTGAAATAATTTAAATCAGTACACTGATGGTATGAAGTATAATACCATTTTGAAGAACATTGAAGTTGTGAGAGGATTACAATGGCATGGAAATCAGTTCCACTTTGTGTATAACCAGTTACCACGGGAGATGATCGGCTGGACTATCTTAATGGTTTATTTTAAAACAATGTCTGTAGGAATTGCAGTACTGCATGCACATTTGAGGATGAAGAAGTTGAGGGTTATCTGTTGTCAGCTGTATTTCCATTTGATTGTCAGATGATGGGGGAATCGATCTTGACCTAGTAAAGGCTTGTTTGTATCGTAATATACTCTGTTGAGATGAAGCTCCATAAGATAATAAGATGGACGCCATGGTTTCTATACCTTTTTGTAATGGAGAATAGTCCTTTGTTTGTGTTTATGCTTTAATGTTCATATGTGTTTAAAAATGATGGCAAATATGGCGCTGACCGGAAAGCTTTGATTGACATCAACCGAAAATAAAAGGAATTGCAGAGCAAAGGAGCTGGGAGTGCCATTGTTTTCTTAACAGAAGAACATTTGGTTGGATTAAGTAGGTGTGTTGGCCATCACGCCATAACAGAGCACCAGCGGCAGTCAGGTGCACTCAATCACATCCAACTTGTGGAGAGTTATTGTTAGACCCGGCATCTTTTGCTGTGGTTTCCCCTGAATTTTTGCTTTCTGACCTCCTGTTTTTGACAGTGTGCTGAACATAATTTTTGCAGGCCTAAAATCTGTTGTTACTTGAACGTTTAAAAGCATGCTCTGAACTATGTCTAACACATGCTGCATGACTTGTGAAATTTGCTAGGCTGGCACAATTATTTCTAAAATATTTCTTCTATAATCTCTTTTTGACCTGTGAAATGACAACTTTCTTTAAAACAATACAACCAGTATTACTTACACTCCTACCCACCTACTAACAGCTTTGAAATGTGCTGACATGTACTTAGAAAGTAACATTGCTTTAAGAAAGAAAACATTAACCTTACATTAATTATGTGAACTACGTAAGCATTATACATATGTATGCAAAATTGTTCTTACAGAATTAGAGGCGTGTGAGAAGGGAGTGACTGAATTCAATCCTTGCCATCTAACAAGAGGATTCATTCTCTACTGTTGCTACATCTCAAGAAATTATAACAATTCTATCAATCAAATTAATTGTATAAGGTGTCCTAGGAAAAGGGCATGGGTAATCAGTGTTCGAGAAAGATCGAGAGAAGAAGCAATAGCAGAGGCCAGAGATGACAGACTATTGACAGAGTATAGACTACTTTGACTGACCACTAATTTGTGCCACTACTGCTGTTGGAGCTAAGAGGATAAGTAACTAGTGAGCATTACTGAATTATATAGAGAGCATCAGGTGATGTTTTAGAGAAACAATACTGAGCTTATTACTTTCAGGGAGTAGGATTGAGTTTAGAGAAGCTCATGGGAACTGCCTAGTTATTGAGAAGTTAGATAAAACAGAGTATTCCTTCCACTGCAGAGATTGTATTGAGTCTTAGAGAAGAGTTGATAATTTGTTACAGAAAAGTATGATAGCTGTAAGCATATGAGACAGATAACCATGAGAATCTTAGTTAATGTAACAGACTGAACATTCCATTCTAGCTTTCCCAGACTAAGAATACAGAATTATTCAGACATAATGCAGTCTTGGGATGAAGACGAATAGAACAGAGACAGATTCAGGACACTCTTCATGTGTGTTTCTGTAACTTGAATATTTTGATCAATAAAGACCATTTTAATTCTTCAATAAATAAGTTGAAACAATTAAGTACTCTCTTTATTGACTATAAAAGAACTCAATGGTAAATTATGTAATTGTTATTCCAGCTTAAGGAGTTCTCCAGCACTCTCAGACAAAGATCCATATTGTGGGCTCAGTCAAAGTAAGCAATGGGGAAATGCATCCAGCAGTCATTTTTACCACTGCTATCCAGTGCTAAAGTGCATGTGCTCTGTGTCTAAAATATAGTAACACTGGCTTCTCCATGATTGGCATATTTGATTTACTAGTAAGTTCCCAGTAAAGTGCAGTAATTGTGCCTAAGGCCTGTAATTTGAAGGTTACTAGTGGGCCTGTTGCACTGATTGTGGCAACCACTACCGTAGTCTTTCCAACATGCCTCAGGCCTGCCATTGCAGAGTCTATGTGTGCAGTTTAAACTGCCATTTTGACCATGCAAGTGTATCCATTTTCCAGGCTCAAACCTTAATTTTTATAACATGTAAGTCAACCCTAAGGTAGACCCAAGAGCAGAATGCAGTGTATTTAAAAAGTTGGGCATGTACTTTTAAGTTTAACATGTCCAGGTAATGAAAAACCCTTAAATTAATTTTCCACTACTGCATGGACTATCTCTCCCATAGGCTAACATTGGGGTTACCTTGGAACATCTTCTGAGTATAATTTTCAATTGAGAAAAGATAGAAAAATTGAGTTTGGTGTCTCTGGCCTCGTTATTTAAAAATACATCTTTTGATAAAATTGTTTTTTAAACTGCAGCTCTGAAAATGCCACTTTTAGAAAGATGCAATTTTCTTGCTTTACTCATTCTATTCCTTAGCCTGTCCCTGAATACACATCAGGGAATAGGTGACAGCTACAGTTGTGCATTCTCTCCGACAGACATAATCAGCAAGGGCTGGGTGTGAGAAGAGATACATCTGCATACTGACAGTTGTCTTGGGCAGGGATAGGCAGTTCACACTTACATCTGAATAGGCTGTCCTGCCTCACACAAATGGATGATTACCCCCTACTGGTAGGTTGGAGACAGGGCTTGGTTGAAAGGCACCCTTGTGCACTTCAGAAAATTCTTTTGATGTTACCCCTACATAAAAGGCCATTTTGGGTAAAAGTACTGGACCCCTGACACCATACACTAAGAACACTTCTGGACTGAGGACATTCTACCAGGAAGAAGGTCCACTGTGCTGACAGGAGGGACTGTCACTTTGCTGTTTGCTTTACTGTATTGGCCTGCTGCCTGCTACCTCTTCCCTGGTGGTGAGAGGACTGGATCCAGCTCTCTACATCCTGCAATCTAAAGTTTCTCCAAGGGCCTGCCTGGGTTTGCCCCCTGTTTCCTAACACTCAGGGATAGCAGAAACTACACTTGCATCTTGCTACCAGCACCTGGGATCCTTTGTTGTGAGTCTGACTCTGTCACGTGGTCCACATATTATCCTGGGCCCTTGGAGGTGAGTGTGGTGCTAAAACACAAGAACTGATGCTACACCAGCGCATCACTTGAAACCAACACATCCTGCTGCTGCAATATTGTTTGCCACTGCCTATACTGAAGCCGTGAACACCACTCGCCAACTGTGTGATACAACGACCCTGACTTACAATGCAGCCCCAGCTTGGCTGATGCAGGACTGACGCATCAGAAGCAATACTCATTGCTTATGGATATCGACTCATCAACTACATTGCCTGATCAGGAAACAAAGCACCTGCTCCTCTTGATCAACGCATTGTCACCGAGCATCGATGCAACAAAGGTACTGTCAGTGGGTCTGTGTGACTCCTGTACTCGGGCCGAGCTCCATCGTGGTAGGAGTGCACTTTTGTATTTGTCCCGGTCTAGCCCAACCAGATAGTTCTGATTGGAGCTATTGCCTTCTAAGCACTGTATTTTGTTTTAACCTTTAAAACTTCTTGACTTGTGTGTGTTGGATTTTTTTTCGTTTTGGTCTTGTTTGAATCAGATAAATATTGGTTACTTATCTAAACTGCCTCTTGAGTTTAGTCTGACTGCTCTGTGTCAAGCTACCAGGTGAACATAGGTAAACTTTTAGTGTGGGCCTCATTTAGAAGAAGCTGGTGCATTGTGATCAAGCACCAGTTTTTTTGCACTGCCCTGCGCCCCCCTAACGATGCCATGGGAGCGCTATATTTACAGAACAGTGCTCCATGGAGCACAGTATCCACAGCTGCATCAGAAATTCTGATGCAGTTGTGGCCCTAAACCGTAGCATTGCTGAACTAGCTTCAAAATGTTGATGCTAGTATAGCAATGCGAGGGGTGGGGGCATTGAAAACAGCACAGTGTCACTTTAACGCCTGCCCTGAGCATCCGTTAAAAAAAATGGCACAGAATAGTGCAGTGAAATCTTGTAGATTTCACTGCGCCATTTCTGCAGCCCCTTTTGTGGGCGAAACGCCTACTTTGCATGCATTATACCTGGCGCAAAGCTTTTCAAACTGTACTATTGAGCCAGTTTGTAAATGTGGTGCTGTGTGGGGGACTGTTTGTGCCACTGTAGAGTAAAAAAAATGACACAGGTTCCCTAAGGAGGATTTGGAGGCCAATGTGTGGAAGCAGTTTCCAACGAAGAGGATGGACACCTTACTAACCCTAAAAGGGGAGGATATAGATAGATAGATAGATAGATAGATAGATAGATAGATAGATAGATAGATAGATAGATAGATAGATAGATAGATAGATAGATAGATAGATAGATAGATAGATAGATAGATAGATAGATAGATAGATTCACATAAAAAAACAAAGGTTATACGGATGTTATAGTTAGGCTCACATTTGAAAAGTACAAAACCATAGAAATTATTCACCAGTGATAGTTAGAGTTACTTCAAGTAACTCGTGGCCTAAGATAACTACAACTCACGCCCCCGCCATGCACAGTTTTGTAATTTTTTTTTTTACTGCAAATATTACATTGATTATATCAATGATGTTGTGAAGGATGGCATGAGTGCCATCATTTGTGGGGTAATTAGCAGTGCATAGCGAGGGCGTGAGTTATAGTTTTCTTAGGTCACGTGTTGAGGGAAACAAGACCGGCTGGACTCAAACCCTCAACGCTCAGTGACCTTCACTCTTAAGCCATTATTTTTCTTTTACTTGTAATGTAGTTTTTAGCCATTTATGGGCTATCTGGGACTGGATTGGAGTCTTTAAAGGCGGTCCCTACATGTTTTTTTCTTTTTTTATAATGTGCCCTTTATAAAAAGGGACTGCGGGGGAAGCCTCAATGCCTCCTTCGCAGTCACATTGCTTTAACACATTGCTTTAACAAGCAAGGAGCTGTTTTCAGTAGTAGCTCTGTGGTTGCTGAAGCAAAGCTTTCTTCTATGTTCCCTGCATGCATACCTGTTTGCAGGAAACAGAGATGCTTGCTGTGGCTCGGCAGAAGCTGTAAATCTGCAGCCAAACCACAGCAAACTTCTATGTCGCAGGGGTGGGCACCCTGGGACAACAAGAGCCGGCCGGGGGGGTGGTGGCGGTCACATGGTCATTATTGGCTCCTTGAATGGGGCCGCACTTTAAAGCCGAACCCTAAGATGACTGCCAACACTTCCTGGTTGCAGTATTGACAGCCATTCAGATCTCAGCATGAGAGTGGGAGGCGTGGCAAATCCTTTGCACCCCAAAATAAACCTTTTTTTCACCTTAATTTCACAAAAACTGCTTAATGGATTTACACCAAAACAAAAAAAAAGGTTGTTTTCTGGACCAGGAGCTACCTTTCTATATATGTATATATTTAATGCACATACTTATTGCTGCAAGCTTGCACCAATGAATCCTCTTCCTCCAGTGTGTCACAATAAACATCAGCACACATCAGGAAATCAATTACACTATCCCATATTGCATTTTAAGGGCACTATTTATAAAGTATCACTCAGCACAGCAAGTCACATTGCTGCACTGCATGCAAGAGAACGGGCAGGAATGCGTTGTACTTAATATTGTATGGTGCATTCTTGTCACATCCCAGTGCTGGCACACAATGGCGCAAAGTGCCTGCACTACAAGCAGGATTGTTTTTGTGCAGGAAGGGACACCTTCCTACACATACACAAAAATAATCCTCTGAGGCATATTCCTCTTTATATGTCTGTTGCATAATACAGCACACATAGAAAAAGGTAGTAACGAGGAGTAGTTAAAAGATGTCTCCATATTACATCTCACCTGGGAAGTCGTAGGTTTTTTACGCATTCCCATGTCTACTAGTGATTGTAAATCTGGTAATACACCAAAATTTGCAGGTGGATTCATGGGAACACCCAAGCTCCACTCAGGGAACCACTTCCCATGGCAGAGTAAGTGATTTGCGCTACATTGCATTACTCTTGATTTATCAAACCAGACAAGGCCATGCACGGTGGCCTTGCCTGGCTTGATGAATCTACCTTAATTGTTGCGTTGCTCTTACACCACGTTGCGTGGTCCAAGAGCGATGCAACTCCTTGATAAATATAGGCCTAATTTCTTTTTTATTAATGTCCTTTTACACATATACTGCAGTGTCAATCTACTACATAAAAAAGCATGTCCTATACTGAAGGTTTTCAATTTCTTTACAATTCACTTTGCTTTTAAAACTTGACTTGAAATAACGCACATTGTTGCAAAAACATTTTTCAATATTAGCACTTTAGTTCCATCGAAAACACACTTTACTCAAAACATTGACAAACAGATATGTAGTCTCAGTAAAACAAGAAATACTAAATGGATGCTATTTTTATCCTCCAAATGATCCTAAATAGTACTGAAATCAATTAATCAACCATATAAATAAGAATAGAACAAGTACACTGTGATCCTATATTACCATCTCTAAGTTTAGATGACTTTTACTGCTACCCTCATCCTCAGCTTTACCGCATCTTCATCTCTATCATGTTCTCGATCACATCTCTGTTTCACCCCATTTTATACCAGCTTTATTTTAATATGTATCCTCTCTTTCTCGCTCCCATTCTTCCTCTCCCTATCACTCTCTCTTTCCCCCTCTCTCTCTGGTATGAGAAAAGGGTGAAGCAGTGATTTGACCAAATATCAAGGATGAGACAGAGAAGATAGTGAGGGAAAACTCAGGCTGAGGGTGGGATAAGCAGGCTAAAATAAAGACATGGAAGCTCAGGTTGAAGGGAGCTGGGGTTGAGGTTTAGCTGAGGGTAAGATGAGGGTAAGATAATATGAATTTGATTGATATAGACAAGTGCATGGAACAGGAATTGGTAGTATTTGTTCTGAATTATGTTTGTGGTTCTGTGTGAAAATGTGGATAACAATGAGGCTGAGCTAAGGGAGGTATGACTGCAGTTAAGAGAGGGTGATTTAAGAATAAATGAAGTGAGATTGAGGTGAGGTGAAATTGGGGTGAGTTGGAGGATCGGAGGACAGTGATGTGCATGTCAGATGAGGTGGGACAATTATTCCCTGAAGTGAGGTTGAGATGAGAATAAGATGATTTGGATGACATTAAACTAACACTTATGTGAGCGTAACATGATGTGTAAAAGAGACTGAGGTGAGTAGAAATTGATCAGTGATTGTGGGGAGCTGCTTCTTAGTATAAAGAGTTAAGATTGAGTTTTGCGTAATGTAAGATTAGGTGAAGTTGAAAATGAGTTGAGGTGAAGGTAAGTTTATTGAATAATATTTCATTTTAGTGCTTCTGTAAATTAAACTCTCCTCCATCACTGACTGATTTCTAGATCCAACAATGTGCAGTATTAATCTCTGTTTTATATGTAAGCAGTATGCTCCTAAAAAGGGCATTTTGGCACATTTCTGATTAACCTCTTGGCTAACTAGTCAACTGAGCCTGAAATGACCCAGGAATCTATGAGATGCAGAATAACAAGCTGTTAAGAAATGTTCCACCTCCTCTTATCTCACCTGGCAGGTGGTAATGGATTTGCTGTTCAGAACTTCTGTCTTGCCTGGGGAACAGGTATACACTTTCAATGTGCAAATGCACTGGTGGCTGGACATGTGACGTTATGGAATCAAAAGCGCTTCTGGTGGATCTGTAAGTTTAAGAATATGACCATGGCAAGCCTTGGGCTCTCTGCCCCCAGGTGATCCAGAAAGGATTAAAGAGTCATTGACTTGAGAAACATCCGAGCAGGATTCACTTCACATATATTCAGGGTATACAATCTATTTAGTTTACTTATATATTGAGCATGCAAATACCAAATAAAAAGATACCCTGGTGTCCGTCTAAGGACAAACTATCTGTAATCCAGGATGAAAATGACATTAATAAAAAGACATATCAAACTAACATTTCTTCAATGGTTGATAAAATCTTAGTGGTTGAAAGCTGAATGAAATGATGGGAGCAAGGTGTTTCAAGCTTTAGATATAATCACTAAGAACTTTCTGACACATTTGGTCCCTGCACTAATGTGGAACAATCACAAAGTTGTCAGAGTGTAAGTGCAGAGACCTTGTAGGATTGTAGTATATGTGCTGATTTCTATTGGCAAGAAAGCCAGGTAAATTGGGATATAAAGAATTACAACTGTCTCAATGTAATAGAAAAGTTGACTCGACAACTGTCTTCATGTAAATAGGTGGTACAAGATGGATAACCTTTCGGATGGCTCAAACCATAAAGACACAAGTAGCAGACAATTTATCTGTTTGGGCCGCAAATAAAACTTGAAGTACACAAAAGTGATGGATGGGATGCTTGAGTTAGTCCCAGCCACTAATAACTATATCCCAGTCCATTGTTTATTTTGCCTACAATGCCACCTCAGATAAGATCCACTCAGACTTTACCATGCTTCAATAGGAACAGTACAGCCCAAATTCCTAAGCCAGGTTCTCTCTAATCAGAACACAAGCAACCCAAGACAGGTTTTGACATAGTATGGGCTCATACATTGACTGTAGCTTGGCTTCATTGGTAAAGAGTGCATGGGACCTACGTCTGGGCATACCTGTTGCATTTAGGATGTTGCACTGAAGTATACAAAACAGTAAAGAGTGGGATGCTTGAATTAATCTCAGCCACTGGTAATTACTTTCAGCCACATTTCAGTGCATCATTTTTTGCCCACATTACCACTACAACTTAGTCCCAACCATATGCAAATCAACCTGGATCCTCCTCCATTGGGAAGAGTCCAGCCTGAACTGGCAAGCCAGGTGCTCTTTAAACCACAACACAAGGAACCCTAGAATGTTTTCACCCCAGTTGGGGCTGTTCAGTTGGGTGCAGCTTTGGTCCTGTGGCAAAATGAGCATGGCACCCACATCTGGGCATACCCATTAAATGTAGGGTTCCATGCTGAAGCATACAAAAAAAGATGGATGGAATGCTTGAATGAATCTCATTAACCTGTAATTACCAGGGCCACCTGCCAAACCAGGACCTTTATGAACCAGAACACAAGCAACCCTAGACAAATTCAGCATAATTGTGACTCATCAGTCAATTGCAGCTTGGCTCAGGTGGCACAGTGAGCAATGGACCCACATCTAGGTGTATCCCTGACAGGGCGTCACACTGAAGTATTAAAAAAAAAAGTGATTGGTGGGATGCTTTAATTAATCTCAGCCACTCATAATTACATGGTTGTATCCCAGTCCATTGTATTTTTGCACACAATGCCACCTCCGTTTAGATTCAGGCATATGCAAATCAGCCTTGATCCAATAGGAACAGTCTAGCCCAAACTGTCAAGCCAGGTCCTTTCTGAACAAGAACACAATCAGTCTAAGACTGGTTTCACCTTTTATGGATCTTATCAATTGGGAATAGATAGCCTCCAGTGGCCAAGAGAGCACAGGACCCATGTCTGGGCATACCCGCTGCACTTTGAGTATCACACTGAGGTATACAAGAAAGTGATGGAATGCTGATATTTACTTGGGCCACAATCAATTCATCATTATTTTGCACACTGTGCAACCTCAGTTTAACACAGCCCAGGTGAGTGGCAGTGACATTGTTTCATACCGCGTGCGGAGGCCTCATGTCTGTGTACGATGTGAGTTGTGGGTGGTATCTGCTAACAATTTATTCACATCCATGAATGCCCCCTTCAGAGCTGCCATTTGAAATTTAGGATTGAATGAAAGACTGAATAGTTCTGGGGACTAGCTCATCGATTTCCAG
Organism: Pleurodeles waltl; assembly: GCF_031143425.1. Lineage (NCBI taxonomy): Eukaryota > Metazoa > Chordata > Amphibia > Caudata > Salamandridae > Pleurodeles > Pleurodeles waltl. Next base: position 807,622,786 of record NC_090437.1, on the reverse strand, counting down.
AACACAATTACCTGCTGGATTCTTTTTGCATAAGCTAAAAGATGGGAATGAAGGCTGGTACGAGAGAAGGTGAGTTCTTCCATGACATCAAGGAGGTAGGCAGCACACTTGTGGAATGACAGTACCAGTTCTGTAAGATACATTATAGTAGATGCAGTTCATATTGTTTTCAGTCACTTTTAATTACTCACATGTAGAAGACTGTTTGCCAGTACTGCCGGTGCAGCCAGTGCCTGCGTCTTTAAATATATGTTTTTGTGCATTTTTCTTCTGCAGAGTAGCAAGTAGAATGAAGTGATGTGCATAATCTCTCAGGTTAAATACCACTTCAAAGTGTGCAGTCTCTTCAGTTAAATGACTCCTGGAAGACCTCAACAAGTTAAAGGTGAAGAGGCATATTTTTGACATAACAGCACCAGATGCCTTATATTTCTCTCAACTTGCGTTTCTGGATTTTTGCCTTTCTTCGACAGAGAGTGACGTGACTTCCCTGAAATATCATGAACTGCATTTAACAAAATGCTATAGGGCAAATTGCTGTATTGTTAAAGCTCCATCCGAGAGCTTTGGAGTAGTTCTTGCCCTGATGAAATGCATGCAAATTCGTAGACTCCCCGAATCTGAATTGCTCATTCCTGTTGAAGATGGCTAATCACACATCCAGAAAGTACACAATTCAAACACGGTTTGCACCAACGAACGGTCAACTCTTTCTAACTTGTCAGTTATTGAAAATATAATAAATTGCAATGACCAGAGTGCAATATGAAAATTTCACCAAGATGCCAGCAGTGTGTTTCCTCTCCGCCTTTATGATTAAAACTCTTCTGGGAGTGACTAGGGTGCTGAACGATGGGACTCACCTTTCGAATTGTACTTAACCTGATGAAATACAAGCAGAGATTCCAAACAACCTGAATCTTGAATGCTTCTCCCTTTGGTAGACAGCCAATTGCTAAACTCATGTCCAGGAATGCAGAGAAGTACCAACACTGTGGCTTCATTAACTGGTGGTGAGCACTTTCTGATTTGTGAGAAACATCACAAACAACAGTTACCAGAATGCAATTGTGAACGTTTGCTGAGATTCCAGCAGTGTACTCCTTCCCGTCCCTCCATTCCTCTAGGGGGTGTTGTGATTATAGTTGTACACAATAAGACCCTACAGGGACAGCACTGATGCTGTGTCTTATGCGTGCATGATGTTCACAGCTCTGTCTGTAACTTGAAGGTTGGAGTCTTGCACAATCTCCCCCTCCTATATATGATGGAAGCCTTCACCTCTGCTGCCTGTGCTATTCGGTTGCTTTATGCCTGAATGAGTTTATACTGCTGCTGTTTTGGCTGTGGCTGAAAGCTTTCTGTGCGCAATAAAAATGTGCTGTTTTTTAGATGTATAAGGGCCAGATGGATCATTTATCCAAATAGTGATTACCTAATTGTGATTATTTGAGAAGCACAATTACGTAATCTCTATTTAAATGTATGAAACTCCAGAAGTTTCATTTAGCGATTCCCAATGGCTCACAAATCGACGTACCTCATTTATGACCCATTGTGAATGCCTATAGTCACGGGGAAGGAGGCCTGCTGGGCTCAGCAGACCACCATGTCTGTGATTGCTTTTACATAAAGCAATTAGTTTTTTTTTACATGCAGCCTGTTTTCCTTAAAGGAAAACAGATGTGTTCCTGGAGTACCCCCTCCCATTTGTGAATGGGTTACCACCTACTGAAGTAGGTGGCAAAATGCAAATGTTTTGCGCCCACATTTCGGTCACAAAACATTCCTACAGACTGCTGCGATTCGGTATTAGGAAAGGATGCCCTTGACACGCCCCTTCCTAATACCGAATCAGTATGTAGTCACAATTCCAATTTGCGATTCGGTAACAAGCATGGCTAAATAGTTTTAATGAAAGAAAAAGGATATAGGTTTCAATAAATTATAAAAAAGCATAAAACTTCATCAACCAGTAATATTACATGAAAGAATAAATAACAAGTTCACGTTTTACATTAAAATAAAATGAGATCAATATGGCCCCCAACTGCTTTTGGAGCACCATCTTTCAGAAAAGCTGCGCTCACACTTCTGCGCTTGAAGCTACTCTGGAGGGGAGGAGCAAGCCATTAATTAGCATTTTTCCATGGGCTCCTACAAAGCCCTACATTTACAGAGATACAAAGATGGGCAGGAGATAAAAAACGAGTTTGCCATTTTCAAAAACTCAAGTGATAAAAGTTGGCTTGCAACAATGAATTGACATAAAAAATACTTGCAAACATTATGTGACCAAGGGCGAGATGTACGACCCAGAGTTTTGCAGCTCGGAATTTGCGTGTCGTAAAACCATATGTACAACAGTGTACGTCAAACTGTTTGCGATTCCCACTGGGGTTGCAAATGACCTACCTCATTAATATTCATGAGGAAGGTCGCAATTTGCGACCCCATTGGGAATAGCTGCACTCACAGGGATGGTGGCCTGCTGGTAAAACGGGATGCATTTCAAAAACAAAAATGAAAAGATTTATTTTAACTATTTCAGAGCAGGCAGTGGTCAGTGGGACTACTGCCTGCTCCAAATTCTTTTTTCGCTAGCATTTATAAATGGGAAGGGGTCCCATTGGGACCCCTTCCCATTTGCAGATGGGTTAGCAAAATTTGAAATTGGTGCTTACTGCGATGTTTTTTACCGCATTCATGGTTACAAAACAATCATACATTGCACTGCGGTCCGCAATTAGGAAAGGAACGCCCCTTTCTAATTGTGACTCGCAAACCCTATTTGCGATTCTGTAAAGAGTTTACTGAATCGCAAAACTGGGTTTGTGCACCGCCATGGCTTTTTTCTTGTCACAAAGGGCCTCTGGCAATTTGCAACAAGAAAAAAGCTACGTACATCTGGACCCACATTTTGGCAGGGTGTTTCGGATTTCAAAACCTTTATCATGTAAATGATTTTGTAATTACATTTATAGTGCTTCATGGCGGTGCCAAAGTACCAACATGTATTAATGTGGTGATAAACACCCTCTTGTCTCTTATCATGAAAGAAACAAATGACATTAAACGGAATCCACATTAGTAAAAATAATGATGTAGATACACATTGTGATGACTGAGAAAAGTGCCACGACATAAGAGAGCGCCGAGGGCTAGTCTGAACATCTTCTTGCCAGAAAGCACAGCAATGCAGTATTGTCAGTTGGTGATCTTTGAAATTGGTGGGGCATTAGGGCAGGCCTCACATCACTAAGCATGAAAGAAGCAAGCAAGACTCACAATTGTAGGGGAGACTGGTGGGAAAGTATGTGACCAAATTAAGCATTTTAAAGCATTGTGTTCACTTAAAGTTACTAACAATTGTCAAATATTTCTTTGGAAAAGGTTACAAATCACCCACAGTGGTGCCAAATTCAGTTATGCTTTCTCATCAGTGAATTATATTTAGTCACTAAACACTAATATTTGGCATTTACAGCAGAAGTGCAATGAGCAGGTCTATGTCAAATGCATTTTTATACCGCCACAATGTACACTTGTGTTTTAAGGGGAATGAGGCTCTGGGAATATTGCAGCGTATGAAACTGCACTCTTTGTGCAATGTAACAATGGCCCATAGAATGTATTATAATGTCAGGAATACTCTGTATTGCTTGTTAAAGGTCTTTTAACCTACTTTATTTTCTTAACATGTTAAGTATGCAACATGTGTTGTGCCATAATAAACAATATAGGGCCAGATTTATGCGGGCCTTGCGCCGTTCCAAAGCCACATTAGTGTAATTTTGTTATTACTAATGTGGCATTGGAAGGGGAAAAACGCTGCACCATATTTACCAAGTGCTGCAATACTTGCATTGCGCCACTTTGTAACCCCTTGTGCCACATTATGCCTGTGCCAGGCATAATGTATGCAAGGGGGGCGTTCCGGCACTAGGGAGGCCTTAAAAATGACACAAAGGAATCTACGTGATTCCTTTGCACCATTTTTTTCACCATTTTTTAACACCTGCTAAGCGCAGACGTTTAAAAGAGGCTCCCGTTGATTAAAATGGGCCTCAGGGTGCTTTGCAGGATTAGCGTCATATTTTTTTATGCTAATCCTGCAAAGCGCCGGACTAGCATAAAAAATGATGGCACTAGTCACCCTAAATACCTACATGGTGCGCCGTATTTTAAATACATCGCTATCATGGTGGCAATAGGAGGGCATTAAGGGGTGCAGAATAAGTGGCGCTGCACTAAGTGCAGTACCCCTTTTCATAAGTCTGCCCCATAGTGTTTGAAGGAGAGATAATATTGGGTTATGGGAGAATGAGAATTCAGCTAATGTTGGGGATTGAGAAGGAGGAATATTTGGGCCCTTAAACGACTCTGGTGAATTATTTGCTATTTGGCCAGGAGGGAGGAGGCAATTACCTCTGCCACCTTGTTGAAGGCTCTTCATAGATATTTCCACACACCAGTGTGGGCACTTCCTGCCTTATATTTGTTTTGATGATTTATTTATAAGGGGACACGTGAGTGTAAACAACCATCTACCGTCATGAGGTCGAATTAACCGTCATGAGGTCGAGTCAACAAAAAACAAAAACAAACAATACCATCAATAATAAGTCAGTAATAAGTCAGTAATTTAAACACACCATTTGGCCATGAATCAGCACATCAGTTTAGTTGAATTTAAACATTTATTGCCCTTTAGACTAACAATGCTAAGATCACATATACCAAGTGTAAAACCAAATTATAAAGATAGATTAATAACACAGGTTGAATACACCTTCTAATAAATCTCAGCTTTGACAGAATATGAATTATTAGGCACTCAAGAATCACCATACAGACTAACAACAATATCAGATGCACAGTTGAGATCGAAAACATTGTGTTAACACTGATGCATTATTCACAATCACTTATTTTGTGCAGCCAAATTCAGAATGTAACATTCTAACTATTTCCCTAATTAGATTATGCATACATTTTTATATACCTCTTCTTAATGGGTTCAGTGGGTAGCAGAGTCTTCATCAGTTGAGCATATTGAACTGTAAAGTTGCACATAGCAAATTGTTTCACTAGCAGAAACAATAGCACATCTGAACACAGCACAATCAGTAACTTCAACAGAAATAAGTCTCACATCAGCAAGGAAGAAAATAAATCTCTCTTGTGCAAGAATGAAAATAAGTCCAAACTGACATCACCTAAACATTGCTATATTAAACTCCAGAAAATAAGTATCTATTCTACCAGTGGTCAGAATATTGGGTGGTTGGGACAGTACCAAAAAAAACTAATACATGTTTCTTCCGTTGCATTCTTGTTTTAGTTTTCTCCCTCATTGGTTCAGCTTCTTCCACTGTCATTGCCAGCTTCAGTAGCAGAGATGAAATGTTTCAAGCTACATAAAACTACCTAAAGCCATTGTTTTCCATGGAACATCATCTATCAGAAACTAAGCAAAACATTCTAAAAGTAACACCAGAACATTTCCCTCTGACATTAGATCATCACACATCCTGTTTTCAGAAATAACAGGGAACTTTCCACTGCCATTAACATTTCTAAGCATCACATTATGTCATTCCGAATTAGCTTTTAATCAGCTTGTTTAAAAGCAGTAAAATGTGCAGTGTACAACATTTCATAAAAACTCAAAACTGTTTATTTTCTAGACATTTAATTATTATTTTTCACTACTCTCAGTAAAACATAAAATGCATTTAATTAGGCAGTGATTTATTTTCTTTTTCGAAATATCTGTGTCAGTTATCAGTGTAGACCTCATTTTCTTTTCAGCCTTGTACTTTTAAATGCACATTTTTCTTTCAGTTAGTCAAGCAATTTTATTAGTAATCTTCACACTCTAACACCAGACAGGAATGTTTATGTTGTAAAGGGGCTGACACAATTTCAGCTCCTTTTTAAAAACTGAGGTGCATATTTACACAAAATTGGCAGCACTGCGTTGCATCACTTCTGAAACGCAGGGATGCACAATATTTACACAGATACAGTGCACCCCTGTGTTCCCCCTAGCGCTGGCACTGAATTTAGCTGTCAACACAGGAATCCTTGTACCATAGTGCAAGGGTGTATGCAGCACACATAGAAAAAGCAAAGGGTGTAGGCAGCACACATAGAAAAAGCAAAAACGAGGAGAAATAAAAGTATTTCTCCTTGTTGCGACATGCTAATGCCACCCATGATGCTGTGTTAGTTTTTGGTGCTGCCACAGATTTACAAATTCTTGTAAATCTGGGCAGCGTCAAAGGCAATGGGTGTGGCAGTGGAACTCCCATAGCAACACCCATTGCACGCCCCTCTGCCACAGAAAACTGCGCCAGAGGGGCCCATATTTACAAGACACCGTTAAGCCCCAAAAAGTGGCTTAGCGGTGCCTTGTAAATATGGTGCAGTGCACGGTGCCACTGGAGCGTCACAAAAAGTGATGCTCCAGTGGCACTAGGAGCATCTAACTGTGCCCCTGAATGTTTGTGAGCATGTGCCATGTTTAAAACAACCCACTCAGCAAACATTTATAATGAAGTTAAGTGTTCTCATAACAAAAAAACAAATGGCCCTGACACACAAGGATGTTTCTCCTTGTGCATGGGGCCATTTAACATTTTCTTGCCAGTCCACCCTACTCCTGAAGGGGAAATGAGTGATAGAACCCCCACCTTCAATAAGTTGTGGAACCCACCACTCTGCCTAAATGGTGTGTAGCAGATGGACCACTTTGTTAGGGATTACTGCCAGCAGAGGCAACACTATAGGTGACCCAGCAGCTCCTCCAACTTGAATTGGAGTGGGAATACTGGACAGAATGACCATTGGTTTACCGCATTTCCCCTATTCCAAAGCACAGCAAATATAGCACTCAGGGCCTGATTACGACCTTGGCGGAGGGGATTACTCTGTCCAAATGTGACGGATATCCTGTCCCCTGTGTTACAAGCTCCATAGGATATAATGGAACTTGTAATACAGCGGGTGGGATATCTGTCACATTTGAGACAGAGTAATCCCCTCCACCAAGGTCGTAATCAGGCCCTTAATCTTCAATAAATGGTTAAAAACACTACTAATTGCTGATACTTCAGAGATTTCAAGGCATCTTTTTGTGGACGTTTTGCACTCTTTTCTTTTTTAATGAATGCTGCCTCTGTGCCCTAAATTCACCACACAACAGAGAGTATATGTGTAACCTTAGGAAATTTGTCAAGATATCCTGTTATTTCTTAATGATTTGCCATCTCCTACGAAACAAAATTGATCAACTTTCGGAAAGCTGGTGGTGCTTTAATTTTAATCCCTGTTTATATATGTTATTTCGATATGCAGAGTTCTCTATTTGTTTGTTTGTTTGTTACATATTTTGGGGAAATAGTTCAAACTTTGTATTTAATAGTTTTAACATAGCTTCTCTTCAAGATGCACTCTCTAAACTGATAAAGAACGGATAGCATGTTCTTTCACACCAGTATTTGTCTTTCTAATCTCATTTTGTTAGCATGATAAACATGAATACATTTGTCAAATACATGTCAAAGAACTCTGCTTTGCCAACATCATAAAGAAATAAATTAAATGCACCAATATTATACCCTCCTTGTTCAATACAGTTCTATTTCAATCTGATTGCTAACCTTTTTTTTTTTTTTCCTTGTTCTTTCGTCTTTTCTCACTTGTTTTTTTTAATTTTATTCTCATCTGGCATCATTTTTCTTTCCTTTTGCCTGCTTTACTATTTTATCCCTTGATTCTTTTTAGCATTTTTCTGACTGTTTTACACTTTAAGGTGATTACATTTTCACTCATTCTCTGGTGTTCTGTCTTGTTCAATTGATTGATGCTGTCATTGTCCTATACAAGATACTGTAACATCATATTTTGACTTTGTTGATATTTGCAGCGGATTAATGTTGTAGGTTACAACAAACTGGAGAAAAAAGTGTGGTTGAAATGTAACTGGCAGTGTATGAACAGGAAGATAACCACACATTTTCGCCAGCCCAAAAGGAGAAAAATCCAAGCTTTACTTAAAACCATATTGGAGAAAGTGGTAAAACTCTTGAATTCAGTTCTTGCATACAAAAGAATAGTACAACCATTGAAGAGTTTGAGTTGCATTATTATCACAACTTTTCATATTTGTTAAAAAAGGAGTAAATTATCTTTAATTACATTACATTACCATCGTAGCTATTGCTCCAAGCTTTGACTAGTTTTTTCTATGACTATAAAAAGAAACAGCTTGTTCAACTCCCAAAGTCCCACAGAAAGCTCTGAAAATTATTAAAGTTATTAAACACCTTTAAGAGAAATTATAGTATGAAGCAATCCATTATAATAAAAAAAAAATGAAAACATTGATCCATTGCTGCAGCTGTTGGTAACTTCGACCTAGGAGTAAAATGGGCAATCTTTAAAAAAATGTCAATTGTAACCAACATTAAACCAAGTCCTTCTAAAGGCAGAAGACCTTCATAAAATAAATTTGTAGAAATTGTGTGCCAAGGTTCAGCAACCCTGGCAATAACTTTAAATCCCCAAAAGGCTTAGTAAATAATTGTAAGATATTATCAAAATAAGTGAGGGTGGTGAGAAGCCACTTAAAAAAATAAGCACAGTTCTTGTCAAGATGAATCACAAAAGCTGCTAAGTAAACCTGTGTTCAACCCTAGTTATGGCACAGAGCAACCATGCTTAACTTAGAGGCTATGTGGAAAGAATGTATGCATTACTCAGACAGTAATAAAGTCAAAACACAGCAGAACCCCCCCCCCACCGCAATTTGAAAAACAGAATATTTAAATAAGTAAAATCATACCAGGACTACAAATATCCAATTAGTTGAGTCAGAGTTATGAATGTGTAAATGCTATTTAAAATGAATGTGTCAACCACAGGCAACTAGTGTCACTGGTCCAGACAAGGGAAGGTTTTAAGGCATATTGCGATGTGGCACAGGTTGGATATAGAGACCAGGTTCTTCCTAGTGACAAAGTTATCTTCTCACTTAGAAACTTACTTAGAGGTAGAATGTCTATGTGGGGCCAAGTAGCCAACTGTATCCAGGAAACGGCTCATCAATGATGGAAACACTTTGCATGAGGTTTTGGAGTAAATTGGAGGCTGCTTGGTGTCAGGCCTGTCAAAGCAGTTGACAAAAGTTATCACTGTTCCTCAGATGCTGCTTGGTTTTGTGTCCTGTGAGGCCAACAATAAGGTACTGCTCAATGTTGAGACTTCAGAATCTGTCAATCGGGTACTCCTTGATGTCAATCCAGTTAATGAATTGACAAAGGTGAAGCTTAAAGTTAGGAAGAGTGGAGTACACTGCCAAGGGTCCAGGACCTTGGACCCAGTACTTAGGGATAAAAGCTTACTCCCAGAGAGGCCAGAAGAAGGGATCAGGTCAGGTCCATTTGAGACTGCTCAGCTTGGAGCAGGTAAATGCCTCTGGAAGCTTCTTGTAACCCTGTCATTCAAATAGGAGGTCAACCAAGTGACTCTTGAAGCCACTTCCAGGAGCCTGGGTTCAAGGTAAACCAGGCTGGTCTTTCTTCTGGTTCTTCAGACAGCAGGCCAGTCCTCCTTCCGATTCTTTTTTGAGGTCCAGGAGTGTTCTGAGTAGGGCAATGGGGATGCCTTATTTATGCTCAGTGCCAGATTATGGGTGGTGGTAGCCACTGACCACACCCAAGCCAATGAGGTAAGAGTTCTCTGAAATTACCCTACCCCATTTAACACTACTTCCTATGGGTTTTAACTTTCCTCTGAAGTCATTCCAAAACAGTTCTAGGGGAGTTCCCGTTCATATTGTGTTTGGACTTTGGAGCCAAGCTGACTGGAGTGACAAAGGAAGGGGGCAGGCCTGGTCTCTGGTTCTTCTGCTTGTGACAGGTTAGTCCTTTTTCAAGTGTAACAGCTCCCAAGCCATCCTGCCAAGGGAAGGCCAACAACTCTCCACCCCAAGCTGTTTTCCTCTGTCTAGCAGTAGTCCACATTGGATCACAGGGGATCTATCTGTAGTGGGTGACAGCTGAATACTAGCAGAAAGGCTTCCAGACATTCTAGACATTTAGACAGGTAAAGGTAACTTTTCTAAATGTATCTATTACAATATAGTTTGTAAAAACACAATATCACTCTTAAATTGTGTTTTGTATAACTATTAAAATGAGTTCCTAATTTATATTTTAGCTGTTTCAAAAACCAAAATTAGCATTATAAGGTGTTATAATGTAATGTAGTGTTTTCCTACACAGCAGCTAAACTTGCCACAGTGAAATAGGTTTTAGGGGTCTATTCATTTTCATCACAAATGTAACATTAATTTCAGAATTTCCTACTTTTAAACACCATGCACCATGCCTTATTGGGCAATAAAGTCAAGCTTAGGTGTGATTTACGAGTATTTAAAAGGACGGTTGCGTCCTGTCAAAGGGGTGATTTTAACTAATTTAATTGGCAGTCCAAAGACTGCGCTGCCAGGTTTCAGTGGCATGCCTGGAGACATTCTGTACAGTGCTACTGTAGCAGTGGCACAATGAGTGCTGCAGTCCACTAGTATCTGCCCCTGGCACATGTACTACCATATAGTTAGGACTTATAATTAAATCTGCCAATCACCTGTTTGCCAATTTCAGTGAGTTTAAGGGATCATACACCACTTTACTACTGGTTAGAAAATCGTAATACGGGTCTCCGTACCGCCAGCCTGTTGGCGGTACGGATGCCACATTACCCCTGGCGGTCTGACCCCCATAATGGTAATTTCTAAAAGTAATGATTTATGTTGAGCTGAAATAGCACAGATTCCTGAAAAGCAGAAAGAATATTTAGTCACCACAACTATTGTGAAACTAAATCCATCATCATCTTGTCTGCTCAGAAAAGGCAGAGAAATAGCATTCACACTATATTCAACTGTAGTTGTATTTCATCACAAAGCTATCTTGTTGCATGAAATACCATTAATGCTGTCAATCTAAAAAAGCCTCTATATAAAGATCTAAAGATCATCAAATTAATTTGGATTCAAATCTTCTTGAGTCATTTTAACATTGTCTAAAAAACACTGAACTAATCTAGCCAAACACTGAGAAGGCATTATAGGCTAGTCATAAATAATGACTTCAGATAATGATGAGATAGAATATTCACAAATTCTTTTTGAACCAGGGATATATGTGATAGTGAAATCATACTGACAAAGAAAAATGCCCATGTAGCTTGATAACTCTTCTGTTCAAATGGCTGTCTCATACCCTTCAAAACATGTCCCCATTTGGAACAAGCCATCTTTATGGCTAGAAGTTATTTAACAAGAACTGAGTAGTTCTGTTTCGACTCTGACCAGACCTGAGACAAATATAAAAAAGAGGATGGTTTTATCAATCATTGTTTTGCTTTTGCAATAAAACAGCTTCAAGTGTTCTCTCAAAGCCATCCATTTCTATATTGCACTTATTTGAAGTATCGGGATGACATAAGGTTCATGTAGCGATGTGGAGAAAATCTGAGGTTTCTTTTACATGATCACCCCTATTTTCCAGGCCACATTTAATCTTGTATTAGGATCTCTGTGCATGTGTTGTGGTACTGTTGGCATTGATTTTACCAAAACAGTCTATTTAACTTCCAAAGAAATCCAGGATACATGGTGCAATAGTTGCAGCAGTGGCATTAAATGTAACTGCCATATGTGCCCCATCAGGTGTTTTTAGACCTGTTTGGATACAACAGACAAATATCCAAAAAATATAGGCCTACCACAAGTATTACTGTACTCTGGCTGGACTTCTGTTTAAAAATACCTCAGTGAGACATAGAAAGGAATAGTGCTTTTGACATGTAAGAAAACTTGTAAATTTATTTCAAAGCAACCAACGTGCTTCGGTCCTCACAGGTATTTTTGACACGGCTAATATGCAATGCACAACTAATCCATTTAAATCCCCACATCAAACCTAAACATCAGCCAATGGACAAAAATTGTAAAACTACTTTCACCTTCTGTTCAACTGCGGCCATTTTGGAACTGTAACATATACACAGTTCCTAATACAGTGAAAAAATCATAATGCCATACATCAAAACATTCAAATATTTCCACTTACTACTAAAACTAATACCATTTGAAAATAATAATATATGCCTTATAAACTTAATTAATTACCATAGTAATAATTTAAACAAAATATAATTACGCAAGAAAATTATTAAACAAAAAAACGTAACCCCCACCTACATAGGTTACACAGGACATATGATTACATTGTTACTTCTCAATGCAAGTTTCTTCCACTTTGTGCCCAAGAGGGCTTTCTGATCAGAAATGTCCTACCTGATCAATACCGACAATCAATTTGCACTATGGTCCTGTTTCCTTAACTCCTTCATCTCTATTTATTCTGAAATTTGCTATCTATTCTTACTATCATCTGTGGTGGTCTAGACGTAAACTGTAAAGAAAAAAACAAATTAAATAAAGTAATTTAAATACAGACAAACAATCTATTTAGACTACAGTACTATTGAGCAACTAGCAGTGTCATCTTTCAGCCCCTCGGTTCCAGAGAGTCAAATCTCAAACTATACCTTGCTTCCAATTGTCTAAGTGCTTTCTCCCTATTTCCTCTTGTTGGGCCTTTATGAATAGTGTCTATAACCAAATACTTTAATTTGTTAACGTCACCTGCATGCAAATTCAATGTATTTTCTTGTTTGCTTGAATTTGACCTTCTTGGTGCTGCATTAAACCTAAGTGTGACAATTATGCTTGAGTAACCATCCTGGAGAATAATGCCCCGACACATTGAAAAGTGTAAAGAGCTCTATTCCCTGGGTGTCTTCCTTTACACTCAGCAGATGATAATCACCCCTTAATCAAGTTAGTAAGCATTCCCAAAGGGCCCTTTAACCCCTTCGCTGCCAGGCCTTTTCCCCCTCAGGTGCCAAGCCTTTTTTTGGCTATTTGGGGCACTTCGCGCTGAGGTCCTCATAACATTTTGCCCACATGAGCTCCCTAGGCCACATTTGTGTCCTTTTTTCCAATATCCTAGGGATTATAGAGGTACCTAGAGTTTGTGATTCCCCTGGAGAAGACCAAGAAATTAGTAAAAAATACAGCAAAATCTTAAAAAAAAAAAAAAAAAATGTGAAAAAGGGCTGCAGGTGAAGGCTTGTGTTTTTTTCCCTGAGAATGGCACCAACAAATGGTTTGGGGTGCCATAATCACCATTTTCCCAGCTATGAGGAACAGGCAGACTTGAGTCACAAAACCACATTTTTCAACACAATGTTGGCATTTTACTGGGACATACCCGATTTTTACTATTTTGTGTGCTTTCAGCCTCCTTCCAGTTGGTGACAGTATGAAACCAGTGCTGGATCCCAGACAGCTAAACATTTCCAAAAAGTAGATGGAATTCTAAATTTAGCAAGGGGCCATTTGTGTAGATCATTCAAGGTTTTCTTACAGAAAGTAACAGCTAAAATAAAAACATATTGAAATTGAGGTGAAAAAATATCAATTTCCTGCCACATTTTCTTCAATTACTTTTTCCAGCTATGACAGATTTTCGAAAGCAATAAACTGTTACATCTGCTGGACTCTTCTCGTTGTGGGGATATATAGGGCTTGTAGGTCCATGAAGAACCCTAGGTGCCCATAGCCAATAAATGAGCTGCACTTTGCAATGGGTTTTCATTGTATACTGAGAATAAAGCAATTTATATTGGATGAACAATAAAGAGTGAAAAATAGGTATCAAGGAAACCTTTGTATTTCCAAAATGGGTACACGATAAGGTGTTGAGAAGCAGTGGTCATTTGCACATCTCTGAATTCTAGCACATGAATTATAGGGCATTTCTCAAATAGTCCTGATTTTTACACACTGTCTTACATTTGGAAGTAAAAAATTTAGAGAAAGACAAGGGGCAATAGCACCTATGCTTCTATTCTGTGTTCCTCCAACTCTCCCGATAAAAATGGTACCTCACTTGCGTGGGTAGGCCTAATGCCTATGCCAGGAAACACAACATGGACACATCACATTTTTACATTGAAACCTGATGTGTTTTTTGGGAAAGTGCCTAGTTGTGGATTTTGGCCTTTAGCTCAGCCGGCACTTAAGAAAACCTAGCAAACTTATACATTTTTGAAAACTAGACACCTAAGGACACACAGAATGGGGTGGCTTGTGGGGCTCTTGCCAGGTTCTGTTACCCAGAATCCTTTGCAAACCTCACAATTTGGCAAAAAAACACTTTTTTCTCACATTTGGGTGATAGAAAATTCTGAAATCTGAGAGGAGCCACACATTTCCATCCACCCAGCATTCCCCCAGGTGTCCTGATAAAAATGGTACCTCACTTGTGTGGGTAGGCCTACTGCCGCTGACAGGAAATGCCCCAACACCCTACGTGGACACATCAAAATTATCAAATCCAAAACTACCTGTTTTTGCTGGGGAGGGGACCTGTGTTTTTGGTCCTGGGCTCAGACGCCGTCTAAGGAACCCTACCAAACCCAGACATTTCTGAAAATTAGACACCCGAGGGAGTCCAGGGAGGTATAACATGCATGGATCCCCCAGTGTTTTCTTACCTAGAACCCTCAGAAACCACAAATTTAGCTAAAAAATCAAACTTTTCCCACATTTCTGTGTGGGATCACTGCACCAGCACATATTTCCTACCACCTAATGTTTCCCTCAGTCTCCTGATAAAAATTATACCTCATTTGTGCAGGTGGGCCAAGTGCCTGGGACAGGGAAGAACCAAAAACAGGTCAAAAATTAGGGGGAAACAAAGCGGGTTCAAAAGGGCAGTTTGAAAAAAAAATATGTTTTTAGGCTGACAAGTGGGGCAAAATTGTTATCGGTATAGATGTGACAATGCTGGGTGGTAGGAATTTTGTGGATTCCTGCAGATTCCAGAAGGTTCCATCACAAAAATGTGGGAAAATATGTGATTTCAAGCAAAATTGGAGGATTGCAGGGGATTGTGGGTAAGAAAATGATGCGGGATGCATGTAAAGCACACCACCCTGGAATAACCCAGATGTTTAGTTTTCATATGTGTCTAGGTCTCATAGGTTTTTCTACATGGCAGCGTCCCAAAGTCCAAAAAGTGCAGCCCTCATCATTCCAAGTGGGATGATTTTGAGAGTTCGACATGCTCTCATGGCCCAAATGTAAAACCAAAACCCCAAATAATCAAATGTCTTCTTGCTTGCCATGGGATAACATGTTTCAGTGTGCGGGTGAGAGCTGAAAAACTGTTACCCCTTCAGTTGGGGTGGGGGCATAATCATGCCCATACTGGTTGGTAGTCACCACCTCACTATTTTTTTTGTATTCCCTGGCATCTAGTAGTCTTTCTACCTCCCGGGGGGTGGATCAGGGATAATTGCCCCATCTGCCCACTGGTGGTCAGAACAACTTTGTCCCCATTTAATTGGGGTGGGGGTATGGCCATACCCCCACCCTCTTTTTTTAAAAACAATTATTCCCTTACAGAAATAGGCTGATGTGCCCCAAATGGGGGCAGAAATGGCCTAAAATAAATTTGCCCCCAAAGGGGAGCGACCATTGCCTAAGAGGTCGCTCCCCTTGCGTGAAATTGGCACAAAAAAATCCCTGGTGTCTAGTGGCTTCTGCCACCCTGGGGGCAGATCGACCCAATTAATATAGGCCGATCTGCCCCCGGGGGGGCAGAAAAGGCCTAATAAACTCCCTGGGGAGCGACACTTGCCTAAGGGATCGCTCCCCTTATAAACATTATTTAAAAAAAACATCCCTGGTGTCTAATGGCTTAAGTCTACCCTGAGGGCAGATCAGCCTAATTAATATAGGCCGATCTGCCCCCAGGGGTGGGCAGAAATGGCATAAGAAAAAATTTCCACCAGGGGAGTGACCCTTGCCCAAGGGCTCCCTCCCGTTATACGCCAATACCAAAAAGAAGAAACTCCCTGGTGTCTAGTGGCATTCCTGCAGCACAAAACTATTTTCATGCCTCCCTGACCTCCCCTGCCCCCGTACCGAGGAGAAACAAATCTGTTTCTCCTCAGTTGGGGAGGCGACCTCTGGTGAGGTCAGCACGCGGTTGCGTGCTGACGTCATCAGATGTCACTGTGGGGAGCGGGGGCGGGAGTGGAAGGGGAAGCGATTCCCCTTCCAGGCCTGCCCTGGAGGGGTGGGTGAGAGGCCCTCGGGGGGAGTGCTAGTGCTTCTCCCGCGGTCCAGTCCCAGGACGTAATGGTTACGTCTGTGATGCCTCAGCGCCACGCCACTGGACGTAACCATTACATCCGTGTCGGGTATGAGGTTAATAAGAGGCATATTATATCTATCTTTGGCTGTAATCTGTTTTAATTCTCTATAGTCATTACAAGGTTTAAAATCTTGATATTTGTTTGGTACAACAATTTTAAATGTTACTGCAGAGGATAAAGATGGTGCAATAGACAATTTTGCGATACCTCCTGCAAATAAGCCTTCAGTAACACCAGGATATATAGCTATGGCAGAAACATATTCCTTATGAGAGCACAGTGAACAGATTTTGGGTTTAGCAGAAAAAGGAGAAAAAGCATGATACTAGAGTGGCGCTGAAGATTACCCACAATTATATAGGATATGGAGTCTTTTATCTTGCTTACGGGAGATCTAATAACCTTTTGGGCTAGATCTGTAAAATTCTTACGCACTCTTCATTGGTTTGACAGTGCCACCAGTGTTTTCACACTGTATTTCTTGACATTTCACTGGAATTCAATGATTTATTTGTGTTCTTAAATGGGAATTAGTTGAGCCTCTCATCATCCTTCACCATCGTTGTGCAATGTCTCAATTACCTCCTTTTATAGTGGCTGCATATGGCTCACATGTGTTCCTGTTGTGGTTGACTTCTATGAACTGCACTAGCATCACTGGACTTGCTGATCTTACCCATGCAACTTCTGGGCCTTGACAAGTCATTGCGCACTAACTTGCAACTTGGATGTTGGACTCTCCATAATAAGACTTGCTATCATTGCTTAGCAATCATACCTAATAATAATACCTATAATGGCTGTCACAGCTTCAGATCTCTAGGATCTACATGAATGACCTGGAAATTACAGCATTGTACTACTATTCAATGTCACTTTAAGGCATATGCTGTATGGACTCTGCTTCCCTGCATGTGTACCTACTTTGAACCTTCTTTTTTCCTACTCTATAGCAGCATTATAAAGTGTAAACCTACTTTAAACCTTTGCTATATTATCCCAGAGGTGTTGTGTGCACACTAGTATTTTCTGATGTTTTGTTTCTAGATGGACTCTGAGCTCTGGCTTGACTTGTATCACATTATGCCTTATCTTTTGCAAATTCCAAAGTAACTTGCATTTTTTTATGATCGTTTGTCTATGGGGATCATTACGACCCTGGCGGTCAGTGCTATAGTGGAGGTATTACCACCAACAGACAGGCAGTACCTACCTCCACTATTATGACATTGACTGCCACGGCGGTAACGACCGCCAAGTCTCCAGCCCAGCAGGCGTCACTAGGCTGCCCATGGCAGTATGACCCCGCCCACTGCCATGTTTTCCATGGTTTTTGTACCGCTATGGAAACCATGGCAGTAGGCACTATCAGTGCCAAGAAATTCCTTCCCTGGCACTGATAGGGGTTTCCACCAGCTCCCCTCCTCCTTCCCCTCCCCAGAGTCCTCCCCCACCCTCCCCCTCACGACCCCCCTCCCCACATAAATGCACGTACATGCATACATACACACCCATACACACACGCATACACACATTCACCCATGCATGCATACATATATACTCACTCACTGCAAAACTCACAAACATACATCCAGTCACACACGCAATCACACAACACAACATGCACATACAGACACACACACTCATGCACACATGCATTACATAAGCATGCACGCATTCATACACAGTCAAACACACTCCCACACATGCACACAACACCCCTCACTCCCTCTCCTGTCGGAGAACCAGACTTACCTGCTTACAGGGGGTCATCCGGCAGGAGACGGGACGTGCCGCTGTTGCCAGCAGCAGCCTCCACCAGCAAAACGCCGCCAGGCTGTATCATGGAACATGATACATTAGGCGGTGTTTTCCTGTCAGTGCGATGCTGCTGGCAGCAGTGCCACCTTACCACCGTCCGCCGCCATGACTGTCGCCGGAATTCCCCCAACCTTCTGGTGGAATTCCGGCTATGGTCATAATGGCATTGACAGACGGTAGCCAGGGCAACAGTATGTTGGCAGCCGTCGCCGTGGCAGTAGGTGGCATTTGCCACCAATCTCATAATGAGGGCCTATGTTCCTTGTATGCAATTTGGGGCCACATGTACTAACCTTTGGAATTGCTATTTCCTAATTGTGATTCCATGTGAAATGCAGTTAGGAAATTGTTATTCCAAATATATGAAATACCATTGAGTTTCTTTTGCGATTCACAGAGGGTCAAATATAGACCTACCTCATTAATATTAATGAGGTAGGTCAGAATTTGTGACCCATTGGAAATCGCAAACATCACAGGGATGGTGGCCTACTGGGGTCAGCAGAACACAATTGATGTGATTGTTTTTAAATAAAGCAATTTTTTTTTTATGCAGCCCGTTTTCTTTAAAGGATAATGAGAAGCATTTAAAAAGCAAAAAAATGAAAAGTTTCAGTTTAATTTTTCAAGGCCACTGCCTGTTCTTGAAAAAGTTTTTTTTATGGATTCATAAAGGGGAAGCGGTCCCTTGGGGACCCATTCCCATTTGTAAATGTGTCACCACCAATTTAAAAATGGTGGTAACTGTGATTGTTTTGCGATTGCATTCACAGTCATAAAACAATCATACATACCTCAGCAAGTCACTAAAAGCAAGGAATGCCCTTGGCATGCCCCTTTCTAATAGAGAGTCACAAACCCATTTTGTAATTCGGCACATAGATTACTGAATCACAAATTGGGGTTTGTACATTGTCCGATAGTGTGTTATTGCTGTTCAATATTGGTATGTAAGGCTGCCTTCCTTGTTGTAAAGTATATGAGATAAATATAATTTGTCAGTGAAACCTACCAGTGAATTTATTTTCACAACAGATTCACCAACTAATGTTCACACGGTCATCATGACCAACACCATCTCATACTCTTTCATTCATTTCTATGAGAACTTCTATAAAAATGGCATGATTTTCTGTTCATAGACAAGGAGGTCTAAAACATCAACCAGGAAGTTGTGTTTCTAAGGTTATCTATTGTTATCCCCAAATGCAGTCCATTACAATATATGAACTATGCAAGACCGAGCTGTTTCCAGTATTGTAAAGGCATGAAGTCTCTATAACACGCTTATTGCAGCAGAATGTTATCTACTCGATTTCAGGAGAAAGGGTATGCATGAAACACATGGAAACATACTTGATGTCTTCTGTTTGTAGACTTTCTTTATGTTTGCTATTGACAATGTAATAGTGATGTTATTATTTCCACTGTGATGGTACAAACATACTGTTCTAGGTCAGCTTATAATAAAGACACAAAGGACACAAACCTGTTCTATCCATATACTAAACTGGGTGTAAGGCAGGGAGCAAGTGGAAATATGAAAATCACTTCTAACTTCTTGCATTTCGGGATTTATTCTTCATTCCAATGTGGGTGATTTATTTGGTATAGTCTGCTGGGTGGCTCATGGAACACCTGTTCATTGCCTCTGGAGGACTAGTGTGTATAATTTCCTAGCCTGGGGATCAAAAGGAAATTGGATTTGAGTAAAACCTTTGGCACGCCTCATTTGTGTCATCCAACTATCCAGGCCACCAAAGATTCATCACTAGATGCCTGGGTCTTTTGCTAATGCTCATATAGTTGAAATCAGAGCAATGCAGCTTCCTCTTCTATCTTCCATGATGATATACCTTGTATTTTGTGCGTCTTTACTTAAAAAGATATTGTGCCTCATTACAACAAAAAATGGAACTATGACCACGGCAGAAACCACCCACACAGACAGCCACTTTACCATACCGACCGCCACGGCAGTAGCAACAAGCACCACGGTGGTAACCGGCAACAGCCAGGCGGAACACAATGTTCCGCCCACTGTATTAAGACTGGCCTATCCGCCACCTTTTCCGGGGAGGTACCAATGACATCAAAAGCAAGGCAGAAACAGTATACAGAAGGCAAAGGACTCACCTCTGGAGACTCAAGGAAGAACCACGATGCCATGGAGCCCAAGTTGCACATCTTCCCCATGCTTGTATACCTCTTCATGCATTACGAAGATCAACACCAGCGAAGACGACCATGCTGAGTACTGCCGCCTATCACACAAGGGATGGGGAGGAAAAATAGAGTGACACACACATGCAACACGCAACACCCCCAACACCATGCACACAAAAAGATGTAATAACATTACATATCTACATCGTACCCCTCAGGAATAATGCAAGGACAAAAGGAATTGATTAAAGTGTTTGCAATAAGATAAATTAGTAGAAATACGTGCTTCAAAAGCAAAACAGTATAAACATATATAGAAATGGAGGGACACTGCCTAGTCCTCAAAGTCCGTGGGCCACAGGGCCACATCACATAGGCCAAGGCCCCAACTCACTCCTGCAACAACACGGAGAGAACACTGCAGGGGCATCAGGCTGAAAATATACAGGCACTTCAGGGGGATGGGGAATGGGGGTGCACCTCAGCCGGCAGATGGTACAACACTACTGGTCCTGGAGGGGGCGACATTCCCTGTGCTTGAGCCTGGAGAGTGCAAAGCCAGAGTCTCTAAAGTGGGTGGTTTGCCCACTGCTTGGTCCTGGGGAGTGCAAAGCCACAGTCTCTCAAGTGGGTGGTTTGCCCACTGCTTGGTCCTGGGGAGTGCAAGGCCACAGTCTCTGAAGTGGGTGGTTTGCCCACTGCTTGGTCCTTGGGAGTGCAAGGCCACAATCTCTCTAGTGGGTGGTTTGCCCACTGCTTGGTCCTGGGGAGTGCAAGGCTGCCGTCTGTCTAGAGGATGGCTTCTCCAATGGTTCTAGAGGGGGAATCGTGCCCAGTGTGCTTCATCCTGTGGAGGATGGGGTGAGTGGATGGCTTCTTCCACTGGTTCTGGAGGTGGCCTTGTGCCCAGTGTGCTTCATCCTGGCAAGGATGGGGTGAGTGGATGGCTTCTTCCACTGGTTCTGGAGGGGACCTTTTGCCCAGTGTGCTTCATCCTGTGGAGGATGGGGTAAGTGGATGGCTTCTTCCACTGGTTCTGGAGGGGGCCTTGTGTGCTTCATCATGGGAAGGATGAGGTAAGTGGAGGTCTTCTTCAAATGGTTCTGGGGGGGCTGTGTGCCCAGTGTGCTTCATCCTGGCAAGGATGAGGTGAGTGGATGGCTTCTTCAACTGGTTCTTGAGGGGGCCTTGTGCCCAGTGTGCTTCATCCTGTGGAGGAAGGTATGATCAGATGGCTTCTTCCAATGGTTCTGGAGGGGGCCTTTTGCCCAGTGTGCTTCAACCTGACAAGGATGGGGTGAGTAGATGGCTTCTTCCACTGGTTCTGGAGGGGGCCTTGTGCCTAGTGTGCTTCATCCTGGCAAGCATGGGGTGAGTGAGTGTCTTCTTCCACTGGTTCTGGAGGGGGGCTTGTGCCCAGTGTGCTTCATCCTGTGGAGGATTGGGTGAGTGGATGGCTTCTTCCACTGGTTCTAGAGGGGACCTTGTGCCCAGAGTGCTTAATCCTGTGGAGGATTGGGTGAGTGGATGGCTTCTTCCACTGGTTCTTTAGGGGGCCTTGTGCCCAGTGTGCTTCATCCTGGCAAGGATGGGGTGAGTGGATGGCTTCTTCCACTGGTTCTGGATTGTGCCTTGTGCCCAGTGATGCAGCACTTGGGGAGATCACAGTCTCTCCTCTGGGTGTAACACTTACAGGATTTGCAGGTTCCAGGATGCATTACAGCCCATGGACTACATGCTGCCCGCCGGTGGTGACGGCTGCTCAGTAGTGGCAGTGACGATGCTGGTGTCGGGGATGCCAGTGGTGGGTAGAGGCTCCAGTCCTTCCCCTGAAGCCTTGGACAGCTGAACCGCCATGGTTGGTGGTGGGTGCTCAGAATCAGTCCCAGCATCAGGCCTCCTGTCCTTCCTGCCTGCAGGTGCGGGCCCCTTGTCCTTCCCTATCGCAGCTGCTGGTGCCTCCTTGGCCTTCCCCTTGGCAGCTGGTGGTGCCTCCTTGCCCTTTCCCTTGGCAGCTGGTGGTGCCTCCTTGCCCCTCCTTTTAGCAGTTGGTGCAGGCACATCTCACACCTGCAGTAGCTGTCGACACTACTGTGGCCGTGGACTGGGTGGCTGAGGTGCTCTCCTGGGTTCTGACCACCCTGGGCTGATGTGAAGGACAGGGGGAGGGGTAGGGAGGAGGTCAACAGTGGAAAGGAAAAGCTTCCTCTGGACACTGGGGTGGGAAGAGAGAGAAAGTTTGGGCTTGGAGGAAGAGAGAGTGGTTGTAGGAGGTGTCTGCTGTGTTTGGGTGCAGGTGCATGGGCTGGATGCTGTTGTGAGGTGGATGGCTATTGGGTGTCTGAGTGCTTTTGTTTGTGTACTTTGGGAGGAGAGGGTAAAGACACAGTGGGAGAGGACACAGGGGACGTGTGCATGGATGTGGGGGTGGTGACTGCCAGTGAGGGGTGTGTAATGATAGGCATGATGGTGATGGAGGTAGTGGATGAGGATGAAGTGCATGCAGGTGTGAGTGGAGACACTACTGGAAAGGTGGTGGACAAGGAGGGGGCCAAAGTGGAGGCAGTGGATGTTGGTATGTCTGGATGGTGTTTGTGTAAGTGCCTGTGGGATGATGTGTGGTGCTTGTGTTTGCTTAAGCCACTACTGTGTGTTGTCTTGGGTGCATGCTGGTGCAAGGGTAGGTCGCTCCCCCTGCCGCTGCAGCTCCTCCAGGTTCCTGAGTTCCTGAGACCCACCCCACAGTAAGTACCCCCCACCTCCCAGCCCCTCGTTCTGCCCCGCGCTACTCACCCTCTCTCCTGCTTCTTTTCCTCTTTCCTTCTTCTCTGTTCTTCCTCCTCGCTCCTCATCTGTATTCTTCTTCTGTACTCCTCTTCTCCCCGTCTTCTCTCCTCTTCTCTTCTTCCTCATCTTCTGCTGTGGTATTCTGCACTCTGTTTCTTCGTTTTTTGTATCTCCCTCCGTGTTCTTCTGTGTTCTTCTGTGTTCCTCTGTCTTCTTCTGTCTTCCTCTGTCTTCTTCTGTCTTCCTCTGTGTTTTTCTGTCTTCCTCGGTGTTCTTCTGTCTCCCTCTGTGTTCTTCTGTATTCTTCTCTGTTCTTCTGTCTTCCTCTGTCTTCTTCTGTCTTCCTCTGTGTTCTTCTGTATTCTTCTCTGTTCTTCTGTACTCCTCTCTGTTCTTCTGTGTTCTTCTGTGTTCTTCTGTGTGTCTTCTGCTCTTCCGGTCTTCTGCTCTTCCGGTCTTCAGTCCTTCCGGTCTTCTGCTCTTCTGTTCTTCTTTTCTTCTGTTCTTCTTTTCTTCTTGTCTTCTTGTCTTCTGCCTTCGGCTCTTCTGCCTCCTCCGTCCTCTTCTCCCCGCGCCTGCCCTCCTGCTCCTGCCTCATCCCCCTCCCCCACTCGCATCCCCCCCTCTATCTCCCCTATCTAACCCGTTCACTTTCTACCTCCCTCACTCCTCCTATCTACCTATCTCTCCATCTCTCTATCCCACTATCCAACTCCCTCACTCTCCACCTCCTCCTATCTCTCTATCTTTTTCCCTATCTATCGATTTCTCTATCTACCTTTTCTCTCTACCTATTTCTCTATCTCTCCCCCCCTCCCGCCACCCCCTCTATTACCTATCTTCCTATCCCCTCACTCTACCTCTCACCCTCACCCACCTCTACAACCCCCCCTCCCCTATCTTCACAACCCTACACCTATCTTTCTCCCTAATCTCCTAAACCTCCTAACACTCTCCCCCCTCCACCCTTAAACCCCCCTCCCACAGCTCTTCTCACTCTACCTGTCCCACCCCCTCGCGCCGTCCCGCCGCGACCTCCTGCACGCCCCCGCCCCCCAGCTTCCATTCGCCCCCAGCTGACCCCTCCCCCCCTCCTACCTCATATGGCGGCCACTGCGCGACAGTGGTAGCGACCCTTGACCCAAGGGTAGGTCGCTCCCCCTGCCGCTGCAGCTCCTCCAGGTTCCTGAGTTCCTGAGACCCACCCCACAGTAAGTACCCCCCACCTCCCAGCCCCTCGTTCTGCCCCGCGCTACTCACCCTCTCTCCTGCTCCTGCTTCTTTTCCTCTTTCCTTCTTCTCTGTTCTTCCTCCTCGCTCCTCGTCTGTATTCTTCTTCTGTACTCCTCTTCTCCCCGTCTTCTCTCCTCTTGTCTTCTTCCTCATCTTCTGCTGTGGTATTCTGCACTCTGTTTCTTCGTTTTTTGTATCTCCCTCCGTGTTCTTCTGTGTTCTTCTGTGTTCCTCTGTCTTCTTCTGTCTTCCTCTGTCTTCTTCTGTCTTCCTCTGTGTTTTTCTGTCTTCCTCGGTGTTCTTCTGTCTCCCTCTGTGTTCTTCTGTATTCTTCTCTGTTCTTCTGTCTTCCTCTGTCTTCTTCTGTCTTCCTCTGTGTTCTTCTGTATTCTTCTCTGTTCTTCTGTACTCCTCTCTGTTCTTCTGTGTTCTTCTGTGTTCTTCTGTGTGTCTTCTGCTCTTCCGGTCTTCTGCTCTTCCGGTCTTCAGTCCTTCCGGTCTTCTGCTCTTCTGTTCTTCTTTTCTTCTGTTCTTCTTTTCTTCTTGTCTTCTTGTCTTCTGCCTTCGGCTCTTCTGCCTCCTCCGTCCTCTTCTCCCCTCGCCTGCCTCCTGCTCCTGCCTCATCCCCCTCCCCCACTCGCATCCCCCCCTCTACCTCCCCTATCTAACCCGTTCACTTTCTACCTCCCTCACTCCTCCTATCTACCTATCTCTCCATCTCTCTATCCCACTATCCAACTCTCTCACTCTCCACCTCCTCCTATCTTCCTATCTCTCTATCTTTTTCCCTATCTATCGATTTCTCTATCTACCTTTTCTCTCTACCTATTTCTCTATCTCTCCCCCCTCCCGCCACCCCCTCTATTACCTATCTTCCTATCCCCTCACTTTACCTCTCACCCTCACCCACCTCTGCAACCCCCCCTCCCCTATCTTCACAACCCTACACCTATCTTTCTCCCTAATCTCCTAAACCTCCTAACACTCTCCCCCCTCCACCCTTAAACCCTCCTCCCCCAGCTCTTCTCACTCTACCTGTCCCCCCCCTCGCGCCTTCCCGCCGCGACCTCCTGCACGCCCCCGCCCCCCAGCTCCCATTCGCCCCCAGCTGACCCCTCCCCCCCCTCCTACCTCATATGGCGGCCGCTGCGCAGCCCCTGGCGCGCCGGAGGCGCGCCAGAGGCAAGCCCATCTGCGCCCGTCCGCGCCTGGCCCGCGCCCAGCGCCATGACCCCTGGTCCCCAGCGCTCCCAAGCCCCGATGATCCGCTATGACCCCACCACCCTCCATGCCCTCAGACCAGGACGCTCCAACACCTGCTTCCAAGCTCACCCCAAACGCACCCATGGACCCTTCGCCTGCAACTCCTGCAAACGCATCTTCCACCACGCAACAACTACGACCACAAGCCCACGCGCCATCAACCACCTCAAGTGCATCCTAGTCAACGCTCGCTCCGTTCACAAACACGCCGTTGAACTCTGGGACCTCCTAGACTCCACAGCACCGGATGTCGCCTTCATCACGGAGACCTGGATAAACGCCTCCTCTGCTCCAGACATCGCCACCGCCATCCCCGAAGGCTACAAGATCTCCAGGAAAGACCGCACCAACCAAGTAGGAGGAGGTATCGCCATCGTCTTCAAAGACTCCATCAGCGTCACCACCTCCACTGAAGACTCCCCTCTTGCCGCTGAACACCTGCATTTTCAGATTCGCACCGACCCGAGGACCACCCTCAGAGGATCCCTCGTCTACCGTCCTCCCGGACCTCCCGCCCCTTTCAGCGACATCATCGTCGACTTCATCTCCCCGCACGCCCTCGCCTCACCGGACTACATCCTCCTAGGCGACCTCAACTTCCATCTGGAACAAAACAACGACCCCAACACCACCACCCTGCTCGACAACCTCGCCAACCTCGTCCTCAAACAACTGGTGAACACTGCCACCCACATCGCCGGACACACACTCGACCCTATCTTCTCCGCCAGCAAACACGTCTTCTTCAGCCACGCCTCCACCCTTCATTGGACCGACCACAGCTGCGTCCACTTCACATTCCGACGCGAGACCCGCCACCTCCGCACTCAACCCATCCCTCGCCGACAGTGGAACAAGATCCCTGAAGAGCAACTCTTCGCCGCACTCGCCGCCAACCAACCCACCCTCACCACCGACCCCAACGTCGCAGCCCTCAACCTCACAAACTAGATCTCCAACTGCGCAGACAACCTTGCTCCCCTCAAACGCTTGCAGCGACAGAACAACACCAAGAAACCCCTCTGGTTCTCTGACACCCTCAAAGAATCAAAGAAAACTTGTCGCGCACTTGAGAAAGCCTGGCGCAAGGACCGCACCGCTGACAACATGACCGCCCTCAAGAACGCTACCCGCAAACACCACCACCTGATCCGCACTGCCAAAAGGAATTTTTTCACCGACAGACTGGACAAAAACAGCCACAACAGCAGAGAACTCTTCAGCATCGTCAAGGAGTTCTCCAACCCCAGCGCCAACGCCAACGCCAACGCCGTCACGCCCTCACAGGATCTATGCGAATCCCTCGCCACTTTCTTCCATCGCAAGATCAGTGACCTCCACGACAGCTTCGGACACCAGACCCAACCTAACACCACCGAACCCACATCCCCGACCATCACCCTCAACAACTGGACCCACATCAGCACGGAAGAAACCAAATCCATCATGAACTCTATCCACTCAGGCGCCCCTTCGGACCCCTGCCCACACTTCATCTTTAACAAAGCCGACAACATCATCGCCCCGCACCTCCAGACCGTCATCAACTCTTCTTTTTCTTCTGCTACCTTCCCCGAATGCTGGAAACACGCCGAAGTCAACGCCCTACTAAAGAAACCTACGGCTGACCCGAGCGACCTGAAAAACTTCCGCCCCATCTCCCTTCTGCCTTTCCCAGCCAAAGTAATAGAGAAGACCGTCAACAAACAGCTGACCACCTTCCTGGAAGACAACAACCTGCTCGACCCCTCACAGACCGGATTCCGAACCAACCACAGCACTGAAACCGCCCTCATCTCAGTCACAGACGACATCAGAACCATTTGGGCCTATCCAACAACATACTTTTATAGTCACAACATGCAATGCAGTGTAGTGTTTGGAAATGTGGAATACTGACCAGCTGCTCAACGTTTTACCCCCTAGATTACAACCGCTGCGGATGAATAGGAGATGGAGACATCCCCCCATCTACAGACCTCTGGTGGACTTGGCAACAATGGAGGACAGGCACATTATCAGCACCTTTAGACTGGACAGGGCCACAATCACATAGCTGTGTGCCCAATTGGGGCCAGACCTGATATCTGCTACCTTTCACCCCACTGGAATCCCCCCTCTTGTGCAAGTCCTATCTGTGCTACATGTCTTGGCAAATGACTCCTTCCAAGTGACAGTGGGCTGGGCAGCAGGAATGTCTCAGCCTATGTTCTCAATAGTGCTGACCAGAGTGTTGTCTGCCCTGATTAAACACATGCGCACCTACATTGTTTTCCCCCAGGTGGAGGATTTGGCCACAGTGAAAGCTGACTTCTATGCAATGGGACATATCCCCAACATTATTGGGGCTATTGATGGTACATATAATGCATTTGTCCCCCCCCCCCCGGAGAAATGAACAGGTGTTCAGAAATCAAAAGTACTTTCACTCCATGAATGTGCAGATAGTGTGCCTGGTGGACCAGTACATCTCCCATGCTAAGTATCCTGGGTCGGTGCATGATGCCTATATCCTGAGGAATAGCAGCATCCCATATGTGATGGGTCAGCTCCAGAGGCACTGGGCGTGGCTAATAGGTGAGCCCTGGTTCACACCCAGTGTATGTTGGTGTATGGGTATGGTGTTGGCCATAAGGGTTCGTGTTTGGCTAACAGGTATCCCTCGATATTTGCAGGTGACTCTGGTTACCCCAGCCTCTCACGGCTACTGACCCCTTTGAGGAATCCCAGGACAAGGGCAGAGGATCATTACAATGAGACACATGGGCGAACAAGAAGAATCATAGAAAAGACATTCGGCATCCTGAAGGCCAGGTTTCATTGCCTCCATCTAACTCACCCAAGAAGGTCTGCCAGATCATAGTGGCATGCTGTGTGTTGCATAATCTTGCCTTGAGATGCCAGGTGCCTTTTCTGCAGTAGGATGAGGCTGGAGATGGGTGTGTGGCAGCAGTGGACCCTGTGGACAGTGAAGATGAGGAGGCAGAGGCAGAGGATGAGGATGAGGACAACAGAACAGCTATTATACGACAATAATACCAGTGACAGACAGGTAAGACACTGTAACTTCACTTTGCATTGACAGTTTTGTGTTTGACATTGTACATGGCAGGCAGATTCTCCCAATTCTATAGCCACTTACTGTACCCTTTGGCATCTCTATTTTCAGATATCTGTGCCCCACTCTGGCACCTGGTGTGTTGACTGCAGTCTACTACAGGTCATTCCTATGTATTTATTCCTGTACAGTTGTATTGCAGTGTTTAACTTTTGTTAAACTAATACTTTGTTCAATCATTTGACATACTCCATACTTGTATTTTTTACATGGTGTTTATTTAATTGCTAAGAAGTAGAGGGGGTATTGGAATGGGCTGGGTTGATGGTGGAGGAATGTTCAAGATAGAGTCCAGTCTATTTGTATCACAGGTGCATTGTCCAAGGGGGCATAGGAAAGGGAGCAATGGCAGTTCAATGTGGACAGGGTGATAGAGTGGGGCACAAGGGTGACAATCAGGAGAGTCTTATTTCCTGGCGGGGGTCATGGCAATGTTACCCGGCGTCTGCCTGGGTTGCAGGGACTGTTTTCACAGTGGTTCTCCTTCTGCAGGGGGAGGGGTGCTGGTGGCCTGTTGTTCCTGTGGCGGGGCCTCCTGTCCACTAGCGGCAGCGGAGGTGGAAGGCTGTTCTTCAGTGTGGCTAGTGTCAGGGGCCGGTTGGTGTGCCACTGCCTCCCTCATGGTGTTGGCCATGTCTGCCAGCTCCCCTGCAATGGTGACCAGGGTGGTGGGGATATCCTTCAGGTCCTCCCTGATCCCCAGGTACTGTCCCTCCTGCAGCCATTGGGTCTCCTGCAACTTGTACAGTATCTGGCCCATCGTCTTCTGGGAATGGTGGTATGCTTCCAGGATGCTGGTGAGTGCCTCTTGGAGAGTCGGTTCCCTGGGCCTGTCCTCCCCCTGTTGCACAGCAGTCCTCCCAGCTTCCCTGTTGTCCTGTGTGTGTCTGTCCCCTGAATTGTGTGCCCACTGCCACTGACCCCAGGTCCCTGATCGTCCTGTGTTTGTGGGGTCACCTGGGGTCCCTGTAGTGGTGGACACACTGCTGATTGACATGTCCTGGGGACAGAGGTATGGGCCCGCTGGGTGGGTGCTGTGCTGGTATTTCCTGATGGGGAGGCTCTGTGGTGATATGGGACTATGCCTGGGAAACCGACTGTCCAGAGATCTCTGATGGGCCAGCTTGGTCATCCAGATCCAGGCGTCCAGAGCTGCTGTCATCAGTGTGGGCCTCTTCTGTGGGGGGACTGGATGTTGGTGGCACCTCCTCTCCGGTGACATTGGGTGGGGGACCTGTAGGGATGTATATGCAGTGTCATTGTTTCTGCATGTGACATCTTGTGCATGGGTGTGTTGCCCTATATGGTTGTGATTGCCCTGTCAGCTTTGCCTTGTGTGAGTAGTGATTTTGGCTAGATGATTCTCTCTAATGTGCATGCTTTAGTGATGGGTGTCCATGCAGGGCTGTGAGTGATGTCCATGCATTGGTGGTGCTTGCAAGGCTTGGTACTGGGATGGGCGGTTTCTGATGGTGAGGTGTATGTGAGGTGGTGGGTAGATGGGGTGAGGGTAGGGGTGGGGTATGTGATAGCATGGAGGTAGGGGGGTGAAAGTAGTAAAGAGTTGACTTACCAGAGTCCAGTCCTCCTGCTACTCCTGTCAGGCCCTCAGAATGTAGTATTGCCAAGACTTGCTCCTCCCATGTTGTTAGTTGTGGGGGAGTAGGTGGGAGTCCACCGCCAGTCCTCTGTCCAGCTATCTGGTGTCTTGCTACCACAGAATGTACCTTCCCCCGTAGGGCGTTCCACCTCTCCTTGATGTCATCCCTTGTTCTGGGGTGCTGTCCCACGGCGTGACCCTGTCCACGATCCTCCGCTATAGCTCCATCTTCCTAGAGATTGATGTCTGCTCCAACTGTGATCTGAATAGCAGGACAAAGATTTAGTAGTCTTATGGGTCTGGGATTTTAACACTTCCTTATGTAGTCAGGAAAATTTAGAATTGTGCGCTATTCCTACTGAAGTCAGAGAATCGTTAATTCATTTTACTCGTTCACCTTAAGGAGAAGCTCTGAACTCCTTCTTATGTAATTTTGATCTGGTTCATGTCAGGGAGAAAATGGCACTAGATTCTCTAAATGTTCCAACGTTTACAGGGAATGTGAAGGGGAGTACCATTGATTGTATTCTTATTGGCTCCCCAGATTATCATTTAATCTGTGATTTCAAGATAATCCCTCATTGCGCCAGGGACCACAATCCTCTGTGTATCAACCTAGACTTAATTATAGATCAGGTACCTAGGGATAAGGGATTGAGAAGAAATACTACTTTTCATATAAACTCTGGTTTACGTTTGAAGTGGGATAAAATAAACCCAACAATTTTTTATCAAGAAATCATAAGATCTAGGGTTGACTCCATTAATATATGTTTATCTCAGCAGCCTGACCATGACCATATAGTTCAAGAATTTGAAATACTAAGTAATGCAATTTCACATGCCCTCGTGATGGACAGGCCTACTATGGGTTTGCCCGGTCATAAATGGTTTGAGTCTGCATGTTCTATTGCTCACAAAAAACTAAAAGATACCCTTAAATCAGTTTCTTCTTCCCGTCACTTAATTAAATCAGTCAGGGCTGAGTATAAGGCCACCTTGGAAAAAAGGAAATCAGAGATAAGGTCTAAGGCATGGGAAGAGCTTCAGGCTGCGTCCGATCTGAAGGATTCCTCAAAATTCTGGAAGGTGGTCAATCATTCCTATTTCACGGATAGTAATTTTAAGGTTGATGATTGTTTTATGGCAGAAGAAGTGTGGTTGAACCACTTTAGGAAAGTATTTGATCCAGATAATGATCCCCAGATCAGGGAGGATAACATAAATAATCGGACTAATATAGACCCCAATATAAACGCCTTAGATATTTCATTTGATCTACATGAGATCCTTAGAGCCATAAATCACTCAAATCAAGGGAAGGCCCCCGGCCATGATGGTGTCCCCATCGATATTTTTAAATCTATGCCTAATCTTTGGGGCCCTCTAGTAACAAACGTTTTAAGAAGTGCTGTTAAAACTAACATACTCCCTTCTTGGAAACTGACAATTAGTATCCCTATTTTTAAAAAGGGTAATAGGCAAGACACTTCCTGTTACAGGCCAATTTCTTTGATTGACTCCACAACTAAGATGCTGGGTAGTGTGATTTTATCTCGCCTAGAGGATTGGGTGCTACAGACACAGATTTTATCCCCAATTCAATTTGGTTTTCGACCCGGTTTGGGTACAGTTGAGCAAGTATTAAACTTGCATCTCATTCTTAACAAATATGTAATTGCCAAAAGGGAGCCAATTCATATGGCTTTTATTGATTTATCCAGCGCCTTTGACTTGGTAAACAGGGAGAAGTTGTGGCAAATCATGGAAACTCTGGGATGCGATGCGACTCTACTGGATCTCATAAAGCGCCTTCATATGGATTTAAAGGTGTCAGTTCAGTTTGGCCATCGGGACAGAGAACCGTCCCCATTTCCTCTTTTAGGGGAGTGCGACAGGGATGTGTTTTGGCCCCCTTTCTTTTTTTTATATATATTAATGGGCTTTATGATTTTTTGATAAAAAATGGGAAGGATGTGCTAAAGATGGGTCAGAGATTGCTCCCAGTTTTACTATATGCAGATGATGCTGTACTTATTGCACGCACTTCAAATGGTTTACAAGGACTGTTGGATCTTTTTTTGGACTTCATGTTGGACTTAGATCTAAAAGTTAATTATTCTAAGACATTTGTTATGACATGTGGCCCCCGAAATACAAAATCTAAAACATTTACTATGGGGGGCAATATTATTAATAAGGTGAGGGATTTCTGTTATCTAGGTATGCATATAAGCTCTTCTATGCTTTGGAATACTCACCTTAAATTTAAGACTCAGCAAATGCCAAGGAATACGGAAGCGATCTTTCGTTTTACCCGTAAACTGGGCCATAGACTGTCTTCTCAGATTATGACGCTATATAACTCCAAGTGTGTCTCAGCAGCCCTATATGGGGCCGGAGTCTGGGGCTACATTAAAATACCCACTCTCCAACATACTGAGAATAAATTTATGCGCAGACTATTGATGGTACCTAAGAGTATAGCAAACATCATTATCCATGAGGAGGTGGGCCAAGGTCTCTGTTGCCCCCCTTTTGCTGTGGATTAGATATTGGATGAATCCAGCGGCAAGTCCTGTGCAGAAATGTATTACTGAATGCACACAGTTGGCTAACTCGAACAGGATCCCCTGGCTTTCGTACTTGTGATCATCTTTTGATAAGCTGGGGCTTAGGTATATGTATGAAGAACCGCAACTGCTAACTACAACTGCAAGGCCCCTGTTGAAAGCACGTCACTCTGAGCATACTTTGCATAGAAGACTTCATAGCTCTACAGAACAAACAAGGATTGCAGCAAGCTCATAGACAACGCACTATCCCAATTAATACCCAATCGTAACAAGCGAGTAAAGAACAATAATATTAGATTACAATAAGCGTGCAACTACACCATAGTTCCTGCTGCAACAAAGGAACTTAAGAGGAGCTGAGAACAGACCCAGAGGTAAATACTCTACAAGACTTCATAGCTGTTTTAACTTGAAATCTTTAGATTCTTATACCCAGATTGCTACAGCCTTACATATTGAACCTTATTTGACTTGGTTTTCATGGCCAAAAGTATATTCTCTTTTAACTTTTTTTAGACTAAATTTGATTCATTTTAAGCTGGCCTTTCCCAAGCAGTGTATTTGGCAAAGAGATTTACCACCCTGTCCTTGCGATGCCAGCTCAAAGGAAAGCACTTCACATTTTTTTCTCTTTTGCTCTCTTTATGCCTCCCCTAGATATACTTTCATTTTACCTATTTTACGCACATTAAGACCAATCCACTATAAGGAAGCTTTGATATATTTTCAGAAATTACTAAATGACAACATTTGTTTTCAGGTTTTAAATGTTATTAGATCATCTATTGCTATTAGGAACCAGTATTAATATCCTGTAACTAATTAATCTCATTTCATGTTGATTTTTATATCCTATTTTTATGTTCAAAATTTTATACCTTATATATGTGGTTTAGGATAGTTTTATTCCAGAGGAAGAAAGGTTTTGATCATACTTTAGGGTATTGAAACAGTTTTTAGTATTATATTGCACGAAACTAGTAAACGATTTGATAAGAACATTGGAATA
This sequence comes from Pleurodeles waltl, assembly GCF_031143425.1. Lineage (NCBI taxonomy): Eukaryota > Metazoa > Chordata > Amphibia > Caudata > Salamandridae > Pleurodeles > Pleurodeles waltl. Next base: position 807,588,905 of record NC_090437.1, on the reverse strand, counting down.
TCTGTGAAAGAGGAACTTGGATTAGATTATTCTGCCCTCTTTTTTTGGTAACATATGTAAGATGTGTTTTACTTTTTTTCTGTCTGCTTGTTCTTTTGGAAATCTGATCTTAATTTCTACTTTTATGGCAATTGCCGAATAAAGTTATTTGACTGACTGAATAGCTGTGGCTCTACCCGGATGATTTCTTCCACCATGATTCATAGCTTCTCCTCTAAGAACCTGGGGTGTCTTTCTGGTGCCAGGGGTGTAGTGTGTGTGGTGTGTGTGAGGGTGTGTGTGGTGATGTGTTGGGTATGTGTGCTGTAAGGTGAGTGGATGGTGTATGGGTGATTGTGTTCTGTGGCTCTGGTTCTGTGGGTGCTCTTGGTGTTTCTCTCTCTCTGTTGTCAACTTTTTTGAGTCGTAAAGGGTTGTGGGTAGTGTGTGTGTGTTTTATAGTGGTGTGGGTGTGGTCTGTGTATGTGTGTCAGGTGTGTGTAGTTTGAATTGTCCAATGTAGTGTTGTTTTGTTAGGTTGTGTGTATTTTGAGCGCAGCGGTATGTACCCCCAATGGTTTACTGTGGTTGCCGCAGTGATTTGTAGGTGATAATGCTGTGGGCGTAGTTCTGTTGGTGTAACAGTGTGGGTTTGCTTCTGCCAATTTATTACTGACCTTTGGACTGGCGGACTTGTGTGTGTGGCTGTATAGTGACGGATTACTATGTGTGTATCATAATATGGCGGCAGTCAGCATGGCGGTAAGCAGGACTTACCACCAATGTCATAATAAGGGCCATAGTCAGAAACATCAGTAAGTGCTGGCCACTCATTGTAGTACATCACACACAGAAACATCATGCCACACAAGCAATTTTTCCATCTTGGTTAAACTCATTTACTTATTTGATTGTAACAGGCAGGGTCTGGAAGAGAGGATCTGAGAACCCATCACATGCATGCACCTTGCCTGGTGTGCTCAATTCACCTGTGTCACTCATACTGGCATAGCCATGCAGTAAGGAGATGAGGGCATTGCTATATCAGTAGGCAGTGTTGATAAGGCAAGAAACAGTTGTCATATTATAATGTCAGAGAAGGTAACATATTAACCCTAATGGACAGTTGAAGTAGCAATTGTGTCCATCTGGTTTACTATATGTATTTCACTTTTGCTATAGCATGCACTCTGCTAGTTGTGTCTTCCCCACCACATTCCTCTGAAACCTGAAGAGGTGTTTGTGGCCTTGGGATGATATACAGGAAAGTGTAGCAGCATTAGTATTTCATCCTGTAGTACTATTGTGTGGCTTGATATACCATAACTAGTGTAACCGAAAAACAGCAATCATTAATGTTCTATGTTGTGGCTGGTTATTTATTCTGCCTTCTCCTTCTATTCCTTGATCTGTGACAGGTAATTGTGCTAAGGAATATACCAGTCATGCTGACTGACTTTCATAGGAAAGTTATGAATCAGTGCAGTTTCAGAGCAATTCGTGTCCAGCGGAAATATGCTGTTTAAAGGAAAGTGAGTGGAATGATATATTTCCTATTTACCTATATACTGTCTCTGATGAGTGGACATTTTGTTTCCATTTATAACATCATTTCTAGGTAGAAGGGTTAGGAAAAAGGCAAGGTCTTAGTAAACATTTCCTAACTTTGCGACTCCTCACAGTTTATGCCAAGGTGATTTATTACACAATTGATCTGATGTGTTGAAGATGTTTTTATATTTTGGAGCAGGAGGGTGTAAGAGAAGAAACTCTTTCTGATCAGTGTCATAGCTGTACCTATGAAACATGATATTAACAGAGTGAAATACCTGCATGCACTCATGTTAGCTTCCTGCATCAATTTAGGTGAATTTAGGAAAGTAGATTATTCATTACTTGGTAAATAATTTAAACCTAAGCTTAACACTTAGTTTAGGGGAATTTTGTAAAGCATTTATCAGTACAAAAAAGTAAAAAAGCACTCAACACAACACAATCAAATTCCCACTTCAATTTATAAAACTAGAGATAGACATCAAAGTGACAAAAATCAGTTTACGTAACTGGAAATATGAGTTTTTTAAAATTAACTAACTCTAGCACCAAAAAGTGTAAACTGCAAGTTCCGACTGCTGGTACTCAATTGTTGTAGTCTAGATCAAAGTAAAAAGTTGAGGCTGACCCCGATGGAGTCCCGGTTGGATACACAGAGCAGTTTCATCCCACTGGGAAGTTTAGCTTTGGATTTAGTCATTTTGTCTGGAGAAATGTCCTTGTCAAAGCGGTCACCGGAAGGTAGGGCTGCAGATGGGATCAGAAGAAGGGCTTATTGATGGCAGCAAGCTGACGTTCAGGACCTGGGTGGGAGGTTTGGTCGAGGAAGGCATCATCATAGTTGGAGTGCTGCTTGGCACTAGTCCTGGGGAAGTCCTTTATGTTTGGACTTTTCTAGAAAGCCAAGATCCTTTCACCAAGGTAAACCAGATAACTGAATGTGCCCAGCAGTCAGACAGCTCAGCAGTGGTCCTGTGGCAGACTCTGGTTCTTTTGGTAAAAAGTTAAGAACATTTTCCAGTCTTGCAACTTTGAAGAGGGAAAGAGTACACTTTATCAACAACTAAGGGACCAGGACCTTTTGGTTACCACATAAGTATGAAATTCAATCTCACAGAAACCACCGCCAGGGTCCAGGGTAACTCTATTTGGAACTGGTCAGCTGGGCTCATCAGGAGTTTGGGATATCTGGAGCTTTTGTGTTTCTGGAGCGGAACAGAAGGTTAGCCAAGCAGCCATTAGAGTTCACTCTTTTGTCTTGTGCAAAAGTGGGAAGCAGGTCCATAGGTTTGGGTTTCACTCCAGAGGATAAACAGCAGGTTCAGTCATTCTTCTATGTTCCACTGGTCCAGAGGTGTTCTAACAACGCTATAGAGGGTGTCACTTTTGTGCTCAGTACCATCCTGTGGGTGGGATTAATTCCTGGCTCCTCCCTAACCAATGAAATAAAAGTCCCCAGTGTTGCTCTACCAACATGTTCAGCACTTCCTGTGTGTTTTACTGAAATCTCTCATACAGTTACTTGTGCAGATCTCCCTGGGCTGACTTGGAGGTGTAGCTAATAAACAGGGCAGACCCCCCCTTGTCATCACTCAAAATTGGTTCTGGGGGCAACCCTTCTCTCATTTAGATTTTTGCCCAGTTGGCTATGAGGAAAATGAAGGGACAGACCTATGGGTGAGATATATCTGCATGTGAAAGAGTAGGCACATTTTGAAGTTTAATTAACTTCATAGGCACATCACAGGTGAGCGATTGTGCTGTACACAGTGCAGGTGATCACAGTAGAAATATTTGGAAGCAGGCTTTCGTATGTTAGCTTGTCATGTACCATGCTAATTTTCCCTGGGGCTACCTCCGTCATTGCTTGCTATCACCATCATTGTGCTGGCAGGTAGTTATTGCATAATTACATGGACATTTTCCTGTGGCTGAGGTGTCTGGGTTCTTGGCCCAGTCTGCAGATCTAAAAAGTTCAAAAGGACATGGGAAAATAGATATGCTGGGGATTCACATAGGTGAATATATGAGAACAATATAACACATTCAAGTGGAATAAGCATAAAGGGTGGCATGTGGGAATGCACACCCCTCTGCCAAGTGTTCTTAGAATCTGCGCAGGGTGGAGTGGCATTTGCATTGTAGTGTTTGTGGAATGCAGATGACCACTCTGAGTTAGTGCCATAAATACACAGTTTAAAACACACACATTTCACAAGTCACAATGCAATAGATGTAAATGGCTTAAAAGTAGTAAATTATGTGCATGTGTTAATGGAGACTGTGTAATTTGCATGTTTTGTGGGAATTAACCCTACTTTGGGGACCCGAGTATGAGGTTATATTACAGAGCTACTTTTAAAATTGTGAGAACCTTGTAAATCCTGCATTTTCTCATGTGTTCCTATAGATGCAAATAGTTGTAAATAGAAATGTTTTATATGAATTACCTCGTGTCCTTTGATTCAAGTTTTTTAGTTCTTTAAATTGGAATGCTCTGTAGGTTCGAGTTGTATTTATTTGATCAAAATACTGCCGCAACAAAAAAAAACAATAGGAAACAAGCTTTGGCAAAGCCATAATTATGACATTCATGTGGAAAGCATGCAGAAAGGTTGTGCGTATAGATTAGCATATTAAAGCCTACGATATTGGCCTTGTCATTAATTGTTTTACATTTTTGTGGGCATATAAAATAATATGGTGAGATAAATTTCCAGATGTCAACATGATCCCATATACAAAGTTTACATATCCCATTAGTTCCTCATACAGTCTAGGTTTAGGATAGAAACTTCTTAAATAATGTCCAGCCGTAATATATTTTCATGAGTTTCTAACAGAGTGTTCTCATCAATTTCTGGAGTACCATGACATCTAATCTTCTTTGGCATTCAGGGGGTCATTCCGACCCCGGCGGGCGGCGGGCGCTGCCCGCCGGGCGGAAACCGCCCAAACACCGCCCCGCGGTCAAATGACCGCGGGGAGCATTCTGACTTTCCCGCTGGGCCGGCGGGCGATCTTCAAAAGATCGCCCGCCGGCCCAGCGGGAAAGCCCCAGCAAAGATGAAGCTGGCTCCTAATGGAGCCGGCGGATTTGCTGGGGTGCGACGGGTGCAGTTGCACCCGTCGCGATTTTCAGTGTCTGCCAAGCAGACACTGAAAATCTTAATGGGGCCGTGTTAGGGGGCCCAACGACTCCCGTTCCCGCCAGCCTCTTCCTGGCGGTGTAAACCGCCAGGAACAGGCTGGCGGGAAGGGGGTCGGAATCCCCATGGCGGCGCTGCTTGCAGCGCCGCCGTGGAGGATTCCCTGGGGCAGGGGAAAACCGGCGGGAAACCGCCGGTTCCCCTTTTCTGACCGCGGCTTTACCGCCGCGGTCAGAATTGCCCCGGAAGCACCGCCAGCCTGTTGGCGGTGCTTCCTCTGCCCTCTGCCCTGGCGGTTACAAACCGCCAGGGTCAGAATGAGGGCCTCAATGTTTTAAGTCTTTTATGATGAACAGGCAAATACAAATTTTCGCAAAACCATTGTTGTTCCACAGATCTTCTATTGTACCACCTGCTGTGCATTGAACTTGTGCAGTGAATCCAGAACATTGAGGAGGTATATCACTGGGCTGCTTAAAAGTAGCAGTTGACTGTGTCCTTCATTCGACCACTTCAAATAGGGTAGGCTCCCCATGGATGTGATTCTCAATAGATTACCATTATGGCTATTTTTCACTCACTTTTTCCTAAAGGCAATTAAGTTTAGAGTGAAACTTAAAGCTCCACTGGATTTAGGGACATCTTTAAGATTTTGGGGGCCATGTGCAAAGCGTACTTTGGGGGCACCTGTTCAGAACTGCTTTGAGCTTTTGATCCAATTTTAGCTCTATCATGCTTCCTTTGGTCAGGCCACTGACAGTGCCAGGCACACTCATGCAAATTCTAAATGTGTCTACATCTAATATTCAGGGATAGTGGCGTGTGTTTTCAAAACTGTAATACAGCAGCATCTCACAAACATTATGGCAAATAACCTCTGTCACACTCATTCCATTTCAATTACGAGAGGACCTGTTTGGTTCTAAAAGAAAATGTATGGAGGCAAACGTCTGTAATACACTCAGACATCACCCACTTTAAAATAAATTAAAGTAAAACGGTGTTTAAAACAATCTGTTGAAAAATTATTCAGTGTCATCAGGGCAACACTCTGTAGAACAGAGATGGCTTTATCGGTGGTCCCCTGAAAGGCCGAGGCCCTAGGCCAGACCCCACTTTCCCTATGCCTTAAAATGTCATCAACCGGGCTTTTTATGTTTGGAGTAACTGGGAGAGATACGTTTGAGGAAAACTGCAGTAACCGACAACATTTAATACTCCTGCAAGCCTTTTTCCTGCTTGTTTTAAAAGAAGTGCACGAGCTAACACTTCACTCATAGAGTGCTCTATTGTCAGCTGTGCATCACAATTTGCAATAGGGTAAGGAGGATGTCTACGGGTAATGGTGGCAAATTCGATTGTTGACTTTAAAGTTATGGTATCTAGATCGTCTTGTAAGAAACTGGGACAACCTGAACACCTGGACTAATTTTGACACCCATAATTAACTGATTGCATACATAATATCAATAAAAATGTTTCAAAATGACTGGGAATGTTTTTTTAAATCGTATAATTTTGGTAAACATAAACTTGGAATAAATAATTAATGAATCCATAACTTAAGTCTGTAGAAAAATGTAAGCTATATGTTTAACAGGCATGATGTATGGAGAGTACAGCTAAAGGTGCATAATTAATAATGAAAATAAGACATATTCAATGCTAGCTGTTGCAAAGGTCATCATTAACTCAAGCATAGTAGTGCGGCTATCAGGTTATGAAACTAAACTAAATTGTACACTATAGCCTCATAGCTTGCTGCACAGGGCTAAACCGGTTGATAAAGGTGCTGAAACCAAGCAGCGACTGCCTATAATGAGAGAGGGACTTTAAGAGTAGGTAGAGCCTGAGGCAAAAGGGCTATCAGGCTATTAGAACATTCCACCCACTGAGGGTAAGATGATCCAAATTAAAAAGGGAGAAACAGAAAGGAAACTATTGGAATGTTACTGCATAAGGCTTATATCAGCCATTATTAGCCACAAGCCACTTTGGTTTCTTCAATAGAACTCTCAACATTCCAATGTTTTAATTTGTGTTACTGTTTTAAAATGTGACCCTGAAGTACTTTTTTCAAAGTGTAAACTGATTTTGTGGGTAGGGCTAGGCTGAGGTGGCAGCAATAGAATGAAATATCTCTATACATGGGTCAGTCACAATAACTAACAAGATTTTACCTTGTAGATGGGGCAGTTCTACACAAAGACCAAGAGCCTCATTACCAGTTTGGAAGTCCTGTGACCGTCATGCTGGTGGTCCGACAGCCAACAGGCTGGCAGAGAAGACTGCCAAATTATGAGTTTGGTGGTGGTGTACACAGAAGACCTCCAGAGCACCTTCAGCACCGCAAGGCAAGACAGACCTTCGCAGTCAAATGGAGGAACAAACCGTCCGCTGGAGACCATGTTTGCAACAGACCTATTAGGAGGTTGCACATGCCAATGTGACTGCTGCGGTCCAACCACCAGAGAGTACCAGACGGAAACGAATAGTATAAAAGTAGACACTCAGCTCCAGGAAGCCATGCACATCATCCGGCTGTTCCTACTCACCGAAAGACAATGTAGATATCGCTGACGAGGACGCCAACAACCGTAAATGAACACACTCGCCTGTTACATATGTGAATTTTACAAATGTGTACAGTTACATTACAGATCATAGGCAGGGAGTGCGAAGGGCTGCACACACACGTAACAGCATAGTGACACACACACTCACATACTGCATTAAGGACACCCACACATACACATTACACACACTGTGGTGCACACACACACACCACACATCAATACCACACATTTACACACAGCAACACAGCAACGGCTCGGCTCCACAGATCCACATTCAACATACAAATTCATAACAACAACACAACAGCTGCACAAATACAAACACGTCACACATTCACAACCAACACTAGCCACAACAACACCCTCATACAACCTAGCAATCGACACACACATCACACACTCACACATAGTACATCAAACCTATCATGTCATGCACAATACATGCAGACTAAAACAATCAAAACAGACAAAGTGACACAGCACAAAAACAAACATATATCACAACAAACACAACACAGTATCATGACACCAACATTTCAGCTACATTCACATACCTATCACAAAACACACTCTACTCCTGGGGGACAACAGCACTACACACAACCTCACATACTGCTCAAATGATATATGAAGCAGCAAGCACAACAACAAAATATTAGCACACAACCAATGTCAGCCAGGAACAACTCATACCTATGAAAGGAAATGCAGGACAAAGATGTAACCAGAAAACAAACAACTTGTTAGTTGTAATTTATTAGTTTTGTGCACATATATAAAAGTCCAAGACACTGGCCAGACCATATTTACAAATGTGTTTTGCACCAAAGGCACACAATGGTACCCCAAATTGACTCCTGACTGCCATGTTACCTGTACAGGTAGGATCATCAATGGGGAGGGAGGCAGCTCAGGGAGTATTGGGGGGCAGGGAGGAGGGTTGGCTTGGGCTTGGGAGGGGTGAGTTTTAGTTTGGGAGCTGGGACCTTCTTGGGAGGGGTGGACCTCTTCTTGGCTGTGGGAGGGCCATGGGTGCTGGCAGGGTGGGCGGGCCTTCAAGGTGGAAGAGATGGCCTTGGGAGGGAAACAGTTCTTTTGAAGATGTCATGGGGGAAGAGTACAGAAAAGGTCAAGGTTGGAAAGGAACACTTTTTTGACACACGGGGATGGTCATGGGAGGGGGTCTGGGTGTGGAGGGTGAGAGAGTGGTTGTATGACATCTGGTGGTGGATGTCTTGGGTGCGTGTTTGTGGGGTGTGTGCTTGTGTGTGGTGCGTGTCTGTTGGATAGGTGAGCAAGGGCTTTTATGTGTCTTGGGCTGAGGGGGTGGAGGTGCTGGGGGTGCTGTGGTGAGTGAGTGGGTGGCTGTCTCCTGGAGTGGTGACTGCAGGTATGGTGGATGTGCTGCATGTAGGCGTGTCAGTGGTTGTGGTGTTTGCAGGTATGGTGACTGGGATGGATGTCTGAGTGTCTGCTGGGGTGCTGTGTGCAGGTAGGATATGTGTGGTGGCTGGATCACTGAATGTTGGTGTGGTGTCTGCAGGTGTGCCAAGTATTGTGTCTGTGATGCTAGGCGTAGTGGGGTTGTCATGTCAGGTTGTGGCTTTTGCTGTGTCTGCAGGTGGATGTTGTTTGTGTGCATGCAGGTGGTGTGTCCTGTGGTGCTTATGTTTGTCTGCGCTACCCTTGGATGCTTGAGTGGATTCATGCCTGTCTGTTTGTGTGCTTTGGTGGGGTCGGGGAAGGCTGGATTTGGACTGGGAAGAGGAAGGTGTGGGGGGCCGGTAGACAAGGGGTGACTGGCTGCCGTCAGTGTGGAGGCCATACCCTGAAATTATCTCTGTAGGCCAGAGACTGCACCATGAATGCCCTCCAGGAATGCATTACTCTGTAGGATCTGGCTAGCCAGTCCCTGGATGGCATTCACAATGGATGTCTGACCCACAGAGATAGACCTCAGGGGGTCAGTACTTTCCTCACTGAGGGAAGCAGGGGGAACAGGGGCTGGGACAGAGGTATCTGGAGCAAAGGAGACATTCACCCTCTTGGTTGAGCGGGCACGCCCAACTGGGTGGGGAGCTACAGGGAGTGCGGTGATAGAACTGTAGGTGGCGGACATAGATGGGTGCACCACAACTAGGGAGTGGCAACTGGAGGAGGACTCAGATGAAGATGATGCAGATCCAGTCTCCACCGTGGCACTCCCCTCGCCCTCTGGGCCACTGGGTCCCTTAGTGTCTGTGGTGTCGTGACTAAAGGCTAGAAGCTTCACCACTTGGCTGTGCTCTGTTTCCTGCTGATGCTGAATATAGATGGTGAAGTAGGGTAATCACATACACATGATACAAATCAGACATAAATCACATACAATCATGTCCACTGACCCCCCGCTGGAAGTTCCAATGAAGTGCGAAGATCATGTACCAACACAATACTATGCATGTCCACCAATTTCTTAACTGTCATACACCAGCAAAGCAAGCTAACTGAAACCTACAATACCATGAATGAAGTAGACAAATCACACTGACCATTCCATGACTAGGGGGGTCATTCTGACCCCGGTCGGCGGCGGTAGCCGCCGGCCTGGCTGGGACCGCCAGAAGACCGTACCGCGGTCAAAAGACCGCGGCGGTCATTCTGGGTTTCCCACTGGGCTGGCGGGCGACCGCCAAAAGGCCGCCCGCCAGCCCAGCGGGAAACACCCTTCCACGATGAAGCCGGCTCCGAATGGAGCCGGCGGAGTGGAAGGTGTGCGATGGGTGCAGTAGCACCCGTCGCGAATTTCAGTGTCTGCTGAGCAGACACTGAAATTCAAAGTGGGGCCCTCTTATGGGGGCCCCTGCAGTGCCCATGCCATTGGCATGGGCACTGCAGGGGCCCCCAGGGGCCCCACGTCACCCCTCACCGCCATCCTGTTCCTGGCGGTTAGATGGCGGTGAGGGGGTCGGAATCCCCATGGTGGCGCAGCAAGCTGCGCCGCCATGGCGGATTCCCATGGGCAGCGGAAAGTCGGCGGTACACCGCCGACTTTCCGTTTCTGGCCGCGGCTGTACCGCCGCGGTCAGAATGCCCGGCGGAGCACCGCCAGCCTGTTGGCGGTGCTACCGCCGACCCCGGCCCCGGCCCCGGCGGTCCTTGACCGCCGGGGTCGGAATGACCCCCTAGGTGTCTATTCCACTTGATAGAGGTGCCCTAATCACAACAATAGTCGAGCAGAAGACAAGCAATAGATTCCCATTGTAAGGTAGTTTTACAATTACACAGACCCAATCCTTTCCACACAAATACATCACACAGATGTCATGCAACAAGCAATGCCATAAGTTGCCAAGTAAAGGCTGGAAAGCCTAATTCAAATAAACCATACCTACATCAAGTGACAAAGATTCAACCAAATCACAATGGACACATCTCATCATATGACGTATCAACATGTCACACCTGCCAAATGTTGGTCAAGGAAGTAGTACGCCTGTCACACACACATACACCAATTGTGATGTAGCAAGGAGTGACAATGGACTTAGGTCCAAGCAATGTATAAAGAATGTCTCCAAAAAACAAATAATAATGGTCATGTAAGGTCCAGGTAAGTTCACACCAATGCCACACACACAGTTAACAGTTTATCGTATTGTGTATGTAACAAATAGACTACTGTGGTGTGCAGGAAGGAGGGAAACAGGCCTTGCTAACACCAACATGAGTAAACAATTTTGTCACAGTATAAGAAGCAACATCACTACCCACATATCAGACATGGCAAGCCTGGTATTAGCTGTGGTAGATTCCCAGAGAAAAAGCATAAATGATGCCAACATGACTAGTACAACAACCATGATGCAAGCGAACAATCAGGTCACACTAACCAACCTACAGGCAGGTGTTTAAGAACCACCACTTCTGCACTACATATGTTTCATGTCAATTAGGAAGTTTCTAAACACCCCGGCCTCATTTGTTATATCTAAATAGCTACAGCAAGAACACAAGATAATATCCAACACTGAGGCATGGACTTTGTCTTCAAAATTACACATGACATTGACACAGTACTTTCTGAGCCATTGCTGTACCAATGTATGATATCTACACAAGTATACCATGGGCAAGTTATGTGTCAAGTGTCTGGTACCAGGACAGCAGCCTGGCAATCACATTCTTACATCTAATACCAATATATGTGTCCCTGTGGAAATGTAGCATATGCATACTGGTAACCAACATGCATAATGCCATCTCTGGTGGAGCATCGCACATGTCATAATACATTCCTCACTGGCCAAGGGGAAGTACCTTGCAACAGGTGTGAAGATGTTAGTTATTTATATCATGAGGCATGTCTGATGATCACCACTGCAACACATAATTTTGTGACACATCAGAAACCATTAGACACTGGAGATGCCTTGCCCCTATCTGACTTCAATTCACACATAGACATACCCCCTGATACGCAACAGAGGACAGAGAGCAAGAACCATTCTACCTTTTTATCATGGCATTAGGGAGGAGTGATCTGTTGGTGAAAGCTAACACCCACGAGGGTAGTAAAAGCAGATCACTGGAGCCCAAAAACACTGCCATATGTGCTCCTTTATGTGCTATAGGACTGAGGGGCCCACATAGTTGAGTGCCATGTCTCAAGACAAAATGAATGTGCACACCTGTTGTCAATGCATGACTCATGTAAATCAATAGGATCACAGAAGAATTGTGACACAGTACACTTACCACATTGTCAGAGGTAACATCCTGTTCCTCACTTAATCACCGTTTAAAAGGGCAATAATGGCTTTGGTATGTACTTACCACCTTATGGCTGCTGTGCTGCCCTCAAATGCCCATCCAATTCAGGGTAAGCCACCGCCAAAATGCGGGCCATTAAGGGGGCATGGCTCGATGGGCACCCTGTCGTTGTAGGGAGGTTATCCCCAGCGAAACCTCTATGGTCTTCCGGGCCTAGCGTCTCAGGTCATTCCACCTCTTCTGACAGTGGGTTTTTCACCAGCTGTGGACCCCCAGGGCTTGCACCTTCTTGGTAATGGCAGGCCAAATCCCCTTCTTCTGATGGACGTTCACCTGCATGGATGGCATAGACAAGAAAGAATAACATATTCACAAGTACCACAAAAACAGGCAGAGTTAATGACAAGTCAGTTCAACAAGTCAAAAACAGACCCTGGGCATAGGCTGAAGTGGAGGAACCTCAGTAGTGGGGCATGATAATTAACCATCCCAGGTTGTATATGCATAGAGGGTGTGGCTACAGACTCTCACTTGCATTGCTGAAGCTATAAAAAAGCAGTCCAGATGGCAATATTTCAAGAAAGTGGCAATTGAAAGCCAGCTTTCTCTGTAGGCTGAGCACACAAATTAACACAAACTACCATGTCCCAAGAGGATAGATGCCTCAGAATACTACATATATCCCATAGCCAATTGGCAAGGGCTGTCAATTGTGCAGAGCTTTGGACCACAGAGTGTCATAAATCGGCTTAAAGTACAACCCTACAACAATGCTAGATGTGGTCACAGATGCATGTGTAGACACAGTGAGGGCACAAGTATGGTGAGAAACCAGCAACCCAACATGCATCAACACCTCCAGCTGTCATTTTAGCAAATATGTCCATATATCAAGCACATCTCATGGTGGTATTTACCTGGTGATGCCTGGCAATATACCTCAACTACCCATGTGCAACAGTCACAAGGTGGGTCAGGGAATACTCATTGCACACTCTCTGCAATGTCTCAAAACTCTACACCTGTCACTTCACAGAAGGACATGCCCAGGAACTCAACCATTTGAGCACACTGAGAGTACCTGCAGGGCTTTAAGGACACATTCTCACATGTTGCCCAAAAGCCTACGCTAAACAAATCAAAGCTTAGTCGAGCTACAGAAACATATGTGCACATGGTGCTCCAAATAAGTGAGGCTCTAGTCTGATAATTTCATCCACCATGACCCTTAACTCATCATCAGTGAAACAGGGATGTTTCTGTGGTGACATGGTTGTGGTCGACAACACGGAAAAGTAAAAAAACTGATGATGAGGGGAGGGTGTGTGATGTGTAGAGGTACTTTTTGCATGGTGGGTGTGTTGTGGTGGGTATGGGATGGTGCTATGTGAAGTGTGGAGGGCCTAATCTATGGTACTGCGTGTCTCTGTTTTTCAGCTCTGGCTTCTATGTGTGACATTGTTGTTGCAAAGGATTGTTTTGTGTGAAGGGGTGTGTTTCACAGTGCAGTTTGTAGGTGTGCTGGGTGTGTGGATGTGTGTCAGCTGTGTGGATTTTGAATCCATCCAATGTGGTATTGCGTTATACTGAGGTGACCGCCGACTGCTCTGGTTCACACCACCTTAGAGGGACATGTGAAAAAACAGCACACAAAATAGTACAGGGCATGGCGGGGACAGGAACTCTTCCCCATATCAATCTGAGCACACAAACGATGAGGACCGCAGCACTCTGATAAAAAAGCCAGAGCTCTCTTGGACGCCTTCAGAAACAGGAGAAGCACAGTTGGACTTGAGTGGGGAACAGTTAGGGGGAAATTGAAGAACACTTATTAAGTACTGGGAGGAAAAGGTGGTTGGATGGAAAGAGTTAAATAGGGATACCTTTACTATCTGTGTATTTGGGTGGGTTGATATATTAACTTCACTGGCTAGAAAGATGTGCTTCTTGAAATTGTATAGGCTGATGGAGACATCATTGTCCCCCCCATGTTTGCTTCTAAATCAGTTTCCTTAAAATAATAGTTTATTTAACCCTGAGAATTATTTGATCATGTGAGATGTGTGACTCAGAGGCTACTTAAAGAGTAGACCACCAATTATTTTGAATTGTTTGAACCTTTACAACAATCCCTGTCTTTATTCTGAATCAAATGCAGACAGTAAAAACTTTTAATAGCGTACAGCGTTCCATTTATAAAATGATATTGCAAAAAATCAAAAGGTGGAAAAGGACAGAAATCTAATATTCTTTTTCCGTTTTGAGATAATGTTAGGCGGCTGCAGTTAACATAATTGGAAGAATTATGATAGGTGCATGAGACCAATATATTATTGGCCAGGCAGTAATGTTCAAAAGGATTGTGCAACATGGTGTAAAATTGAAAAAGAAGCTATAAAATCAGTAAGCTAGCAAAAGCTGCTTAAAATTGAAAAAATGTAAACCTGAAAGAACTCTAACAACTATTCACATTCAGTTGCTGCTGGAAAACGTTGCATATGACCATTATAACATTCTGTTGCATACTGAAATGCCCGTTTATGATAAACCTGATTTCCAAATAGCAACATACAGAATAAAAACACTTTATCAGAATATCACGAAGTGCAGATGTTAGAACTGGATTATTAATTGAGAGAAGTGGAAGCCACACTCAAGTAATAACCATAATCCCAGTCAGGGTGAACCACAAAAGTCACTAAATAGTCATGTGTCTTACCCTCAGGTAGCTTGGCACAAAAGCAGTCAGCCTTAACTTATAGGCAATGTGTTAGCATTTAAGCAGCACACAAACAGTAATGAAAATACAACACAAGAAAAATACCAAACCAATTTAGAAAAATAAAGTATTTTGTAATAAATAAAATGACACAAAACATTTGCAGTTATCTGTTTGCGCTGGACCTGGGGAATGCCACAAGTTCAGGACTGAGAAATGTAAATGACAATTTGAGTGTAGACAGGACATCTCCATTGTTTCCCAATCCTTAAAACAGCGAAACATGACTTTAGGACTTTTTTATTGCAAGGTAATGTTAAACCTTTGTACACATGTCTACCTTTTAAATACCTTCAACCCTGCCCTATGAGAATGTAGAGCCTACCTTATGGGTGACTTATAAGCACTGAAAAGAAGATGTAGGCCTGACAAAAGGTTTATTTTCCTTGGTCAAAGAGCCAATTCAAAACTACATTACAGACTGCAGTGGCAGGCTGGAGACATGATTCAAAGGGCTCCTTTGGAAGGTGGCACAATGAGCACTGCCAACCATAAGGAGAATTGAAATTACATTTGCATGTCAGATGCTTGCCAATTTTACCATGTTGAAAAGGGAGAGCGCAAGCATGTTACTATTGGTTAGCAGGGAAAAAGTCCTGAAAGCCAATAAAACTGGGTTCAGTAACCAAAGGCAGAAGAAGGTAAAAAATCTAGGATGACTCTGTATAAAAGGGCCAGATCCAACAGTTGAAAAATTGAATAATTAAAATAGAGGTATAACAACAAGTAATACAGCACCTAAATGCCCCAAGGAGTAACCATATCAAAAGAACCTTGCTGCAAGTGATTATGGAGGAATTGGTTTACCCATGTAAGAAGTTTCATTGTTAAGCTGTTGGGAGAGAATATTCAACTTTTCTGGAGGTGATAGATATCTAGTGGTGATTAAAGAGGGACCAGTTATATCAGCTGAGAGGTCGTAGTGTAGCCTTGAACTTCATTCTTAAAAGGCCTGAGAAGGAAAACATACTAAGACAACTCTCTGGATGATGTATTTTTTTCAGTAGGTGTATTACCTTGTAAGGCTGTTCCGGAGATAAACTTTTTCATGGCCATAACTTTAGTTAATGTTAAATAAATCCGGAATTATGAAACCAAAACGCCTCTAAATCCTCAATACCGAATTATTATTTTGTACGAGGTTGTGAGTGACATAAGCAGTGTAACTTTTAAATAGCAGAAATGCTAAATGAGCCTGAGCTTAATAAAAAAGGTCATTAATACACCAGTTCAAGTTTAAGAAAGGTTTCACTATCTGTGGATCATTATTGAAATCCTCCCATTACTGTGACTTACTTTTGTTGAAACTAATACAAAACATGATAGGTTCAAGTTTAATTTCGAGCTGAACAAAAACAGTATGCATATCAAGCATGTGAACTTACCTTCTAAGCAAAAAAGTGATCACATTCATCTTATGGATGCAACAAGCAACCTTGCAAAATAAGAGATAATGTTTGGTGTATATCATAATGAGTGTGACATTTAATTATTAGGCACAATGTTTAAAGAACGAGGATCTGATCATAAAATGATGAGCAAAGCAAAGGTAATATTAAACATGTAAAGAGAGCAATTCTTATGAATTGAATAGAAAAGATAATAAACAATGTGAAGGTGTATCAAGATGGTGCATTCGTGGTGGAAAAATAGTCTATTGAAAAACTCTCGCTTGGGTTAGAATCTGATGGGAAATTAATATTTTTTCCTTTCGGAATACCAGTGTCTGCCCCATCCGTATTTGAGTATAAAGGAAATCCAAACGATTAAAGGAGATTAAATTGACTTCATGAAAAACCATGTCTCCTGATTATGGATTGTAACAACTTTTGAAAGATAATACATTGGTCTTCTTGGCAATAGGAGGCTGATTAAACATAACAATATGCTACATGGTGTCCATAGGACAGTATAAAGAATACATTGTGCATGTCGAGTTTATTAGGTGGAAAACTAAGCAGAAAGTTAAAATTAGTGGACATAACAATTGTAGTATTCAGAATGGAAAAAGAAAGGCCACATGCTTTTTTGGAATGGAGATACCGAATCAATCTATCGTTTTCAAGTCCAAATTGTAGTTTCATAGTCCATTAACCCCTTAGCTGCTGGGCCTTTCCCTCCCCCTCCCCCCCACAGTCCTGATCCCTTTCTTGGTTGTTTGGGGTTTTTAGCGCTTAGGCTTTCATAACTTTTTGTCCACTTAAGCTATCCATGCTAAAATTACGTCCTTATTTTCCAACACCCTAGGGATTCTAAAGGTACCCAGAGATTGTGCGTTGACCTGGAGGAGACCAAGAAATTTGACAAAATACAGCTCAAATGTATTTTATTTTTTTAGAAAAATGGGTAAAAAGGGCTGCAGAAGAACGCATGTGTTTTATGTCCTGACAATGCCATCAACAAAGGGTTTGCGATGCTAAAATCACTATCTACCCAGATTTCAGGAACAAGCAGACTTGAATCAGAAAACCACATTTTTCAACACAATTTTGGCATTTTACTGGGACATACCCCA
This sequence comes from Pleurodeles waltl, assembly GCF_031143425.1. Taxonomy (NCBI): domain Eukaryota; kingdom Metazoa; phylum Chordata; class Amphibia; order Caudata; family Salamandridae; genus Pleurodeles; species Pleurodeles waltl. The sequence continues at coordinate 807,571,601 of NC_090437.1, read as the reverse complement.
TTTTTACTATTTTTTGTTCTTTGAGCCTCCTTCTAGTTAGTGACAGAAATGGGTGTGAAACCAATGCTTGACCCCAGACAGCTAAATATTTCTAAAAAGTAAATAAAATTCTGAATTTTGCTTGGGGTCATTTGTGCAGATCCATCAAGGTTTTTTTGCAGAAAGTAACAGCTAAAATAAAAATATATTGAAATTAAGGAGAAAAAAGAGCCATTTCGGCCACGTTTAGTTCTGTAACTTTTTCCAGCTATGGCAGATTTTTGAAAGCAATATAATGTTATGTCTTTTGGACTCCACTGGTTGTGGGAATATATAGGGCTTGTAGGTTGATCAAGAACCCTTTGTGCCCAGAGCCAATAAATGAGCTGCATCTTAAAAAGTGTTTTCATTGTATACCGGGTATACAGCAATTCATTTGGTGAAATATAAAGAGTGAAAAATAGGTATCAAGGAAACTTTTGTCTTTCCAAAATGGGCACAAGATAAGGTATTGAGAAGCAGTGGTTAAATGCACATCTCTGAATTCCAGGGTCCCCATACTAGCATGTGAATTACATGGCATTTCTAAAATAGGCTTCTTTTTCACACTGTCTTAAATTTGGAAGGAAAAAGTGTAGAGAAAGACAAGGGGCAATGGCACTTGTTGTTCTATTCTTTGTTCCCCCTAGTGTCCCGATAAAAATGGTACCTCACTTGTGTGGGTAGGCCTAGTGTCCGCGACAGGAAACGCAACATAGACACATCACTTTTTTACATTGAAATCTAATGTATGTTTTGAAAGGCCTCTAGCTCAGTCAGTACCTAGGGAAACCTAGCAAACCTGTGTTTTTTTAAAAACTAGACTCCTAGGGAAATCCAGGATGGGGTGACTTGTGGGGCTCTCACCAGGTTCTGTCACCTAAAATCCTTTGCAACCCTCACAATGTGACAACAAAAAAACATTTTCCTCAAATTTCGGTGACAGAAAGTTCTGGAATCAGAGAGGAGCCACAAATTTCCTTCCATCCAGCATTCCCCTAAGTCTCCCGATAAAAATGGTACCTTCGTTGTGTGGGTAGGCCTAGTGCCCATATCAGGAATGGATCATACAACGGTCAATGCTAGTCCTTCAGGAGGGAAACTGTTGATCCTGGGGTGATCCATTCCTGATGCAGTAACTAGGTACAGGCACTCAAGTGGGGAAGTGTGGTAGCATTTTTATCAGGACAGGTGGGGAAACACTGGTTGGTAGGAAAGTTGTGTATTCCAGCATATTCCTGTAGTTTGTGCGATAGAAATGCAAGAAATTTTTTAGTTTTTATTCAACATTTCACCTTTGCAGGGTAACTTTGGGAAATCCACACATGCCACACCTCTGTGGACTCCCCCCAGTGTCTAGCTTCCAGAAATGTCTGGGTTTGGTAGGGTTCTCTATGTGGCTGCTGATCCCAGGACCACAAACTCAGGTGCCTGCCTTACAAAACCAGGTTGTTTTGTGATATATAATTTTGATGTCTCCACAATACGACATGGGTGGTGGAATTTGGGCCTGAACTAAATTGGTGAGCTCCCAAGAGAGCACTCTCTCTGTGCTTGCCGCCGCATGCACCTACTCTCTGTGTTCGGCTAATCTGCTACTGTCCTGCTGCACAGACTGCTTGTGAAAGAACAGCAGGACTGTCCTCATCACCTCCCTCAGAATCACTGGAAGAGGAGTTGGAAGATGAGACTCTTCTGACTGAAAAATCACTCCCAGAGTCTGCACCATTGTCCTATCCCTCAGATGCTGTCTCAGTACCTCCTGTCTCAGTCCCTGATGCTACATCACAGCTGTCCTCTATAACCTGAGTTAGGGCTTGAGCAGCAGTCATCCAACAAGACACCATCTCTGTTACTGGCTAAACTCTCGCTCTAAAACACTAGCCTCTGTAGACACTCACATAATTGCTGGTGGGTGTATGAGTGATAAGTACAACAGTAAAGGTCACCTTACCTTTGCTTCTTCCCTCAATCAGCATGTTCTCTCAAGACACTCAAAAAACAAAAACACTATTACTTCACTGCTCTCACTCCCACGACCTCCTGCTCGTATTCCCTCACTACCACCTAGCAAAAGTGCCCTTCATCTCTCCATAACCCCCCTTGGACATGCATTTAATTTGTATAATAGCGCAGGTAATAGCTGGCTTTACTAATCCACTCAGTTATTCACTTAAAATATAGATTTGATCTTTGCAGTAGGCATATAAACCTTCTGCCCTACTTTATAGCATCAAAACTGCCACTAGACAAAAGTCAGATCCTTTTCTAGCAGAAAACATAATCACAAGAGTTAGCTTGACTTTTTAATGCTGCCTAAACGCTACATTTTAAACACAGCAGTTGGAGTATGTGCACTGCTTTGAAGACGCAAGCTGCAAGAGAACTGGAGGCGAACATGTATATGGCCCAGTCGAAGGCTCTTGCCGAAACACGCATGGCAAGTTTTCCTTGTGGCACCTCGCACTTTGCACTTTATATTTATGAAATGAAAAAACCCTTTTCAAAAGCAAGTTTATCTGTACCGGTATGTGCCATCCCTTGGATTTGTCCGGAGGTGAATGTTGTGTATTGGGGTAGGAATCCCAGGAGAAAATCATATATATATATATATATATATATATATATATATATATATATATATATATAATGAGATCACTGTTATATGGGGTGAGATTTCCCTAGTGGACGATTGCAGCCCCCATGGAAACCACACACACATTGACAAAAGTGATCTCCCTATATATATTTTTTTTTACGTATCTATATTGATATATCTATCTATATATATAGATATATATATATCTATATATAGATAGATATTTATATCCATGTAGATATAGCTATATATAGATCTGTATATATATATATATATTTTAATAGCTGTATGGTTTCCCTAGGGGGAGCGATCGTGGCCCCCAGGGAAACCATACAGCTAATAAAAAATTGCCCCCACAGGGGGTCAGCCATGCTCATGGAAGACCCCCTGTCAGTAAAAAATTTTTTTTACTATTTTTACTATATTTCAACCTCTAACTAACAAATATTTTTTTAAATTATGCTCCAGGGGGAGACCGGCCTGTTTTTACGGCGGGCCAACCAACCAAAATAAATTCCCTAGTGTCTAGTGGGGTTTCTTGGCCCTGGACACTTCGATCCAGGGCCAGGAAACCATTTCAGGAAGGCCTTGTTTGAAAGGGGAGAATCTCCCCTTTCAAACGAGGTCTTCTCAAACAGTGGGGAGGCCCGTTCGGTCCGGTTTTTCCCACCGGAGCAGGAAGCGGGCTTACCTCCGTTTCCTTCTCTGGTGGGGAAAACAAATTGTGACGTCAGCGTGCATTGCTGTGCGCTGACATCACAAAGGGGTGGATGGAGACACGGAAACTCTTCCGTGACTCTCAAAGGTTATTTACATTTAAAAAAATCTTCCGGTGCTATGCATTGGAGGATTTTCAAACCCCTCCCTGGTGTCGGCCAAGCATTGACTGTACTAATCCTCTGCACTACATCTGGCGTGTGGAGGTCATAGAGGTCACATTTTGGAATACAGAGGTAAGGAAAGCCTCAGGGCTTCCTTAATCAAGCCCCTACAACAGCAGGGCAGGAAATTCATTCTGCTGCTACTCACCCCACCGAATAAGCTTTACTTTAGCGTTTTTCGGGGTGTATGAAGTCCACATAATTTCCACTAGTGGAATTATGTGAAATTCCCCAAAAACTATGTGTAATTTAATAAAGGAGACTCCCTGTTCCTTGTACAAAAATGGCTTGAAGACAAATTAATAAATAGCACATAACAACATGTCGATTGATGCATGAGCAAACCCATTTTGATTAGAATATGGCACTCCTCAATCTAGCTTTCTCCTTGCCAGCTCTTCTCTCGTTTTCACCTGGCCATCCCATTCCATACATACCTTCCCCCAGTTTTCCAACTTTATTTTCACTTTTTGTTTACTTTCCCTTTGTCCCAGTCCTTTTTTCATAATTCTCTCTACTTTTTCATGCTTTGCTTTTGCCATCTCCAGTGCCACCAATACTACAAGAGGCAGACAGTGGGCCGAAGGTGGAAACCTACTCCACACAATGCTTTTGCACCATTTTTTCAGAGGAGATGGTGACTTCAATGTTTTATTCACGCAGCATCACTGACCCTTTATGTTGGCAGCAGGCAGCAAACCTGTGTCCTGACCATTTGATAAAGTCTGTTGGTCTGCCTTACTTGAAATCACACCTGTTTATATTGTAACATCAGCCATTCAACCATGCCCACCCAGGGGGTTTGGGCGCCAGGCCCTGTGCCCACCCCCCTTCTGCACATGCAAGTTAGGTGCTGAACCTCATCTACAGAGGGGCTCGGCACCAGTTCCTGTGCTCAAACCCCTGCTGAACATGGGGGTTTTGGGCAGGGGCCAGAAATTCCCAGAAAAAAACAAAGTTTAAAGTGATGCTATGGTTAAGTATGGCAATAATATCACACTTTGGGCCTCATTATGATGTTTGGTGTATTCTGATCCGTGAGTAAACCCCTGTTTACGCATTGGTTGGAATTACAAGTTGGAAGGTATTTAACGTATCCAGTAATTATTGCTTGCATTAAATTCTAGGCCTGGGCCTAGAAATTTGCTCCACCGGTGGAGTTAGCAGAAATCTGGCACTTCGCGCTACACGGAGTAGCGTGGAATTCCAAAATTCGACAATTGGGCATTTGTTTGCACACACGATTCGGTTTGGTGCTCCTTCATGAGGGCTATCATACTTCTAGGCCACCAGCGAGCACACACAAGACTTTGCACTCAATCATGCAGACTCCGGTCACACGCGTGAGACTTCGTGTTTACTCAGCTGCTTCCAGCCGCGACAGCAGCCAAAACAGTCCTGCTCTCTAGCCCAAATGCACCTGGAGTAGATTTTCTAATTGGGGTAGATCTAATCCAAAATGTGTTTTTGAATGGATTTTATTCTCCAATTGACCCTTCAAGTTGTTTTTTTAGATTGAGAAGCCCGTTTTTTTCTAAACAGGAAAGAAGTGCCCCAGAGACACCAACTACCTGTTCCTGTCCAGCAGGCTCCTTCCAGTGCTTTGTCCATCTACTGATCACTTTTCAGTTGGATTTTGAGGTGGAGGGATCACTCTCTTTGTCTCCTGGATATTCCTTTGGATTTAAGGACTTTGTTTCTGTGAAATCACACTCATATGTTAAAAACTATTGAATAAGGGGGTTGTTTGATAACTTGGGCATGCACTAGTATTTCTTTCTAATGTAATTTGATTTTAAAAATTGTATAGTGGTGGGTGGCATTGAGTTTAAGTAAGGGCGTAGGTATTATTTATTTTGCCTTTCATTGATTTTTCATGTTTTGTAAAGAAAAATTGTTGTGCCACTCAGTACCTGTCCTTTTCTACATGGTTGTAACATTAGCAATATTATTTTACTCTGTGGCATAGATTTCCAAAGGGCCAAGTAGCCAGTAGACCCAGTACTAGTAGTCATCAGTGCATGAAATAAATATTTCAGTGGTGTCTGCTTTTAAAACTTCATTTAGGGCAGAAACGGCATTGGACTAAATTAAAAATGTTGGCAATTTTCAGCATTTCATTTTTTTCATAAAAAGTGCATATGTTTTGTGGTTATCATTGATGGCATAAGAGGATGTGTGCACTGTTGAAATTTTTATAGCTCAGTTACTTTTTGTGTTTTGCACTGCTGAATTGATATTAGTGTTTTCTCTAGTGTTACCACCATGCCTATTAATGACATGTGTGTGTGTGTTTGTGTGTGTATATGTCATTATACACCATTTGTCTTTGTTCTCTATGCCGTGAGGCCAGGGGACATTCTGTGTAGTCTATGTTCGTAGGCTTGCATGTGTTCTTTGTCCTCCATACCTCCTTGTTCGCAGTTATTGTTTGACCATGTGGTTGCAGGCCATTTTCTGCATTTAGCCATTGTATCTTTGTCATAGGCTTGCATGTGTTGTTCTTTGTTCTCCTTGTTCCTTGTTGTTGTTGTTTTAACATGTGGCTGGCTGCCATTTTGTGCATGCAGCCAGTGTTCCTTTGTCACAGACTTCTATGTGTTTGTTCTTTGTTCTCCATCCCTCCTTGCACCTTGTTGTTGTTCTCTGAACATGTGGCTGGCAGCCATGTTGTATATGCAGCCAGTGCTCCTTTGCCATAGGCTTGCATGTGTTCTTTCTTTGCTCCTCATGACTCCTTGCTTCTTGTTGTTGTTGTTTGACTATGTGGCTGGCAGCCATTTTGTGTATGCAGCCAGTATTCTTTGTCATTGGCTTGCATGTTATCTCTCTTTGTTTTCCATGCCTCCTTGCTACTTCTTGCTGTTTGACTATGTGGCTGGTAGCCATTTAGTCAATCTAGTCAGTGTCCCTTTGCTTTAGGCTTGCATATCTTCTTTGTCTGCCATGCCTCCTTGCTCCTTGTTGTTGTTTGGTCATGTGGCTGGCATCCATTATGTGCATCCAGCCACTGTGTCTTTGCCATAGGCTTAAATAAAAACATTGTTCATTATTGATAATTTGTTTATATTAAGTTTTTATTTTAATTTCTTCTTTTTTTTTCTTTTAATTTCTTTTTTTTAAATAATATCTTTATTGGAAAAGGAAGACAATTCATTACATATAAATAAAGAGGAGAAGAGAGATAAAAAACCGACAGTACAGTATATTCCATATTAAAGTGCCTAGTTCCATATTCCCCTTTCTCCCTACATAGATCGAACCCAGTCCTCAAAAGGCCCCCATATTATCTGCCCTTTGCATCTAGCCTGCCTCCCTTTATGTTGATATAGTGCAATCTCTAATTGATATATCGATAAAAGTTATCCCAACCACTGCTCACATGAAGGAATCTGTGGATCTAACCATGCAGATGCCACACATAATCGATATACGGCCATTGACATAAAGATGAATGCTTTTTGTGATATTCCCCCTCTCTCCGCTACACCTAAAACCATAGTATCCAGCGTTAGCACCACCTTATGTCCTACAACCCCATTTAGCACCTGTTTAATCTCTCCTTTCAGCGGCTCCAATTTAACACATGTAGCAAACATATGTATGATACCAGCCCCAAATTCTTGGCATCTCGGACAGTGGGTGCCCTCAAGTCTTCCCCATTTAGCTATTTTAGATGGGGTACAATATATAAATAGTATATAGTCTTAAAGTGCTGTACTTGTAGTGCTGAAGACATTAACATGGTATATCCGCAATTAAGGGATTCATAAAACTTAATACCTCCCCCATTGAATTATTGAATTTGCTTTCCCACTTCCTACTACATTTCTCAAGATTGTTGGGTTGCTCTGATATGAACATTGAGTATAGAAAAAGTATTGACAGTCGGACCCCTTCTGTCACCTTCTCCAAAAGTGGGTTCTTTGCAAACCCCTCATTCCCTCCAGTTTTTTTTTACTTAAAAAATCTCATATTTGTAAATATTTAAAAACCTGCCTTTGCCCCATGCCATACCTTCCTCAGAGATCCTCAAATGATCTGACCCCACCACTCTCCTAAATGTCTCCTAGACTTTGAACCCCCTGCTGAACCCATTTAGCGAAACAACAATCTTTAAAAATCTCTGGGAGAATAGAGTAATTGTCTATTGGTATAGCAATTCAATTCTACTTTATTTCGGTAAAGTTATACCATAAAAGCACTGTACAAAAACATTTAAAAAATAATAATAATATATAAAAATAGTATCCTCCTGGCGAAACTGTAAAATGCAATATATATAAAATGTATATACAATTAAGACCTAAATTCGTACCTAAAGTACCGAACAACAATACATCATTTAATTAAGTTCACCTATTCATGAATTATGTATGAGAGCATGAGCTGTTATGATACAATTCCCCATACAAGAAATACACAACACTGTATATATCAATTTAGAATTTTTGGTCTAAGATGCCAAATGGATTCAAAATACGGTGGTAGAGAATATGCCACTGTCACATTTGGGTCTGATTTACAAATCCTAAGAGCTAATAAGCGATTTCTAAGACCCATAGCTTTGCATAGCGGCAAAATCCAGCGAGCCCTCTGGTTAATATACACTGGACATTGAAAAGGAACATGAGCAACACATTCTACAGTTTCACAACCCATTGGACATAATTTAGAATAGCTATCTATGAGTTAAAATACAAAAAGGAAGAGACCCTAATCTGAATCTAATATAAAGTGCACGTGCAGGAGGGGATAAAATAGCATCCATATAATGCTTAGTGACATTTAATTAGTAAAAAATCATTGACCATGCCCGATGTGGGCACCCCTGCTAATTTGGCTGTTTGTACTTTCAGCCAATGGGCATCCTTCACAGCCTGAATAGCATTTTTTGGGAGGAGGGAAGGGTCTGTCCAATAATCTCCCAACCCAAGGTTGATAAGAGTTTTTTCGACGTAAGTGCACCACTTGACTTTATTTAAAGTGCTAGCACTCATCAAATCGCTCAGCCAGGCTCGATAAGGAATGAAGGTATCTGATGACCAGATTCGGATCCAGTATGTTAATGGCCTTAAAGCAGCAATGTGCGCAATGGAGTGAAGATTTAAATCCATCCGGATTGGCAAAGTAGGAGTGCTAGTAGGTACCTTCACTAACATTTTTATAAAATAATTTTCAACTCTTTCTAGGTCTTCCAAATTGCAATGGCCCCATAGCTCTGCTCCACATAGGGCTCCCCCCCTTGCTTGAGTTTTGTGTATTTCCATGGCAGGGGTAATCGCAAATCTGGGAGACCTAGCTGCATATCTCAGAATACCCCCTGACTTCTGTTTTAGGCTCAAAGATGATTTTAATAGATGTGCCTGCCTTTTATGTGAGTCCTCCAACTTAATCCCTAAATTGGTGTATATCAATTAAACCTTCCTAATCCTGCTTTATCCACCACGAATGCCAGCATTTGAAAGGAACTTCTAGTACCTTAAATTGAACTTTCTTATAGTAGCTAGATTCCAGCAATACCAACAATTCCCCATTAGCTACTGATCCAATTAATAGCTAGTAAATATTTGGTCAATATTCTACCCCTATCATATCATAATTGCCCACCATCAACGGTAGCAAATATTGGAAAGCCGCTGCCATTTGATACAGTTTAAAATTTGGGACAGACCATCCCCCTTTTCTCTAGGTAGAGACATCAATTTACTGGTTCTTCTACTCTTGCCATATGCCCAGATAAATCTTGTTACTAACCGCTCTATTGCTGTGAACCATGATTTTTCGAAAACCAAGGGAATTGCTCAAAAAAAGATAAAGTACCTTGGGCAAATTTTGATCATATTGCATCGTCCCATTATGGACATATGCAAGTTGTTCCATCTACTAAAATATTGCTTTGCTTTTCCTAAAACCAGCATCAGGTTCATCCCAACTATCTTCTCCACCATGGGGGTAATATCTATACCTAGATATACTGCGTGATCCACCTTATGAAAGTATTGAGTAGGCATATACTTATTCACCAACAACTGAGTTTTTTCTCTATTTAATAAATACGCTGGAAAACTCTTCAAACTTACTCATCTCCCTCTCTAATTCTCTTAGAGCTTCATCTGTATTAGCTGTTATAAAAGCGATATCATCCGCATACGCCAGTACCTTGGTATCCCATCCATATTTATGAACTGGTAGGATGGCTGAATTCTTCTCTAGCTGTCTAAGCAGTGGATCAATATATTTTGCGAACAACAATGGGGAGCATGGACAGCCCTGTCTGGTACCTCGTCCTATTTGTATACTATCAGACTGGCTAGCCATTAGCTGTATCCGTGCACTAGGATGCTTATATATAGCTTTTATTGCCAGCAAGAACTTTTCCTCCAAGCCATACAGCCCCAGAATTTGCCACTGATAATCCCAGTTGACCCTGTCAAAGGCCTTCTCCGCATTCAGTAATACCACTGCCATAGGTTCTTCTGCTATCCCTGTTGCATCAAAGAGCATAATAACCCTTCTAATATGATCAGTGGTGTTTCTACCAGGAATTAATCCATCTTGGTTTACTGTAACTAATTTCCCTAAAGCAGAAGACAGCTGCATTGCAAATATTTTTGAGTAAATCTTAACATCACTGTTTATTAATGTAATTAGCCTGTAGAAGCTCAGATTATGCGGCACTTTCCCTTTTTTTAAAAAATACTGCTATATTAGATGTAGACCAAGAAGTGGGGGCTCTACTGCCTCTTTGCACCTGGATTAACAATCTTAACAGTACTGGCAGTAATAAGGTCTTGAAACATTTATCAAATTCGAAGGAGATTGCATCTGTCCCTACAGGTTTTCTAGTAGGAAGTCCCTGGATTGCCTCCTTTAGTTCCTTCATCCTGATTGCTTCCCCTAGTGCTTCCTGTTCCTCTTTCGAAAGCTTAACTACCCCTATTGTGCTTAAAAACCCATACTTTGCTTGCTCATCTATTGGAGGGGCAGGCTTATATAGTTTGGCATATTAGCTACGGAAAACCTCCCTGATACCTTCAGGTCTTAAATCTCTCTAATAACCCCAGCAGATGCCTTACGGTGTGCCCGCACCGCCAACAAGCGGCCTGTCTTTTTGCTGTATTCATGGCTTTCAGAGCGCTTTGAGAGATGTTTTTCCGCCACTTTTTTTCTGATATCTCATTAATTGCTGCTTTTGCAATAGCGATCTTTTCTAAGGTGGTTTTCGTGTCTCTATCCCCCTCAATAACCTGAATTAAATGAATTTTTGACTCTTTGACCAAGGTCTGAGTATACTTTTGTCTTCTAAGGCTGTAACTCAGAGTTTCCCCTCGAACCCCAGCCTTTAAAGTATCCCACACTATCTCCACCGGAGCAGTCCCCCTATTAATCTCAAGAAACTCCTTCATCCATTTATTCATATGGTGATAATATTCTGGATCATTAAGAAGCCCTCTCTCAAAGGCCCACCCTCTATTATTATCTATAAAACCTTACATATTTACTTCTAGTATTAACGGGTTATGATCTGACAAGAACCGTGGGTATATTTCCATCTCTGCACCTACTAGAACTCCAGGAGAGATAAGGAAATAGTCTAATCGGGCCAATTTAAAATAAGTTGCTGAATAATATGTTGTGTCTGGGGTTTGGTTCACAAAGTTTTAGCCAGGCATCCACCAACCCTAACTCTTCTTGCAGGTTGCAGAGAGCTTTATATACTTGTGGTTTACGTCCATAGTATCTATTAGGGGGGGTACCCATCAGATCTATTAATCCATCCCTGGAGCCATTAAAGTTCAAGTCTCCACATAATATGTAAGGGGAGCCACTCTGCCAATTCCACAGATATAAAATCTAACACGGCGGAATCATTCACCACAGCACCATATATAGAGCAAAGGGTAAAACAGCCTTCGCTATAATGTCCCTCAGCCACCACCCATCTACCATTTTTACCTGCATTCCATTTTGTAAACTTAATTTTACTATTCCCAGTTAATATCGCTACCCCCTTTGTCCTAACGTTCTTTTCAGTACAGATTACTACCTTTATTCCTAGGGAGTTCAAAATAGATCTGTTACAGTACTCTATGTGTGTCTCTTGCACGCAGTATATGTCTGCCCGTAACATTTTTAAATCTTTAGCAATCTTTTACCTTTTCCAGAGACTGTTCAACCCATAAATATTTATAGATGCAATTCGCAACCTAGCCATTTACCCCTTGTTTCTCTTCTGCTACCCTTAAGCATTTACAACTATCAGCAATTATAACCATTTTACCTTTTATAACTATCATCTTTATATACAGAGTGTCAAAATTCCACATTCTTGATCTCTTATTCCTTCTTGTTTGAAACTTTACAATCTCATCTCCTCCTTTCAATTCTTCAACCATAATCTTCCAAGCCTCTTTTCCTTTTACTTTTCCCCTGCCTAACCCCACCCACCCCTTTGCCTCCCCCCATCCACCTATGCCCCTCTACCTCTTCCCTTCCTCCCAATTTCCCACAGCCACCCTCCCCACCCCCATCATTCTCCCCACCCTCCATCCAAAATGGCAATCAGACCACCGCTGGTCTGAATGATGGTGTCTCCAAGTGTCAACTGTAAATCCCCCCCAGTCCGCCATGCTTCCACCATGTATGTTTATTTACTTATCTGCCAACTCGTAGCAAATACAAATTCTTTGCCTCTACTCAGTTTTCTGCGAATTTTGTAGTTTCAATTCCATCAAGTATTCCTTTGCCTGAATAAAGATGAAAACATTCTATTTTTCCTTTTATCAGTCTTCAACTGTGCTGGAGTTAGTAGGTAGGCCTCAGCTCCTATGTCCTGAAAAGGCTTAATTAATAGTATGAGCCTCCATCTTCGCTCCACTGTAACATGGCAGTAATCCGGTCGGATAAAAAAGATAAATTGTCAGCACAGTGAGGGGCATCCGGGCGGGCCCTTTCAAAGATAGCTTGTCTTAACAAATAATTAACAAAGAAAACCAGTATAGCTCTAGGATGTTTAAATTCTGAGGTACGCTCTCCCCCACGCCTGACCAATGGGAATCTATGAACATTTGAATTTCCAACTCCCAGTCCCATCTTCTGAGCTCTGGAAAAGCATTGCACAGGAGCTTAATCCTAAATGTTCTGATGTTGTTACCCTCCACCGCTTCTTCTATGCCCACAAAATGCAAGTTATTTCTTCTCTGCCGATTTTCAAAGTCCCCCATTTTCCACATGATATCAGTTAATTGTCCTCCTTGAGTTTCCACCTGCTCTTTCAGAACCTCAATCTCTGCCTCTACCGCGGAGGTTCTATTCTCTATTGTGTTTAACTTTTCTTCTATTTCCCCACATGTTTTTGATATTTTTCGCACAGTAACCTGCAGTTGCTTAGTGGACATCTGGGCTCTTCGACTCTCTGTCCTTGTTTCCATTTGTAATTCCCTTATTGTGACATATACCAATTGTAACATTTCTGCATCTGTACTGGCAGTCTTACTGATAGGCACACTCAAGCTGTTTTCTTCTCCATCAGTCTTTGAAGGCAGGGCAGCCTTAGCGTCATTTTCCGGGCACAATAATCCATTTCCTGAATAGTCCCATTTGAGAGTTGCGCCATTCCGTCCTGGGATATCTGTTCCATCTAATGACCCCATTCTTGACTTTATTCGCCTACGGTGTCACTGCTGCAGTTTTACCGTGGAGTCTCCTACCGATGATAAGCTCTTGGACCCTGTAGACATACTCTCTTCCTCCTCGCTCTGGTTATAGCCATTATTTATGGCTTCTGAGTCTTTAGTTAATGAGTAAATTTTCCCCCTCCCCATCTTTAGACCAGTCTGTTGTTTTTTTGTTTTCTGGCCCCTTTCAGCTTTTCTTGTCCCCTCTTCCACACTTCTCACATCTTCGTAGCCTACTAGATTTAATTCCTTGCCTTTCCTAAGGTGGATCACCAGGGGGATGACGATACTATCAGCATGAATATCTTGAGAATCCTTTCTGTGACACTCCATCTGCGTTTGCATGCTTACTTTAATGGCTAGCCTGGTGACTACTTCAGGCTGTTCAATCTGCCCCCTCAAGCACCCAGTCTCCTCTGGTTGATTCCCCTCACAAACATATGGCATATTGAGGTCCAGATTGCCTCTGGGGTCTAATTGTTGGCTTGTGGGAGCTCCTCTCTGTGAGCTATTACCTCTGGGTCCTCCCTTAAACACCTTGGCGTAACCGCAGTAGAGAGTATTGGGTTTGAGTTACCGCTTTCTTGCCCTCTGACAGTTAAAAAGTTTGTAGTATCAGGCTGTTTTCTACCCTTTACCTTGTGCTTATGCTGAAATGCCTTACTCATGCCAGACACATCTTTAACAATGCCACCAACTGTATTATTCAATTTAGTCACCCTGATAACAGCACGCTTGCCTGCCCAGCCTCCCTCACTTCCCTCCTTAGCTGTGTGTGTCTGACGGGGCCCCTCCATTTTGTCTCCAATATTTCGTATATTTTTAGGTGCCATTTCCAACTTTCCAACCCAGGACCAGGCTCCAATTAGCTTACCAACTCTCCTTATTGCTTTGTGTCAGGACTCTGCTTCTCTAATTACGCAAAAGAGAGTATTCCACAATGTCAATGCCCACACAGCGTTGCCTAAGGGGCCAATCCTTGCCCTCTAAGGCACATAATTATTGCACAGCCCAGTCCACAATAATATCCCACCCTCTGTGCAGCAATCGTAGAACCACAATCTTTCCCTCACGCTGCTTCCACAGAGTACCTGCTAGCTTTTTTTCCTCTCCAGTCATAGCCTATTTTCTGGTCCTGGGCTGGTCGTGGTTCGTATCATGCGCATCTCCTCTTCACCAAGATCGCATTCAATTTCTCAGGTCCCCCTGTGTCTATCCCTAATTGCAAGCTGTCCACGCAAGCCAAGATAAGGGGGCAAAGCAGCTTCACGCCCAGCACGCTCTGTGCTTCCATAGCATCGATTTGCATCCTCGCTTCCCCTGCTGTGAGGCGTTCGTTCGTGCGGCATCAGGGGGCAGGGCCAGCAGTCGTCCGCTATGCAAGCACCATCTTGCCTCCAATAATTTCTTATTGTATTATGTTTTTTTAATTCAATTGTTTATTTCTTTTTTTATTGTAACTTTATTTTAATTTAATTTAAATTTTTAATTTTAATTTTTAATTTTCATTTTTAATTTTCATTTTTAGTTTTAGTTTTTTTATTTCAGTTTTTTACTTTAATTGTTGATTTTAATATTTTACTTTATTAGTTAATTTAAATGTTTTTAATTTCTTATTTTTATTACATTTTAATTTTAGTTTTTTAAATCTACATATTTTTATGTTTACGTTTTTATTTTAATTTGATTTAATTCAGCATTTTGCCTTGATCCATTTATCCGCATTCATTCCTCCACATCCATCTAACAAAGAGGCACAACCACACTAGAACATTCTGTTTCTTTAGGTTTATAATAATTCCATTTCCTCCTGGGCACCCTTGCTGCTAAACACTGCAGACAAATCAGCAGCATAATTCATTTTGTTAATGATTATTCCATTTCCCATGGACCACATTGCTGCCATAGGTTTTTTAAAGGATTATTCCCTTTAGCCGTGCACCTCTCTCTGACCATCCTGGGTGTCCCCTTTAAATTAAAACATAATGAGATAAAGCAAAAAGCTATATGTGCATTTTGTGCTGTCTGATTTGAAATGAAATATTATGGTGTGGTTTGACTTTACAATGTTTGATTACATTGGTATTTATTGCATAAGTAACCAACCACACTAAGAATGCATTTGTCTGTACTATTTCAAACTCCAACAATGCCAAGTTTCACTAACTACATGTTTTTCTTGCTTGGTTGCTTCTAGGTGCAAAAGAGAAGAGACCTCACATAAGCTGCAGTATTGCCAAAGAGAAGACGTTAGAGTTACTTTGGTCCTCCAAACTCTTCTGCCTGTGCATCTTAGTGCCACTGCCAACTTAGAGTTTAAGATCTCCCCAAAGAACGTTGCTCCTGAGAAAGTGTTCTGCGAGAAGAAGAAGCTTTTCACCAGTGGCGTGCCAACTGCAATCTTTTCGGGAGACGTGTGACTGCATCACTGACTAACCTCTGAGGAGGAACCAGGGAACAGCACTCATGCATCAACAGCACCACCCCAACCTAAGCCCAAGACCACGTCTGTCAGTGAAACAGCCACTGCTATCATGGAGATGCTGACGAGCAGTGACATTGAATTGGATCTGTCCCTTTTGCAAAGTAGTTCCAAATCATTTCAGGACACAGAGCAAAGTGGGCAGCAGCCAGCAATAGATTTGTCCAAAGTCAGACCAGAACAGGAGGTCGAGCTTCCTGCTGAGCAAGAACTTTCTCTGTTAGAATCAATGGCTCCCAGATCTCCAGCAAGACAAAAAGAAGAGTACTACTCCACCATCTTCTCCAATCACCACTTCATATGATGATGAAAAGGCCATGGAGTGGATCCTGGCAGAGTCCAGGAGACACCAAGAGAGGCAAGGGAAAATAATAGTTCCAGAAGCCTTAGAATCATGGGAGGGGATGATGATTAGGAGGATGATAATGACGAGACAGTCACTGTGGAAGCTGGCAGAGAGGAGTGGGACATTACTACCCAATCTGCTCTGAGGCATATGTCACAGGCAGCACTGCCAGCTCCCATATTTGTAAGGCCCCAGCAGAGACCTGCACCAGCCCGTACCTCAGTACAAGTGTACACGGCAGAGAGGCAATTGACACACCCACCTACCTCCAGTTCTTCTTTAGGCATTGGTCCAATAAGAAAGTACTTCTCCCCCGTTTGGGACTTTTTTACAGTTAGCAAACAGGGGGAGAACATTGCAATATGCTCCATTTGTCATGCAATTGTTTGTTAAGGTAAGCCTGTTCTCATTAATTGTACTGGAGGCCAGGTGACCCATATATAAAAAATAACGCAATCAAGTGGGAGGAGCACCTCAAAAAAATTGCTTGACATGATTGCGGTGGTGAAGGTGAGGAGAGCCAAGAAACATCAACTACAACTGGTAAAATCACGGTGGAAGATGAGGAAGATTGATTCATAATACATTATTTTGGCGCAGTGCCATAAAAGTAGCATTAAAAATAAACAATATATTCCAACTCATCATAAAAATAATACACGTACTCTAATAAAAAGGTATAAATAGAAAAGTTCAAAATCCATTAGCAGCACTAATTCTACTCCCCATCAATTATTAATTCTAGGAACCAAAATTAAAATCACTTAGCAGCCCTTCAATCCTACCCTTTCTGAAGGAATGTTTCTGCCTAGATACATCATTGTGCAACATTTGCAATAATTAAGGCACAATAGAAACCTGTAGATAGACTGTAGGCACATGCTTGTAAAAATCCATTACTATATCGCAAACCTAACCCAGTAGTTAAACTGATAAACAGCCCTGTCTTGGCCTAACCCCACACACTGTCATCAAAAAGTGTGATATGGCAAAGACGAGATATTGCCTAGAATCAGATTTAAAGATACAAAGTGCAGTTTGATAGTTCCTCACCCCTAACATCTGACAAATGGGAAATTTCAATCTTCTTCTACTCTGGGTGAAGGCCGGACAAAAAAACAAAACATGCTCCTCTGTCTCTCTGGCTGCCCCACACATGGTACATTCAAACCTGGCAAGTACTTTCTTAATATCCCAAGTGCTTGTGAATGCTGCAATAGGCAATGTGCTGTAACTAAACTGAAGGTAGAGCTTCCTTGCCATAGGGGGTCTCAATATCATCCAAGAATTGCTTGTATCTAAAATCATCCTTTAACCAAAGGAATGTTTGTGTCATGAACATACATAAAATCCTTTTTGTGCTGCCAATATAACTTTTTTAATGTTAATTTGCTAAAATCAGCAGCAGCTTCAGCCTGAGACCAAAGATCACCACTTCCATGATAATTAGAGTCTCTTTCACATATTTAAACCAATGGATGGTTCCTGAACCTGGAAGGCCTATCACCTCCTTAAGATCCTCTTGAAAACAGACAAGCTTTGGAGAGGCCCAAAAGTTTCTCCAAAAAAGGATAGGTCTCAGTCCGACTTCCAATGTGATAGGCTTCATGTCCAAATGAAATCTGAGTAGGTTTAGCGGATTACTAATTGGGAGGCCAGACAATCGTTATAACCCCAAAGCTCTGCCCCATAAAGTGACATCCTCAAGGCATGCAATTTATATATTTGGAGAACAAGGGAAATTGGGCAAAAACAAGGCTTTTTATTAGCCATCACAAGCACCCCGTACACTTCACCAATTTAAGCCATTGTTTTTTCTAGCTAATCTAAATTAGCAGTTAAGTCAGCCCCAAATAATCAAATACATACACATGATCCAGATGTACTCCTAAAAGCTTGCAATTGGGCTTGAAGGTATGACCCAAATTCAGTATTATGAATTTGGTATTGCCTACATTAACTTCAAGGCCCTTCATCACACATAATCTCTCAAAACTATCCAGGATTTGTTGCAAACCCATTGGTGAATTAGACATCAAGAGAGTATCATCAGCAAAAAGAAGTGGAGGGATCTCCGAATTGTCCAACTGGGGAACATTCCCATCACACAAGTTCAGGTGGCTAACCAAATAATTTACATAAAGTAAACAAAGGGTAGGGGGCAACACACAACCATGTCTAGCCCCACAACCTACAGAAAAGGCGTCTGTCATCTCCCACACTTGATCCACACCCTCTTCGTGCTAAATTATCACTATGAAGCCCAATCAGCATGTTTAAAAGATCAGCGGGAACCCCCATGTTAGCTAGAGTGTGCCAAATTTTTTCACGGGGATTAAGTCAAAAGCAGAAAGCAAGTCAACAAAGGTTACATTGAGGCTACCACTGCCCAACACCACCATTTTCCAATAGATAAGCTGGAATCTTAAAACCTGGTCAATAGTGCTTACTCTTTCCATAAAGCCTGCTTGAAGGTGCACCAGAATTTCATGTTCATCCATCCATCCATAGGTGCAGCCGTTCCAAAAGGATGGAACGAAACAATTTCTGTTAACAATCAAGAAGGCTAATTGGCCTATTGTTGCTTGGGTCCTCCAAGGAACCCTTTTTATGAATAGGGATAATCTCGGCACCCGCCCAGGTTGGGGGAATGTCCGAACCAGCTATAATGATGTTGACAATAACCATAAAGTATAGACTCAAGACATCTGGGGTGCAAGGAAAACTATCTCATGGAACTTTGTTTAACCCGGGGGCTGTGTTGGGGGCTATTCTATGATTGGTGTGGAGAACTCACAAGTTTTATACACAACCATGTCATTGTCTGGTTTCCTATCCAGTAAAGGTTGTTCTAGGAGCAATCCCCCCCTTTTCAAGGAGTGGAGGTTAGAAAAATGACAGATCTGTTCAGCAGCTACAACTGTCGAGCATGCAAAACAAGCCCCCTCCTTCTTGCCTACCGAGACCAGATTCCAGAACCCACTGTGATCCCCCTTCCTAGATCTAATAGATCCATCCACTTGGTCATTTCCCACTCTCTTTTGGCAGTGGTGATAGTTTTTTTATTTGCAGCACTCTGGGTTTCCATAACTCCCCTATCCTGCTGCTTGATTGCAGAGACCAAGGCTAGCCTGGCAGTCCTGCAGACCTTATTAAACCAGGTACAAGAAGCCCTCTGTCAGTGGAACATCTGTCAGCCTCATAAAAGATATTCTTTAAATTAACAAACAAATGTCCATGGATAGAAATAATTCTATCCCTCTCAGCCATCTCAGAAGGCCTCCCCCAGTAGGTCCCCAATGTAATATGCACCAGAAAATAAATATTCCCCAATAAACCCTCAGAGTTAACCAAGTGAGCCCATTTCACTCTGCTCATGTTACTAGCTAATTGTAAAATACAATCACAGGGCTCCTCTGCACTGGGGACCCCACTGATGAAAGAAAGGGCATCTGATAGGAACAGTGAATTATGGTCTCTATCTTGGTTAGGAATAATAGACATATTGATAAATATTGGGCACAGCCTAAGGTCCACTAGGATGTAGTCGATGAGACTGGTGCCAGGAGCTCGGTTAAAAGTATGGCTCCACTCTTTATCCGATCTCGTCCTCCCATTCCCTGCTCGAAGACCCTGCATCGGGGTGGAAGCATTAATTTGCAGGGCCAGAGCATGCCTTTTCTTAATTGACATCATGCCCAGCTTTGGAATTCCCCAAACAATATCCTCTTCTTCAATAATGGGGTGACCATTGATATCTAGGGGTTCAAACTGACAGTTAAATCCCCCCCCCCACAAAATCTTAAGAACACTGTCCGGGGCTTCTGACATATGCAAGTTATATATCACAAATGCAGGGGACTCATAATTAGTTCCACCCGACCTATGATACACATTATAAATATAAAGGGTTTAAGAGGCAGAGCTTAGAGCAACACACAAAATATCCAAACAGGGAACCACAACTTCTTTCACTTGGCAAGACAAACTAGTCTGAACCCAAGTTGTTAAGCCCCCTGAGGGGCTCCCCTTTCACTAGAGGTGGCTTCCTTCCTATAAATTTGCAAACCTGGGATGATAAAGTGGGCTAACAGACTAGGGTGGTCATTCCAACCTCGGCGGTAAAAGGCGCTTACCGCCGTGCAGAAGACCGCCATAACATCGCCGCGGCCGCGGTAAACCGCCACGGTCATTCTGACCCACAACAGGCAAACCGCCAAAATACAGACATCCACAAAAGTCCGCCACACCAAAGGGCAGCGAGAAACTGGCGATGACCAAACCTCTACCGTCACGCCAACAGAAATACACCCACACTATCACGACACACGAATCCACGTGGCGGTCTTTCAACCGCGGTATTCCATTGGCGGTACACACCGCTGCGCTCAAAATACACACACATCTCCAAAACACAGCCATATTGGACAATTCGAAATACACACACCTGATACACATACACACACCACTCCCACACACCCAATACAATATAAAACACACACCCACATCACACACAAACCCCTACTCCTAGAGATTCATGAACACGCACAGAGATAAGAGACCCGAGCACACAGACGCGCAATTCACTGTCACCCAGCTATACTACCACGCACGTCAAAATACACACCAATACACATCACCACACTTAGCACCACACAATCCACCCCACACATCACCCAAACCACCTCATGGCACCGCAAAGACACCCCAGCTTTTCTGACACTGAACTCAGGGTCATGGTGGAGGAAATTGTACGGGTAGAGCCACAGCTCTTCGGGACACAGGTGCAGCACACCACCATTGCCAGGAAGATGGAGCTATGGAGCAGAATAGTGGACAGGGTCAACGCTGTGGGACAGCACCCAAAAAATCAGGACGACATCAGGAAGCGGTGGAACGACCTACGGGGGAAGGTGCGTTCCATGGTATCCAGGCACAACATCGCGGTGCAGCGGACTGGCGGCGGACCCCCACCTCCTCCCCCAGAATTGACAACATGGGAGGAGCAGGTCTTGGCGATCCTGCATCCTGAGGGCCTCGCAGGAGTAGGCGGAGGAATGGACTCTGGTAAGTCATATCTTAATTACTACATCCCCCCAACCCCACCAGCATGCAAACTCATACCCCCACCCCCATCACACCTACTCCTTGCAAATGTCTCACCCTCACAACCCATTCATCCCAACACCAAGCCCTGCATGCGACCACTAAGCATGGACACCCATCACCTAAGCATGCCCACTGCACATACCCATCCCCCCCCCCCAAACCACCCTCACAAAAGCCCCCACACAGGAATGCAAGCACAGGGGTACACGGGCACCCACCCATTGCACGCCATGGCACACACAGAAGCAATAATCATACTATTATACCCCTGCAGGACCCGAACGCCACGTCACCGTGCAGGAGGGTCCACAAATGTCCACTCCACCCCCAAGAAGAGGCCCACAGTGATGACAGCACCTCTGTCTCCCTGGATCTAGATGACCAGCCCGGCCCATCAGGGACCTCTGGACAGTCGGTTCCCCTCAGACAGCCACAGGCCACAGCAGACCTTCCCCCCTCTGGGAACACCAGCACAGCACCCCCCCAGCGGGCCCATATCTCTGTCCCCAGGACACGTCAATCAGCGGTGTGTCCAGCACTACAGGGCACCCAGGTTAACCCACCACCCCAACAACAACAGGGACTTGGGGGCAGTGGTAGTGGGCACACGGTCCAGGGGACAGAGGCACAGGGAAACAAGGGAACTGGGAGGGCTGCTGTGCGACAGGGGGGGGACAGGCCCAGGGAACCCACCCTCCACGAGGCCCTCTCCTCCATCATGGGAGCATACCACCACTCCCAGGAGACGATGGCGACGGTCCTGGCCAGGTTTCAGGAGATCCAGCTTCTGCAGGAGCAACAGTATATGGGGTTCAGGGAAGAACTAAGAAACATCAGTACCGCCATGGGCACCATCGTAGTGGCTCTGAATGAGGTAGTCACCACATTGCGGAACACTGTTGCACCACAAAGGGCCCCTGACACTAGCATGGACCAAGAACTGCCTACCACCTCCGCCGGCGCTAGTGGACAGGAGGCCCCGACACAAGACCAACAGGCCACCAGAACCCCACCCCCTGCAGAAGGTGAACCACCCCGCAAGCGGGCCCTGAGATCCAGGAAGAAGACAGAGTAAGATGTCAAGACCCCTGCCAGCAAAGGATACCTCCCTGATTGTCATCCAACTGTCCCACATTGACACCCTGTCCATTCTTACACTGCCCCTGCTCCACTTTCCACAGGCATCTGGACAATGCACCTGTGATACTGATAGTCTGGACTCTGCCATGGACAATCCTCCACCATCACACCTCAACGATTTGCAACCACCCACCAATTTTGAGCACTGTAATAAACACACTTATTGCATAAAAGAATCTGGAGTCTGGCTGTGATTATGTACAAATGTATTAGACATTACTGTGCCAAATGGCATATTCACATTGTGATGCCAACATACCAATGTCACACAGCTGTAGTCCATGGGGAAATAAAGCAGATGTCACGCAGTGGGGCCCACATCTCTGAAATTGGAAGGGAAAGTCACAACTCAGTTACCATACACTGGGGGAAAAGGACAGACAATAGAGAGGTAGTAGGGGTTAAGTATATGTAATATGCCGGTGTCGATTCTTACCTGTGTGTCATTGAAAATACTGCTGTATTACAGTGTTCCTGTTCTCTATGTCGTCCTCTTCGCCTTCCTCGTCTTCACCCTCCACAGGCTCCACAGCTGCTACAACACCACCATCTGGACCATCCTCCTGCAGAAAAGGCACCTGGCGTCGCAAAGCCTGGTTGTGAAGCATACAGCAGGCCACGATGATCTGGCACACCTTCTTTGGTGAGTACATTAGGGATCCACCAGTCATATGGAGGCACCTAAACCTGGCCTTCAGGAGGCCGAAGGTCCGCTCGATCACCCTCCTAGTTCTCCCATGGGCCTCATTGTAGCGTTCCTCTGCCCTTGTCCTGGGATTCCTCACTGGGGTCAGTAGCCATGACAGGTTGGGGTAACCAGAGTCTCCTAATAGCCACACACGGTGCCTCTGGAGTTGACCCATTACGTAAGGGATGCTGCTATTCCGCATGATGTACGCGTCATGCACTGACCCAGGGAACTTGGCATTAACATGGGAGATGTACTGGTCAGCCAAACACACCATCTGGACATTCATGGAATGATAACTCTTCCTGTTCCTGAACACCTGTTCACTCCTGCTGGGGGGGACCAAAGCAACATGTGTCCCATCAATGGCACCAATAATGTTGGGGATATGTCCAAGGCCATAGAAATCAGCCTTCACTGTAGCCAAATCCCCCACCTCAGGGAAGACGATGTAGCTCCACATGTGTTTCAGCAGGGCAGACAACACTCTGGACAACACCTTTGAAAACATGGGCTGGGACATCCCTGATGATATGGCCACTGCTGTTTGAAATGACCCACTTGCAAGGAAATGGAGTACTGACAGCACCTGCACTAGAGGGGGGATCCCTGTGGGTTGGCGGATTGGTGACATCAGGTCTGGCTCAAACTGGGTACACAGTTCCTGTATAGTGGCTCGGTCAAGCCTGTATGTCAGTATGACATGTCTTTCCTCCATTGTCGACAGGTCCACCAGCGGTCTGTACACGGGAAGATTTCTTCATCTCCTTGCATGTCCCAGTGGACGGTGCCTATGAAGGACAACAGCGAGCACAGAGTCAATCAACCCACAGGTACGTAACCACAGCTTGCACATAACACGATTCCCAATGCATTGAATGGCTTGTATGAGTGTCGATGCAAGGCCTAGGTATGTGTGACGCAGTAGAAAATAAGGGATGTGGGCCCTTGAAATGGCGGCTGCCTGACCTGTGAAGTGCGACAATGGGATGTGAGGTCAATGCGCTGGCGTGGGACACCGTGGCGGTAGGCGGTCGAAGACCGCGGCGCAAAGCTGCATTGGTTAACATTGAATCCTATGGGTCTCAGGAGCCAATGACGATGTGCGCCGGCGGTCGCGGTACGCACCGCCGCAGTACGCACCGCCGCAGGTGTGACCGCCATTTTCTATCAGCTTAATCACTCGATACCTGATCTTCCACAGGAGAGGACCTACACTGCAAGTGCTGCTGTGACCACGGTCTGGAAGAGACAATGGCTCATGCGACTGGGGAAAGGGCCCCTGCCTTCACTGCTCAGGAGTTGGAGAAACTCGTGGATGGGGTCCTCCCCCAGTATGCGCTACTTTACGGTCCTCCAGACCAACAGGTAAGTACACTGGGACCATGCTTTGTGGGCAATGCCTGTGTTGAGTCGGTGGATGAAAGATGGTTGGGAGGGGAGCGATTGAGGCATGCACCAAACGACAGATGAGAGGATGTGCCACATGGCAAGGGTGGGGATGGGGGGGCCACTCACATCGAGCATGCAGAAGGTGATGATTATTCTTCTCTCCCTGTATATGTCACATAGGTCAGCGCCCACCAGAAAATCGGTATTTGGCGTGCCATCGCCAAGGACGTCCGGACCCTGGGGGTCCACCAGAGACGGGGCACCCACTGCAGGAAGAGATGGGAGGACATCCGACGCTTGAGCAGGAAGACGGCGGAGGCTCAGCTGGGGATGGCCTCCCAACGAGGAGGGGTGCCAGTCGTACTTTGACCCCCCTGATGTCCCGGATCCTGGCGGTGGCCTACCCCGAGTTGGATGGGCGCGTGAGGACATCACAGTAGACACAAGGGGGTGAGTACACTCAAATCCTGGTTACTTTGCGCGCAGTGGAGGTGTCTGGGTGGGGGAGGTGGGCTGTGGGTATCCCTAGGCCAGTGCGATATCTGTAGGCTAGGCCCCTCCGTAAGGCATGGCCCTGTGCCCCCGACCCCACCTCTGTAGGGTGCCAAGTACAGCTATTCATTGCCCTGTGTCATGTATGTGAGCAGAGGTCGCCCATAGGCTTGTAGGCCATGTCCCACGGATTGCGTAGTCGACCCCAAGCACGTGGCGTGGTGCAGGGGGCTTCTGTGTCTGTACTGTCCGCCAACGGTGTTGCCAATGCATGCACTCACCATTTCTTTCTTTTTCCACACACCCCTTTTTTGTTGTCTTCCTGTTTATTTGTGCATTAGCATCATCAGGCGGAGGAGAAGTGGCATCGGAGCACGAGGGAGCTGCATCTCACATGGCCATGACGGGCCATGCAACTGAATCGGAATTCACCAGTGAGACGGAGGGCGAGGGGAGCTCCACAGCCGGACTCGTGCGGATGTCAGTGACAGCGACTCGTCCTCTGAAGGGAGCTCCCTTGTGGTGGCGGCAACATCCGTGCCCCCCGCTACAACAGGTACAGCCGCCACCCAGCGCACCAGCACCGCCCTCCCAGCAGCCCCTCAGCGTTTGCCCCGTGCCCGCTCACCCAGGAAGGTGGGCATCTCCTTCGCACCAGGCACCTCAGGCCCTGCCCCAGTCACCCCTGCTGCCCTCAGTGAGGAGGTCATTGACCTCCTGAGGACGCTCATTGTTGGGCAGTCTACCCTTTTGAATGCCATCCAGGGTGTAGAAAGGGAGGTGCACCAGAGTAATGCATACCTGGAGGGCATTAATTCGGGTCAGGCTGCCATCAGCGATCGTTCAACACTCTGGCCTCAGCACTGATGGCAGCAATTGTCCCTGTCTCTAGCCTCCCCCCTCCAACTTCCTCCACCCAGACCCAATCCCCTGTACCTCTGCCTATCCCAGACACACCATCAGACCAGCCTGCACACACCTCAACACCCAAGGGAAGCTCATCCAGACATAAGCACCACACATCACACAAGTATTCACACAAGCAACATCCACATGCAGACATACCAACACCCACTGCCTCCACTGTGTCCCCCTCCTCCTCGTCTCCCTCCTCCCTCCCTGTCACGTCTACACTCACACCTGCATGCACAACATCTTCAGCCACTACGTTCATCACCAGCACACCCACCAGAACCCTGCACACGTGCAGACACCACCCCACTACCATTCACACATCCCCTGTGTCCTCTCCCAGTGTGTCTGTCACCCCCTCTTCCAAGCTACACAAACGCAGGCAGCCACCCACCCAACAGCCATCCACCTCACGACAGCCTCCAGCACAAGCACCTGCACCCAAAGACACCAGACTTCAAACTCCTACAACCACAACCTCCTCCTCCACTCCCATACCTACTACACCTACCCGTCCCTCTCTTCCTAAACTTATTTTCCTTTCCAAACTTGACCTCTTCCCAACAACTCCCCCACCCCGTCCATCTAAAAAGACTCCAGTCAGCACCTCAGCCACCACAACAGCGGGCCCTGTGAAGACAGTCTGCCATGGACTGTGGAGTCCCCCACCCTCAAGGGCAGGCAGCTCAGTAGGGAGCCAAGGCACGGGCACCCCACCGCCGCAAAAACATGCCAAAATTGTCAGTGCCCGGCGCGAGAGGCCTAAAACACCTGGGACAAAAATCCCTACCATGGCTCCAGCAGGGAGTGTGGTGCCACCTGGCACACCGCCAAAGGTGGGGAAGGGCCACAGGCGATCAGGGAAGGCTGGGAAGGGCAGCACGCCCGACAAGACCTCCAGCAGCCCAGCTGAGCAGGAGGGCCCCGCATGCCCCATCCCAGGTGAGCAGGAGGACACCAACAGGCCCGGGACTGCACCCCAGGAGGGCCCCACCAGGCCGATCCCAGGTGGGCAGGAAGGCGCAGCCAGCCACAGGTCAGGTGGCGAATGACCTCCACACCATGGGCTGATCCGCTGAACTGGGCACTCATCCGAAGCACAGCTGCGCTGGGCACCGCCATCTCAAGCACCGCTCCGCTGGGCCCTTTATCTCAAGAACCGCTGAACTGGGCCCTTCATCTCAAGCACCGCTCCGCTGGGCACCGCCGCCTCAAGAACCGCTGAACTGGGCCCTTCATCTCAAGCACCGCTCCGCTGGGCACCGCCGTCTCAAGCACCGCTGAACTGGGCACCGGAAACAGACATTTCAAACGGAAAACGCTCACCTCCATAAACCCCACGAGGAATCTGGACAGCATGGAACCCGAACTCCACATCCTCCCAGTTTTAAATGTGTGATATTTTTATATGCCAATAATACAATATATTCGACTGTTTATGATCATTTCATTTTGTCTTTGCATTCTTCCGGGGAGTTTGGGGGTTGTAACAGTGATGTATTGCTATGCATTGATGTGTGTGTTGTAGTGGGTGAGGGTGGTGGTGGGTGGGTAGCGTATGTGTGCCCGTAATATTTTCTCCTCCTCCCTCCCCTGTGTCATAGGTGCAGTACTCACGGTAGTCTTCTGCGCCGGCGTTCGTGCTCCTGGTAGAGGAGCAGGAATACAATAGCTGGTAGGATGTGTAGTTCGGGTTCCATGCTGTCCAGATTCCTCGTGGGGTGTATGGAGGTGAGCGTTTTCCGTTTGAAATGTCTGTTTCCGCCGTGTTTTTATCGGCGGGGCTACCGCCCCGGAAAAGGTGGCGGATTGGTGGGTTGTGATAGGGTGGGCGGTACATTGTCTCCCGCCTGTCTGTTGGCGGTGACCGCCGCACTGTTTGTTTGTCCCGCCGTGGTCTCTGTTGGCGGTTTCCGCCAGGGTCGGAATTGCATTTTTTTTACCACCAGCCTGTTGGCGGTTTTGCCGCCACTTTAACACCGACCGCCAGGGTTGGAATGACCCCCTAGGTTTCCTGGAAAAGGCATACAGTGTGTAGATCGATAAATGAAGCCAACTCAGTAATATCAAGTTTAAAACCAAACCCTGCAACGTTCCAGGACAGCACTTTAAAAACAGAGAGATGGGACTTGGAATGTGACTGCTCATTATTTGTCATTCCCTCAGTAGGAACACTGCTCCACATCGAAGTTGGAGAACCCAGAACTTCATGCAAAGAGCCACTAAGGACTCTAGGTCATTAAAAACACTGGCAGGGGGAATAGTTGCGTATTAAAGGGTCCTACCATTGGTAGACTGGAACTCACAGGCAAAGTAACAGGTAGCAGTGAAGAAGTCACTCCTGCCCCACCAAGAGCTTGGAATCCCCTACTACAGCCCCTTCTAGTTCTATGATCCTTGACAGACAATAACCTTGCTGGGGGCCCACCCACATCATTTACGTCACCTTCCACCAAGTCAACACCTGAACTTCCACTCTCCTCGTGTCCATTGGGGTTCTCCTTCAACGAGATGGCCACCCTCTTACCAACAAGGCAATCCACTTTGTCAAGTCTCTCAAGACCCTCAAACCGATTTGCAGTAGGGAGGACAAAGCCAACATCCCTAGGTACAAGGTTCACATTGGCCTTATACAACCAAGGGCATTGCAGCTGCCATTCCCTAAAACTGGCGACCTGCCCCTAAAGAGAAGCTCTATTTATAGAAATAACCCAGGTGGAGGAGTACCCATTCCTTGTACGATGAAACTCAGTGAGGTGCTAGAAGCCTCACCGGCCAGATGTGCACCACATAGATGGCTAGCAACCAACTCAGAACTAACTCCTGGGATGAAGTCATGGACAGCCACCTAGGGTTCAGGCATGGCTCTAAAGACTGGAGAGTTACCCTGCAAAGCAATCAAAGCTAAGCTTTTTTCAATAGCTCCCACACTATCTTTACCAGATAGTGTGGGAGCTATTGAAAAAAAAAATGCACGCTTAGTCGGATTTTTACCATGTTCTGGATTTTCCCAAGTAATGATTCCATCATAGACTCTGGCTAATACGGAACATAACCATGCTCCCACAGGTTAGGCTTATCACAAGTCATAGAGCCCACATTGGTGCTGGATCTTGCTTCAACTCCCCTATCAACTAGTTGCAGTCTATGCCTCTTTGGAACTGGCAGTGTCTATGTAGGGGCTTTAGGTGGCACACCAATGGGAAACAGGTCCACAATCATCTTCCCTACCCAGCTGCTGACCATCATGCACAATTTCCATAGATGTGTATGAGTGACAGGGTGGACTACCTGATGTACTCTCATCCAGCAAAGGGTCATTGGGACCACACATAGAAACACGCCTTTCCATAAATTCAATTTCTGAAGTGATGATTCCCATTTCCTTCTGGAGCATTTTGT
Organism: Pleurodeles waltl; assembly: GCF_031143425.1. NCBI lineage: Eukaryota > Metazoa > Chordata > Amphibia > Caudata > Salamandridae > Pleurodeles > Pleurodeles waltl. The sequence continues at coordinate 807,542,460 of NC_090437.1, read as the reverse complement.
CTATGCTGGTTGATTTGTGCAGAGACTGTACTCTGTAGGGACATCCTGGAGTTCTTCTTTTCTCCATTGCCCTTGCGGGGGCATAAACACAAAGCTGGCCAGCAAACACAAATACCAAAAAGGGAGATTGACTTACAAACTTAAATTATCACCAGTCTGCTCAATTTAGGACAGACAAAACACTTAACCCAGGTGCAGAGTGAAAGAATGGACCCAGCCCAGTCTTGTCTGGCAGCAGACGGTTGCAGACTGCCCACTCTTGGCCCAGTCTTCACCCAGGCATACCCCCAGGCACGTCCCAAATGTGTCCCACTCAGCAGGAGAAGAACACCCAACTTAAAGCACCACAGGTCGCAGAGTTGTAGATGAGGTGTCTCCTGCTGCACTTTAGGCTGGGCGTTGTAGTTACAGCTCCTGTCAGTCTGTTACTATGACGACCCATGCAGCAGAAGAGTGTCTAATTTAAAGCACCTCTGGGTGCAGTGGTATAGCTGGTGGTGCCACCTGCCAGAGGTTAGGCTAGGGGTTGTAGTTGCACCCCTCAGTCTGTTACGGTGGCGTCCCATGCAGCAGGAGTAAATTGTCCAATTTAAAGTGCCTCCGGGCACAGTGGTGTAGCTGGTGGCACATCCTGCTGCAGGTTAGGCTGGAGGCTGTAGTTGTGGCCCCACCGATCTGTTTCTGAGGCATTTCACACAGTGGGAGAAGAACATTCAGTTTACAGAACCTCCAGTTGCAGTGGTGTGGCTGGTGAGACCACCTGCCATAGGTTAGGCTAGAGGTTGTTGTGTCCCCTGGTCTGTTACTGTCTGTTACTGTGGTGTCCCGCACCACAGGAGAAGAGCGTCCTCTTTAAAGCATCTCCGGGCACAGTGGTGTAGCTGGTGGTGCATCCTGACACAGCTTCGGCTGGGGGTTGTAGTTGCAGCCCCCCCCTTTCTGTTACTGTGACGTCCCCTGCAGTGGGAGAAGAGTGTCCAATTTAAAGTGCCTCTGGGCTCAGTGATGTAGCTGGTGGAGCTTTCTGCTGCAGGTTAGGCTGGGGTTGTAGTTGAGCCCCCGGATCAGTTATTGTAGCATTAGGAAGAAGAGAGTGACATCCTCACACAAAGCAGCGCACCAGAATCACCTACCTCAGTGACTTCACACTGGCACAGGAAGACTGAGAGTCAAATGGAGACAACACAGCATACGATGGCTGCACCATTATGCACATTGAGTCTACGACCACCTACATCTCAAAAGTCACCTGACTCAGTTGCCACACAAAAGAAGAAAATCCAGACTACAATTACAGGCATGTACAGGCAGAAGGGGCCCCATGACCTCAACCACACAATGGACCGTTTGTACAATAGGAAGCGGGCAAAAATGTTAGCGTTGGACCTCATCCCTTTTTCTTTTGTGGAAGGAGCAGGATTCTTAGTGTTTATGGAGCCATCTGCCCAAAGCGGAAGGTTCCCAGTCAGACCTATTTTGTCAGAGTTCCTGTTTCAGCACTGTATCAAGATGCGCTGCAATTGGTTGTAAAGCTGTGCAGCAAAGTGTTGTCCACACTATCCACCTGACAACAGACATGTGGACCGGTTGTCAGGTGACTGATTGCATGTGCATCACTACACACTGGATCTCTTTTGTAAAGTAAAGCAAAAGCTATCCACAGGCCTTGGCCCTGAAGTAAGTTTTTCAGAGCGCTCAGCGGCATGCAAAAGAACCCGTGTTTGCCATAGAGAAATCACACAACTCCAAACATCTTGGACAAATTTAATAGCAAGCTGTCCGAATGGCTGAGACCTAGAGGTCTACAAATTGGATTTATTGCCATGGACAACTGCTTTCACATAGTGAGAGCCATGGCAGACGGCTATTTCCTGGTACTGTGTTTGGCGCACTACATCAACCTGGTTGTGCATGACTTTCTCAAAAAAGAAGACATAGGCCCTCATTCTGACCTTGGCGGTCTTTTCGCAAGACCGCCGAGTTACCGCCGCGGTGAAGACCGCCGACCGCGGCGGTGTGCCGCTGTGCGCATTCTGACCGCTGGGAGCGTTCCGCCGGAAAACCGCCAGCAGCCACACTGGCGGTCGGCAGGAAAGTGGAGACTGGTCAACCTCCACCGCCACGCCAGCAGAACACCGCCCACAGAATTACGACCCACATATCTGTGTGGCGGTCTTCTGTTGGCGGTCTTCTGTTGGCGGTCACGTCCCTATGGCTCCCGTCGCCTCCCGGAGGACCAACGCACAAGGTAAGTTGATCGTCCGTGAGGGGAGGGGGTGGGGGGGTGTTGTGTGATGTGGGCGTGCATGGGGGTGTGCGTGTGAGTGTGTAGAGGGGGTGTGTGAGTGCGTGTATGCGGGCGGGGGGTGCTGCTGTGTCTATGGGTAATGTGTGCTGTTCGGCGGGTGCGCATGTCGGCATGTATGTGTGCGGGTATGTGTCCCCGTTGTGTATGTGTGTGTAGGGGGGGTGTATATGTGCATGTTGGGGGTGTGTGCATGTCGGGGTACATGTATGTGCATGTCGGGGTGGGGGTGGGGAGGGGGTTCGTACCACCTCTGGGGGGTGGCAGGGGGGTGGAGGGTGTGGGGGGAGGACTCGGGTGGGTAGTGGGGGGTGGGGGAGACCCCTATCAGTGCCAGGGAAGGAATTCCCTGGCCCCGATAGTGCTTACCGCCATGGTTCGCACGGCGGTTCCCGCTCGCAAGAAACCGCGGCGGTAGGCAGGGTCATAATACCCTTGGCGGTCTTGGGACGACCGCCGGGCCGGAGTGCGCAAACTCCAGCCCCGCGGTCATGACCGCCGCGGCGGTCGGAGTGGAGAAGTAGCGGTCGGTCGCGGCGGGGACCGCCGCGGTCAGAATGCCATTTTTAATACCGCCGGTCTGTTCGCGGTCCGACCGCCGTCTCTCCGCCGACCGCCAGGGTCAGAATGAGGGCCATAGTCAGCAATTTACTGACCACCTGCAGACGAATCTGCATTCATTTCAGTTATTCCTTTAAAGCCTGGAAACAGTGGTAGATTATTCACTGTGATAACAGAGTACCAGTTAAAGCCCTTATACAGGAGGTGCCAACACGTTGGAATGTAACCTATTATATGTTGCAATGTCTGTTTGACCAGTACAGATAGATCAGTGACTATGTCATTCTAAGAGGAGGGGATGCAATTGGAAAAGCTGTGACCATGGATCCAGATAAACGGGGTCTTGTCAAATACCTGACACAGATGCGGCTCCCTTTTGAGGTTTTAATGCAGGAAGGTAGAAATGAGGGCAATATGATGGGCCAAGCTATCCCTTTGTTGCATGTGCTACAGGACGAGCTAACAATGGTGTCTGAAAGGTTTGCACTCAAAGGTGTGAATGAAAAGCCAGAAGCTCATGCCTTGGTTGAGAGCCTAAGCTACAGCTTGACTTGTAAAGCAAGGCAGCAAAATGACATATCTTGTCCAAAGAGTACAAGCAAGCTGGAGAAGTGGAAGATGAATGGATGAAACTTAGAGTCCCACTTGGCAGTTCTGGGGTGCTGCCTTCAACTTCCAGAGAGGACAGCCTTGTTTCACAACAGCCATTACCAGCAACAAGAACACCAGCAATAACGGCATTAGAAGAATTGGACCCAACCTCTGCATTGGCTTGGTTTCAAGTGGCAGGTCTTAGGTCTAGTGCACAGGTGAAAACAAAAGAGGTTGAGCAAGTGGCAACACTAATGACACTGCAGAGGATGCTCCAGGAGCATCTGAATGACCCACAAAGGTGTCTGAAAATCAAAACCCATGGGTGTATTGGAATGGGAAGATCCACCAATAGCGAGAGTTCAGGAGGCTGGGAATAAAGTATCTGCCTTGTCCTGAAGTCAGGGTATCTGCTAAACATGTGCTCAGTGCAGCTGGTGTAGTTGTTACAGTGAGAAGGACCAGTTTCTCACCTCTAAATGTGGAGAGATCAACCATGATCAAAATGTATAAGCATTATATAGCTCCTGATTACACTGTTTCCAAATCAGACCACTGGAGAAGGAAGAGGATGTTTGGTCAGAATCAAGTGTATTTGCTGACCAATTTCTTTGTGAACCACCTGAGTTTGAGGACAGACTCTACTTCCTGGACTGAGTATGCCAGTCCCATCTTATAACTTTTTAATTAATTCTCATTGAACTTCTTTCTTTCTTTCTTTCTTTCTTTCTTTCTTTCTTTCTTTTTTTCTTTCTTTCTTTCTTTCTTTCTTTCTTTCTTTCTTTCTTCCTTTCTTTCATTTTTTCTTTCTTTTTTCTTTCTTTCTTTCTTTCTTTCTTTCTTTCTTTCTTTCTTTCTTTCCAAAAAACAAAATGATAGTGGAACATTATGTTTGTGTTGAATTTATGCTGCCCCACCATTTGTTACTCACATATTATATTATGTCTGGATCAAAGTTGGGCCTGTGTGCAGTGAGGAAGCCCCCTCATTCCCTTCAGGACATTGGAGTTGTACACAGTATTTCTTATCCTTTTTCTTACATCACCTAGCAGGGCTTCCCCAGAAGATCATTGATTAAAAGACTGCCAGTGTCAATTCCAAATTCCAATGTGTTGCTACTTACTACCAATGGAGGAGGAAATATTTTATTCAACCTCACACTTTGATTGGAAGAGCTAACTACTAAATATTGCATCAATGCATGGTGATATATTTATTGATTGTGAGTGATGATTGATGATGTATGTGGTGGCTGACAGTGAGGGAGGAAGTTCAACAAATTTGTAAACTTGATACTGATGATTTGTATTGTCTGGGGGCTAATGGGTGGTAACTTTCTTCAGAAATTTCCCTAAGGGGTCCACTTCTTTTTTCTGATTCCTCAGATCAGACCAGTCAATTTAGTTACCAAACACAGATCAATGCCAAATACTCCAGTTCTGTTTCTCTATTTGTTCTTGAACAGCAGTTCATTTGATTACACAAGTCCACCTCGCTTGATTTGGGACTGGGACGGAGTTCCTCAGAATCAGGAGGAGGATGATGGAAGGACTCAGGGTGGACTATCTCAACAGCTGGAAGGAGAAAGTTATTGACTCTGAAGAGAAACCATGAAGATGGCGAAGACTCTGAGGCCTAGTATTCACTCAGCTCTGTGGACTGGAGTGTGGTGTGTTGATTTGGGAAATGTTCCTGAGTGTGTGTTTTCTACATTGCTGGCTCAATCATGAAACCCCTCTTTATTTTCTGGTTCTGACTATAGTCTTCTTAGTCTTCTTAGTACACTCCTGAGTCCTTATGAAGCTTAGCTTGTTTCCTTTTGTCTTTCCTCTTTACTGTACAATATAGTTACTGTTTTTTCAATAGACAGGCCTTCTCCTAGTCCTCTCCTGCATAAACAAAACTTGGCGAAAGTTCAAGACTCCAGCTTACCTACCAGGCAGGTTCAGCCAGGCACCCAAGAGTGACAGACATTCCAAGAAGAATGGAAATGCACATCCTAAATTGGCAATACAGTATAATTTTCCTTTTAACAATCATAATTTTTAGAACTGGGTGGGTTAACTTCAATCCTACATAATTTACATTTTTCAATCCTAGAAGACATAACATTTAGCGATATACTATATATTGTCCCTCTTTACAACATTGGCGGTAAATGCCGCTGACCGCCATGCTGATGGCGCCAACATACCATGTCCGCAGCAGGAAATCCGCTACGGGTATTATGACCCACACTGAGAAATCCTACACAATACAGATACCCACACAAGTCCGCCACACCAAAGGTCAGTGATAATTTGGCGAACCAAAACCCACACTGTCACGCCAACAGGAATACGATCACAGTATCACGACCCACGAATCAACGCGGCGGTCATTCAACCACGGTAAACCATTGGTGGTACACGCTCAATATACACACCCACTTATAAAACACAACCACATTGGACAATTCTAAATACACACACCTGACACAAATACACACACCACACCCACACACTCACAACACTATAAAACACACACCCACATTACCCACAACCCCTTACACAGAAATATTTTGAAGAAGAAGAGAGAGAGAAAAGCAAAGACCACAACAGCATCCAGAGGCACACACCACCATCACTCATACACCATCCACACACAAAACACCACACACCCCAAAACATCACCCCACACATCACATCTAACATCACCTCACACATCACTCACACCACATCATGGCACCTCAAAGACACCCCAGGTTTTCTGAGGAGGAGCTCAGGGTCATGGTGGAGGAAATCATCTGGGTAGAGCCACAGCTATTCGGATCACAGGTGCAGCAGACGTCCATTGCAAGGAAGATGGAGCTATGGCGGAGAATTGTCGACAGGGTCAACTCAGTGGGACAGCATCCAAGAACATGGGATGACATCAAGAAGAGGTGGAATGACCTACGGGGGAAGGTACGTTCCGTGGTATCCAGACAACAGGTAGCCGTTCAGAGGACTGGTGGTGGACCCCTACCTCCTCCCCCACAACTAACAACATGGGAGGAACAAGTCTTGGCAATTATGCATCCTGAGGGCCTTGCAGGAGTAGCAGGAGGACTGGACTCTGGTAAGTCAAATCTTTACTACTATATCCCCCACCCTACCTGCATGCCATCACAAACTCCTACCCCTACCCTCACATCCATCACTCTACCACTCACATATACCCCCTCTATTACAACCCACCCATCCCAATACCAAGCCCTGCATACAACACCAATGCATGGACACCTATCACAGACCTGCATGGACACCCATCACCAAAGCATGTCCAAGAGCGAGACTCACCCAGGGCACACAATCAACACTCACACAAGGGCCAATGCGATATTGCAAGCACAGTAATAGAGGGAAACACACCCATTGCACAAGATGGCACACACAGATAAAATAACAATGCATTTACACCCCAACAGGACCCCTACTCAACGTCACTGGACAGGAGGTGCCAGCCATATCCAGTCCCCCCACAGAAGAGGCCCACAGTGATGACGGCAGCTCTGCAGGCCTGGATCAAGATGACCAGCCCGGCCCATCAGGGACTCTGGACAGTCGGTTTCCATGCCACAGTTCCAACGCATCACAGAACCTCCCCCCTCAGGAAAAACCACCACAGCACCCACCCAGTGGGCCCATGCCACTGTCCCCAGCACACGTCAATCAGCGGTGTGTCCACCACTACAGGGACCCCAGGCAAACCCACTAACCCAAGCAAAACAGGGACCTGGTATCAGTGGGCACACGGTTCAGGGGATGGAGGCACAGGACAACAGGGAAACTGGGAGGACTGCTGTGCGGCAGGGGAAGGACAGGCCAAGGGAACCCACTCTCCACGAGGCACTCTCAAACATAATGGGAGCATACCACCATTCCCAGGAGACCATGGGCACGGTACTGGCCAATTTTCAGGAGACCCTGTGGCTGCAGGAGGGACAGTAGTTGGGGATCAGGGAGGACTTGAAGTCCATTAACACCACCCTAGTCACCATTGCAGGGGTGCTGGCAGACATGGCCAACACGTTGAGGGAGACAGTGGCATACCACAGGCCCCTGACACCAGCCCAACCGATGAACAGCCTTCCACGTCCGCTGGCGCTAGTGGACAGGAGGCCCCGCCCCTGGACCAACAGACCACCAGCACCCTACCCCCTGCAGAAGGAGAACTACCCTGCAAACATTCCCTGCGATCCAGGCAGAAGACAGAGAACATTGCCAAGACCCCCGCCAGGAAATAAGACTCTCCTGAATGTCACCCTCCTGTCCCACTCTGTCACCCAGTCCATCCTGGGACTGACATTGCTCCCATTCCTATGCCCCCTTGGACAATGCACCTTTGCTACCAAGAGAATGGACTCTACTATGGACCTTCCTCCACCATCACCCCAGCCCCTTCCACATACCCCTATACACATTAGCCCATAATTAAACACCCTTGAATCACAAACCAAACTGGAGTTAGTCTGTTCTTTCACAAATGTATAATTACAACATCATCCACTAATATCAATGTAAATGTTCATTTGCTCATACAAATGTATGACAATTGTTGGACAGCAGTAAATATAGCAGAAGGCAGAATGATGTACCCAGATCTGTGAAATGGAAAGCCAAAGTGAACTGTCAGTGTCCATAGACAGAGGTTAAGAGGCTCACTTATACAATGTCCTACAGTAGTCAGATATGAGAGGAGCAGTGCCAGTCACTTACCTGTGTGTCACTGGAAGTACTGCACGATGATGTTAGTTCGGTTGTCAATATCTTCTTCCTCTGCCTCCTCTTTCTCACTTTCCACAGGCTCCACAGCTGTCACAAGACCATCATCAGGCCCATCCTTCAGCAGAAAAGTCCCCTGGCGTCGCAATGCCAGGTTGTGCAACATGCAGCATGCCACGATTATCTGGCACACCTTCTTTGGTGAGTAGTATAGGGAGCCACCTGTTAGATGGAGACACCGGAATCTGGCCTTCAGGAGGCTGAACGTCTTCTCAATAATACGACTAGTTCGCCCATGTGCCTCATTGTAGCGTTCCTCTGCCCTTGTCCTGGCATTCCTCACTGGGGTCAGTAGCCATGAGAGGCTGGGGTAACCAGAGTCACCTGCAAATGTCGAGGGATATCTGTTAGACACACACTAACACCTAGGGACAACCCCATACCCAGACACCTATTCACACTGTGTGGGGACCTTGGGCTCACCTATTAGCCACACCCGGTGCCTCTGGAGTTGGCTCATTACATAAGAGACCCTAAACACCAATAGCATCAGCTAAACCTGTAGCCACATAGCAAAGACCCACACGGGCCTGGAGGCCCAGAAGACAAAAATCTGTATTCCACTATATGCTCATGAAAGAACAGTGGAAGGTAAACCATAAAATTTATTCTATTTGTCTGGAGCAGGCTTGCTTAAGTCAGAGTATGACCAACATACTGGAGGCTATGAAGCAGCTTTCCCAACTTGTATAGATTTTTTTACTTACTATATTTCATAGGTTTTTTCATACTTTAGTATTTTTAATAATTAAGGTAAAAGTTAGTTTATTGTGTATGTCTAGATTAGTTAGGTTTTAGACGTTTATAGAATTTGATAGGTACATGTTTTTATATCTTTTTCCATATTTATAAGGTTTTATTGGGTGGTGGGTATATATTTAGGCTTTGTTAAATAAATATGTGCAAAATAAAATAAAAATATATATATTTGTTTAGGCTTACATGTGTAGTTCGTTTATGTATAGGTGTAGTTGATGTTTGTATTGTGTCACTCTGTGTGTTAGTATTGAGGTAACTGTAGGATAAGTTGTTAGTGTTAGATAGTGGTAAGTATAATTAGCTGAGGATAGATAGTTAAGGATAAGTTTAGATAATATAAGGTAGTGTCTAGATTAAGTAGTGTAGTTTAGGTAGGTATAGTTTTGTTACATAGATATATCTTTAGTAAAACAATGTATACTTTCACAACCTCATAATTATTGATTATGTTGAGTTGAATACATGGTGTAGCTATTGCAATGCTCTCTTTAAAGGTGAATGTTATTTTGTGAGAAGCCTGTGGTCAACAGATAAGGTATTTCACATGAGTCACTTGAGAAATATTTGACAATCTTAATACATTGTAAGTGGTTGTCTTAGTGTGATCCACACAGCCCACACAGATACTAACTCACTATAGCACTGTGTGCGGTGGGTTACATCATGTTTAAATTGGATGGTTTTGTGACAACATATTACAGGATACAGACAGGTCTAGGACAGACATTGGTGCCTGTCCCTAACACACACACCTTTCTATGAGACCATTAGCTAACAAGAGAAAGTGGTGAGACTTGTCAACCCAACTTCCCCTGAGAAGCCACAGAGTGTCATGTTCCAGGCTGCCAAATATCACTTTTTTGTCCAGGTTTTGATGAGGTGCTGCTAGGTAGCCGAATTAGTTTGCCGACAGCTGCCAAGATGGTGTGGGTGTGACTCAGTCACCCAGAAACAGTAGTGCTGCCACACCTAATCTAGCGTTCTTGTTCTAACAATGCCAACGATGGTTAGAAACTAATTATACATGTCCAGTGAGTATCTCTGTCTCACACACATTAAGGTACCCTATTTACCATTTAACAGAGATGTCTGTAGTCTTAGGGAAACCTATCTAGGCTGTGGGTTATTCAAGCTTGAAGCTTAAAATGATTCCTCCATTTGTGTTAGAAAACCTATTACACAGTTGTTTTTAATTAACGTCTTAACAAATGAGGGCAGGGATGTTACATTCATAGTTGAAGCGCAAGATGCTGACAGAAAAGAAACATTCTACTCATGGTTCACCTTTCCAGAAAAAAACGCTAATTCTAACATAGATAAATACATACAGAGTAGCGAACATACCTTAACACTACAGAGCAAACCAATATTTAGAAGCCCCTCGAAATTATCAAGAACACCAAGATTAGTTTAATGGCACCCTTCCACAAGTAATACAACCAATTAGGTTAGGTCCTTTATGCAATGACAGTCCAACGTGGCCAACTTTGTATACATGCACACCACATCCCAATGTGCAAGCTCTGCCAGTAGCAGAAGTATGGATGCTACATAATGTGCTAGGAGCAATATACTGATTATACAATTCGTAACATGGACTTTAAACACCACCCCAGCAAGAGCTGCTCCCTCTATGAATCGATTGACTGTTACAGGGATTTATCCACAAACTATCTTCTCAATAATGGGAAAAGCACCCACTGAGCAGGAAAAGATTACATTTTGGGTTACGCAAAAAACAAATCATCTGTTAGCAGTGTTTTCCCATACGTGACCCCAGGTAAACATAGAATTCTCACAATGGTCTTGTTATTTAAAATGGTTCCCTCAATAGAGGACTGCACCACTTGTGGCACAATATATGCCACTACACATGGTTCACTGACACATGTGAATATACTTGAAGTGTTGAAGCAAATTCAAAATGAATATGGGGCAGCCCCAGCCCTGGATTTGGAGATTAAACTGGTGGGCAATTTTAACAAAGTGTCTCAATAATTTTAACAATATTAAAGGGGACGCAGCCGCACTGATAATTTGCCAGCGGGTTTGGAAGATCCCTCAGCGAGACCAGGAGTGTGAGATGCCAAAGATTAGTTCCAAAACTTATACTAGTATAGATCGGAATAGTCTGGGGGAGAGACCAACTAAACCTCAACTTCAGAGTACCACCGATAAGAAGGGTACTAAGCAAGCACGAGATAGTTCTGAAAAATGCTGGACTAAATCAAAACAAAACAAAGATAGAAGACCACAAAGACAAGAATCTCCACCACTGGAGACCTCAGAAAACAGATACAACCTTAGAAATAGGGATACATTCAGAAAAATGGAATAACAGTGTAGCTGAACAAGGGCTCACAATGCTTCTCAGAGACTTTCACAAAAAAGGAAGAGAAACTCCCACAGCAAAAGCCCCAATTTAAAATGAAAAAGGTGGCAGCAATTAAAGGCTCACTCATACTGCAAACAGTCAGACACCTAGGCACTTGCCCACATCAGACTTCTTCAAATAAAGAAAATATGTTTTTTATAAAAACAATGTGTAGGCCAAGGGACAAGAAGGATGTAATTCCATCCAGGATTCCAGCCATGCTGCATGCCATTTCATTGCTGACCTCGGCCCTGCCTCTACAGCCAACCCCCAGAGACAGCGGGCAGATTCCTATCCTTCAAGTAATGTTGGTGGGTGCATGGACTAAGTACAGGCAGATTTGGCTATTACCAATATGATCTCGCTTAGGAGTTAGAGGTTAGGTAGGATTCACCTAAGTATGTTATTCCAGTATGTTAGGGCGGCTTTTTTCTTCTCACTGGTCACCACTATTATGTTATACATCAAATACAGTTATGCCTCATCAATAATAATTGCAGCACATATATTTTATCGTACATTGCAGTCTTTTCAATAAATGTATTGAAAACCACCCTGCATCTATTTCTTTGGCCTATGTGTGTGTATAAGACCTTTTGCTAACTAGAGAAAGGGGTGAAACTTGTCAACCATGACTTCCCCTGAGAAACCATAGATTGTCATGATTCAGGCTGCCAAAAATCACCTTCTCTTCCAGATTTTGCTGAGGTGCTGCTAGGTAGCAGAATAGGTTGGGACGGCAGTTGCCAAGATGATGTGGGATTGACTAAGTCACCCACAAACAGTGGTGCTGCTGCCCCAATCCTGAAGTCTTGTTCTGATAACAGGAGTCCAATGACATTCTCTATGTCAGAACTCATGCCGAACCTTACAGAAGAGTAGTGATGATTATATGTAACATTTACCTACCCTGGTTGCCAACATGACTAGCCCCAAACTCATAACTCTATAACCATCCCTAAACATATCCATCATCCTGGAAAACTGACTCATACTGTCACTTCACACTTCCCTGTTTAACCTCCTCATACTTTGACATATATAACAAAGTCAGACTTTTGTGGCTAAGGCTTCCTCGTGAAACCTGCAACATGTTCTGCCTTGCCCAAATCACGTGCCAAGTGTATTGCATCAACAACATCCCTTCATCCCTTCTACACAGGTACAACACTATCAAAAAGAAGCTGTGCATGACTGTCACAGAGGCTACCTTGTCTCACAAACATCACCCCTCTCCTTCTTAAATCCAGTGGATCACCATTCATACCCACTGACAGACCTAGTGGACAGCTACAATTACCTGGCACTATACTACCAGAGGTGCACCAAACTCTCACACAAACTATGCTTCCAACAAACACTCATGGACCTCTGGTGGCATCACTTGCATTCCCCCTTAGCCCCATTCTTCATTTGTACAAGACAGGAGGTAGTATTGCCTCTAACATGGCAGACAATACCTTCGAGATCTGAACCGGGCACCTCAGGACAGCTGATTCCATTGTGGTTTAATGCTAGTGACTGTACACATGGCTCATAACATAAACGTACTGGGAGATACCCCACATACTGAAACCCTGGGTTCCCTCTCAGGTGAAATATATATCCTCTGGAAACACCATTTCATTCCATTCCATTCTTTCACATTCCACTTTTGGCTGGGTAGCACATGACACACACATTTGCCTCATTGTACAAGTGAACCGGTATTGTCACAATAAGGTTGGACATGTTTCTTCTGTCCATGCATGATGTGCTGCTCCATTCCACTTTTTTTTTAAATTGTGGTACTTGTAGTCCTGGTCATAATGTTAAACATTAGATCACAAGTTGCAGTATTCAAAGAACAACCTGGACTGGGGCAGCACATCACACATGGAAATGAAAAACTTGACAGGGTTGCATAGGACAAATTTTCACTTGCAAAAACAACTGATATTTATGTGATATATGGGGTGACATGTTAGATATTCCTGCCCATTCACTTGCATACAGGGCAGGTCAGCAGAGCAAAATGTGTAGCTTGACCGCACAACATTAAGGCCATATTTATGGCCTGGTTAGTGTCGCTCTTGCACCACACAACATGGTGCAAGAGTGACGCAAAACTTAAGTGAGTTAAATGAGGCTATTCAAGGGCCCTTTGCATGGCCCGGCATAACTTCATAAACCTCAAGTAATGTAACTCAGCCCAAATTGCTGTGTTACATTACTCTGCACCAGGGAGACATTTGCATTGATGTTGCATGGCCACTACATACAATATCCCTGGATTTTGATGTATTTCCAGATTTACAGGAACTTGTAAACCTGGGAATGCACTAAAGAGATATGCCTCACCAGGAGAGGTATACCAAGGAGAAATATGTTTATTTCTCCTTGTTTTTCATCTTTCTTTGTGTGCTGCATTGTGCAGCACACATAAACAAGCATTTGCAAGACAATGGGTCTCGCGTTTGCTTGAGCTAAAGCAATTAGTATTGTAATTTCCTAACTGGACGTTTCTTGCCACATAAATTGAAAATTAAAATTAAATAGTTTCACATAACTAACTGGACTTTTCTTGCCATATAAACTGAAAAGTAAAAGTTTCACAAAAGCGAGCTGACGGCCACATCAGTACAAAGCAGACACACGAAGGGAAATAAAAGTTCACTCGTAGTGAAACCTATCGGCAAAAGTGCAATTATCCATGTAACTGGCAAAAGTGCAATTATCTACATAACCGGAAGAAGTTCAACTAACTATGTAACAGGGTCGATGTCATGCAAAGCGCTCAACTTCTGCCCAGTGAGATCGCGCTGCGAAAAAAGAGAAAAGGTAGTCCAGAAACCGGATGGAAAACATGGAGCCTTGTATGTTTTCAGTACTTGGTTGCTGCGCTCGAGGTGGGCTAAACACTGGAAAAGGCATGACGTATGCATGCCTTTCACTAATGAAAGCAAGCAGATTTTAAAAGGCAGCCCACAAACCAATGAAAGAGACTGACATGACATGGGCTTGGTTTGAAGCCCAAAGAGAGATTACAACACGGGACGGAGCGCTTTGCGCTCACCCCTAAGAAGGACAAAGCCTTTCACAATTGTATTCGTGAAGGTGTCCAAGCCCAGAGGTAAAGGATAGGAATGTCCCATATCGGATAAATATGGTGCATTCCTGCCCTTTCTCTATGATGCAGGGCAGAACTCCAAGGTTACTTGCTGTGCTAGCCTGAACCCATAATATCGACCAACATATTTAACTATATTCTTCTTTGATGCAGCACTGTCCTGTCTGGCAACCCCTGCCATCAACTTTGTTGGGATGAGTGACACCACCTGCTCCTCCAGTGGGTCTACCTCCTCCAGGTTCTCTGGTCCCCCTACAGTCTGCATGGCTGCCCTCAGGTTCTTGGGCAGCTTCTTCTTTGTCCTGCACTTATAATCATGCCACCTTTTCCAGCTCAGACACAGTCCTTTTTGTGTGGCCATCACTGTTGATCTTATCCGCTATGGACTGCCAAATGGCTTCCTTTTAACCTCATGGCAATGAGAAGGTGACAAAGAGAAGCTGTTCATTTTTGCCCCCTCAGCTATCAGTATTTGGTTCTCCTCCTCACTGAAATTGTACTTCCTCTTCCCCTGGACTTCTGTCTGGATATCTTGGCTGGTGTTAGGGATCTTGCCCTCAATGCATATGCTTGATTCTCCCTCCAATTCTTGCTTTTGATGTTTGCAAACATTTTTTTAACTGCATTACTTTTTAGGCTTTTCTGATGCATGAGGCACCCCAATATGATGGGAAACTGATTTGTGCATGTGAAAATTGCTTTTTGTGATGTAAATGAGATTTATGTCACTTTTGGAGCAGATGTGTTATGACACTGCCCACCATCCTTCCAGCCGACGTGTCAAAATCTTTGACGCACCCTGGGATCTTATGATTTAATGCACCATACCCTTGTTATGGCGCATTGATGTTGCTTCAAAGTGTCCCACCACAACACATGTTTTTAAGATGCATTGCTGTGTTACCGCAGCGATGAGCCACATCATAAATCTGCGCCTAAGTTTGTAAATTGTAGGTATTAGTATCATACAGAATCTGGTTTACAAATCCCCTGTCATCTCCTCAATTAGGCCTGAGTATTCACCATCACTATTCTTACCAGAGGAACTCCCATTTTACATTTCAGTGCAAGATTATGCAAGGCCCTGGAATGTCAGTCGGAAATGCCAGGACCCCTTTCTGACCAGTAACCAATGGCTGACCCAGAAATGAGCTCAAGGAACCTATATTTGTTTTTTCCTTTCAATGTCTTCACCTATTTTGGTAAGTGTTACAGTTGTTGTGCTTAATTGTATTAACACAGTCTTTGTGTCTACAACATGTATACTTTTAGTCGATATGTAGGCAGCAGATATGTTTTTCCTTGTCTCAATTTACCAGTTGTATTAATTGCATCATTTAGTTTACGCTATTTTTGTATCGTATTCTACAAGCACTATCAGCAACTGGTTTTATATCCAGCATCTTGAAACAAATAGGCATATTTCCTGGTATGCATCTCACATCCAGATGTATGGGCACAAACATTGCCCTTAGAATATAATTTAGCTGCCACCAATAGTCTGTCACTCCATACTCTGCTGTGATTGAGCACTCGCCACCCTCATCTATGGTTGAGTGATTGTATGTCAGAATATCTGTATTACAAATTAGGTCACCCTCTGACAAACTGACAAGGTGTTTTTGTTAGTTTTGAGAGGTACAAACATGCTGAACAGCTCCTAATGCATTTGGTTTACCCCTAAACCTTGTTTTCTAATTGACAAACTCATATTGACATGTCTCACTTCTACGTAGATTGCAATAATGCTGCCCAAAACCAGTATCAATGAAATATCCCATGTGGAGCATAGAAGGTCTTTACTCCATGCCATGTGGGATTTTAAAAAAAAATAGCAAAAGCGCCATTCAGTCATGTGATACTATAGACAAAGCTTTGGTATAAGAATATCAGACTAAATCATTTTGACATGTTTTACGTGATTCATGTTCAAATTTTAAATACAGAAGTAGTGCTAACTCAGAGGTTTCTAGAAGATTATGACCACCAATGTACTATTGCTGCATATTTTAATGTTGCTTTTGGTGCTGCAAAATACAAGCACACTCAGGGCCTCATTTACAAGAATGTGATCCATTGCCATCAATGCGTCAGATTTCTTGGGCTTCCAACACATCCCCTAATCATGCCATAGATGCATTGTATTTACAGTACAGACCTCCATGCACATGTTTTCACAGATGCATCAGAATTTCTGACGCATCAGTTGGCACTAAACTCACAAATTGCTGGAGTAGTGTTGTTAAACTGATAAAACTCCAGCAATGTGAGGAGTCACCCATAAGAAAAAGCCCTGCATTAATTTTATGCCTGCTCTGAGCAGGCGGGAACATTTTGATGAAGTGAAGTCGCAGAATTACGCAATTAAATGTAAATTTGACTGTGTCAGTTCTGTGTGGCTTTTCCCATGGAATTCCTACCCTGCATGCATTATACCTGGCGCAGGTATATTGTAACGCAGGTCTTTATAAACGGATGCATTGAGCCCAATGCATCAGTTTATACATATGGAAAATGTAGTGCAAAGGGCTCATAAATATAAATGAGGCCCTCAGTTTGTGAGAAAGAAGCCTGCCACTTGAGAAACGCTGTTGAGAGTAAACGCTGACATCTTTACAGAAATCTGCTTTTACTTTGTATACACTGTCTTGTTTACCTTTGGAAATTAGCCCCAGCTCATACCCATGAGCGTCAGTTCACCGAGATGCCAGGGGTAGCGGAAGTGACATCACACACCCTTTGACCTTCAGTTTCACTCACCTACACATGCTTACAAGTATGCACATGTTAGACTTTTCATCCTTGGCGTGATCTCCCTTAACTTTTTGCCTCTGTTTCCCAGGTTGTTGATGTGTGCTGGGCTCTGTTTTTGCTGTTTTTGTTACCCTGGGCATTTTACCACTGCTAACCAGTGCTAAAGTGCAAATGCTCCTATACAATATGTGTATGTAATGGTTCATCCATGATTGGCATAGTTGATTTACTAGTAAGTCCCTAGGACAGTGCACTAGAGGTGCCCAGGGCCTGTACATCAAATGCTACTAGTGGACCTGCAGCACTGGTTGTGCCACCCACATTAGTATCTCTGTAAACATGGCTCAGACCTGCCACTGCAGTGTCTGTGTGTGCTATGTTAAACTGTAAATTCGACTTGGCAAGTGTACCCACTTGCCAGGCCGAAACCTTCCGTTTTCTTACATGTAAGGCACCCCTAAGGTCGGCCCTAGGTAGCCCCAAGGGCAGAGTGCAGTGTATGGTAAAGGTAGGACATATACTAATGTGTTTTACAGTATATGTCCTGACAGAGAAATACTGCTAAATTAGTTGTTCACTGTTGCAAGGCCTGTCCCTCTCATAGGTTAACATGGGGGCTACCTTTAAATATGATTAAAGTGTAGATTCCCTTTGGGAGCAAATAGACATGTGAAGTTTGGGGTCTCTGAGCTCACAATTTAAAAAAACATCTTTTAGTAAAGTTGATTTTAAGATTGTGTGTTTGAAAATGCCACTTTTAGAAAGTGAGCATTTTCTTGCTTAAACCATTTCTGTGTCTCTGTCTGTTTGTTGATTCCCTATCTGGGTCAGTCTGACAGTTGGGCTATTTGCACCTCTCTCTAGACAGTGACACAAAGGGAGATGGGGTGTAGTCGGCATTTCCCGATGAGCCATCTGTGCTAGGAGGGAGAGGAGGAATGGTCACTCACACCTGAAAGGGCTGTGCCTGCCCTCACACAATGCAGTCTCCAACCCCCTGGTGTCTGTCTGGGGACTGGCGTGGGCAAGGCAGGATTTCACAAACACGAGATACTTTTCTTTAAAGTAAGCCTACTTCAAAGGGCAAAATGGGTATAAGAAGGGCACCCAAAACCACAGACTTTAGAACATTTCTGGAAACCAAGAGGAACCTCTGCCTGGAGAAGAGTTGAAGAGCTGAGGATGAAGAGCTGCCCTGCCTGTGACTGTGCTTTGTGGAGCTATCCTGCAATTGCTGCTTCTGCCTGTGCAAGGGGACAAAGACTGGACTTTGTGTTGTCTTTCTTCTTGTGAAGAACTTTTCAAGGGCTTGAGTTAGAGCTTGCCTCCTGTTGTTTGAAGTTTCAGGTACAGGAAAGACTTCTCTCTGCCAGCACCTGGAGCCTCTGATGAGACTCCTACTCTGCCAAGTGGTGCCCATCCAGTTCCTGGGACCCTGAAAGGAGAAGCTGGCAGACCAAGAGTGAGAAATCCACGCACCGACCGCTGTGTGGGGCAAATATCAACGCATCTCAGATCTGCGGCTGAAAAATCGACCCGCCGCTGGCTTCGCAGCTGAAAATTGATGCTCGCCTGCAGTGCGACTGAAAGGTCAATGTATGTAGTTGGAGAAACGGACCGCAGCATCGCTGATGGGGGCCGTTGAGATCTCAACCTGCACTGGGTGGTTTTCGGATCATTGTGCGGCAGGATTTCCGACGCAAACATTGCTGGATGTGTAAAAATGACGCAAGGCCTGCCCGGACCCGAGAAAGCGGTTCGAATCAACACATCGCTCTCCTGTAGAGAGAAGAAACAACGCACATGCCAACTCGACAGAAGGAGAAATGACGCACGGTCTTGATCGTGAGTGATATGGCCCATCGCAAGCCCTTTTTGATGCACACTCACCTGTGTGGGGTTATTTTTGACGCACCCAGGTACATTCCCACGCTAACAGCGTTAGCGTTGTGTTTAAAATTACATGAAGACTATTTTTGTTTTTTAATTGATAACTTGACTTGTGTATTTTGTTTTTTTGTCATTTTGGTCTTGTTTTGTTTAGATAAATATTTTCTATTTTTCTAAACGTGTTGTGTCATTTTGTAGTGTTTTCATGAAGTTACTGTGTGTGTTGGTACAAATTCTTTACACCTACTACTCTGAAGTTAAGCCTGCTGCTCATGCCAAGCTACCAAGGGGATGAGCGGGGGTTAGCTGAAGGTGATTCTCTTTTACCCTGACTAGAGCGAGGGTCCTTGCTTGTACAGGGGGTAACCTGACTGTCAACCAAAGACCCCATTTCTAACAGCACACTTATGTACACTCTCTCTTTTTCTCAAAAACACACACTGACCCGAAGCACGCACACAACATACACTTAAAAGCATTTATTTTACTTAGCTGTAAGGGAAGGTCATACTCCAGCTAGTTGTAGTCCATTTTTTATTACACTAATAGTGAATAATGAGATATTATTCACTGTAGGTGTAATAAACAAAATCGAAAGAAAACATTTAGAGTGGAGCCACAGCCAAACCTGACACTTTGTTCATGGCACTGATTGTGGCACCTTTGAGACTAGAGGTCGCAAATTCAGTGCCATGAGTCACAAGGGGCATGCCAGGGGTCTTAGCTGGCGACCCCTAAATGAAGTCCCGGCTCATACCAAGAACAGGGGAAGTATTCGCCTTAGTTATTACCCTGTTCTTCACAGTCACATATTATCAATCCACACTGTGAAAATATGAGCACACTGATATTATTGACAACACTCTAAATATTGTTACAATATAGTGTCCAGTACATTCTAGAAGAGGTTTAGATGGAATTTTTCTGGCAAATGAACAATGAAGCACAATTTCTTTCCAGCCATGATATTTGGGGGTGATGTAGTTCTTCCAACCAGACCATTGATGGCTGCTACTACTGCCAGCCGAATAGTAGAAAAGAACATCTTTACAAATGTTCACTCGGGAGAGGGCATCTAGTAATATGCTTTCTGTTGTGAGGGTGGGGTGTCCCGAAATTAAGCCATGTCATGCTTCAATGTCTCTTGTTCCTTCTCATGTTTGTTTCAGTCTTCTCACAAATTTCCAACTAACCAAAACGCTTTTGTGTTAAATGGGGTGTCCATTCAGTACCCACACCTCAGATGGTGTTGGTTGTGGATGACAATAAACAGGGTAGGAAAGATTGCACTGGATGACCAGTTGGTGTGAAGCAAGCTGTCTAATGTTTATAGTGAAACGTTCGTTCGCCAATTTTTATAATTTGTCTAAATTATTTTGGCAAAAAAAAATATTTTCAGTCTTTCTGTTTACCGGCATGGGTTCAGTATGGAAATATTCGATGTTCTAAGAAATTGCAATTTAAGTGAAGATGAAATTAGTTCTGCCTCCAGAGTGCATTTGTGAACCTTACAAATTGTGCAGGGCTGTGAATCGCTATTGCATTTCTTCTTTGGTTCTTTTAACTTTCTTAACCATAACAATTACTCTTTTTCTCAGTCTTTCATTGGGCCACGGGTAATACTGCATCAATGTTTCACGGCGCTGGAAAGAACATTGGGAACTCCATTCATTAGTTAGATTTATATATTCGTAATGTTTTAACAATATTATTATGTTTCCCTTTTTGTGAATGTATTTCCTCAAATCAATATTATTCCCAATTTCAAGAATTTTAAATGGCAGAAGAATATGTATCCTATATTCATATTACACATAATATTGTATACCTTCATAAATCCACACACTCAATGTACTCCTTAAAACAATATAATGCGGCGATGGGTTTCCATTACATTTCTTCTAGAGCCATTGCTAGTACTGAAATGTCAATTACATTTTTGCTAAACTCAAACAATTTTCAAAGAAAGAAACAGATAGTACACAGAAAATAACTTTGCCCAGAATAACCTTTGGCGTTTTTAGTCCTGTCAAGACACATATGTTTTGCTGTGATTCACCGGCTTCTGATTATGTTTCAGCTGGCAGAGTTGTGCCTCAGCATCTGCCAGGGGTCCTGCTGCTGCAGACTCATCTGGAGTGTACTTTGCCACAGCTGAGCGCTCTGTTTTACACATTGTTTCCGTGTTGCTTTAAGCAGAAGGGAAAGCTGAGCGACTGGATACTCAGGCTTGTTTTTCAATCGGCTCCTTTTGAGACCCTACTGCGATTTTTTTGTAGTTTAGCCTAGTGGTTCCCAAAATGTTGACTTCTGTGGACCCCAACTTTGTCATCACTGGAACCCAGGGACCCCCACTGAATCATTTTTGGAATCCATGGACCCCCCACTGAGTCATTACTGAAAGCTTGGGACCTAGGGCCTGATTCCAACTTTGGAGGACGGTGTTAAACCGGCCCAAAAGTGGCGGATATACCACCTACCGTATTACGAGTCCATTATATCCTATGGAACTCGTAATACGGTAGGTGGTATATCCGTCGCTTTTGGGACGGTTTAACACCGTCCTCCAAAGTTGGAATCAGGCCCCTAATCTGTTAATATTATTTAATTTTCTAAGCAGTCGCCGACCCCCTGAGGAGCCTTCGCAAACCCCCAGGAGCCCCCCGACCGCAGATTGGGAACCACTTGTTTAGACATTCTGCTCCGGTTGTCTGCCTTGTTACTTAATGGCACACCATTCATTAAAATGCAGTAGGGGTAATTGAAAAGTATATATTCTGCAGAGGACATATGCACTATTTAATAGATGAATCAAGTTAACAAATCAAGGGGCATATTTAAGAAAAATGGCTTTCTTTCGTCCCTTAGCACCCCCCTAATGCCACCATGTTTGTGCCCTATATAGCATGGCGGCAGTTAGGGGACTAGAGTCAGAATTTTTTATGCTAGTCAGGCGCTTTGCAGGATTAGCGTCATAAATTCTGACCCTAATCCTACAAAGCACCCACAGGCCCATTGTTACCAATGGAAGCCTCCTTTTAAGTACTGATAAAAATAGCACATTTCCTTTTGCCATTATTTTGGCCTCCCTAATGGGGGAATGCCTGCTTTGCATACATTATGCGTGAAGCAGGCATAATGAAGCACAAAGGGTTATAAAATGGAGCAATGCATGCATTGCACCACTTTGTAAATATCGTGCAGCGATTTTGGCCTTCTAACTCCTCATTACTGTAAAAAAATGACACTAATGTGAAGTTAGAATGGTTCTAGGGGCAGTTAACCATGCCGAGCATTGCCATCTAAAAGAGGGGCAGTCAATACCAGTATCTGCAAATTTGGTCAGATAAGCACCAAAATATGCCTGTTATTCTCTGTTTCTCTGTGAAAACTTATTAGTAAAATGTATTGCAACTGATAAATGATGATCACCCAGATATAGGTATTTATTGAGTGTGACAAATATTGCACCAATATCATATGACTCATGTTAGACCTGGCATTCCTGGTGTGGTCTGCCCTAACCTTTTACCTCTACTTCCCAGGCTGTTGCTGTGTGCCGGACTCTGATTTTGCTGATTTATTTTCACTCTGGGCACTTTACCACTGCTGACCAGTGCTAAAGTGCAAGTGCTCCCTATGTGAAATTGTATGTGTAAGTGGCTTTTCCATAATTGGCACATTTGATTTACTCGTAAGTCCCTAGTAAAGTGCACAAGAGGTGCCCAGGGCCTGTCAATCAAATGTTACTAGTGGGTCTGCAGCACTGCTTGTGCCCCCCCACATGAGTAGCCCCGTAAACATGCCTCAGACCTGCCACCGCAGTGTCTGTGTGAACAGTTTTTAACTGCCAAATGTACCCACTTGCCAGGCCCAAACCTTCCCTTTTTAAACAAATAAGGCACCCCTAAGGGAGGCCCTAGGTAGCCCCCTGGGCAGGGAGCAGTGTATGTTAAAGTGTCCTAACAGTGAAATACTGCCAAATTCGGTGCTCATTATTGCAAGGCCTATCTAGGTTAACATGGGGGCTGCCTTTAAACATCTTTTAAGTCCTGTTTCTCTTCAAGAGCAGATAGAAAGGCGGACATGGGGGTCTCTGAACTCACAATTTAAAAATAGAAGTTTTATTAAGGGTGGTTTTTGGATTGTCAGTTTGAATATGCCACTTTTAGAAAGTGGGAATTTTCATGCTTAAACTATTCTGAGACTCTGCCTGTTTAGGGATTCCTTGTCTGGGTTAGACTGACAGTTGGTCTGTTTGTGCATCTCCACTAAACAGTGACAGAAAGGGTGCTGGGGTGTAACCTGCATCTCCCGATGGTCCATCTGGGATAAGCTAAAGGGAGGAGTGGCCACTTACACCTGCATGGGCTGTGTCTGCCCTCACACAATGCGGTCTCCAACCCCCTCCTCTTTGTCTGGGGCCAGGCCTGGGCAAAGCAGGATTGTGTAAAAAACAGAGAGGTTTCTTTTGAGGATGGGCAACTTCAAAGGCAGAAAGGGGTATAAGTATTGGACACAAAACTCCAGACTATAGATCACTTCAAGGATTGAAGAGGAACCTCTGGGAGGAGAAGAGCAACTACTTGCCAGGAAGGAGAAGTGCTGCCCCTGCCTGTGACAGTGCTTTGTTGGGCTATCCTGCAGTTGTTGCTTCTGCCTGAGAAAAGGGACAAAGACTGAACTTTGTGGTATATTCCTGCTTGAGAGGTATCTCCAAGGGCTTGGACTGAGCTTGCCCACTGTTCTGAAGTGTCAGGATCATCAAAGACTTCCTCTGCCAGCACCTGGACTTTGTGCTGAGACTCCTGCCCTGCCAAGTGGTACCTAATCCAGACCCTAGGCCCTTGAAAGGAAAAGCTGGTGGAAAACCAAGAAGAACAAAGTGCACGAACTTTGGACAACCCTGGACTGACACCTCTGCCACATTCCATGATGCTGCCGGCAACTGAAGCCGTGGTCCTTGCTGGAGTGCGACGTCCCCACAGGCCTGACGTCGCAGCAACACCACCGAAGCCTGTGACTCCGTGCGACCTGACCACCGCACCACACTGTGACCGCCGGATATCAACTCCACCAGAAGTGCGCAGATCTAACGCTTTGCACAGACGCTGCCTCACCTCCAGGGCTCCGCAGCAGGGACCCAGCACCTCTTTGTGATGCCCCCGCTTGTTCGCTCCACAGCACAAGAACCAACTCTGCATCGGATCCAGCAACCCAGCTATCCCCGAATCAGTGCACTGGCTTGTTTCCTCATTTTCACAAGGTACTGTACCTAGGGGTCCGTGTGACTCTGTGACCCGTGCCATCATCATCGGATTGTGGGAAGCATTCATTTTTCCAAGCACTATATTGAAGTTTAATCTTTTAAAATATTCATAACTTTGCTTGTGTATGTTGGATTTTTGTCGTTTTGGCCTTGCTTTGTTCAGATAAATATTGACTATTTTTTTTAACCTGGCGATGAGTCATTGTGTATTGTTTTCACTGTATTTATTTTGTGTATTGGTTCAAATACTTTACAGATTGTCTCTGGGTTAACCCTTTCTGCTTTTGCCAAGCTACCAAGGGGGCGCTCGGGAGTTAACTGGGTGTGTTTCTCATTTGCCCTGACTAGAGTGAGGGTCCTTGCTTGAACAGGGGGTATCCTTACTGCCAACCAAAGGCCCCATTTCTAACAACTCATAATCTTAGTCTAACATTTGTACATAGAGAACGGCTTCTGTGCTTGCTTATGCTTGTGGTGTAATGTACCTTTTTACAAAGAAAGTTAGATAAAAGTGTTTGACTATTTTCCACAAATACCCCTTGTAAATAGATGTGGCTAAATTGAAGAATGGCAGCATTGTTTCCAGAGCACACTCTGGGAAAAATTATTCTGAAAGAGCTATCGCTAGACCTGACAGCCTTAGAGTGGTCTTCCCCCAACTTTGTGCCTTCCGCCCTCCATTTTTCTGGTCTCCTTTTTGCTAGTTTTAGGACTCTGCACACTTCTCCACTGCTGACCTGTGTCAAACGCTAGTGCTCTCTACCCTAAACATGGTAACATTAACTCATACCCAATTGGTATATTTAATTTACCTATAAGTCCCCAATAAAGTGCACTAGATGTGCCCATGGCTTGTAATTAAATGCTATTAGTGGGCCTGCAGAACTGATTGTTCCACCCACATAAGTTGCCCCTTAACCATTCCTCCGGCCTTCCATTGCAGGGCCTGTGTGTGCAGTTTCACTGCCACATCGACTTGGCATTTATAACTACTTGCCAAGACTTAAACTCACCTTTTTTTACATACAAGTCACCTCTAAGGTAGGCCCCATGTAGCTCATAGAGCAGGGTGCTATGTAATTTAGAGGCAGCAAATGCACTTCTAAGTTTTACATGTCCTGGTGGTGAAAAAAACACAAAGTTGTCTTTCACTATTGTGAAGCCTGCCTGAATTCCATTATATACTGTTAAGTGGTCATTTCTGAAAGGAGTGACATTGTCATGCATGGTATGATTGGCATGGTAGTGAGAAATCCTGCTTTCTGGTGTTGTTGGATTTAACATTAGTATTTTAGACATTTTAGAAATGCCATTTTAGAAAGCAGGCCTTTCTCTGCACTTACTACTCTCTGTACCTGACAGCCTGCCTCCAATCCATGATGGGTCTCTGCTGGGCGATATCTCCCCTTGTGCATTCCACACAGACAGCCATAAACACAGCTGCATCTGCATTCATCTGAATACAGATAGGTCTTCCTGGGAAGGAAGGGTAGAGGGGCTCTCACTTACACTTCATAAGCTAGTAGCCTGACCTACTCAAAGGACTAATAATCCCCCAGAGATCTCCTGGCGGACAGAACTGGGTTGAAAGGAGAATGATTGTACTTCAAACCACTCTTTGAATTCTCCTCCACTTTCAAGGCAGATTTGGATATATGTACTGGGTATGTGATCCCCTAAAATGAAACACTTCTGGACCCACAACTGGACTCTGTCAAAAGGACTTCAGTGCTGCCTAAGGACTCATCTGGACCTCTTTTCTGGAAGGACTGCTCTCCTGCTTGTTGCCCTGTAACCTGCAGCGGCTGTTGCTCCCTGACTCTGTTGGAAGGACTTTGCCTTCCTCTGCACAAGTGATCTCCAACGACTTGTCAGCTTACCTCCCATTAAGAGGTTTAAGGGCCACCAAAGAATTCACCTCACCTGCTAAATCGACTCAGCGCCTGTCTCGCAGCTGAAAAACTAATGTAACACCCTCAGAATCGACACAGCACCTATTTCAATAACACAGCACATTGGGATTTTCCACTTGTCATCAAACCCTGCACCACAGTAAAGAACCAAGGCTGTGTGCCCAGAAATCGACGCATCACTTTACCTGTGAGGAAAGAATCATCACATCACCTCTGCCACTCCAGAAAAATCAACACATTGCTTGACTTTCCAATGCGTCATCTCCTCTGTGGCCCACAGTGTCTTTATTTTTGACACATCTCAGGTACTTTGTGCTGAAGAGATACATTTGTTGATTCCTTACTTAAGTCTTACTTTGTTGAAGACTTACTAAAACCACTAAAAAGCAATATCTTGATTTGTGCATAGTGGATTTTTGTCGCATTGGTCTTGTTTTATTCAGATAAATAATATCTATTTTTCTAAACTAGTGTGGAGTACTTTTGTGGTGTTTTCACTGTGTTACTGCATAAGTTACTGCACAAATACTTTAAACATTGCCTTCTAAGGTAAGCCTGTCTGCTCTGTGCCAAGCTACAGGAGGGTGAGCGCAGGATAATTTGTGACATGCCATGTCTGGGATCGTGGTCTCTACTTGGACAGGGTGAATACCTCTGCCAACTAGAGTCCCAATTTCTAACAGCTCTGCTGTGATCAGAGTTAATAACCACCTTGCCCCTCTGGTGTTTCGACAAAATATAAATTAAAAAATATTGGGAGACAGAAATAATTGAATTTAAATGTTGTGACACACAGATATTGTAATGCACAAATATTGTTCACAAGCAAATTGTTTTTTGAGGAAAGTTATATCATTGGAAACAATATCGACGTTTCAATGTCATCTTCACTAAAATGGTGGTTAAAATATTGTTCTTTAATTATTTATATGCATTTTAATTGATATATTAATTTTATGCTACTATTATTTTTTAAAATTAGCTTGTAATTACAAGTGAATTAGACTTTTGTATTAACTTTTAATAATAATTTATAGCATCATAGCAGGTGGTTGGGTTTGTGCGGGGTATAAAATGGAAAGTTAGTTAGGTAATAAATAATTAAGAATTATTCAATATATGTTATTTAATTATATTTCTGATATTTATTAGTTCATTTATATAATATTGATTTATTTTTGTTGCATGTTATTTGCGGCTGAGAGATTTGTATGGGGTAGTAATTCATAAATAAGTAGTTAATTAATTATTAATTGTTAATTAATTATTTAATTGTTTTTAATTGTGTAATTTATGGAATAATTAGTTATTTTTCTTATATGTTCTTGGAAGGCTCCTAAGTTTGCAAGAGTTTAGGGCCAAAGGCTGTGTGCAGTTTTTGGTTGGCTGCATGCCGGGGGTTGGCAACAGGGCCTGGCCATGCACAGCAGCTGTTGGGTTAACATATAGTAATTAGATATTACTTTGCATTTAAAAATAAAAACCTAAAAGTTCTCTGAAAAAAACAAAGGTTACAGGGAAGTTTCAGTTAGGAAATAGAGTTCAAAACTGTAGAATTTCAACTAAAAAGCCAAAGGTTGGAGGCATGCTATAGTTAAGAAATAGAATATAAAAAAACAAAGGTTACAGAGACGTTATAATTAGATTCAGCTTTTACACACACAAAACCACAGAAATTCAGCAGTTATAGTTATCTCAGATAACTATACTTTGTGCCCTAAGGTAACTATAACTCATGCCTTTGCCATGCACTGTTAATTACCCCACATGATACATCAGTCATGACATCTTTTATGGCATTATTGATAATATCACTGCAACATTATTGATGAGAAAACTGTGCATGCTGGGGGCCGGAGTTATAGTTACCTCACAGCTCGTGCCCCCACCATGCACAGTTTTCCATCAATAATTTTATTGCAAGTGTTGCAGTCATATGTCATAGAAGATGTCATTACTGATGTAATATGTGAGGTATTTAGCAGTGCACGGAGAGGGTGCAATTTATAGTTACTTTAGAGCATGAGTTATAGTATCTTCAGAGAAGTATAACTATAACGGTTAAATTTTGTTTGCTTTTATGTGTATAAAATCTGACCCTAACTATAACTTCCAGCTAATGTTTGTTTTTTGTGTGAATTTCTTCATTTTTAAAATCCTATTCCCTAACTATAAAAGTCCTTGTAACCTTTAGTTTCTTCAGTGAATTTATTAGTTTTGTAATGTTAAGAAATATTGAATTGCCTTATGTTTATCCATCCCTAGCTGCACAAGGCCTTTAGCCTGCGCCCAGACTCTGCGGTGAATACCCTGTCGGCATCCACCCCCATGCTGTGCAGGGTCTTTGGCCATGCACAGAAGGTGTGGGCCTTAGGGCCTGCAGTCATCCCTCCCTGGCATCTAACCCCATGCCATGCACACCCTTCAGCTGTGCACAGAGGGGTTTGACCATAGGGCCATGCCCTGCGGCTGGCTCCCCCCAGGCAACCAACCCTAGGCCACACATAGTCTTTGGCCGTACGCTGCAAAGGTTGGCTGTAGGGCCTGGCCTGCACCCAGGCCCTATGGCCAACCCTCGCATAGGCATCTATTCCGGCCCTACAGACTGCCTTTGACCATGTGCAGTGGGTGTTGGCTGCATACATACCCTTGCTTTGCCTTGGATAAGTTCAATACCTTGTGAGGATTTGTCCTTTACAAAAGAAGAGCTTTAACTGGGGTACATGCTATGTTTATATTTGTAAGTGCTTCCTGTTGAGGTTTAATTTCTTTGAAATGAGCATCGGTGTTAGAATGCATCCTCACCTGCTCATTTATCAAGAAAAGTCCACAATTGTATGTGAACTGTCTACCCAACTGGAGTACTTTCTACTGGCTAATCAGTAAGTTCTTCTTTGTTGGATAAATGTAAAGTGCATGTTCTGCTCTACCACTGTGTAAAGGGCCAAGAGCTGATGCCTCCAGTGACCATGCCTAATGTAAATTTGGCAATGTGACCTGAATCTACTTATAGAGAAGACAGCAATTCTACAAATAGTTGAATTTCCACCAAACAAGGGTACTTCCTCCTATGGATATGAAGTAAGTGCCTCTTTGTTTAGTTGTAATGTGCTCATACTCCCGTGCATCATGAACCCTCAGGTGCCTTTTTAGTAAGCTGTCTAACAAGCTGGAAAAGACCAGATGACTGAAGCATACCACTTATGTATAAGGGACGGGATGAAACTGGCACAGAGTTTAGATCATTTTGCACATTTGCATACTCTTATTAAGTTAAAACATGAGGGATGGACTCTGCTCTCACCATGAGAGGAGAGGACAGGAAAGATTCTACTTGTCACATTCACCACAGAACAGATTGCATCCAATATAGAATAAGTATGCATTCACCTCCATCAAGTTTTGTAAACTCTTTTTTAACATAAATTGGAGAGAAAGCACCCTTGCTTTGCTTTGGATATATATAAAAACAGAAGAAAGGAGGGTAGGAATACTCTGATCGCCTAGATCTGGTGGTGGGGTCACACAGGGACCCTGCTGGGGGCCAAAAGCGTTTTCAATCTTGCAATGGATCTGCAAATCTGTGGTAAAATTGAAAACAAAACAGGCATGGGCTCCCCTGCTTTTTTTTTAACATGCTCCGTTTATCGTGTGGTGGGTCACGTCCCAGGTGTGCATTTATACACACTCAACTTCCTGTTTCAAACACCAGCTCTGAGCGCAGGTCAGTCCTGGGAAAAGCAAGTACCAATGTCTGAGGCTAGCTACGTTCAACTGCCTGTTGCGAACACCGGCTCTGAGCACTGGTCTGTCCCGGGAAAAGCAAGCACCATTGTATAAGGACTGCCTGCTCCAATCTGTCAGAGATGGTGATGTTCTTAGTTTTATTGACCATCAGGGATTGTTTTTCATATTTCTATTATCCATTGCATTATTATTGGCAGTTTTCATGGTCTGCCCCTATGGGTTTAGTTTTTTCTCCATAGTTGTTGATTTCTTATTAACTGTTTTTGGAGAGAGTTTTATTCTTCATGGTTTTGCAAACTTTTTTTATGAGAAGGCACAGCTGGTAGCTAATTATTTAATTTATTGTGCACTGCAAATATACATTTACATGCCTTTGTCTATTTACTCAGTGGTTTCTCGTGCTGGTGTTTTGTATACTTCATTAGCTTATTGTCACTCTAAGCCATTAACCCACATTCACACCTAAAATATTGCATTTATCACTTTTGCATGCGTCTCTGAACAGCAACCAGAGTTAAATTCACAAGTCATTGCTTCCCACATTAATTACTGTGAGGACAGCTTTAGAAAAAAAGGAGCCCTATCCCGTAAGTGGCCCCTATTGCACAGGCTCGACTGTGCTCTGGAAATGGAACATTTGATATGTGAATATGTCTCCCTGGTGGCCATCCCTGTGATAGATGGTAATGTCAGCGTGTACCAGATGCCTCGTTGCTTTATGGTTTTCTAAAACCTGTAAAAATCATATTCCCTTCATTGTCCAATTTATTGGTAACTTACAGACCTGATAAGAATGGATGGCTCAGTTGGCCCTAACTAGCTTTAAATCGCCACAGGTCTCAACGGTCCCTAGGATGACCTTGGTACTAACTGTGTGATTTTGGTTAAATATACATTCTGTTTAATCAGGGGCACAATAATTACATAGCAGTCACCTCCTAATCCTGGTGATGATCTAACCAGACGTTTCTGGCATCAGGGACTACGTTCTGTTTACAATGAGGCACAGCTCACAGGAGGGAAAATGGGTAGGGTGGCATGGCGCATGGCGGGGAGGGTAGGGGACCCACAAAACTTTTAAAAAATAAAACTTACCTTTTTCCGCACTGAGCTGCTCCATGCGCCCTACTCTCCTCTGTCGTTGCAGGCACAGGCTCCCAGCCTGCCCTTCGGTCAATCCTGATGCTGCTCAAAGTACCGTCAGGATTGGCGGGGAGCACCCAGCCAGGGGACTCCCATGCAGACTGGGAGCCTCTGCCAAGACCCAACTGCGAGACGGTCGGCCAAACATACATGCACAGTGAGGGGGAGTGCTGTGGACTCCCCCTGCATCCTAGTAATCCATTGCCCCTCCCACTTTTATAGCAAAAACATACTAAATAGAGGGGCATATTTATGGGCCCATGGCACCATCTTGCGCCACATTCACATAATTATTTTTTATGTTAATGTGGCCCAACGAGGCCAAAATCCCTACACCTTCTTTACAGAGTGGCTCAATGCATGCATTGTGCTACTCGGTAACCCTTGTGCTACATCATGCATGTGCCAGGCATAATGTATGCAAAGGGGGCGTTCCCCCATTAGGGGAGCAGTAAAATCCCTTCTCTCACTGGTGTCCCTCTTGATAGCTGGCTTAATTTTCCTGTAGTCTTCTGAATTTTCTAAATTTTTTACAAGATGGCTTTAACTTGTCTCTTACCTTAAGTGTCAATTGCCTGTATTAAAAGCCTTTAGGCCCACATGTATGTACATTAGAAATTGTGAGTTCCTAATTGCAATTCCATGTGCATTGCAATTTAGAAACAGCAATTTCATATGTCTGAAACTCTATTGAGTTTCATTTGTGATTCCCAGCGGGACCTATGTCATTAATATTCATGAGGTAGGTCTTGCTTTGCGACCCAGTGGGAATCACAAAAATCACAGGGATGGTTCCTGCTGAGGTCAACAGACCACCATGTTTTTGACTGCTTTTCAATAAAGCAATCTTTTTTTTTTTTTTTAAATGAGCCCATTTTCCTTAACAGGAAAACAGAAAGTGTTTAAAAGAGAAAATAAAAATATTTCTTATCAATTTTTAAGAGTAGGCAGTGGTCCATAGGACCACTGTCTGCTCTTAAAAAATGCTTTGACAGACATTCACAAGGGGGAAGGGGTTCCTTCCATTTGCGAATGTGTTATCACTAATTTGAAATTGCTGGCAACCTGTGAATGTTTTGCCATTGCATTTCAGTTGCAAAACATTGAAACACACCATTGCGATTTGGTATTAGGAAGGGAGACCCTTAACCTGTCCCTTCCTAATACGGAATTACAAAGCCAAATTGCGATTTGGGAGAAGGTTACTGAAATAAAAAATTTCATTGGCACATACCAAAATGTTTTTTGTTGTGTAAAAAAGCCCTATTCTGCATATTGGACTGTTTACAACCACTAAAAAGCTTTGTACTTCTGACCTGTACTTCTTCAGGAGGTGACTTGACTCTGATGAGTTGCCAGGCTTTCAATTTACTAGGAAACGTTGAACTTGTCCCCAAATGTTTTCTTATGGTCCTAACTGGGGCTTTTCTCTTGCGTCTTTTTGAACCTCTGGAGGAGTTTCCCTTAATATCCTATCAGTCAAAGTCATTTTTAGCAGCTATAACATCTAATCCTAGACTAAGTGAATTTAGAACCATGGTGTGTTCTGCTTCTTTCCTTCCATTTTTCTCCCCTGGTATTGGTTCTCCATCTTTCTTTATTCTTTATCCCAAAGACATTTCAGATGGTCATCTTCATCAGGAATTTATTTTGCCATATGATTTCTTTTTCATTCTTAAGCTGAAGGAGAATCTTTCCACATTCACACTCTGAATGTGGGTAGAGATGTAGATTTTCCATGCTTCATTTGTGTGTCTAACTTTCTCCTTTTCTTTTTTGTTATAGGTGCCCAAAGCCGTAAACTTTCACTTGCTACCTGAAGCAGGAGTTTACATTCAGCTATTTCCATGGCTTACGTTCAGTCCAAAGATCCTTTGCCTGTTACATTCTGCAGTGGGGTAACTGCTTCTTGGCATGTGGCAAGAAGTGTTAGAGGTTTGTTGTGCAGCCATATGGCCTTCAGCCAGACTTCACTGCAAGATTCAAGCTCTGAAACATTGACCGAATGCAATCTTTTTTTTTTTTTTTTTTTTGGTTCATCAAATATGCTGGATTACTTGTTAGGTTTTTTAGTTCCATGTTGTTACTGTTGCTGTTTCTGTCTCCTAATAGATAAGGAATGGGTTGAGGAAGATGGATGAAATGGCAAACCTCTTGTCCTATCTTGTTTGGCTGGAGTTTAAAAAATAGAACAAAAATTAGGCCTGTCCTTAGAGGTGGATAGAAAACACCTCATGGATTAGAGCTGGGATATGAAAGCGTGGGACTCAGTGTAAATAATATTACTTGTAAGTAATCAGGACATTGTCCCTATTGGTAGCGAGGAACGTTAGTATGTCTGGACAGCAATTTCTGGAGTCTGGCCAAATGTAATAATTTTAATGTGCACCAATCTGCTTTAATTCTTTCAATTGTCAATTGTAGTGGGAGGTGGAGGCATTGCTGTAATTCACAAGGAATCTATCCACTACACTATCATGACCAAAACAAGCATGCCTATCATAGAGCACATCAAATTTCAGCTCAGCATTGAGAACAACACCACCATGAAAGGAACACTCGCCTACAGGCCCCCGGAACTACTCCCTAGAATCTAAAATGCCTCTCCAGAAATCAATGCCTCTGAAGCCATCAACACTGAATACTATATCTTCCTCAGGGACCTATGTTTCCACCTGGGTGACACTGAATACACCTACAGCTCCAACCTGCTAGACAGCATGGGAATCATCGGACTCTGACAGATAGTCACCAACTCCACACACATTGCGGGACACACCCTAGACCCCATGTTCACCTCAAGCAACAGAGTCAAATACAGTCACACCACCAAACTCACCTGGACAACCACTCCATTGTCCATTTCAACTACCTCTTCACACCACGCAGAACACCCAGACCCACGCACACCTCACTTCAAAGCTGGATCAAGGTAACCAAAACTCTATAGTCTGACACCTTCAACTCCAACAATTTGCACACCACTCTATAGACCCCCAACACCACCCCGTACATCGACAGAGACACCAAAAACTTCACCTCTTGGATCTCATACTGCTTCAACTTGGTCACCCCCACCAAAACCACAAATCTCAACAAAACCCCCAAACAAGCTAGCTGGTACTCTCCAGATGTCTGCAGCACAAAGTGCACCTGCAAACAACTCGAGCGGAAGTGGCACAGTTCCAAACACGCCAGTGACAGAGCCACATACATAGATGAAGTAAACCATTACAACAAACTTCTAAAGAATGCTAGAAAACAGACCTTGGTCACTCACATTTAAGACAGCAGCAACCACAGTAAAAAACTCTTTAATATCATCAAAGAATTCATCAACCCATCAGCGCTGTGGCCGCCATTAAGAAGGGGAGTGGGGTGGGGGGAGCAGTCAGCTGTGAGGCAGGAGGGCGGGAAAGGTGCTTTGTGGGGGGAGGGGGGAGAGGAAGAGGGCAGAAAGGAAAAAGAACTAGGGAAAATGAGGGCTGATAGAAGAAAAAGGCAGAAAATGCAAAAGTTAAAGAGCGACAGAGAGAAGAAAAGGAAAGGCAAATGATAGAAGAGAAAGGCAGAAAATGCAAGAGTGCAACAGCGACAGAAAGAAGAAAAGAAAAGGAAAATACTTACTTGTGATGGCCCCTAGACTACCAGGGATGAGGCACAGGGACGAGCCTGCGGGTGGAGGAGGGCCTCGAACTGAGAGTCAGGAGACTCTCAGTTCATCTCAGGCAAGAGGCAGAGGCAGCAGCAGCAGCCAGTGGAGCTGGGGAGGGCAGCAGACACCGACCAGGAGGTAAGTGCAGCTGCCCTCTCACAGCACTGCAGACGTCATTAACAAGGGGAGAGGGCAGGGGAGTAGTCAGCTGGGAGGCGGGAGTGCAGGAAAGGTACTTCACGGGGAGGGGAGGGCACAGGAAGACGGGAGAAAGAAAAAAAGCACTAGGGAAAAACGAGGGGTGATAGAAGAAAAAGGCAGAAAATGCAAAAGTGAAAGAGTGACAGAGAGAAGAAAAGAAAAGGCAAATTATAGAAGAGAAATGCTGTAAATGCAAAAGTGAAAGAGCAACAGAGAGAAGAAAAAAAAGGCAAATATTAAAAGAGAAAGGCAGAAAATGCAAGAGTGAAAGAGCAACATAGAGAAGAAAAGAAAAGGAAGACACTTACTTGTGATGGCCACTAGACCACCAGGGATGAGGTGCGGGGATGAGCCTATGGGTGGAAGAGGGCCCAGAACTGAGAGTCAGGAGACTCTCAGTTCATCCCAGCTAAGAGGCAGAAGCAGTAGCAGCAGCCAGAGGAGCTGGGGAGGGCAGCAGACATCAACCAGGAGGTCAGTAAGCTGCCCTCTCACAGCGCTGGGGCCACTATTAAGAGGGGTGGGCGGTGAGGGGAGGAGTCAGCTGGAAGGCGGGAGGACGGGAAAGGTGCTTCACAGGAGGGAGGGGGCTGAGGAAGATGGGAGAAAGGAAAAAAGACTAGGGAAAAACGAGAGGTGATAGAAGAAAAAGGCAGAAAATGCAAAAGTGAAAGAGAGTCAGAGACAAGAAAAGAAAAGGAAAATACTTACTTGTGATGGCCACTAGACCACCAGGGATGAGGCACAGGGATGAGCCTGCGGTGGAAGAGGGCCTTGAACTGAGAGTCAGGTGACTCTCAATTCATCCCAGGCAATAGGCAGAGGCAGCAGCAGCAGCCAGAGGAGTTGGGGAGGGCAGCAGACACCAACCAGGACACCATCAGCTTCCTCAACCACTCAGACACCCCCTGCAGAAGTTCCTCAAGTGGAATCAGCTCACCACCCAAAATACCAATGACATCATAAAAACCATCCACCAGGATCCCCCATGTCCAGGTCACAAGTTTAACCTTGGCATCAACAGCATCGGCAACAGACTCACAGATATACTCAACTCATCCATCAACTCAGCTACATACCATAATCACTGGAAGCACAGAGGATTCAAACCCCTACTCAAGAAGTCCTCCACCGACCCCAACGACCTCAAAAACTGCAGAATAATCTCCAAGTTCCCTTTCCCCGTGAAAGTACTTGAAAATAACATCAACCAGCAACTCATGTCATACCTAGAAGATAACAACCTGCTGGAAGCAACACAGTCTGTTTTCCGTTCAAATCACAGCACTGAAACCACCCTGATCGCCTCAACAAACAATCTCAGAACCCTTCTATCGAAGGAGACTCAGCTGCCCTTATCCTGCTTGACACCTCAGCAGCCTTCCACAGTCTCCCACCACACTCTACTCAGAAGACTCCACCAGATCGGCATCCAAGGCAATGCCCTGACATGGATTGCATCTTTCCTCTCCAGACGAACACAGAGAATCCTACTCCATCCACACACGTCGCAACCCTAGCCCATCATCTATGGAGTTCCCCAGGGATCTTCCCTCAGCCCCATTCTCTTCAACACCGACTTGACTCCCCTGGCATACATCGCAAGAAACCAGACTAAGCGTCATCTGCTAAACGAGGACACAGCGCTCATCCCCTCGCTATCCATAGACAACTCCAAAGTTAAGGCCATATTTCATCTCTGCATGAACAGCATCACCGAGTGAATGAAGGACAGCAGCCTAAAACTCAACACTGACAAAATCAAAGTCCTGCTTCTCAGAAACTTTACCTCACCCTGGGATGACTCCTGGTGGCCAGCAACTCTACCCCCTCACATAACAAGTCTACAACCTAGGGATCATCATAGACAACAAATTAAACATAAAAAGCAAGGTAAACACAGTATCTTCAGCCTGCTTCCACACCCTTTGCCTTCTACTTAAGATCTTCAAATGGCTCCCCACTGACACCAGGCACACTATCACTCAGGCCCTCATCACCAGCCGACTGGACTACTGCAACACCCTCAATGTGGGACTCACAACACACCTCACTAAAAGACTCCAGATTATCCAGAACACAGCATCCAGGGTCATCCGTGACCTCCCAAGAAGTATGCACATATCTCCACACCTCAAGAACCACCACTGGCTCACCATATGCAAACAATGCCATTTTAAGTTGCTGACTCTCACCTACAAAGGCCTGCACAACCAAGAATCAGCCTGCCTCAACCACCGGCTTAACCTTTACCACCCCACCAGACACCATCACTCAGCATCCTTATATCTCGCCCACACACCCTGCATCTGTAGGAGCAACTACAGAGGACTCACCTTCTCCTACCTGACAGCAAAGTCCTGGAACAATCTGCCTATCTACCTGAGGAAGTGCACCTCCATCTGTGCAGGGTAGTTTGGAGAGGGCCAGGATAGTGCAAGACAGCATGAGGTAATTTGACCAGTCTGAATTGAGCAGAGCATTAGTTCCAGCAGAATACGCCCTCTGGAGACCCTTCCAGAATTGCTCACACATCCATATCCCCAGGGCATAAGCTGGGAGAGTACAAAGTCCCCTTCACAACATTTCTGAGTACGTACTCCAACTGGGTGTTGGTACAAACCTCCGAAGAGATATAACCGTCTTCTGCTGCTCTCTATCCTGGGGCCAAAGGTGGCATGGATGGGTTCCTTCTATAGTACATTATGTAGCACTTAACGAAGACAGAAATTGCCCAACAATTACCTTTTATTCTTCACCAGTGTGGGAATGAGGTACCTTTGTGCATTGATACTGGTTTGAAAAATCAGCAGGGAAAAATTCATGATCCTCAAAGAATTAAGCACCTTTTCATAATATAATAAAACATTTTTTTTTTT
Organism: Pleurodeles waltl; assembly: GCF_031143425.1. Taxonomy (NCBI): domain Eukaryota; kingdom Metazoa; phylum Chordata; class Amphibia; order Caudata; family Salamandridae; genus Pleurodeles; species Pleurodeles waltl. The sequence continues at coordinate 807,504,505 of NC_090437.1, read as the reverse complement.
AAATCTAATTAACAAGTACTCAGTGTTGATCACAAACCTCATCAAAATATTTGCAATTAAAGAAAAAATGTTTGTAGAACATAACTTTTTAAATGTATCACACATAATTGCCTTTGAGTTCACATGTCATCACTTATATCAACTTGATAAGTTCAAAATAAAAAATGATAGCTTAGAGTGCACTGCTTTTTTAAGAAATCCATGCATTCCTTAATTTATGATGTATTGCATGGCAAGTATGTACCCTTGTTCATTATGTCATAATATGCAAATTATTAAATTATTATAAGTGCATAAATTATTTTGAGATGAAGGTATTGTAAAATACACTCACTGGTTTACATAAAGTATACTGTTAGAAATTAGGTCTTTGGTTGACAGTCAGGTTACCCCCTGTCCAAGCAAAAACCCTCACTCTAGTCAGGGCAAAGGAGAAACACATCTCTTTAACCTCCACTCATCCCCTTGGTAGCCTTGCACGAGCAGGCAGGCTTAATTCAGAAGCAATGTGTAAAGTATTTGTACCAACACATACAGTAATACAGTGAAACACTAAAAAAATGGACACCACACCATTTCAGAATAATAGGCAATATTTATCTAAATCAAACAAAATCAATACAGCAAAAATACAACATACAAAAGTTAAAATATGAATTTTCAAAAGAAGAAGGGTCTTACACTATAGACAACAATGGAAACAATGATTTTGCACAAAGTACCTGCTTTGCGTCAAAAATAAAGCTGCACAGGCTAGCGTGTGTTGGAAAAGTCAGCAATGCATCGATTTCTTCCTTGCAAGTGAGGCCGTGCATCATTTCTTCTCTGGTTGGGTCGGCAATGCGTTGTGTTTCTCCCACACAAGAGAGCGATGCATCGATTTTGAGGCGGGGCACCTCGGATCCGCGCAGAGTTGGGATGACTTTGACACCCAGGAATGATGTGTGGAAAATCCGGTTGCATGGTGTTAGAAAACCGCACTGCTTGGGGTTTGCATCATTATCAGCAGCCGCAAGCTGGTGTTGTGCGTTGTTTCGCAAGCCATGATGTGTCAATTTCCCAGCCGTGATGCAGGTGGAGCATTGATTTCAGTTGTGAAGCCAGCCGTGCATTGTTTTTTCAGCCGCGTTGCATATCATGCATTGAAAATTTCCCCACACGGTGTTCTGTGCATGGATTTTCAGCTCTTGATCTGCCAACTTCACCATTTAAGGGCTCAGGGACTGGATAGGGCACCACTTGGCAGGGCAGGAGTCTCAGCAGAGAGTTCAGGTGCTGGCAGAAGAAGTCTTTGATGGCCCTGAGACTTCAAAACAGGAGGCAAGCTTAGTACAAGACCTTGAAGATTATTCTCAAGCAGGAATGCACAACAAAGACCAGTCTTTGTCCCCTTTCACAGGCAGAAGCAGCAACTGCAGGATAGCCCAACAAAGTATCCAACAAAATAGCTGTTCTCCTTGGAAGAGGTTCCTCTTGAATCCAGAAGTGATCTAATTTTCAGGGGTTTTGGGTCCAATACTTATACCCCTTTCTCCCTTTCTGCCTTTGAAGTTGTTAACCTTCAAAGGGAGGTCTCTCTTGTTTGCAAGACCCTGCCTTGCCCGGGTCAGGCCTCAGAGACACACCAGGGGGTTGGAGACTGCATTGTGAGAGGACATTGTAAGAGGACAGGCATAGCCCGTTCAGATGTAAGTGACAACTCCTCCCTCCACTCTAGCATAGATGGCTCATCAGGATATGCAGGCTATCCTCCAGTTCCCTTTGTCTCACTGTCTAGAGGGGATTCACAAACAGCCCAACTGTCAAATGGATCTAGACAGGGAATCTACAAACAGGCAGAGTCACAAAATGCCTTCTTTCTAAAAATGCAATTTTCAAACTAACAATCAAAAAGCCAACTACACTAACAGATGTATTTTTGAATTGTAAGTTCAGAGACCCAAAACTCCATATTTCTATCTGTTCTCAAAGGGAATAATATTTAAAGTCAGCACCCATGTTAACCTATGAGAGAGATAGGCCTTGCACATTGAAAGCTGAATTTGGTAGTATTTCACTGTTAGGACAAGTAAGACACATCAGTACATGTTCTACCTTTAACGTATACTGCACCCAGCCCATGGGGCTACCTAAGGCCTATCTTAGGGGTGCCTTACATGTATAAAAAGGGAAGATTTAGTCCTGGCAAGTGGGTACAGTTTCCAAGTTGAATTGGCAGTTTACAACTGTACCTACAGACACCGCAGTGGTAGGTCTGAGCCATGTTTAGAGGGCTACTCCTATGGATGGTACAACCAGTGCTGCAGGCCCACTAGTAGCATTTGATATACAGGCCCTGGGCATCTCTAGTGCACTTTTCCAGGGACTTACTAGTAAATCAAATATGCCAATTCATGGATAACTAATTACTCATACATTTTACACAGGAGCACCTGCACTTTAGCACTGGTTAGCAGTGGTAAAGTACCCAGAGTATCAAAAACAGCAACAACAGAGTCCAGCACACATCAACAACCTGAGAAGTAGAGGCAAAATATTAGGGGAGACCATGCCAAGGATGCCAAGTCTAAAAAATACTGAATGTAATTACTTGTGTAGTTAAGATAACAATGCACAAAAATTACACATATATTTACATTAATTTCTCCTCTTCAGCACTTGCTAAATATTTCATGTTAGCCCCTTCATATATGTAAATGGGTTCAACAATTTGATAGTGTGTTCTGGAGCCCACTTCCAAGAACTGGTGTTCTTTGAAAATATTAGAGGTTACATAATGGTGCAGAATTGGACTGAGCGAGCAAAGGAACTGAGCTTGACTTCCTTCAGGTGGGATTCAGGCAATATTCCCTCAAGGAAGCTTTGCAAAATATGTGGTCAAATACAGTGTTTTACAGTATTTTTCAGACAGATTTGTTAAAACGCCACTGGGCCCTCTATTTACAAATATTTAGGAAAAAAGCATGTGGAGATTTCTGCCTTAACTTACTTTTCTAACATTTGATATTCACGAGCATTCCTAGCAGTACGCATGAAAACTGCACCAGGTGCAGGATTCCAGATGTCATTCTCAGATTGTCATGTGATCTTTCCAGCACAATGCTTTTCCCACCTTGCAGAGTCCTGTGGAAATGCTCTTTTGATTTTTTCTTTTTTTAATCAGGGGAAATATTTTTTTCCATTTGAATAAAGCTAATCCCAAGACCCCCAACAAAACTGGAAGTGATGCATTTCCCTTCCCACCATTGATAGCGATCTTGTGCCTGCCCTGGGCTAGAGTACATTTCCAACTTTTTTCACAGTGGATAGGGGAGGGATCAGAGTTTGAGTATACCCACTTCCAAAGCAAATTACACTTGGAAAGCCCACTTTCCCACCACTTGAGTGGGATTTAGAGCAGTGGAGATCTCTTTATCGTGACAGAGATCTTTCCACCTGCAAATGAGTATACACCTGTCTGGAATCCCTGTGTGTGTTCATGTTTTAATCAGCACCCGATTTTTTATAATGCTGACAAATGTGAGCATTCCATTGAAATGCATTGCCCTGAAGCGAGGCACAGTGGAAAACTGTCATTTTATAACTGAAAATCAGTGTAATATGCTAGAGGATACTCCAAAGTAGCAGGTGCTTTCAAAATAAGTATGAAATACAGGTCAAACTTAACATATGAAGATCAACCAGACTGTTAGCAAACAGAGCAAGTCCATCATTTACTTTTTAGATCTGTGTGTTTTAACACACTCAAATCTGTTAATTTTCAGAATGAGTGAGCAGAAAAGTGGCGAACAACAGGATGTGAACTAAGTTATATAAATAAATATCAGTGAATATTCATTTTGCCATGGCCAAATGCACATCAATTGAAGACTAAGGCTTTTAAAAGAGGTCATACGTCAAAAAGTGCAAGCAAGCAGAGCTTACAACTTTTCCAACCTGAAGATTAGCCACATACTCTAATATTCCTAACACATTTTTGAACATCAGTCTCTAACATTAATCCCCCACCCCTAAACATTTCCCACTCCTAATGGCTCTTCATCCCACACCCCATTCCTTTAACTTTCCACCTTTTAATATCTGTTCTAATAACCTGTATTCTTTGTGGTTGAACCTGCCCTTTCTGCAGGGACATTCCCTAAACGTTTTGCCTTCCTTCTCCTACTTTTTGCTGAATTTGTTTTTGTTGGCCTTAGGACTGCGCAATGTAGCACTGCTAACCAGTGCAAAACTGCCAGTGCTCTCACTTTAAAATGCGGTGGAATTGGCTTACATCAAATTGACATATTTAATTTACTTATAAGCCTTTAGTACAGAATTTGTAAGTTTTAGATGTTCTGATAATGAAGAACTCTTAAATGTGTTTTTCACTACTGCAATGCCTACCTCTCCCATAGGATAATATTGGAGTTGCCTTATTACATTTTATAAGTTCAAGTTCCAAATGAGAAGAGATAAATGTTTCATGTTTGGTGTCTCTGGAATCCTAATTTAAAATCTTAATTTATGGTAAGTCAGATTTCAAACTACATGTTTGAAATGCCACTTTCTGAAAGTTGGCATTTTCTTGCATTAGCCATTGTTGCCTGCAGCCTGTCTCTGATCACATGACTCGGTATAGTTGGCAGTTGAGCGTTGTGTATTCCTAATAGAAAGATACACACAATTGGAGCTTCGGTCTGATTAGATGTGCCATCACTGGTAGAATGGGAGGGAGAAGTTGGGCTCAGGCTCACTAACACCTGAATAGACCATGTCTTGCTTCCACACAAAGGACTGGAAAACACCCTGTAGTTAACCTGAAGCCAGGAAGACAGTGCATCTGTGCACTTCAAAGGCATGCCTCTAGAAGCTTCTCCCCAATTCAGAGGCACTTCTGTGTATTAAATAAGTACCTCAGACCCCAACTCTTCAGTACACTTCTGCTTCTGTGACTACTCTGCTAGGAAGAAGGATTGTGCTGCCACAAAGATTGTCAATCTTCTGGACTGCTGGTCAACAAGGAACTGCTGCCGTGCCATACTGACCTGTTGCCTGCTGTCCTCTTGCCTCTTCACTCTTGAGGAAAAGGACCTGCAACTTCATCTTGAACTAATGACCTGAGATTGACTGAAAGGGCCAGTCTGCTAGCCTCCTGATCAGAGCATCAGTGACATAAAAGCTCCCAACAGCTCCTGACCCAGACTTCAGCATGTTCCCTGATGCTTCTCAGGTCCTTGACACCTGCTGTGGATCTCGCACACTTGTAATGAAACTTTTGGGTTCTTCGCAACTTCAAATGGGCCTATTCGTACCAGAACCTTGCTGTGTGCTATGAAAATCAGTGGGAGCAACAGCTCGCCTGCCACTTTGCAGAGCAAGCATCGATCACCTGTGGAGGATCACTACCGGGAAGCTCCAGCCCATCTGTCTGTGATGCCCAGCCTGCTCTTCACGCCCTGCCAACCACCATCAACAGCACTCTCCTTGCTCCTTGCAACCCTCTCTCATGTGAACAGGACTTTTGGCAGAAAATGTGAGAGCAGAAAATGTTAGAGGACTGATCTAGGACTGGATCCAATCTGTGCTCTAATGTGATCAGGTTGAACTTTTGACTTTAACCTAGTCCAGAGCAGCTAGATAATCATAGTTCACACTTTCTGCTCTGAAGCGCTACACTGCAGTTTATGCTTAAAAAATTCATAACTACAGTTCTACTGAATGGATTTTTGTCCTGTTAGTCTTCCTTTATGTATTAAACTGAGAGCTATTTCTCTAAACTGGTGTGGGTTTTTGTGTGGTTGAACTGTTTTGCTGTTTGAAGTGCACAAATACTTTACATATTGCCTCTAAGTTAAGCCTGACAGCTCTGTGCCGACCTAACAGTGGGTTGACCACCAGTTAATTTGGGGTTTACTTGTCCCTTTCCCTGACTAGGATTGTGGTTGCTGCTTGACAAGTGCTCACACCCCAATAAATCCAGCAATCCAATTTCTAAAACTTCCCGTACACTTTGATTCTCTCCAAAGCCCTTTTTGACCAGGCTACATAGTTCTTCATCTTCAATCATGTCTTTCCTTAATGACAGTCTCACTTGTCCACTTCTCTAAAATGTTCTATTTTTCACCCTACCATATCCTAAGCTAACTCTTTCCAGCTGCTTTCCACAACCTCACAGCTCCTTTCAAACCTTAAAAGAAATCAATATTCCCCACTGTTAGAAATGGGGTCTTTGGTTGGCAGTCAGATTACTCCAAGTCCAAGCAAGGACCTTAACTGTAGTCAGGTTACGTCACACACAATCCAAACTATCCTGTGCCCACCCTCTGATAGCGTGGCACTGAGCAGTCAGGCTTAACTTAGAAGTCAATGTGTAAAGTATTTGTGCAATAAATCATGCAATAACAATAGAGCACCACAAAAATACACCACACAGTATTTAGAAAAATATATAGGGCCATATTTATACTTTTTGACGCAAAACTGCGCTAACGCAGTTTTGCGCCAAAAAAATTAGCGCCGGCTAACGCCATTCTGAAGTGCCATGCGGGCGCCGTATTTATTGAATGGCGTTAGCCGGCGTTAGTCGACCGGCGCTACCTGGTGTGCGTGAAAAAAACCCACGTACACCAGGCAGCGCCGGCGTAGGGAAAAATGGCGTTTGGGCGTCCAAAAATGGGGCAAGTCAGGCTGAGGCAAAAAAATTGTCTTAACCCGATTTGCGCCTTTTTTTTTTGGCGGCAAGACGCCATTAACATGACTCCTGTCTTAGCAAAGACAGGAGTCATGCCCCCTTGCCCAATGGCCATGCCCAGGGGACTTCTGTCCCCTGGGCATGGTCATTGGGCATAGTGGCATGTAGGGGGGCACAAATCAGGCCCCCCTATGCCACAAAAAAAATAAAAAAAAATACTTACCACAACTTACCTTTTCTTCCCTGGAATGGGTCCCTCCAGCCTTGGGTGTCCTCCTGGGGTGGGCAAGGGTGGCAGGGGGTGTCCCTGGGGGCTTGGGAGGGCACCTCTGGGCTCATTCTGAGCCCACAGGTCCCTTAACGCCTGCCCTGACCCAGGCGCTAAAATCCGGCGCAAATGCGGGTTTTTTAGTCCCGCCCACTCCCGGGCGTCATTTTTGCCCGGGGGTATAAATCCGACGCAATAGCATCGGAGTAATTTTTTAAGACGGGAACGCCTACCTTGTATATCATTAACGCAAGGAAGGTGTTCACGCAAAAAAATGACGCTAACTCCATGAACTTTGGCGCTAGACGCGTCTAACGCCAAAGTATAAATATGGAGTTAGTTTTGCGTCGAAAAAAACGACACAAATTCGGAGCAAACGGAGTATAAATATGCCCCATAATGTTTATCTGATAGGATGCAGGTCAAAACGATTAAAATGTAATAAGTATATGTTGAGTTATCACTGTAAAAGTTAGATAAAGTGTCTTTAGTCTTTTAAAAGCAAGAAAGGTCTCTTTCAAGCACAAAGTACATGGTCCGCGCTCAATCTCCGCAAAGAACCACAGAGGAGGAGATGCGTGGAAAACAAGGAGGTCTGCGTCGATTTCTCAGGACGCACAGGGCAATGAGTCATTTTGTTTTCAGCAGCGACGGCTATGCGTCCATTTTCAGCGCTCAGTCGTGGATCCTCTTCGGGTTGCGGGGTTTTCAGATGCCCCGGGGACGATGCGTAGATTTCCAGCGCTGACAGGATGAAGTCACAGGGGCTGCGTTGATCTGGTGGGTGTTGTGTGAAAATTTCTACAGCACGTCAGACGCTGCGTCAATTCCTCTCTGGAAGTCGGGCTGCATAATTCCGGCTCTGCTGTGCGTCGATCCAGTGGGATACGCTGCGCTGCATCAATCTTCTCATTGCAAAGCCGGGCTGCATTGTTCCGGTTCACATTGGAGTGGATTTTTCACTGTAGTGCAGGCTGTGTGTTGTTTCTGGCAGGCTGTGCCTCGATTTTCACCGCACAAGGAGTCCTTACTGTAGAGATTAAGGCCCCATTATAACATTGGTGGTAACCACTGCCTACTGCCACGGTGACAGCCGCCAACATACCAGCGTTGTGGCTACCAGCCGTGTACGCATATCATGACCACCAACGGTATACCACCAGAATGCTGGCAGAACACTGCCGATGGTCATGGCTGTGGACGGCGGTGAGGCAGCGCTGCTGACAGCAGCACCGCCACGTCAGCAAAACTCCTCCGACTGTATCATGACCAATGATACGGCTTGGCAGTGTTTTGCTGGCGGACTCTGCTTCTGCTGTTTTGCTGGTGGACCGTTTCCAGCCAGAGGACCCCCTGCAAGCAGGTAAGTTGGGTTCTCCGAAAGGAGAGGGGGTGGGGGTGTTGTGTGTATGTGGGGGGTGTTTGTGTATGTTTTGGAATGCTGTGAATGCGGGTGTGAGTCGCATTGAATGCATGCATGAATGAGTGATTGTGAGTGTTGTGTGTTGTGAATGCATGTGTGTGACAAGGTATGTTGGTGTGTGTTGCGGTGTGTGTGTGTGTATGTGTGCATGCGTGGGTGGTGGTGGGTATGCGTGTGTGCATGTGTGTATATGGGTGCGCATGCCGGTGTGTATATTTGCGGGGAGGCAGGAGAGGGAGGTTACGGGTGGGGTAGGACTCTAGGGAGGGGATGGGGGGAAGGGAGTCCCCTATCAGTGCCAGGGAAGGGATTCCCTGGAACTGATAGTGCCTACTGCCATGGTTTTCGTGGTAGTAAGTTTGGCACAAAAACCATGGCGGTAGGCCGGGTCATAATCCTGAGGGTGGGATTGTGATGGCCGCCGGGCTGGAGACAGAAGTCTCCAGCCCGGCCGCCGGTACCAACCTGGCGGTCGGTGTGTTAAAGTGGCGGTCTTTGATGGTGGTTACCACCAGGGACAAAATCCCATTTTTTTTACCGCCGCCCTGCTGGCGGTATTAACGCCACTTTAACACCGACCGCCAGGGTTGTAATGAGGGCCTAAGTATTTTGGTCCTGAGACTTCAGGGAACAGGAGGCAAGCTCTATCCAAGCCCTTGGAGAGCACTTCTCAGCACAGCCAGAGAGCAGCAAGGCAGCAGCGCAACAGCAAAGCAGCAGTCCTTCACAGAAAGCAGTCGGGCGAGTCCTTTGGGCAGCCAGGCAGTTCTTCTGGGCAGTTTGTAGATTCTGGTTCAGGTTCTATTCTCAAGGAAGTGTCTGAGTTGGTAGGGGCAGAGGCCCTGTTTAAATACCCAAATGTGCCTTTGAAGTGGGGGAGACTTCAAAGAGTGGCTTATAAGTGCACAAGGTTTCTTTTCAGTTCAATCCTGTCTGCCAGGGTCCCAGTAGGGGGTGTGGCAGTCCTTTGTGTGAGGGCAGGCTACTGTCATTTGACATGCAAGTGTCAGGCCCTCCACCCTCCCAGCCCAGGAAGACCCATTCAAAATGCAGATATATGCAAGTGAGGCTGAGTATCCTGTGTTTGGGGTGTGTCAGAGTAAATGCACAAGGGAGCTGTCAACTGAACCCAGCCAGACGTGGATTGTAAGGCACAGAAGGATTTAAGTGCAGAGAAATGCTCACATTCTAAAAGTGGCATTTCTGAAACAGAAATATGAAATCCAACTTCACCAGTCAACAGGATGTTGTATCACCATTCTGGCCATACTACATATGACCTTCCTGCTCCTTTCAGATCAGCAGCTACCATTCAAACAGGATATGAGGGTAGCCCCAATGTTAGCCTATGAAGGGAGCAGGCCTCACAGCAGTGTAAAAATGAATTTAAGAGTTTTTACACTGCCATGACATGCAAACTACATAGGTACATGTCCTACCTTTTGCTTACATAGCACCCTGCTCTAGGGGTTACCTAGGGCATACCTTAGGGGTGACTTACATGTAGAAAAAGGGGAGTTTTAGGCTTGGCAAGTACTTTTAAATGCCAAGTCGAATTGGCAGTGAAACTGCACATGCAGGCCTTGCAATGGCAGGCCTGAGACAAGATTAAGGAGCTACTTAAGTGGGTGGCACAATCAGTGCTGCAAGCCTACTAGTAGCAGTTAATCTACAGGCCCTTGGCACATATAATGCACTTTACTAGGGACTTATAAGTAAATTAAATAATCCAATTGGGTATGCTCCAATGTTAGCATGTTTAAAGGGATAGAGCATATGCACTTTACCACTGGTTAGCAGTGTTAAAGTGTGCAGAGTATTAAAACCAGCAAAAACAGTATCTTAAAAGTGGAGGGAAGCAGGCAAAAAGTTAGGGGTGACCACCCTAAGGCTGTCAGGTCTAACACCTGCCATACTTGTTACCTACTCAGCATTGCTCATATTACTGGGATTGGAGTGCTTAGTGATTAGTAGGCTTTGCATCATGTTGGAAAGGGGAATAAAGAATTCTTTCTAAACATCCTAGAGCAGTGGCATGGCAGCCATGTGACCACTGACGTCATAAGCCTTGTGTTTTTTTCTTTATGCCTCTCCCAATATCCTCACACTAAGACAGCATGCCACTCCTTCATGAAGAGTTCACTTTGGGGGGCGATGCACTCCTGATACAATGAACTTCATGCAAAGCAAACAGAGCTCAAAATCATTCCAACCTTTGGCTAATCTGCACAATCGAGCAATCCTAACAGTATTTTTAACATTAATCTCAAACACCTATTCCACACTCCTAGACATTTCCCATCTCTCATAGCTCTTCAGTCTCCTCCTCCCTTCCTTTAGATTCAACCTTTGAACATTTTTTCTAATCACTCATATCCTTCCTATTACCATTGAATCTATCTGCCTTTCTTTTCTACTCATCAGCACCAACTCCAGATTTCTTGCTCCTCAATTGTTCCATTGTAATATTCCCCACCCTCAGCTTCCCTTAATATTTCCAGCTCTCTCCCTACTTTATTCTTAGCGTTCTCTTTCATCTATCAGAAAAACCATCCCTGATGTGTTCTTTCTGTCTTATAGCCTTCATTTCTTTGTAAACATTCTTTCTGCACTCTTGCCAACTTCATCAGGCAAATTCTATGAACCAACATTGATAGGTTCACCACGTCCTGACTAAAAAAATCAAGCCCTAACACAAAATATCCACATGATCCACCAATTCAATGCTGTGGGCCTTGCAAGAACCTGCTGTCTCTTTAGTGCCTCCTTTAATGCCTTTTTAATGGAAGCTGGCTTGCTTCCTATCCACCATACCTTCATTTGCAGTAACTGTGTAGAAACATTGTCAAAACAAACTCTATAATAGCCAACATCATCTGTACTCTTACCTAATACTTTTCAATCATTTTCAGCAGTTCAAGCCCCGAAAGCTACAGCAAGTCATTTTCTCTCAAATGAATTAAAATGATGCCATCGTCTGTGTTAAAAATGGGGTCTCTGGTTGGTAGTCATTTTGTCCAAGCAGGTAACCTCACTCTAGTCAGGGTAAGAAGGTTGAACTCCTAAGATAACTCCTGCTCCCCCCCTTGGTATCTTGGCACAAGCAGTCATGCTTATCCCAAAGGCAATGTGTAAAGTATTTGTACCAACACACACAGTAAAACAGTGAAAACACCACAAGAGGGACACAACACCAGTTTAGAAAAATAGCCAATATTTATCTAAATCAAACAATTCCAAAATGGCACAAGTCTTGCATAAACAAGCAAAGTTATGATTTTTTTAAGTAAAAAGAGTCTTAATCCATAGAGATCAAGGATGCATGGTTTTTGCACACAGTCCCTGCCCTGGTTTGCATCACAACTAAAGCTGCATGGGTGAGCGTGCGTTGGAAAAGAAAGTGATGCTTTGATTCCTGACTCATAAGTAAGGCTGTGCGTCAATTCTTCTCTGATAGGGTAGGCAATGAGTCATTTTGCGCAATGTGTTGATTTCTGTATGGGCCAACTTGGGTCTGTGCAGGTTCACTGTGGGTCTGACGCCCAGCAACGATGTGTGCAAAATACTTGTGCACAGTGGTGAAAAGCCATGCTGCGTGTGTGATGTGTCAATTTTGGCAGCCGCCAGCAGGTGTTGCGGCTGTTTTCCAATTGAGATGGAGACTTTATGTGTCACCCTTATAGTAATTATATCCCTACAGCATCCAGAGACAGGCCAACCACATCCTGTGGCCCCTTAATCCATAAAACTTACACCAACAGAAGTAAACTATACAATTTTAGATAAAGAACTCCCAGCTATCAATGCAGCATTTGAAGAACGGATGCATTATATCTAAGAAGCTACATCTCCAGTCACACTTAGAAGTCTACTTTCCACAAATCTGCTGTTAATGGCAATGCAAATGAGATGATCTTTATTCTTCAGCAAGTATGATTTTGTCATCCCCTTTAGACCAAGCCATCAAAATGGTAAAGCAGATAAGTTATTGAAAAATCAAACTTGTAGTTCATCAATAAAGGTAGAGTCTTCTGTGCCAATACTTGCAAGTGCAAAAATAATTGTATCGAATTCTAAAGATCTGGATCCAAGCATTATAGAGTTAATAAATAGAGGATTGAATTCTAACTTCATTGCTCAATAAGTTCCAAAAGATGAACACAGAAAATTCAAAGATGATTTATTGTGGTACAAGGAGATCAGTTGTGTGCTCACTGATGAAGTGCTAGATAATTATTTTCTTGAAATCTGCAATATCACTGCTTGCTGGTTATTCTGGTATCACTAGGACTGAATAACTAATTAAAACATTTCTGTTGGAAAAGATTAAAAAAGCCAACACAACAATATATATCTAATTGTGACATCTGTATAAGGACAAAAAATACTACACAAAAAAAAGGAATTGCATTATTTGCACCCACTTGTTAATCCGCCACATCTATGGTATACTGTATCACCAGATTTCATAGTTGAACTGCTTGCTGACATTGTGTACACAACTATTATAGTGGTGGAAAACTTATTGAAGAAGATGGCTCACTTTATACCAGTCAAAGGCAATCCTATAGCAGAAGAAAGTAGCAAGGTATTTCTACAAAATATTGTACAATCTGACATTATTAATGTCAGATCAATGAGCTCAGTTTGTCTGACAATTTTGGGGGACTTTTTGCAGGACTGTAAGTTGTAGAAATTCAACTTGCTTCTGCATACCATCCTCTAACTGATGACCACACTGTCATCTGTGGAGGAACACTTGTCTACAAGAGGAGACTAAGACTGCATTGCTGAAAGCCAAAGAACTGTGTAAGAAACATGAAGATAAACATTGGCATAAGGCCCCAATGTATCAGTATGGGGATTTAGTCTGGTTTTCTACTAAGCAGATGCAAAACAAAAATTTCAACCCTGTTTCATTTGTCCATTTTCCATCACAAAAGTAATAAATGCAGCTGTTAAATTTGGCCTTTCCACCAATTATTAATATATGTCCTGTCTTTCTTGTGGTTTCATGTGGCTCTATTAAAACTGATGAAGAAAAATACTCATCTGGTTCAGCATCCTCCATCTACTGTAGTAGGTTTGACCCAGAATGTAAATTTAAGAGCATTTTCCATTCCCAAGTACATTGGGAATAATGTACAGTATGTAATGGATTAGAAGGGATGTGACCCAGAAAAAAGATCTGGATGTGACCCAGAAAAAGAGCCAGCTAAACATATGCATGCACCTAGACCATGTTTTTAATTGAACAAGGCAGGCACAAGGTCTGTGCCAAGAGAAGGACGTAGGGAGGTCTTGTCAGGGGCATCAACACAGTATGCACTGAATCGTGTCATAGTGGGCAATAAAAGTAGATGGTAGTCATTAGGTACCTTTATTGTTTCTTACATTTAGTCATTTAGACCATTAATAAAGTGAATATTAATTTTAAAAAGTGAATATAAAATGTAGATTTAAATAATGTAATACTTATATGGACGCTCAAACGGTGAGGGTTGGGTGTATCCTTCCCAAAGCAAGATTGCATCCACATTGTGAGAGTTGTTTAAAAAAAAGAACAAGTGCAGACTAGAATGTGGCAGCAATACAATAAGACACTTAGGGCCAGATGTATAAAATTCTTAATTTCCGACTCGAAAATACTGAGGGCCATATTTCAACTTTTTGACGCAAAACTGCGCTAATGCAGTTTTGCGCCAAAAAAATTAGCGCCGGCTAACGCCATTCTGAAGCGCCATGCGGGCGCCGTATTTATTGAATGGCGTTAGCCGGCATTAGTCGACCGGCGCTGCCTGGTGTGCGTGAAAAAAAAACACGTACACCAGGCAGTGCCGGCGTAGGGAAAAATGGCGTTTGGGCGTCCAAAAATGGGGCAAGTCAGGCTGAGGCAAAAAAATCGTCTTAACCCGATTTGCGCCATTTTGTTTGGGCGCCCAGACGCCATTAACATGACTCCTGTCTTAGCAAAGACAGGAGTCATGCCCCCTTGCCCAATGGCCATGCCCAGGGGACTTCTGTCCCCTGGGAATGGTCATTGGGCATAGTGGCATGTAGGGGGGCACAAATCAGGCCCCCCTATGCCACAAAAAAAATTACAAAAAAAACTTACCACAACTTACCTTTTCTTCCCTGGGATGGGTCCCTCCAGCCTTGGGTGTCCTCCTGAGGTGGGCAAGGGTGGCAGGGGGTGTCCCTGGGGGCTTGGGAGGGCACCTCTGGGCTCATTCTGAGCCCACAGGTCCCTTAACGCCTGCCCTGACCCAGGTGCTAAAATCCAGCGCAAATGCGGGTTTTTTAGTCCCGCCCACTCCTGGGCGTCATTTTTGCCCAGGAGTATAAATCCGACGCAATAGCATCGGAGTCATTTTTTAAGACGGGAACGCCTACCTTGCATATCATTAATGCAAGGAAGGTGTTCACGCAAAAAAATGACGCTAACTCCATGAACTTTGGCGCTAGACGCGTCTAACGCCAAAGTATAAATATGGAGTTAGTTTTGCGTCGAATTTGCGTCGAAAAAAACGACGCAAATTCGGCGCAAACGGAGTATAAATATGCCCCTGAATGTATGTAAGTCGGTATTTGCGATGTACGTATTAAGCGATTCCTTATTTGTGATTACTAAATGGAAGAAATCGCAAATAAGAAATTGCTAATTAAGAGATCTCAAAATATTTTAGAAATCTAGGCCTAAATACAGCTGGAGGCCCAGATGAAAGTAATTGACAGGGTTAGGTCACACCCTAAGGTCTGACTCAGCTACAGGGAGCAGTGAGAGGCCCAGACACACTGCTGCAGACACAAGGAAGGGTGAGAACACCACACCATGGCTGCAGAGGAGAACAAGGATGTTGGAGGCAGCAGGAAGCACACAATCACATTTTCTGACAGGGAGCTGGAGGTCCTCACTGAGGAATGTGTGGCCAATATGGACAAGCTGTTTGATAAGGCTTCTTTTTCTGTCCCTGACTCCGGGAAAAACAAAATCTGAAAAGGCATTCAGGGGAAAGTAAATGCCCTGGGAGTCACACTGAGAACTATCCAGGAGCTGTGCAAGAGGTGATACAACCTGCGATCCAGGGCAAACGAGAGGCTGCCACCTCCCAGGGTAAGTGACATACCTTCATGTTGTTTGTAGACCACACAGTTCGGCAAACAACAGCAGAGAACACAAAGTTTGGACTACTACAGTCAGTTTCTTCAATCACCCATCCAATGCATCTTGGGAGTTGTGGTGCACTCCATCCCATGCTGTATTGTATGGCAGTGGCCACATGTAACAATATGCTACAACTCCTGCAGGGATAGTTGTGTCCAAATATGTAACATTTATTTGTGCTAAATGTGTGCTGCGTATGTGTCCAACAGATCCCAGCCTTGATGATATAGACACTGCAGCAGCTACAGATCAACAGGTGGAGCCGACAATACCACTGTCACCTGGCCCATCTACCTCCTCACCAACAGCAGCGCAACATAGATCACACCATTGTCCAGCTTCCAGGACAGTGAGCAAGAGCACTCCTCAACAGCTGACAATGCAGGAGCTGACCAAAGTCCAGAGACCATGGCCACTGTTTCCACTCCGTCCGCTGCAGCAAGTATAGCCACATATGATTGTTTGGAGAGGGATATAATCAGAACTCAGCACCTGCAAAACAAAAAGTAAGTTTTATGATCAGGGAGCTGCAGTGACTCACCAAAACAGTTGAGAAGGGGCAGGAGCACTGGACCAGTGCAATGGAAAGGGAGCACAGACAGCAG
Source organism: Pleurodeles waltl (assembly GCF_031143425.1). NCBI lineage: Eukaryota > Metazoa > Chordata > Amphibia > Caudata > Salamandridae > Pleurodeles > Pleurodeles waltl. The sequence goes on along the minus strand of NC_090437.1, from coordinate 807,488,371 downwards.
CACCTGCGACATAGACAATTGATGGTCTGATTTGATGCCCACACCTGTGCAATGAACCCACTGGCCAATGACACTTCCAGCCTGGCCAGGCTTACAATAAACATTCAGACAGAAATATGACATTGCTGCCAGGATGTTGCCAGGGGCTTGTGCAGGTGACACCGGCTCTTGAAACCCTCCAGACCCACATTTTCACTCTGCCAGCCAACCCACCACCCTTTGGGAGCGAGAATAGGTCAATCATAAGTGGGGTGTCTGACCTGGACACATGTGCCACCATGAATGTTCCCCAACAACATTCAGACAATTATACAACTGCTGATTCTGGGTGCATTGTGACTGGTAAGACGAGGACAGTAAGGGGACACAAGAAATAGGCAGACATGGCACGATCCTTGCTGTTAAGTTTTTACATGAATGGTATGTTTTTTGGACATATTTGGTTTTTTAAAATCATCAACCCCTGAATTAAAGATGATAATCACTGTGTGCACCAAGCACTTAGCCAAGTGTCAGATATCTCATTGACAAGACGACATGTCATACCTTACCCCAGAAGTAGTTGTTGGTAGGCCTGGTCGGAGTTTCGGAAGTTGCACTACATGAAGCTCCGTGAAGTGTCCAAAAAACTCTTCTGCGCTACAAGAAGATCCGCAAGTGTCAGAGTGTATTAGGTCACGATGTTCGCAATGATTTTTAGTGCCTGGTGTTTTACCCGCGCTGAAGAATCAGCACAAACGGTTCCCTACACAGCACAAGAGGGTGCTGTTTCTTTTCTGCTGCTCGTGTTGATTTTCTACTTGAGCGGCAGCTACCTCAACGCACCAAGGTTTTTCAATGTGAGCGGTCACAATCCTCTGTGACCGCTTGTGTGGAGAAACCTCGCCCGGAGGTTGAGTAAGATTTTCCTTGCTCGCACTCACCAACTCACCATTGACGAGAGTGAGCGAGGAAAACCCTCCGCTCCACTACACTGCGTGGAGTTTTTCTTAACTCCACACTGTAAGTGGAGCGATGAGTGGAAAAAATTCCACAAACTCAGTGAGCGGAGCGGAGTTCACCGCCCATACATAGTTGTTGGTGATATCTCTACATGTAGCCTGTCCATTAGCTGCATGGCTGTCATACTGTTGTCCCTGTATTTGCTGATGTTCATCATCTGAATCATCATCTGATTCAGGTTCAATGGTGATATTCTGTAGTCCCCACCGCATTGCTACATTTTGCAAAATGACACAGGTTGCTATTATCTTTCAGCATGTTTTTGGCCTGTATAGTAGTGCTCCTCCTGTCTTATGGATGATCCTGAAGTGGGATTTCAAGATACCAAATATCCGCTCAATGACTGAGCGTCTTATTTTTTGTGCCTGGTTGTATCATCACTCACTTGGTGTCTGAGCATTCAGGTAAGGGGGAAGGATCCATGAACGTAAGGCAAATGCACTACCACCTTTAGGGCATGGTTGGTGAAATCATGAGACCAGTTGACACATACGTTCCTGGCTAGTGTGTGTAATGAGTATGTGGTAAACTTACCAAGCAAGAATCAATCACCAAATTCCCCCTGTGCCAGTCGGTTGTAAATTCCACTGTAGTGGAACATTAATGAGTCATGTGTGCTGCCTGGGTACCTGGCCATGAGTTCTTTGATGACACAGGAAGTGTCACACACCATCTGCACATTCAGGAAATGTGTGCTCTTCCTGTTCCTATATATGTATTCTGCTCCTGAAGGGGGGTAAATGGCAATGTGTGTTCCGTCCATGCAGCCAATACTATGGAGGAACTGTATCATCCTATAGAAATTAAATTTTGTGCGCTGCAATGTTTGTGGGGTATTTGGGAAAAAGATATATTGGGGCAACTTAGCAACCAATACATTATGAAATAAGTGGAGGAACCTAGATGATGCGCTTTGTGACACCCCCCTGCCACTGATATGATTTATTGGTTGATCCCTGTCGCAAGTAGTTGTAGGCAGCATGATGCCTGAACGTGAAGAGGTATGGGGTTTCTACACATTGTAGGGGCCTGTAATTGAGGATGTATATCAGCAATCAGGTCAAGTATGACATGGCTAGACAGTCTATACCTGTCTATTATCTCGTCCTGTGTCATATTAAATAGGGTGACCCTCACCCTAAAAATCATGTCCTGTCTCTTTCTCCTCCTGTCCCTCAGGGCCTGGATCCTCATCCACCTTGCTAGGATGTACAGTGCCACCATTCTGAATGAGCCAGATGCATTTTGGGGCTCTTTTTATAGTATGCACATGGTTACCACCTGCTTCAGGTTGATGGCAATTTAATTTCTTTAATAGGCTTTTTTTGCTCAGTCGCTATTTGAGATTGTTTAATACATTTCTTTGCGATTCGCAAATATAAAATTGGTAATACCGATTTACTATTTTAGCCCTGGGGGCCAGATGTAAGAAAATGAAATTTTGCATTTATTAAATAGCGACTTCATAGAAATCGCTATTTAAGAAATGCAAAATACTATGTGCAAAAATGCCGATTTTCTAATGGTGATTCCTACAAAGTTATAATTGCTATTAGGAAATCGGTATTTGTATTTAAAAAATCCCATTGCATTTGAGTCAATAGGCAGGTTTTACATTTCCTAAACAGCAATTTCTTATTAAGGAATCAGTATTTAGGAAATGCAAAACCATGGATGGCAATGGGCAAAATTCCCTAAGAGAGTAAAATTTCACCTTACCAACTAGGTAACAACTCTTTTACTGAGGAATCTGAGTTTATTGGTCCTGATGAATCGTCACTAGAGCTTTTAGACTGTTTGAGCGAGAAATATGTTGACTGTGTTTTGGGGATTCATAGTATAGAAAGTATCCACACTTGCACAACAACAGTTGGAGTGTTAAGCACAAACTAGGTATAAGCTTGAGGGAACCAGATCATTGTACCCTGCTTCCCCGGTCTTTGCTTTTAACCTTGACAGAGAAGATTGACTTTTTTGGCACCCTTTGTCAATTCTAACACACCTTTTTGTCCAACCCCTCACTACTGCACTCACCTCTGGCAACTTTATCACAAAGATCTCCAGCAAAGGGTCCTCTAGCGGGGCCCGTCAGGCATTGCAGCGCTGGCCTGACGAGGAGCATTGCCCAGTGATGAAGCATGTCAACCAATGGTGAGTGAGGGATATTGTTCCTGACAAACAAATGCTCGCAGGAATCCCAATACTCCTGCCCTGGTAGGTAGCATGAAGTCTCAATGCTTAGAACAGTGCATCTTGTTTTTTGATTGCAGTCACCATGGGCACATAGGTGCTTGTTACAACCCTGGCGGTCGGAGATAAAGCGGCGGTAATACCGCCAACAAGCCGGCAGTAAAAATAAATGGAATTATGACCACAGCGGAAACCGCCAACACAGACAGCCACTTTAACACACCGACTGCCACGGCGGTAGCACCAAGCACTGCGGCGGTAACCGCCAACAGCCAGGTGAAAGACAATGTACCGCCCACCGTATTACAATAGGCCTTCACGCCACCTTTTCTGGGGCGGTACCAACGACATCAAAAGCACAGCGGAAACAGTACACAGAAGGCAAGGCTCACCTCTAGAGACTCAGGGAGGAACCACGCCGCCATGGAGCCCGAACTGCAGGTGTTCCCCATGCTGGTTTACCTCCTCCTACCCCAGGAATACCAACGCCGGTGACGACGACCACAGTGAGTACTGCTGCCTAGCACACAGGGGAGGGGGAGGAAAAAGAGAGTGACACACACACACGCAACACGCAACACCCCCACCACCAACAACATACACACAAACAGATGCAACAACATTACACATCCACCCTGTACCCATCAGGAATAATGCAAGGACAAAAGGAAGTGATTGAAGTAAGTGTAATAAATAAAATTTTAGAAATACGTCCTCAAAAATCAAAAATAGTATTTACATATATACAAATGGAGGGACACTGCCCAGTCCATAATATCCGTGGGCCACAGGGCCACATCACATAGGCCAAAGCCACACTTTACTCCTGCATTAACACTGCTGGGGCATCAGGTCGAACATACACAGGCACCTCAGGGTAACGGGGAATGCAGGGGCACTTCAGCCGGAAGATGGTATAACACCACTTGTCCTGGAGTGGGCAACATGCCCTGTGTGATTTCCTGGGGAGAGCAGGGCCACAGTATGTCAAGTGGGTGGTCAGTAATTAGCCTGGGTAGGTATTTGTGTGGCAGCAACAACATTGTGGATTAATGGTGGTGTAAGTTAAAAGGCCTGGTGACTGTTGCACTGTCAAACTGGACCTAAACAACTGTATAGTTTAATGACTCCCCTTATCTCATCTGTGCTGCTACCAGAGAAAAAGACCATAAATTATCAAGACATCTGAGACACCTTAATAGCATTACAGTGTCATGTATGTGCCCCTGAAAGTTCAAGCTCAGGAAGCTGAATAAACAAACAAAATTATCACAGTTGTGTTGCTGACAAAACACTTTGTTTGTGAAAGCACATAACTTCTGCCCACTCAAAACATGTATTCCTAGCTCCCAACAGGTAGGTGGAGCCAAAGCCCCTTTCTAATGATGTTTATATAATTGTCTAGTGACAGCTGCGCTGTGAAGTCAGAACATAAAAAGCACAATTCGGTCTCATTTTGTTTTCAAAACACCAGTAGACTCACTTTAGGGGTTTTGGTTTGCTCGTTTTGCTCATTTCAACAGCTGCTACAGCAGAAATTCACATGTGGCTTGATTTTTAAAGCTTGGCTCTGTTTGATGCTCATGAAAAGTCCTTATCATTTAATACTACCTTTACCTCCATTGTGCTGATGACACCATCACTTAAAACCACTTAACCGTCAGCCTTCATAGCAGCACCAGAGTTTAAAGAGCAAGGAATCTACTTACGCAATCAGCACAGGCAGACGACAGTTACATGTGGACAATAGAACAGCAATCATTCGACAATACTTCCACTGACACACAGGTAAGACACTGTAACTACACCTTCAACTGCAGTTTTACATTGTACATTTTCACTGGCAGGCTGATATTCCCACTACTATGGCCACTTACTGTACACTTTGACATGTCTATTTACGGATATCTGTGCCCCACTCTGGCTCCTGGTGTATTGACTGCAGAAAACTACAGGTCATACCTATATATACATTACTTGACAGTTGAATTGCAATATCTACAGATTGTTAAACAAATACATAGTTCAATCACTTGACAGACAGTATTTTTTACAAGGATGTGTATTCATGTGCTAACAAGTGGGTAGGGTATTGCTATAGGCTGGGGTCGGGGTGGAGGAGAGTCCAGGTACAAGTTCCAGTCTATTTGTATCACAGGTGCATTGTCCAAGGGGGAAAAGGAAGTGAAGCAATGGCAGTTCAAGGTGGACAGGGTGACAGAGTGGGACACAAGAGTGACAATCAGGAGAGTCTTATTTCCTGGCAGGGTTCTTGGCATTGTTCTCTGGCTTCTGCCTGGATCGGAGGGACTGTTTGTGGGGTGGTTCTCCTTCTGCAGGGGGAGGGGTGCAGGTGGCCTGTTGTTCCTGTGGTGGAGCCTCCTGTCGACCAACGTCAGCGGAGGTGGAGGGCTGTTCATTGGTTTGGCTAGTGTCAGGGGCCCGTTGGTGTGCCACTGCCTCCCTCATGGGGTTGGCCATGTCTGCCAGCACCCCTGCAATTGTGACCAGGGTGGTGTGGATGTCCCTCAGGTCCTCCCTGATGCCAGGTATTGTCCCTCCTGAAGCCGCTGGGTCTCCTGCAACTTGCCCAGTATCTGGCCCATCGTCTCCTGGGAATGGTGGTATGCTCCCAGGATGTTGGTGAGTTCCTCCTGAAGAGTTGGTTCCCTGGGCCTGTCTTCCACCTGTCACACAACAGTCCTCCCAGCATCCCTGTTGTCCTGTGCCTCTGTCCCCTGAACCGTGTGCCCACTGCCACTGATCCCACTTCCCTGATCGTCCTGTGTTTGTGGTGTGCCCTGGCGACCCTGTAGTGGTGGACACACTGCTGATTGATGTATCCTGGGGACAGAGGTATGGGTCCGCTAGGTGGGTGTTGTGCTGGTGTTTCCTGAGGGGGGAGGCTCTGTGGTGGTATGGGACTGTGCCTGTGTAACCAACTGTCTGAAGGTCCCTGATGGGCCTGATCCAGGCAAGCAGAGCTGCTGTCATCACTGTGGGCCTTTTCTGTGGGGTAATGGATGTTGCTGGCACCTCCTCTCTGGTGACTTTGTGTGGGGGACCTGTGGGGATGTAAATGCAGTGTTATTGTTTCTGAGTGTGACATCTTGTGCATGGGTGTGTTGGTCTCTATGGTTGTAAGTCCTCTGTCAGCTTTGCCTTGTGTGAGTAGTTATTTTGTGGGCTAGATGATTCTCTCTAGTGTGCATGCTGTGGTGATGGGTGTCCATGCAGGGCTGTGAGTGGTGTCCATGCATTGGTGGTGCATGAAGTGCTGGATACAGGGATGGGTGGGTTGTGATGGTGGGGTATGTGGGAGGTGGTGAAGTGATGGGAGTGAGGGTAAGGGTGGGGGTGTGTGATGGCATGCATGTAGGATGGTGATAGTAGTAGAGAATTGACTTACCGGAGTCCAGTTCTCCTGCTGCTCCTGCCAGGCCCTCAGGATGCAGCATTGCCAAGACTTGTTCCTCCCATGTTGTTAGTTGTGGGGGAGAAGGTAGGGGTCCACCGCCAGTCCTCTGTACTGCTATCTAGTGTTGTGCTACCACGGAATGCACCTTCCCCCGTAGGTCGTTCTACCTCTTCCTGATGTCATCCCTTGTTCTGGGGTGCTGTCCACGGCGTTGACTCATGTCCACGATTCTCCTCCTAGAGATGGATGTCTGCTGCACCTGTGATCCGAATAGCTGTGGCTCTTCAGGGATGATTTCCTCCACCATGACTCTTCCCTCCTCCTCTGAGAACCTGGGGTGCCTTTGTGGGGCCATGGGTGTAGTGTGAGTGGTATGTGTGAGGGTGTGTAGGGTGATGTGTTGGGGTGTGTGATGTGAGGTGTCTGGATGGTGTATGGGTGATGGTGTTCTGTGGCTCTGGTTCTGTGGGTGCTCTTGCTGTATCTCTCTCTAGTGGCAATTTTTGTTAGTCATAAGGGGATGTGGGTAATGTGGGTGGGTGTTCTATAGTGGTGTGGGTGTGTGGGTGTGGTGTGTGTATGTGTACCAGGTGTGTGTAGTTTGAATTGTCCAATGTGGTGTTGTTTTGTATGTGTGTGTATTTTGAGCGTGGCAATATGTACCGCCTACGGTTTACTGCAGTTGATTGTCTGCCGCAGTGATTTGTGGGTCATAATGTGATGGGCGTAGCACAGATGGCCTAACAGTGTGGGTTTTGGTACTGCCAGTTTATCACTGACCTTTGGACTGGCAGACTTTTGTGTGTGTCTGTATAGTGAAGGATTGCTATGTGTGGGTCATAATATGGGTAGTGAATACCGCCACAGTAGCAGTATGTTTTGTGGCAGTCAGCATGGCGGTAAGCGGGATTGACCGCCAATGTCATAATGAGAGCCATAGTCTTTGATGCTAAGGAAAGTCAGTTTTGTTGATGAGTCTTCGGTATTACCAGGAGCTAGTTCTGCCTCTAACTCCTCTGCCACTTTCACCATCATCTTAACCAATTGATGCCAATTCAAGTCCTGGCCTACCTACATAAAACAATTTGTCCAAGAGGTGCATCTTCTTGCTCTCACCATAACACCTCTCTCACCCCCCATTCTTGGAACGAGAAAAATGTCTCACATACCACAAATGCTATTGAGCTCCCAATAGCCATTGCTTTATCTATATAGTGGCGCCTTTCAAACTGTATTCCAGACAGCGAACACTCCACCGTGTTCACTGGCAAAAAGATAAAAAAAACTATTGAATATTTGTTTTTCTCTTCACCGCCTCCACCCTAAATCTCCTCATCAAAGCTGTAGCCTCATTGATAGCCACATAGCATACGGAACTTTGGGCCAGATCTACAAAGTTTTTTCTCAGGTCGCAAATGGCCAAATTCACACACAGAATCGGGGCATTTGCGACCATAACAAAGCATTTTCCTATGCACCAAACCGTATTTTGCAGTTCAATGTGTTAACGATTTGGTATTACGAAGGGGCATATTAAGGGCATCCCTTCCTAATAGCAACTCGCAGTCATAAGTATGAATGTTTTGCGACCAAAATGCAGTTAAAAAAAAATTCTCTTTTTAACAACAATTTCTATTTGGTAGTAACCCATTTGCAAAGGGGAAGGGATCTCCAAGGGAGTGAATCACAAAGATTTGCAATCAGGAAATTGCAAAAACAAAGCTACACACATCTGGCCTATACTTCTTTCACTAACAAAGCTACCCGCTATTCAAAATAGATAGGACCAGATGTACAAAGCTATTTTGCATTTCTTAACGGTCCGAATGCTATTTCGAGTCATTAAGAAATGCAAAATGGGCTTTTCATATGTCAAAAGCCCTTTAGGGAATCGCAAATTGTGATCCTCTGAATAGAAAATTGCAAATAGGGATTACCTATTTGCAATTCATATTCAGATGGATAAAGCATTTCCTGTATGCAAATTGGGCATTTAGGAAATGCAAGTACCATTGAATTCAAGTCAATGGTAACCATGTGGAATTTTAAAAAAGAACCACAAAATGCTTTTTTTAAGTGCAATAGAGCACACACATGCCCCTTGGGCATATCTGTGGTCAATATGTGCACCAATATTTTTGAGGTGTATTTCAGGGGGCGTTTTGCCCATAGCCATCCTTGAGTTTGCATTTCCCAAATAGCAAATTCTTAATAGGAAATCACTGTTTTTGAAATGCAAAACTGACCCATTGTCACAAATTGCATGGGATTTCTTATTTACAAATTCCTACTTTATCTTTGTACATAGCATTTTGCATTTACTACTTAGCGATCTCTATGAAGTCACTATTTAGGAAAAGCAAAATTGCATCTACGTACATCTGACCCAAAATGTTTTAATTTGTATTTGCCTTTTGTCTTCTTAGGCACTGCTCGTAGTGGAGAGATCATCAAGTTCAGAATTATCAGCTCCTAAAAGGCTCATGCCATCTTACCTGTGACCACTTATTTTTCTAACTTGCTTCATACCTTATGTTCCAGCCCTTTTACAAACTTCAAATTGTCAGCCAAGCACTTTACATGTGACCCATTGTATGGTATCCTAAAATCGTCTTCAAAAACTCTCTTCAACTTGAAAGTTGTGTCCTTATTGCAATACAATATAGCCATAGTCTCATTGTCTCCAAACTAAGCAGCATGTGGTGTTTGGAAAGAAACAGGATTTGGATCGTGAGTATGAGTACGTCAGAGGTGTGATGTGACTGGCATAGGAGACTGGTACCGCACCTGGAGAATGGCACACTGGTTAGCTCCCCTATCTACTGCATACTCAGTTTGTCAAACCTCATCTCCCACCCGCTGTCTAGAAGACATGATGTCTCTTCTGTGCACCACAGAGGACTTTCATCATACTATCCTTTGCTTAATAGCTTCAAGAGTTACGGGGCACAAGGTGTTTAAGAATTCTTTCCCAACAAAGGTCACACAGAACTTTGTATGTTGTGACTCATGTTTTCCGGTTTGTACCTTGAAGTTAATGTTAACTGTCGGACCCCATTTGCAGGGCCACAGGGTATACAGGGGCTAGTAGGCCTAAGGCATGGGGGCTTAGGTTGCTTGCCTCTGATGTTTAGATTCTATCTAATTATGGGTCTGCAAAAGTGGATGGAGTATAACCCCTTCAGTACTTGACTTTCAGTGATAGTGAAGGTGAGCAGTCTTATGCTTCTCAGTGAAGGTAGTTTGGTGGTGCGGTTGCCAGCAACTCAACAATCACAGCACAATAACTAATTGTCCATTCTAGTGCTTTATTTTAGTAAAAGAAAACTACTTTGATCTACATACCTAAAGCATAATATTCCACAGAACAAGTAACAAATGCAAATAATACACTACCACTTTGGCTACTGTGTCGTAGATTCTTCCCCACATCTCCCCCTCTCCTTGGTATCTCCTCCCATTGGTAATTCAACCAGGAGCAGATTACCCTTTAATTTAGCCACCATATAGAATATTAAAGGTACAAAAAAGTTAGACATTTTGAAAAAGATCACTCAGACATTACTTGAAAGCACACTGTACAGTTTTCATTGACTTCTTTTTACAGTATACAAATTTACAATTTATGACATGTTGTTCATTTTCAACTTGATTCAAATACCAGTTTGAAAGGTGTGATTATCAGTTAATAAAGGCTAGGGTGTTTTGCACTTGTGATTCAGTATTTGGAGGTGGCGCATTTAGAGCATCCCTTTCAAAGACCAAATTCTGACTGCAAAACAGTAATATTTTATCACCAATTTAAAACTGGTGGTAACCACTTCTGAAAGGGGGAGGGGCCACAAGGGACCCCTTCCCCTTTGATAATGTTCAAAAGAATACTTTTACACTTATAAAAACTGAAACTGCAAAGTTTATTTTTCTTTTAAAACACATCTCATTTTCCTTTAAGGAAAACTGGCTGCATTAAAAAATAAAGATGACTTATTAACCTCTTCACTGCCAGGTGTTTTCCCCCTTAGGTGTTGAGCCTTTTTTGGCTATTTGGGGTAGTTCGAGAATAAGCCCTCATAACTTTTTGTCCACATAAGCTACCCATGTCAATTTGTGTCATTTTTTTCCAACATCCAAGGGATTCTAGAGGTACCAAGAGTTTGTGGGTTCCCCTGGATGAGACCAAGAAATTAGCCAAAATACAACCAAAATGTTGTTTTTTCACATAAATGGGAAAAAAGTGCTGCAGATGAAAGCAGGTGTTTTTTCCCCTGAAAATGGCATCAACAAAGGGTCTGTAGTGTCACCATCATCCCAGCTTTCAGGAACAGGCAGACTTGAATCAGGAAACCACATTTTTCAACACAATTTTGGCATTTTACTGGGGCATGCCCCATTTTAAATATTTTTTGTGCTTTCAGCCTCCTTCCAGTTAGTGACAGAAATGGGTATGAAACCAGTGCTGGATCCTGAACAGCTAAACATTTCTGAAAAGTAGACAAAAGTCTAAATTCAGCAAGGGGTCATTTGTGTAGATCTTTCAAGGTTTTCCTACAGAAAGTAACAGCTAAAATAAAAAATATTGAAATTGAAGTGAAAAAATAGCTATTTCTGTCCACGTTTCTTCTAGAACTTTTTCCAGCTATGGCAGATTGTTTAAAGCAATATACCATTACGTCTGCTTGACGCTTCTGGATGTGCAGATATATAGGACTTGTAGGTTCATCAAGAACCCTAGAGCCACAGAGCCAGTAAATGGGCTGTACCATGAATAGGTTTTCATTGTATACCGGGCATACGGCAATTCATTTGCTGAAATATAAAGAGTGAAAAAGTAGGGATCAAAGAAACCTTTGTATTTCCAGAATGAGCATAAGATAAGATGTTGAGACGCAGTGGTTAAGTGCACATCTCTGAACTCCGGGGTCCCCATACTAGCATGTGAATTGCAGGGCATTTCTCAAATAGACATCTTTTTTACACACTGTCTTACATTTGTAAGGAAAAAATATAGGGAAAAGCAAGGGGCAATAACATTTGTTCTTCTATTCTGTGTTCCCCCAATTCTCTCGATACAAATGGTACCTTACTTCTATGGGTAGGCTTAGTGCCCGTGACAGGAAATGCAACATGGGCACATCACATTTTTACTTTGAAATCTGACGTGTTTTTTTAAAAGTACCCTGCTGTGGATGTTGGCCTCTAGCTCAGCTGGCACCTAGGTAAACTTGGCAAACCTGTGCATTTTTTAAAACTAGACTCCTAGGGAAATCTAGGATGGGGTGACTTGTGGGGCTCTCATTAGGTTATTTTACCCAGAATCCTTTGCAAACCTCAAAACTTGGCAAAAAGAAATGTTTTGCTCACATTTCGGTAATGGAAATTTGTGGCATCTGAGAGGAGCCACAAACGTCCTTCCACCCAGCATTTCCCCAAGGCTCCTGATAAAAATGGTATCTCACTTCTGTTAGTAGGCCTAGTACCCAGGACAGGAAACACCCCAAATCGCAACATCGACAAATCACATTTTTACATTGAAAACTGAAGTGTTTTTTGGAAAGTGCCTTTTTGGTCCTGCGCTCAGCAGCCATCTAGGGAAACCTTCCAACCCCAGACATTTCTGAAAACTAGACAAATGAGAGAGTCCAGGGAGGTGTGACTTGCGTGGATCCCCCAGTGTTTTCTTACCCAGTATCTTCAGCAAACATCAAATTTAGCAAAAAAAATCATATTTTCCTCACATTTCTGTTTGGGATCACCACACCGGCACAAATTTCCTACCACATCATGTTCCCCTCAGTCTCCTAATAAAAATGATACCTCACTTGTGTACATGGGCCAAGTGCCTGTGACAGGGAAGGGCCAAAAACATGTTGAGATTGAGAGGGAACAAAAGCGGGTCCAAAAGGGCATTTTGAAAAAAACATTTTTAGGCTGACAAATGGGGCAGACTTTTTATTGGTATAGATGCAACTATGCTGGGTGGTAGGAAATTTGTGGATTCCTGCAGATTCCGGAAGGTTCTATCACAAAAATGTAGGTAAATTGCATGATTCCAAGCAAAGTTGGAGGTTTGCAGGGCATTGTGGGTAAGAAAATGGTGTGGGGTGCATGTGAAGCAAACCACCCAGGACTCACCCAGATGTTCAGTTTTCAGATGTGTGTAGTTCTGGTAGATTTTTCTAGGTGGCAGCGTCCCAAAGTCCAAAAAGTGCAGCTGCTCACCAAGCGGGATGATATTGAGAGTTAGCAATGCCTCCTTGGCCCAAATGTAAAATCAAAACCCAAAATAATTCAATGTCCTCTTGCTTGCAGTTGGTATAAGATCCTTTAGTTTGCAGGGGGGCTGAAAGACTAATACCCCCTTCAGTTGGGCTGGGGGACATAACCATGCCCATATAGGTTGGATGCTCCCACCCCTCAATTTTCTTTTAATTCCCATGCATCTAGTAGGCTATCTGCACCACGGGGGAGTGGATCGGGGTAATTACCCCATCTGCTCACCGGTGGGTAGGACCACTTTGTCCCCATGTATTTGGGGTCAGGTTATGGCCATACAAACACCCTTTTTTTTAAAAGAAATTCTATCATGGTGTCTACTGGGCTTTCTGCCACTTGGAGGCCGAAAGACCTAATAAAAATAGGATGATCTGCCCTCAAGGGGGGCAGAAATGGCCAACAGTAATGTGCCCCCATGGGGACCAACCCTTGCCCAAGGGGCGCCCCATCAAACAAAACACACACACACAGCAGCCCCTGGTGCCTAAGTGGTTCTGCCCCCCTTAGGGGCAGATGGACCTAATAGGAATGGGCTAATCTGCCCCCAAGGGGGGCAGAAATGGACTAACATAATGTGCCCCTCCCGTGGAGCGGCACTTGCCTAAGAGGTCGCTGCCCTTATTTAAAATTTAAAAAGAAATCCCTAGTGTCCAGTGGTTTCTATCCTCCTTGGTAGCAGATTGGCCTCAAATAAATTTTCCCTCCAGGGGAGCGACCCTTGCCTAATGGGCCGCTCCCCTCTAGTAAAAAAATAAATAAAATAATCCCTGGTGTCTAGAGGTTTCTGCCCCCCTTGGAGGCAGATAGGCCTAATTAATATAGCCTGATCTGCCCCGAAAAGGTGCAGGAATGGCCAAAACATAAATTCCCCCCTTGGGGAGTGACACTTGTCCAAGGGGCTGCTCCCTCCATGTCAGTTTCTAAAATAATAAAACTCCCTCCTGTCTAGTGGACATTCCTGCAGCACGATCACTATGTTAAGCCTCTCTCACCTCCTCCTTAAACCCGTACCGAGGAGAAACTGATCTGTTTCTCCGATCATGCGCTGATGTCATCAGACATCACTTGGGGGGGGTCGGGGTGGTAGGGGAAGCGCTCCCTCTTCCATCCCCGCACAGGCGAGAGGGGTGGAAGGTCCACAGGGGGAGTGCTAGCGCTCCCCCATTAGGCTGGGTGCAGGACCTAATGGTTATGGCCTCGGCACAGCAGCGCTGCTGCCGAGAACATAACCATTACATCCCGCGCACCCAAGGTGTTAAAAAGCAATCACAGACATGGTTGTCTGCTGACCTCAGCAGGCTAATATCCCTGTGATGGCTGTGATTCCTAATGAGTCACAAATTGCGACCTACCTCATGAATATGCATGAGTTATGCCTATTTGCTACCCTCTAAGAATCTCTATTAAAACTCAAAAGAGTTTCATACATTCGGAATACTGATTTCCTAATTGTGATTCGGAGAGAATCACAAATAGGAATTCGGTATTCCTAATGTAAATAAGATACCTTTACTATTTGGCCCTGACAGCTCCTTACATCTGAGTTACTGCTGCAACTACTCATATGTGCAGTCATGTGAACGGACCTCTGGCCTACTCAACTGGTTTAAAGATTAATCTTTGGATGGATAATAGATGCGAAGACTTTTACTGGTTTAATGCATTCTTTGTAGTATTCTAATTGTGTAAAATTACTTGTGTGACAACAAATATCTACTTATTTTCCCTACATACTTACAGATTATGGCCCTCATTACAACCCTGGTGGTCTGTGATAAAGCGGCGGTAACACCGCCAATAGGCCGGTGGACAAAAAAATGAAATTATGACCACAGCGGAAACCGCGAACAGCCAGGCGGAAGACAATGTACCGCCCACATTATTACAACAAGCCAATCCGCCATCAAAAGCACAGTGGAAACAGTACACAGAAGGGAAACGACTCACCTCTCGACACTCAAGGAAGAACCACGACTCCATGGAGCCCGAACTACAGGTCTTCCCCATGCTGGTTTACCTCCTTCTACATCAGGAACACGAACGGCGGCAAAGACGACCACGTGAGTACTGCACCTAGCACACAAAGGAGGAGGAGGAAAAAGAGAGAGAGACACACACGCAACACCCCCACCCCCAACAACATACACACAAACATATTCAAAACAGTACATATCCACCCCGTACCCCTCAGGAATAACTTAAGGACCAAAGGATGTGAGTAAAGTCAGTGTAATAATATACATTTTGAGAAATATGTCCTTAAAGCACAACACAGTATCTGCAACATATACAAATGGAGGGACACTGCCCAGTCCAAATTGTCTGTGGCCCACAGGGCCATATCACAAAGGCCAAGACCAAATCTTAATCCCGCCTCAATACAGAGATAACACTGCTGGGGCATGAGGTCGAAAATACACAGGCACCTCAGAGGGAAGGGGTAGGGGGCACCTCAGCCAGAAGATGGTACAACGCCACTGCTCCTGGAGGGGGCTAAATGCCCTCTGTAATGTCCTGGGGAGTGCAAAGCCACAGTCTCTGAAATGGGTGGTTTGCCCAATGCTTGGTCCTGGGGAGTGCAAGACCACAGTCTCTCAAGTGGGTGATTTGCCCACTGCTTTGTCCTGGGGAGTGCAAAGCCACAGTCTCTCTAGTGGGTGGGTTGCCCACTGCTTGGTCCTTGGGAGTGCAAGACCACAGTCTCTCAAGTGGGTGGTTTGCCCATTGCTTGGTCCTGGGGAGTGCAAGGCCACAGTCTCTCAAGTTTGTGATTTGCCCACTACTTGGTCCTGGGGAGTGCAAGGCCACAGTCTCTAAAGTGGGTGGTTTGCCCACTGCTTGGCCCTGGAGAGGGCAGAGAAGCCACAGTCTCTCAAGTGGGTGGGTTGCCCACTGCTTGGTGCTGGGGAGTGCAAGGCCACAGTCTCCCAAGTGGGTGGTTTGCCTACTGGTTCTAGAGGGGGACTTGGGTCCAGTGTGCTTCATCCTGGCAAGGAGGGGGTGAGTGGATGCCTTCTTCCACTGGTTCTGGAGGGGCCTTTGGGCCCAGTGTGCTTCATCCTGGCAAGGGGGGGGGGTGAGTGGATGCCTTCTTCCACTGGTTCTGGAGGGAGCCTTGGGCCTCATGATGCAGGTCTTGGGGAGTGCAAGGTCACAGTCTCTCACCTTGGTGTCACACCTACAATGTTTGCAGGGGCCAGAACGCACTACAGCCCATGGAGGCACAACTATACACAGCCTGCCGGCGGTGACGGCTACTCAGTGGTGGCAGTGGTGGTGCTAGTGGCGGTGCTGCCTGTGGTGGTGGAGGCTCCAGCCCTTCTCCCACAGCCTCGGACGGCTACCCACTGGGGCTGCTGCTGCTGGCAGTGGTGCTGCTGGTGGTGCAGGTGACGGTGCTGCCTGTGGTGGAGGGAGACTCCAGCCCTTCTCCCGCAGTCTTGGATGGCTGCCCACTGGGGCTGCTGCTGCTGACAGTGGTGCTGCTGGTGGTGCAGGTGGCAATGCTTGTGGCGGTGCTGGCAGCGATGCTGGTGGCGGTGCTGCCTCTGGTGGGGGGAGGCTCCAGCCCTTCTCCTGCAGCCTCAGATGGCTGCCCACTGGGGCTGCTGCTGCTGGCAGTGGTGCTGCTGGCGGTGCAGGTGGCGGTGCTGCCTGTGGTGGGGGGAGGCTCCAGCCCTTCTCCCGCAGCCTCGGATGGCTGAAGTGCCATGGCCAGTGTAAGGTCAGATGCTTCTCCAGCACCAGGCTCCACATCCATCCTTCCTGCGGCATCTGTGCCTTTGTCAATAACCTTGGCAGCTGGTGTTCCCTTCCTGCCCTTGGCAGATGGTGGTGCCTCCTTACATCTGGCAGCTGGTGGTGCCTCCTTGCTTCTGCCAGCTGGTGATCCTTCCTTCCTTCTGTCAGCTGGTGGTGCCTTTGTAGATTTGACAGCAGGTGCTCCCTTTTTTATCTTGGCAGCTGGTGCAGGCACACTGGCTGTGTGGACAGGTATCTTCACGGAGCCTCTCACAACTTCAGTGGCTGCTGAAACGACAGTGGCCGTGGCCTGGGTGGCTGAGGTGCTCGCCTGGGTCCTGACCACCCTGGCCCGAAGTGAAGGACGGGAAGGAGGGACAGGGAAGAGGTCAAGGGTGTAGAGGAAAAGCTTCTTTGGGACATTGGGCCGGGAAGAGGGTGAAGGTATGGGAGTGGAGGAAGAGGGAGTGGTGGTAGGAGGTGTCTGTCTGCTATGTTTGGGTACAGGTGCATGGGCTGGATGCTGTTGTGAGGTGGATGGGTGTTGGGTGTCTGAGTGCTTGCGTTTGTATACTTTGGGAGGAGGGGGCACAGACACAGTGGGAGTGGACACAGGGGATGTGGGCATGGATGTGGGGGTGGTGACTGCCAGTGAGGGGCGTGTAGTGATACGTGTGATGGTGATTGAGGTAGTGGATGAGGATGTAGTGCATTCTTGTGTGAGTGGAGACGCTATTGCGAGGGAGGTGGATGATGAGGAGGAGGGGGCCACAGTGAAGGCAGTGGATGTTGGTATGTCTGCATCTGGATGTGGTTTGTGTGAGTGCCTGTGGGATGAAGTGTGGTGCTTGTGTTTGCCATGTCCAGTCTTGTGTGTTGTCCTGGGTGCATGCTCGTCTGCCTGTGTGCTTTGGATAGGTTGGGGTTGAAGGGAATGGAATTGGGTAGAGGAAGTTGTAGGGGGAGTCTAGAAACAGGGACAATATCTGCCATCAGAGAGGAGGCCAGAGCCTGGATTAATCTCTGTTGGGCCACCATGCTAGTGTGAATGACCTCCAAGAATGCATTTGTCTGTTGCATTTGGGCTGCAAGCCCCGGGATGGCATTCACAATGGTTGCCTGCCCAACACAGATGGATCGCAGGAGGTCAATAGACTCGTCACTGAGTGCAGCAGGGCTGGCTGGGGCAAGTCCTGAGGTGCCTGGGGCGAAGGAGATGGGAAACACGTTGAGGAGCTGCTGGGAGGGCAATGCTAGTATGGGGGTGGCAGCTGTATCTGGAGCTGGGGTGTCCACAGAGGTGTCCACCACCACCAGGGATCTTCCATCGGAGGAGGAGTCGCTGTCTGAACTGTCCCCTCTTGTCTCCGCCGTGGTGCTCCCCTCGCCCTCCGTCCCACTGGTGCCCTCACCGTCGGTGGATTCAGCCTCATGAGCCATGTGGGATGCAGCTCCCTCCGTCACCGGTGCCTCTGCTCCTCCGCCAGATGATGCTAATGCACAGAAGGACAGGGTGACAAAACGAAAAGGGATGGGAAGATACAGATGATACACTAGGTCAGTGCCAGCAACAACACCACCGTTGGCGCACACTACACACAGGGAACAGCCCTATGCACTACCAGTTACAATGCTAGTTACCAGGCCATGGAGTACAATGCCTAATGCCAATAGCTGCATACCTGAAACCCACAGGACCCTGCCCAGTAGTAGATGTCCAAAAGCATATTTGAGGTTGGAGTGAATCAGACCCTGCCCATCATGGAACCTACCCTGCCATGTTCATCCTGTCCTATGGACGCCCACAGACCCACATACCCACCCCGATAACACCCTAACATGTGCCATTTTCTGATTCTGAAACTGTACTCACCCCCTTGTTGCTGCTGTGATGCCTTCAAACGCCCATCCAACTCCGGATAGGCCACCGCCAGGATGCGGAACATCAGGGGGTCAGGGTACGATGGGTGCCCATTCCTCATTTGGAGGCCATCCCCAGCTGGGCCACCGCCGTCTACCTTGCCCAGCAGCACAGGTCCTCTCACTGTTTGCGACAGTGGGTGTTCCGCCTGTCAAAGACCCCCAGGGTCCGCAACTCCTTGGTGATGCCATGCCAAATACCCTTTTTCTGATGGGCGCTGACCTGCAGAAAAAGATACATAAGCAAAAGGTATTAGTCATACCGTCCAGACTGTTACACTCATGGCCCACCATATCCCTCCCATTCCCTTACGCACATACATTGACCATCATGCATGCAGCACTCTCCCAAGACCCCTCAGCCGCCCCCCATTACACGAGGCTTACACACACAGCACTCCATGCATTCATGCCCCATACATCATGCTCACAGTGTACTCACCTTTTGGTCTGGAGGACCATAAAGTAAATGGTACTGGGGTAGGACCCCATCCACCAGTCTCTCCAACTCATCTGAAGTGAAGGCAGGGGCCCTTTCCCCAGACACTCGAGCCATGGTTGATTCCAGACACAGGTTACAGCAGCACTTGCAGTGTAGGTCCTCTCCTGTTGATGTTCAGGTAGCAAGTGCGTGAACAGATAGAAAATGCCGGTCACGTCCGCGGCAGTGCGTACCGTCACCACCGGCGCACATCACCATTGGCCACTGGAACCCATAGGGCCCAATGATAGCCAATGAGGTGTTGCACGGCGGTCCTCGACCACCTCACATAACAGCGCACAATGTCAGCAGAATTACCTCATTTCCACTTGTCCCTCCACACAGATCAGGCGGCTACCATTTCAGGGGGGACAGGCCATGGCAACCAACTGCGTCACAGCAGACATAGGCACCTTTACAGAATTACATGTTCACATACTGTTTCTGTCAGAACATGCAAGGCATTTTACTCTGAGGATATGTTGGATATGACCATCTGCTCACTGTTTTTCACCCTAGAGTTCAACTGCTGAGGATGAATAGGAAAGGGAGACATCCCCCGTGTACAGACCACTGGTGGACCTGGCAACAATGGAGGACAGGCACATTATCCTCACCTACAGACTTGATAGGGCCACAATCCAAGAGCTGTGTGCCCAATTGGAGCCAGACCTGATGTCTGCTATACATCACCAGTCTGGGATCCCTCTTCTTGTGCAAGTCCTATCAATGCTCCATTTCTTGGCAAGTGGCTCCTTCCATGGCAGCAGGGATGTCACAGCCTATGTTCTCAAACGTGCTGAACAGAGTGTTGCCTGATGAAACACATGTGCAGCTACATCATTTTCCCCCAGGTGGAGGATTTGGCCACAGTGAAGGCTGACTTCTATGCACTGGGATATACCCCCAACATCATTGGTGCTATTGATGGTACACATTTTGCCTTTGTCCCTCCCCCCCCCGGAGAAATGAACAGGTGTTCAGAAATTGAAAGAGCTATCACTCCATAAATGTGCAGATAGTGTGCCTGGCAGACCAGTACATCTCCCATGTGAATGCTAAGCATCCTGGGTCTGTGCAGATTGCCTTTATCCTAAGGAATAGCAGCATCCCATATGGGATGGCTCAACTCCAGAGGCACAGGGTGTGGCTAATAGGTGAGCCCTTGGTCCCCAACCAGTGTATGTTGGTATATGGGTGTGGAGTTGGCCCTAAGGGTGAGTGTGTGGCTAACAGTTAACTGGTGGATCCCTGTGCTAATCACCCAAGAAGGTCTGGTAGATCATCGTTACACGTTGCACAACGTTGCACAACCTGGCCTTGAGATGCCAGGTACCTTTTCTGCAGGAGGAGGAGGCTGGAGATGGTCGTGTGGCAGCGTAGGAGCCTGTGGACAGTGACGAAGAGGAGGCAGAGAAAGAGGATGTGGACAACAGAACAACAATGATCAACAGTACTTCCAGTAACACCCAGGTAAGACACTGTAACCTCACCTTCCATTGCTGCTTTGTGAAGTGAATTTTCTCTGGCTGGCTGCTGTTCACACTATTAGGGCCACTTATTGTACACTTTCACATGTCTATTGTCAGTTATTTGTGCCCTCTTGTGGCTCCTGGTGTATTGACTGCAGCACATTACATGTCATAGGTAAGTATACATCACTGTACAGTCTATTTGCAATGCTTAATGAGTGTTACAAACGACATCCTTAAATCATATGACATACTCCATACTTTTTTTCCCCAAGGGTGTTTATTTCAGTGCTGAGAAGTAAATGGAGATGTGAAATGGGCTTGGGAGATGGTGGAGGAATGTCCAGGATAGAGCCATTCTATGAGGATCACAGATGCATTGTCCAAGGGGGCATAGGAAGTGGAGCAATGGAAGTTCGAGGTGGACAGGGTGACAGACTGGGACATAAGGGTGACATTCAGGAGAGTCTTATCTCCTGACAGGGGTCTTGGCAATGTTCTCTGGCTCCTGCCTGGATCGCAGGGACCATTTGCGGGGTGGTTCTCCTTCTGCAGGGGATGGGGTGCTGGTGGCCATTTATTCCTGTGGCGGGCCTCCTGTCCACTAGCGTCAGCGGAGGTGGAAGGCTGTTTATCGGTGTGGCTAGTGTCAGGGGCCCATTGGTGTGCCATTGCCTCCCTCATGGTGTAGGCCATGTCTGCCAGCACCCCTGCAATGGTGACTAGGGTGGTGTCGATGTCCCTCAGGTCCTCCCTGATCCCCAGGTACTGTCCCTCCTGCAGCCGCTGGGTCTGCTGCAACTTGGCCAGTATCTGGCCAATGGTCTCCTGGGAATGGTGGTATGCTCCCAGGATGTTGGTGAGTGCCTCATGGAGAGTCGGTTCCCTGGGCCTGTCCTCCCCCTGTTGCACAGCAGTCCTCCCAGCTTCCCTGTTGTCCTGGTCCTCTGTCCCCTGAACCGTGTGACCTGTGTTTGTGGGGTGGCCTGGGGTCCCTGTAGTGGTGGACACACTGCTGATTGACATGTCCTGGGGACAGTGGTATGGGCCCGCTGGGTGGGTGCTGTGGTGGTATAGGACTGTGCCTGGGTAAACCGACTGTCCAGAGTTGGTCATCCATATTCAGGCGTGCAGAGCTGCTGTCATCACTGTGGGCCTCTTCTGGGGGGGGACTGCATGTTGCTGGCACCTCCTCTCCATTGACGTTGTGTGGGGGTCCTGTAGGGATGTAAATGCAGTGTTATTGTTTCTGTGTGTGCCATTTTGTGCATGGCTGTGTGTTGCCCTCTATGGTTGTTATTGCCTTGGCATCTTAGGCTTGTGTGAGTGATGATTTGGTGGGCTAGGTGATTGTCTCAAGGGTGCATGCTTTGGTGGTAGGTGTCCATGCAGGTCTATAATAGGTGTCCATGCATTGGTGTTGCATGCAGGGCTTGGTTGTGGGAGGGGTGGGTTGTGTTGTGTTGTGTTGGTGGGGTGTGTGTGAGGTAGTGGAGTGATGGAAGTGAGGGTGAGGGTGTGTGATGGCATGCAGGTGGGGGGGGTGATAGTAATACAGAGTAGACTTACCAGAGTCTAGTCCTCCTGCTACTCCTGCCAGGCCCTTAGGATGCATGATTGCCAAGACTTGCTCCTCCCATGTTGTTAGTTGTGGGGGAGGAGGTGGGGGTCCACCGCCAGTCCTCTGTACTGCTATCTGGTGTCTTGCAACCATGGAATGCACCTTCCCCCTTAAGTCGTTCCACCTCTTCCTGATGTCATCCCTTGTTATGGGGTGATATCCACGGCATTGACCCTGTCCACAACTCTCCGCCATAGCTCCATCTTCTTTGCAATGGATTTCTCCTGCACCTGTGATACGAATAGCTGTGGCTCTACCCGGATGATTTCCTCCACCATGACCCTTAGCTCCTCCTCAGAGAACCTGGGGTGTCTTTGTGATGCCATGGGTGTAGTGTGTGGTGTGTGTGAGTGTGTGTGGGGTGATGTGTTGGGGTGTATGCTGTGAGGTGCATGGATGGTGTATGGATGATGGTGTTCTGTGACTCTGGTTCTGTGGGTGCTCCTGACATATCTCTCTCTCTGTTGTAAATTGTTTGTAGTGGTAAAGGGTTGTGGGTAATGTGGGTGTGTGTTTTATAGTGGTGTGGGTGTGTGGGTTTGGTGTGTGAATGGGTGTCAGGCGAGTGTTATTTAAGTTGACCAATGTGGTGTAGCTTTGTTAGTGTGTGTGTCTTTTGAGCACGGTGGTATGTACCGAAAAGGGTTTACAGCGTTTGAATGTCCGCCGCGGTGATTCGTGGGTTATAATGCCGTGGCCGTATTTCTGTTGGCATAACGGTGTGGGTTTTGCTACCGCCATTTTATCACTGACCTTTGGTCTGGCGGATTTGTGTGTGTGTCTGTACAGTGGCGGATTTCTATGTGTGGGTCATAATACGGGTGGCAGTATACTGCAGCGGTCGCGGTATGTTGGTGGCAGTCAGTATGGCTGTAAGCGGCACTTACCGCCAATGTCATAATGAGGGCCTATAGGTATAATAAATGTGTCCGGTCCATTTAAAAACCCTTGGAGATCAGTTTAAGTGTGAGAAGGTCTTCCTAATGCTAAGGCTTCATTACCAAGGCAGTGGGGTACCTAGGAGCCTAGAGAAGGATTTCAAGCCGTGATCCACCACGTAGAATGATAATGGTACAACTAGCAAGACATTTTGATGATCATTAGAAAGCACACAGTGTAGTTAATTTTTTTTCATTGCATCATACATATTTATAGTTCAGAGCATGTTGTTCATTTTCAACTTGATGCAAGGACTAGTTTGTCAGAAGATAAGTTAAGAAATGATAGGTCAAGATGGTCACTTTGACTACAACTGCTGGTTGTTCATAAAATCAAATGCTGAATTATAGCTCACATAAGTTTATAATATTGCTTTTAGTGCCTCACTAAACGCTTTTGAAAGGAATACTACTTCATTTTTTAAGGTACTATCCAGAGAAATACTGAAGGACAATAATATTTTTAATATAGAAGATGGAATTAAATCATTAATGGTTGAATCAATAGAAAATAACAAGGGCCTGTCTTAAAATTGGCCAAAATACACGACCATTCCAAGATAACAGCACTGTGTTCAATGCTATCAGCGCAAGGTCGCTGCCCAGTGGAGTGGTGAGGTTGCTGGAGTTATGATTCACTAATGTGAATGTATCTGCTGAAACGTGTGTCTCTTTCTGTGGGGCTCTTAGCAGCTCATCCAATTCAATTTGAAAGCACATGAAACATGGACATGAGGCCTTCTAACCCCCCTCCTATTGACCACGTCATAGAACTTTTTTCTTTTTTTAGCTGCTGTACAACATGACTAGAAAACATTGACAAAACCATTAGCGCTCTTTCAAGATATATTGGATTTGACAATGGTTGTTTACTACAGCAACTCTTACAGCAATAGATGGGTAAGGGTAGAGAAAAGGATGGATTGCATTCTATGATTTGGCAGTGCAAAAAATAGAATTGAAGGAAGGTGCTTAGTGCTTTTAATACAGAGGGTCGTCATAAAGGATAGTTATCAATCGAGCAGTAGATAGCAATATGGGCCAGATGTAGCAAGCATTTTGCATGGTTCAAACTGCGAAAATCGCAGTTTGCACCATGCAAAATGCTCATCGCGATGCACATTCACAATTTGCAAGTCAGTACCGACTCACAAATTGTGAATGCGACTCGCATATAGGAACGGGTGTCCCCTTCCTATTTGCGACTCGCATCGCGATGCTAAATTGCTTTGTGACCGCAAATGCGGTCGCAAAGCAATTCGCAGTTACCACCAGTGTCACACTGGTGTGAATGTTGCCCAAAATGTTTTTTCAGAGCAGGCAGTGGTCCAATGGTTTCGTTAATTTTTTACTTTGCAACTCCTTTTCCTTTAAGGAAAATGGGCTGCAAAATAAATAAAAAACTGCTTTATTTAAAAAGCAGTCACAGACATGGAGGTCTGCTGTCTTCAGCAGGCCACCATCCCTGTGAGTGCAGGGACTCGCTATGGGGTCGCAAAATGCGACCGACCTCATTAATATTAATGATGTGGGTCTTTGTGACCCCATAGTGAATCGCAGCCGGTGTCTGAGACACCATTCTGCATCTGATTTTGCAAATCGGAAATTGCGAGTCGCACCGACTCGCAGTTCCCGATTCGAAAAATCGGATCTTCCTACATCTGGCCCTAAGTCCCTTATTTCAAGAGGGGATAAGTAGTAGCTTTTTTCAGCAGGAAATGCTGATGAAAAAAAACATCAAATAAGGCTCGTAGGAAAATGACCCAGATTTTGTACAAAACGGTATCTGTATTAAAGCAAATGACTGTTCACAAATCCCTTCACAAATTCGAATTGGTGTTCCTTGGAGAAAAGTTGGTCAGGAGAATGCATTCTAGTTGTCTGTGTTTTTTTTTTTTAAAGACTTTCAGTTAATGTTGTACATGGGTATTTTTTATTTGTGCGGGGCACCTACTTTTGGTTCTACAGGACTCCAACTAGTTTTAGATATTAGGATGAGCAAGAGTTTAGGAACAAGTGGCATGGTCTGATCAAAGCAAAATAAATGTTGAATAATGCCTAGCAAATTCGGAGACGGGGCAATTGTAAAAGGCGACCAGCCTGATACTTTGTAACTGATAAACACTTGAATTTTGGAGATTGCAGAAAGTGGCTGTTTCTATTGACATGATGCTACATGGCGACAACATGCTTGAAGCACACGTCCACATTTCATTCACTACACTCAAAGCTTCCTGGACACATATCCAAATTTCATGAACTACACTCAATGCTTCTTGGACACTCCAAAAATCCATATCCGTCCAACGATGTAGTCAAAAGGGCTTTCCCAGCTTCCCTATCACCTTTGATCTACTTTGCGACTCTTACTGCCATTCGAAATGCTGTAGAAATGCTGCAATAGTATACGATACCTCAAACCATATATCTGCCCCCCACAAGTACCCGAACAACTACACTGAGGTCTAGACCTACAGTTGGTTACACGTAACAACATTAATTGCTGAAATGTAGAGTCCAGAAATATTGTCGGAAATGCCTTGGATGAATAGTTATAACTAACTTGCAGCTCAGTTCACTAGCTATAAATGTTCTATTTACCCTCAATGATCCCTCAGGGTTTAACTTGTGGTGATGGTTGTCAGAGTACACCACCAGCACTTATTTGCCATGACCATGACACCTTTTGTGATTCGAGGGAAATTACCTTGATCATTAAACAGTTGAAAGTAAGTGTCTGTAATGTCCCCCATGACCCAGACAAACCATTGCATCAGTGTCGTCATGTGGCCCACCCCAAGGACTTGTCTGCATACTTCTCTGGGCACTCTGTCAGTCCATAAAGGCAAGACAAGAGAGAGCAGGCTTGACAGTTGCTGTCTCTCTGTGCTGCACGTCCAGCAAGGGTCCTCAAGATTCCACCCTACAGACAAGCTGAAAACAAGGTCTCTTACTGGACATGATGAGCTCTGTATGATGAAGTATGTGTGGGAGAGAGAAGGACAGGCGAGTTGACAAGAGGGGAGAGCGAGATTTGCAAATAGAGGTTTACGGATAGGGGCGGGGGAGTGAGGGAGTGAGGCAATGGGGAAAACGAGGTGCAGCTGAGTTGTGGGGAACAAGGGTGTGGGAGGGCTGAATCTAGGTGATTGTCTGAGCAAAGGACAACGAGGTAGAAGGCCAGAGAAAAGGAAACAAGGAGGGAAAAAGGTACGAGGAAGATAGGGGAGATGTATAAGAGGGCAGGGTTCCAAAGAGAGAATGATGTGCATAGGGAAAAGTGGTGAGAAGGAGGACGGACAGGGAAGAAATAAGATTGGTGTAAAGGAGATAGAATTCATAGGGTTAGGTGTCTTGTTGGTTGCAGGATTGAATCCTGGCTGTGTTGAATCAGCTATGCATTTCAGGTTGATAGGGCGAAGAATGGGTAAAGCAAAGCATGGGCCTAGATACCAGGCACAAGGAGAAGGTGTAGAAGGCAGATGGAATACAAACCTATAGTTAGGGGAGATTGGAACGGAGTCTGCAATATAACATGGGTATGGTCAACACAAATGGGGGGGGGGCGGAGTTGCCTGGCAGCCACCTGAGTGATGAATTCGTCACCAACACGTTTTTTGTTTATATACAAGTTAAGCACTGCCTCCAATCTCCGCTTTGCCTACATGTTCATCTCGCTGTTCACTGGCAGTATTTCTTTCTTAGAAGTTCCTTCTCACACATGTCCTGGAGCTTCCTTCTCTTCATTTCGTGCCACCTTTCTCTCTCCACTACATTCACCTTTTGAGGTGATAGTGGTTTTATGTCACTACATCATTTCTTGCTCATGTCTTATCTGTGCTACCTTCCTCTTCTGGCATACCAATCACCTCTCCTACACGCTCCTTAACCTTAATGCGGCAGCCAGGTTTGAATTTTTTGAAGTGTATTTACATTATTTCTCATTCACAACATGTTTGTAATGCTAACGTATTATTCAAATTACACAATTTTGACTGCAGACTCCGATCTCTACCGCTACACCTGCCCCAACTCCTACAACTCTTTCCCTACATCTACACTTATCTCTTCTGTTAACCCTGCCACTACTATTAACGCTATACCTACTTTTACACCTACCTAAAGTTATAGATCTAGTCATGTCTCCCACTATATTAACACTTTCTCAAAACTCTCTAACAGAGCACCAGTTTAATTGCTTCCTAGCGCTGATACCATGACAATGCTAAAAGATATGCCACTCGAAAGAATAATGGCATGACAATCGTAATATTGAACGTGTGTGTGGTCTTTAAACACAAACACAAGAGTGAGAAAAAATATAACAATGTACTTTGGATGAACCAACATGTTAGCATATTATTGAGCAATGGAACAAAAATGCATTTGTGAGTATGCCTGGACTTCTCTCTAAAATGATTAGGTGCCTTCATATAGAGTGAAACCATATCCAGAAAAGCGTATAACATGATTTTTAGTAATGGAAATACTTTCTTTCTTAGTCCTGGCATTCCACTTGCCACTACACCCCTTTATTTCTCTGAAGAACAATGGGCAATATTCAAGAGCCCATTGTGCCACCTCAGGGCCGCCATAGCATCACTTTTTTTACGCTAAGGTGGCTTCTCTGCGGCACCATACTCACAAAGTGGCGCAATGCTTGCATTGCACCACATTGCGACCTCTTCTGCCACATTATGCCTGCATCAAGTGTCAACCCTTTTGATGCTAGTGTAGCAAAGCACCAAAATAGCGTCAAAAAAGTTGACACTGTTGTGCTAACGATTGCCATGGTGTGCTGTGTTGTATTTACAGCGCAACCATGATGTCGTAAGGGGGGGGGGGGCAAGAAAAGTGGCACATCAAATATGATGCACTAGTTTCTTGTAAATATGCTCCTATGTCTGCTCTGCAAAACTCTATTTCTATATTACATCTGTGACTTTTTCCAAGAATCCTGGTCATTGTCAAGAATTAGGGCGTAATTTTAGGTTTGGCGGACTGGTTGCTCTGTCACAAGTGTGACAAATATTCTGCCCACTGTATCACGATTTCCATAAGATGTAATGGGATCGTAATATGGTTGATGGGATATCCTTCACATTTGCGATGTAACCTCATCCGCCAAACTCTAAATCAGGCCCTAAGCCCCCAATTCAAAGTTGTTTGCATGCCCAAGATCAATTTAGGTGATCCAAAGTGCTGGATTACCAGTACACAGACAGTTTAGGATTCTCAAAATAGAAAAGATCTAATGTTATGCAGGAGTAAAAGTAAAACCTCTACGTCCCAGAGGGGCGAAGAGTTGCTTCAAGAGAGAGAAGATCATTGTTCAATTCTACAGTTCTGTTTGAAAAGTCCACATTCTCCACTATCCGAAGCCTTCATTACCCTCCAAATGACTTATGCTAACAAATCCCCCTCCTTTTCTAATGAAATTATATTCTGTAATAGAAAGTGCAAAAAAAGAAAGTATATAAAATGTCATAGAAGTGCTTCTTTCAGCACCGTCCCCACTCCCCTGCCCCAACAGCATGTATCTTGTTTTTTATCATATTTACATTTCTCAAGGTACATTTACTTTTTTTTAGCTATGGGGGAGTGATAGGAATATTCGAGACATGCACTCTGCATTGTTTATTACAACACTATGGGCCTGATTACGACCTTGGTGGATGGGATACTCTGTCACAAACCACTGGATAGCCCCTCCGCCGTATTACAGGTTCCATTATATGCTATGGGACTTGTAAAACGGCTGACGGGATATCCGTCACGTTTGTGACAGAGAATCCCATCCGCCAAGGTCGTAATCAGGGCCTTTATCTGTTTAAATTGTTATTCTGTAAAGCAATTTCAGACATGCAGTGATATATATAATTGCATTTTAAAATAAATGTGCCATGAATTTGTATTTTTAAACATGTTCAAAAGGATCATCTCACACACCTTGGTTTATTTGACAGTACAACGGCAGAAGAACGTCAAAATAATAGATTCCATCCGTCTGTAAAATCGTGCAAGTACAAACTTACAACTATGCTTTTCTAAAGAGCAACTTTGTAATCAAAGCGGTGAACGTTAGGTAATATTATTCGAGCCTTTAAACGCGATTTAGATTAGAATTTTGCTGCATTGCAAATACATTTTTTGAAAAAGAATTACTTTAGTTGGATCGCTAATGCAGTTTCCTCCTTGATTAGTTAAATAATGCTATCTCGGACACAGGTGTGTGTTATTACCACTCATTCCTCTTATCACTAACAATATTACATACCTCATTACATAGAATGGGGCACTGAGGGGAAGGCAGCATCTTTAATATTCGCTCTGTCTAATTATAGAGATGATGAGTAAGAACTCATCAAGCACCTTAATTAATGCTCATCTCAATCAAGAAGCTGACTCCAGAAATAATTATAAAGACTTTCAGGTGTACAGTTAGGAAACTTTCCAGCTTTTGCAAAACATTATCTTTTGAGATGTAAAATGCAGGCTTACTTTGTAATTAAATCTATGCAGTTAGCCACTCATTAATTCAACATTATATAATGATGCGTGGCTGGCAAAGTTAATATCCAGTGATGTGCTACAGTTAATTCTCAATAGGATGCTTCAATTTGAAAATCATATCTGAGACTCTTTTCTCATGGAGGGTCCTAGAATGCCTGGAAAAATCCTATTTGATTTGGAGGATGGCCATAACAGAACAACTAGGTCAAAGCAATCTAAGGGAATTGATTCCTTGGAAAGTGATAAAATTATGAGTTAAAAAAAAAAATGTCAAACAAAGGAAAATTAGCTGAATGTGTCTATAGCAGTCAATCAACTTAGCATTGCGCTGAGATAGACTGACTGAATTTGCTTTTATATAGTGTGCAATTCAGTCACTGAAGAGGTTTATCTTTAGAAAGAAAGTCAGTGCTTAATTTTAGCTGCTGGTTGCGGGTGGCAGCCATGGCACTTATTTTTCTACATTAGACTTTACTGAGATCAAGAGAAGGAAAAATGCACAAGGCAGAAAGACGGAGGAAGAGAAATACAGAAAAAATAGGACAGAGTTGCATTGATGGCTGCACAGCTTTGGTATTCATCACACTGATAGTTAATTGCGCCAGCCATGTCAAAGCTTTTTAAAATAAAATGTGTAATTCTGGGTGACAAATAATTTGGGTAAATCTAGAATTTTCATGGTGCATATAACCATAACCAATGAATTAATAATGTTGGACTTGAAACAACTTGATTATATAGTTTAGAAGTACGGTTATTAAAGTAGTATAGTTATTCCACATTTTCATGACAGTCACAATTTCATTAAGATGGATAAGGTTTCTGTTGCTTGTTCAAACTGATCCTACTCATTCCTCCTCCTATAGTGATCTACTGCAAGCCCTCTCTCCTCAAAGTTTTCGTGGAGCACAGCATACTGTGATGTTAGAAAGTGTGCATTGTGAATGAAGCTTTCCACCGTGTTCTAAATGTGTCATTTTGAAGGACTTCCACTGGAAGCTCTGATGTAGGCCTACAGAAGAACATTAATGTATGAGCCGTTGTTTGAGAATGTTTCAACACTGCATTTTAGATATCTAGACTGGAGTTGTTGAGGAGCACATGGAAGGACTATTTTGCCTTAAGAAATGGGTTAGTGTTAAGAGTTTTTAATATTACAGTCTTGCTTTTCATTTGTCCAATGTGAGCTAACCATGATCAAGTCATGCTGAATCTGCAGTTTTTCTAATTGTTTATGCGTAAAATTTGTATAAAAACCCTAATTTTGAAGGTTTTGGAATGACTTTTAATTTTCCTCTGAAGACTCTGTCCAGTTTTTTTTAGACTTTCCCTTCTCTCTTAGAGTTTGACATTTGGAATATGGAGAGATTCCCCTAATTAGATAGGGATTACTTATATGATTTTTGATTTTGTATTCTATTCCTGGGCCTTTATCTGCATTCTTCTGTATTGCTTACATTGGGACTTGTGTAATAACATTTTAAAACATATTTGTGGCCTACAAATCAATTATTGAGCGGTCCCAGTCATTATTTCATTTCCTATTCTGCTAAACTGATGGGTTTAATGTTGTTGAGGGTGGATTCTCTTGCTGCTAGATCAACAGAACCGGACCCTAGCTACAATAGGTACATGTTGGGGTGTTCAGAATACTAGGATTCAGTAAACTATTGTGGTTTGGCTCCCACAGTTGCAGCTTCAAATTAAACACTGAAGAAAGCTGCATCTTGAGGATACATCTAAAGGTTGTCAGTTCAATGGTTGAAAGACTGCCTGCTGCAGTTCTTTCCAATTAGAGCAACCTGAACTGTAATGCAGTACTTGCCCTAGAAGAAGGTCATACACAGAGGCTGAGATGAAGTGTCCATGTGCTGTTCGTGGCACCCATGGGCTCGTACCACTCAAATTTGGTAGTAGTCATCACAGATGCAGATCAGGGAGATATCTGAAGGTTAAGCAGGCTCCTTTCAAGATGATACTTCCCTCCTAGCAATAACAATATGGTCTCATTTTCTGAGGCCGAGAACATCCTGTAGCACAAATTTGAATCAAGTGTACAGTGAGTACTACCCACTCATTTGGAAGGTCAGCTTATTGCAGAATGATAAATCTGAACACATAGTAACTATTACACTCATAATCCAGGCCTTGTAGTGTTAAGGTTACTGGGGTAAGATATTTTGTTGAGAATGCATGCAGAAAAAAGTATGGGAAAACAGGCTTGACTGGAAATATCTACATCAAAATTTGCATGGATTATTTCACTTTTTCAGCCAGAGTAAGCATGAAGTCCAGAAGGTGTGTTATGTAGACAAATGAAGCAGAGATCCGCTTTCAAGGCCAAACTAAGGGAATATCATCTGTTTTAGGCACACTAGGTTACTAGGTTACATTTGTCTTACATCCAGGCCTTAAATTGGAATACAGAGGGTTGAAGGTGAGGAAAGATATGATTGGGCTCTAGAACCTTATTATAAACTTGGACTACAACAATGTATGACTAATGTATCACTTCAAATTAATTTATAGCATTAAATAAAAAGTTCTTTGGATGTCAAACACATCTGATGACAAGAAGCAGACCTGATTATAGCCACAGAAATACCCACCTTTTTTTATTGTAGACTTTCTCAGTATGCCCCCAGCAATGGCTTTGCGAAAAGAGGAGATCCATTTCTTTGTGGCTCTATCAGCATCACAGCCAGATGAAGGGAAAAGCTTCACTCACAAAGTAGTGAGACACCAAGCATTTCACATACAAAGGCAGTTGATGTTTCAGACTTTATACAACTTTGACCTGCAGTGAAATAACTGTATAGAAGACTAATCCAATGTCTTGCTTCATCATTACTAGCAGTATCACCACACACCCTCTTTTAGTTTCATGAGAAACTTTAGGTTTACTCTGTATTATCCTAGTGCATGCATAGTACCTTGTTGATTTTTCATTCAAGTGAGGGTGTTTGTTTTCAGGCAGCCATGCTTTCCTAGCACCTTTTTATAGAAAGAAGGTACATTTTTATGTCTTGAACAGTTACAGCTTCAGTGGGCAAAGAATCAGCAACTATGGCCTCTCTGGGATCCTGCATTTACAGGTGAATTTCTTTACACTGCCAGTTGCTGATTGCAGACATATTGAAAAATTGATCATTTGTATACTTTCACTGCAGGGAAAGCCACTCTTGTCCTTCCCTTGGATGTGTACAATTGAGTTCCAATGATGATCTCTTCTGAAATGGTAAGCCTCATGTATAGTTTAGATTAGTGTGGATGATTAATAAAGCACAGCATTCACCCCGAGAGGAATCATGACACTAAACAGCTAACTCAGGCCTCAGGAAACCACATCAACCGAGAAAGAAGAATGCAAACAAGGTGACAAGAGGTAGCACTTAACAACTAAGGGCTACATGTACATTGCATTTTTCTTGTCGCAAATGGCATGATTTGCAGAATCGGGCCATGTGAGGCAAGAAAAAAGCATTTTGGTATGTACAAACCCTATTTTGCAATTCGGTAATCTATTTACCGAATCGCAAAATAGGTTTGCGAGTCACAATTAGGAAGGGGCGTTCCCTTCCTAATTGCAACTCCCAGTGCGATGTATTATTTTTATGCGACTGTGAATGCAGTCACAAAACACTCGCACTTAGCACCTGTTCCAAATTGGCGCTATTCCATTTGCAAACAAATGTGAATGGCAGCAAAAATATTTTTTCAGAGCAGGCAGTGGTCCCACAGACCACAGCCTGCTCTGAAAAAATGAAAAGAATACTTTGCATTTTTGTTTTTAAAATGCATCCCGTTTTCCTTTAAGAAATACAGACTGCATTTGAAAAAAAATGCTTTATTGTCCCCAGCAGGCCACCATCTCTGTGAGTGCAGCCATTCCTAATGGGGTCGCAAATTGCGACCTACCTCATGAATATTAATGAGGTAGGTCATTGCAACCCCACTGCAAATCTCAAATAGTGTAAAGTACACTGTTGTATGTATGGTTTGCGACTCGCAATTTGCGACTTGCAAATTAATCACAAATTGCAAGTCCCAAAACTCTAGGTCGTACTCTGTCCCCAAGTCTTTAACTCCTTCCTAAATTTATGGTAAAAAACAATCCAACTATGTTAGTAGGGCAAAGAAGTCCACTACTTTGCAACTGGCGAGAAAAAACATGATCACCAAAGGTTTAGTGGCAAACGTTCGGGACAGCAAGATGGACTTTGTTTTGTGACCTAATTACCTGTGATGATTGCAGCCTCTCATCTTCAATCTAAACTACAGTCTTGCCGCATAATTCAGAATGAGTTGAAGCTTATGAATGAACTAGTCGGAGAGACTAAGGTAGATCAAATTGCAAATAACTGAGACATGATGAAACAAGGGCATGGATAATCTGAACAATGTGAGAAAATGTAACAATTATAAAACACACTTCAGTGAAAGTAGTTGAAAAGAAACAGCTCTTTGTCACGGTTTTAACTTGATTAATCAAAGAAAAGAAAGTGTTGAT
The DNA here is from genome assembly GCF_031143425.1 of Pleurodeles waltl. Lineage (NCBI taxonomy): Eukaryota > Metazoa > Chordata > Amphibia > Caudata > Salamandridae > Pleurodeles > Pleurodeles waltl. Next base: position 807,454,292 of record NC_090437.1, on the reverse strand, counting down.
CTTTACCCTTAGGTTTTTTCAAAGGTGCAAAATGCCGGTTTAGGACCAAGGGATGGTGATCAGAGGGAAAGGTCCGTGAACTGGGAGAATGGACAAAATTATCTCATTTTAGGATTATTTTGAAAAAAGTTTTAAAAATAAAGCCTGTTGTACAACTTTAGCCCAAAACTGCAGCAAGGAGATGGGAAGAAGTTTCACTATTGGAGACATGGGAGGGTTTTTTTAAATGGCCTTGATAATAGCATTCTTTAAATAACTAGGTCGTTCGTGATGTGACTACATACCGTTCTACACAGTAGGGATGTATCAGGAAATGCTTGTGAATATTAATTTTCCTGAAGAAGCAGCAGCTTGAGCAGTTTTGCTGGAAGGAGGCCAAGAGGAGTACCAGAAGTTTTACAAATACTAAGAAGGGCCAAGCGATGATCTTCTGCCTAAAGAGAACAGCCAGTTAGTAAGTTTGTGGGAGAAACATTGTGGCAGGCCCTCTCAAATGTTTTAGAAAAAAACAGACGTTCCTGAAGTGATTGAGAGCAAGTAGAGATTTTATTAAAAGAACACAAATCAGCGAACACATTCAATTACTTTCCTGAAACCAGGGGATCTGAGGCAGAGCAAGGATTTCTGAATTCATTAAGAACCAAAAAAGTGGCTTTAATCATGCTTGAGCTATTGACAAATGTTCCTGGAAAACAAAGCTGCATTTGATTTCTCTTTGGTGGCTTTGTAGGCATGATTCACTCAGGGCCATTCTGTTTTAAGGGCTGGTTTATGGTTACAGTACAAGAGTCCTGTCTGCTACGTACAAAGAGTCTTTGTCCTGTCCATCCTCGCACCGGTCAAAATGACGCTGACCACCTAAACTTCATTGTCCTGGTCTCATGGTTCTGGTCCTTCTGGTCTTGCTCGTTCTTCCCTGATCTATTTATCATTGTCCTGCTGGTCTTGGTTCTTTTGATCCTACTGGTCCTGGACATCTTGGTTATGGTCTGCCAGGCTCTGATTCTCTTGATGCTCATAGTCCCGGTCACTGTCAATTAGGCTTTTATTTTCCTTTTTAGTGGCTTCCACATGTTAAAGCTGAGTGTGGGTAGCCGTGGATGACAATAAAAGAAAGCGCTCTAGTGATTCTTAACACCACCTTAGTTTTTTCCTTTAAACACTTGCAGGAACTGTAGAATAAGTACTGTACACTACGTTAGATACAAGAGCTACAAAGAGCTATATTTGACCAACATATTTGAAGGTATTGTAGTGGAACGTTAATAATGGTGATTAATGATTAATGCATTTGCTGGATAAATATATGAGCATTCTTTCTTCATAAACTAGAGGCATTAAAAATACTGCAGATAGATAAAGTGTTTATTACAGAACATAATATGTAGGTCCTATATATGCTAGGTAGTCTATCTTAGTTAGTTAATTCATTTGTTGCAGAGCTCTTTGCTCTATGAGTCATAATCCTCATAATATAGCTCAGCACAAAAGAACTGCATGTAACCTGTAAGAAATGCGTTTCAAACCTCATAGATATTTCCTCAATCTGTTGGTAATCCAAAAATATAAGCATTATTTAATTTGTGTAGTTATAAACACATAACCAGTGTCAAATAAATTGTATTAGTGTAATCGTTCTGACATGTAGACCTCCCATTTCTACATGACATACAAAGATTGGTACTTCTTACACAAGGTTTGAGAGTGACAAAATTGCTTCGAAAACTTGGCCTGTGTCTTCACAACTTGTGAAATAACACACTATGGCCCTCATTACAACCCTGGAGGTCAGTGATAAAGCGGCAGTTATACCGCCAACAGGCCGGTGATAACCAAAATGGAACTATGACCACGGCGGAAACCGCTCAGACAGACAGCCACTTTAACATACCGACCCCAACGGCGGAATCAATAAGCACCATGGCGGTAACCGCCAGCAGCCAGGCGGAAGACAATGTACCGCCCACTGTATTAAGACAGTCCAATCCGTCACCTTTTCTGGGACGGTACCAATGATATCAAAAGCCTGGCAGAAACACTGCACAGAAGTCAAAGGACTCACCTGTGGAGACTCAGGGAACAACCATGACACCATGGAGCCTGAGCTGCAAATATTTCCGATGCTCGTCTACCTTCTGCTGCATTATGAACATCAATTCCGGCGAAGACGACCACAGTGAGTACTGCCGCCTAGCACACAAGGGAGGGGTGAGGAAAAAGAGAGTGACACCCACACGCAACACCATACACACAACCAGATGCACAAACATTACATATTCACCCTGTACCCCTCAGGAATAATGCAAGGACAAAATGATTTGAAGAAAGTGAGTGTAATACGAAAAAAATACTATGAATAAGTGCATCAAAATACAAACGTATATACATATTTATAAATGTTGGGACACTGCCCATTCCTCAATGTCCGTGGGCCACAGGGCTACAACACATAGGCCAAGGCCCCACCTCACTCCTGCAACAACACGGGGAAAACACTGCAGGGGCATCAGGTTAAAAATACACAGGCACCTCAGGGGGACAGGGAATGGGCGGGCACCTCACCCGGAAGATGGTACAACACCACTGGTCCTGAAGGGGGCAATTGCCCTGTGCAATGTCCTGGGGAGTGCAAGACCACAGTCTCTCAAGTGGGTGGTTTGCCCACTGCTTGGTCCTGGGGACTGCAAGGCCACAGTCTCTCAAGTGGGTGGTTTGCCCACTGTGGTCCTGGGGAGTGCAAGGCCACAGTCCCTCAAGTGGGTGGGTTGCCCACTGACTTGTCCTGGGGAGTGCAAGGACACAGTCTCTCTAGTGGGTGGCTACTTTCACTGGTTCTGGAGGGGGGATAGTGCCCAGTGTGCTTTATCCTGGGAAGGATGGGGTGAGTGGATGGCCTCTCCACTGGTTCTGGAGGGGGCATAGTGCCCAGCGTGCTTCATCCTGGGAAGGATGGGGTGAGTGGATAGCTTCTTCCACTGGTTCTGGAGGGGGCATTATGCCCTGTGATGCAGATATTGGGAAGTGCAAGGTCACAGTCTCTCGCCTGTGTGTCAGACCCACAGGAATTGCAGGGGCCAGGACGCACAACAGCCCATGGAGGCAGGACTATACACTGTCCGCCGGCGGTGATGGACGCTCAGTGGTGGCAGTGGCGGTGCTGGGGTCGGTGCTGGCAGTGGTGGGGGGAGGCTCCAGCACATCCCCTGCAGCCTCAGACGGCTGTGCACTGGGGCTGCTGCTGCTGGCAGTGCGACTGCTGGCAGTGGTGCTGGTGGCGGTGCTGGCAGTGTTTGGGGGATGCTCCAGCCAATCCCCTGCAGCCTTGGACGGCTGCCCGCTGGGGCTGCTGGTGGTGGTGCTGGTGGCAGTGCTGCCAGTGGTGGGAGAGGCTCCAGCTCATCCCCTGCAGCCTCGGACGGCTGCCCACTGGAGCTGCTGCTGCTGGCAGTGGTGCTGGTGGCAGTGGTGCTGTTGGAGGTGCTGGCAGTGGTGGGAGGAAGCTCTAGCCCATCCCCTGCAGTCTTGGATGGCTAACTACTGGGGCTGCTGATGCTGGCAGTGGTGCTGGTGGCGGTGCTGGTATTGGTGGGGGAAGGCTCCAGCCCATCCACTGCACCCCCGGACAGCTGCCCACTGGGGCTGCTGGCAGTGGTGTTGGTGGCAGTGCTGGAAGTGGTAGGGGGGTCTCCAGCCCATCCCCTGCAGCCTCGGACGGCTGCCCACTGGGGCTGCTGGCAGTGGTGCTGGTGGTGGTGCTGGTGGCGGTTCTGGTGGCGGTGTCAGTGGAGGTGCTGGCAGTGATGGGGGAAGTCTACAGCCCTTCCTCTGCAGCCTCAGACGGCTGCCCACTGGGGCTGCTGCTACTGGCACTGGTGCTGGCGGTGGTGCTGGCATTGGTGGGGGGATGCTCCAGCACCTTCCATTGCAGCCTCGGATGGCTGAACCAGCATGGTTGGTGGTGGGGGCCCCGAATGAGTACCTGCACCAGGCCTCCTGTCCTTCCTGCCTGCAGGTGCAGGCCCCTTGCCCTTCCTGTCAGCAGCCGGGGATTGCCCCTTGCCCTTCCCTGTAGCAGCTGGGGGTGCCTCCTTGCCCTTCCTAGACGCTGGTGGTGGTGCCTCCTTGCCCTTCCCTGTTGCAGCTGGTGGTGCCTCCTTGCCTTTCCTAGACGCTGCTGGTGGTGTCTCCTTGCCCTTCCCTGTTGCAGCTGGTGGTGCATCCTTGCCCTTCCTTGAAGCACCTGTTGCAGGCAACCTTTCAGTGTGGCTGCCTGGTGCCCGGGATCCTCTTCCACCTGCAGTAGGTGTCAACACTATTGTGGCCATGGACTGGGTGCCTGAGGTGCTCGCCTGGGTTCTGACCACCCTGGCCCGCCGTGAAGGACCGGGGGGGATGGTGAGGAAGAGGTCAACGGTGGAGAAGAAAAGCTTCTTAGGGACATTGGGGTGGGAAGAGGGTGAAGGATTGGGAGTGGAGGAAGAGGAAGTGGTTGTAGGAGGCATCTGTCTGCTGAATTTGGGTGCAGGTGCATGGGCTGGATGATGTTGAGAGGTGAATGTCTGTTGGGTGTCTGAATGCTTGCGTTTGTGTACTTTGGGAGGAGGGGGGCACAGACACAGTGGGAGAGGACACCGGGGACATGTGCATGGATGTGGGGGTGGTGACTGCCAAGTGAGGGGTGTGTACTGATAGGTGTGCTACTGATGGAGGTAGTGGATGAGGATGTAGTGCATGCAAGTGTGAGTGTAGATGCTACTGGGAGGGAGGTGGATGAGGAGGAAGAAGGGGACACAGTGGAGGCAGTAGATGTTGGTATGGCTGCATCTGGATGGTGTTTGTGTGGTGCTTGTGTTTGCCTGTACCACTCCTGTGTGTTGTCCTGAGTGCATGCTGGTCTGCCTGTGTGCTTGGGATAGGTTGGGGATGAGGGGAATGGGATTGGGTAGAGGAAGATGGAGGGGGAGGCTAGAAACAGGGCCAATGGCTGCCATCAAGGAGGAGGCCAGTGCCTGGATTGATCTCTGTTGAGCCGCCATGGCAGAGTGAGTGCCCTCCAGGAATGCATTTGTTTGTTGCAAATGGGCTGCCAGCTCCTGGATGGTATTCACAATGGTTGACTGCCCAACAGAGATGAATCGCACGAGGTCAATATCCTCCTCACTCAGGGCAGCAGGGCTAATTGGGGCAGGGCCTGAGGTGCTTGGGGCAAAGGAGATGCCCACCCTCCTGGGTGAGCGGGCACGGGAAACACGCTGAGGGGCTGCTGGAGGGCGGTACTGGTACAGGGGTGGCGGCTGTACCTTTAGTTGCGGTGGGCACAGAGGTATCTGCCATCACCAGGGAGCTTCCATTGGAGGAGGTATTACTGTCAGAACTGTCCCCTCCAGTTTCCACTGTGGTGCTCCCCTCGCCTTGCGTCCCACTGGTGCCTTCACCATCGGTGGATTTGGCCTCCTGGGTCCTGTGGGATGCAGCTCTCCCCGTCGCCTGTGCCTCTGCTCCTTTGCCAGATGATGTTAATGCACATAAGGGCAGGGTGACAAAACAAATCGGAGGGGGAGAGACAAAGGATATACTTGGTCAATGGCAGCAACAACACCACCGTTGGCGTACACAACACACACAAATAGGGAACAGCCCTATACACTAGGCAATGCACTACCAGTCACAATCCTAGTCACCATCCCATGGACAGGGATACTTAACGCCAATTGCAACATACCTGAGACCCACAGACCCCTGCCCAGTAGTGAATGCCTACTAGCTTGGTTGGAGGAGGTTTAAATCAGACCCTGCCCAACATGGGACTACCCTACAATGTCCGGCCTGGCCTAGGGGCACTCACAGGCCCACATCCCCCTCCCGGATGCCACCCCACCAAGCGCAAGTAGTATATTGGGGCACTGTACTCACCCCCTTGTGGCTGGTGTGCCACAAGCACCCATCCAGCTCCAGATAGGCCACCGCCAGAATGTGGGCCATCATTGGGGTCAGGGTTTGATGGGCACCCCTTCCTCATTAGGAGGCCATTTCCAGCTGGGCTTCCGCTATCTTCTGTGCCCAGCATCTCAGGTCTTCCCACAGTTTGGGACAGTGGGTGCTCCAGCTGCTGTAGACCCCCAGGGTCCGCATGTCCTTGGCACGCCATATACCCTTTTTTTTAATGGTCACTGACCTGCAGAGAAATACACATAGAAAAAAGTATCAGTCAGACCGTCCTGCCTGTTACACTCATGGCCCACCGTAGCACTCACATCCCCTTGCGCACAGACATGGCACACCATACATGCAGCACGCTGCCCAGGGCCCTTCCACCAACCCCCCCTACACGAGCCCCTCGCACACAGCACTCCATGCATTCATGCCCCATGCATCGTGCTCACAGTGCACTCACCTGTTGGTCTGGAGGCCCATACAGTATACGGTACTGGGGTAGGACCCCATCCACCAGTCTCTCCAACTCAGCAACCAACGGTGAAGGCAGGGGACCTTTCCCCAGTGACACGAGCCATGGTCGGTTCCAGACACAGGTCACAGCAGCACTTGCAGTTTAGGTCATCTCCTGTTGAAGGTCAGGTAGCAAGTGAGTGAACAGATAGAAAATGGCGGTCACGTCCACGGTGGTCCATACCGTCACCGCCGGCATACATCATCATTGGCCACTGTAACCCATAGGGCCCAATGTTATTCAATGAGGAGTTGCACAGCAGTTCTCGACCGCCTCCTGCAATGGCACACAACGTCAGCGGAATTACCTAATTTCCGCCTGCCTCTCCATACAGGACAGCTGGATGCCATTTCGATCGGGGGGCAGGCCATGGCACCTAACTGCGTCACAGTACACATATTCACCATTTGGGCCTCTCCAAAAATATACTGTTACAGTCACAAAATAGTGTAGTGTTTGGAAATATGGAATACTGACCAGCTGCTCACCGTTTTGCCTCTAGATTGTAACCACTGCGGATGGATAGGAGATGGAGACATCCCCCTGTGTACAGGCCCCAGATGAACTTGGCAACAATGGAGGACAGAGGGAGACAGAGTTGTTTGATACCTAAGAAGGACCCCTGTCACCTTCAATCCGGTTTTGTTCCGGCTAACTAGCAGTGCCTCATCTCTCCCAAGGGGAAGGGATGATTAGGCAACCGAGCGTATGACATCTTAGAACTTCTCAGGGAAGTCGTGGGAACTCAGATCCCAACCAGCTCTCTCATTTACAGTATGATCTCATATACAAATGACAAAAGCAGTTTAAGTTCTATAGATTGATTTAATAAAACGACTGCATTCTAGATAATAAGGCATGAGCCGCAATAACCAGAACCATACAACACAGTAGGATTGAAATAGTAACGAAGAGAGTGAAACATAAGAATAACGCTATCATAGTGTTAACAGATTACGTTCTCTCTAATTAAGTTCTATTTCGAGCACAGCATGTTAAGCTCTAAGCTTGCCTTTCAGATTCCCTGGGAAGACATCAACCCTTATACCTGAGCAAAGGCCTGTGATCTGGATCAGCATCTGCAACAGGGAAGTCAATGTATAGTTGTGGTTCCCTGGTCGGGACAGAGCTGTGTGCCCAGTTGGAGCCTGACCTGATATCTGCTATTCGGCAGCCCACCTGGATCCCCCCTCTTGTGTAAGTTCTATCTATGCTCCATTGCCTGGCAACTGGCACCTTCCAAGTGATAGTGGGCTTGGCAGCAGGAATGTCTCAGCCAATGTTCTCAATAGTGCTGACCAGAGTGTTGTCTTCCCTGATTAAACACATGCACAGTTACATCGTTTTCCCCCAGGTGGAGGATTTGGCCACAGTGAAAGCTGATTTCTATGCAATGGACATATCCCAACATTATTGGGGCTATTGATGGTACAGATATTGCATTTGTCCCCCCACCCCTGGAGAAATGAACAGGTGTTCAGAAATCAAAAGAGCTTTCACTCCATGAATGTGCAGATAGTGTGCCTGGCGGACCAGTACATCTCCCATGTCAATGCAAAGTATCCTGGGTCTGTGCATGATGCCTTTATTCTGAGGAATAGCAGCATCCCAAATGTGAAGGCTCAACTCCAGAGGCACCGAGTGTGACTAATAGGTGAGCCCTGGTTCCCACCCAGTGGATGTTGGTGTATGGTGTGGGTCCTAAGGTTTACTGTTTGGCTAACAGCTGTCCCTAGATATTTGAAAGTGAGTCTGGTTACCCCAACCTCTCATGGCTACTGACCCCTGTGAGGAATCCCAGGACAAGGGCATAGGAACGTTACAATGAGGCACATCGGCGAACAAGAAGAATTATGGAGAGGACATTCGGCCTCCCGAAGGCCAGGTTTCATTGCCTCCATCTAACAGGTGAATCCCTGTACTACTCACCCAAGAAGGTCTGCCAAATCATCGTGGCATGTTGCACAACCTTGCCTTACATCACCAGCTGCATTTTCTGCAGGAGGATGAGGCTGGAATTGGCGGGTGACAGCAGTGGACCTTGTGGACAGTGAAGATGAGGAGGCAGAGGATGAGGGCAAAAGAAGTACAATAATACGACAATACTTCCAATGACACACAGATAAGACACTGTAACTTCACTTTAAATTGACAGTTTTGTGTTTGACATTGTCACTGGAAGGCTGATTTTCCCACTTTTGTGGCCACTTACTGTACCCTTTGGCATCTCTGTTTGCAGATATTTGTGCCTCACTATCGCTCATGGAGTATTGGCGGCAGCCAACTACAGGTAATTCATATGTATACATTACTGTACAGTTGTATTGCAGTATTAAAAGCTTGTTAAACAGATACATAATTAAATCATTTGACAGACTCCATACTTGCATTTTTTCAAATGGTGTTTATTTCAGTGCTAATACGTAGAGGGGGTGTGCAATGGGCTTGTGTGATGATGGAGGAAAGTCCAGGATAGAGTCCAGTCTATTTGTAACACAGGTGCAGTGTCCTAGTGGACATAGGAAGGGGAGCAATGGCAGTTCAAGGTTGGACAGGTTGACAGAGTGGGACACAAGGGTGACAATAAGGAGTGTCTTATTTCCTGGCGGGGTCTTATCAATAGTCTCTGGCTTCTGCCTGGATTGCAGGGACCGTTTGTGATGTGGTTCTCCTTCTGCAGGGGGAGGGGTGCTGGTGACCTGTTGGTCCTGTGGTGGGGCCTTCTGTCCACTAGCGGCAGTGGAGGGCTGTTCATCGATGTGGCTAGTTGTAGGGGCCCGCTGTTGTGCCACTGCCTCCCTCATAGTGTTGGCCATGTCTGCCAGCACCCCTGCCATGGTGACCAGGGTGGTGTTGATGTCCTTCAAGTCCTCCGTGATCCCCAGGTACTCTCCCTCCTGCAGCCGCTGGTTCTCCAGGATCTTGTCCAGTATCTGGCCCATCGTCTCCTGGGAATGGTGATATGCTCCCAGGATCTTGGTGAGTGCCTCCTGGAGAGTCGGTTCCCCGAGCCTGTCCTCCCCCTGTCGCACAGCAGTCCTCCCAGCTTCCCTGTTGTCCTGTGTCTCTGTCCCCTGAACCGTGTGCCACTGCCACTGACCCCAGCTCCCTGATCGTCTTGTGTTTGTGGGCTGGCCTGGAGTCCCTGTATTGGTGGACACACTGCTGATTGACGTGTCCTGGGGACAGAGGTATGGGACTGCTTGGTGGGTACTGTGCTGGTGTTTCCTGAGGGGGGAGGCTCTGTGGTGGTATGGGACTGTGCCAGGGTTACCGACTGTCCAGAGATCCCTGATGGGCCAGGTGGGTCATCCAGATCCAGGAGTCTAGAGCTGCTGTCATCACAGTGGGCCTCTTCTGAGGGGGGGACTGGATGTTGCTGGCACCTCTTCTCCGATGACGTTGGCTGAGGGACCTGTGGGGATGTAAATGCAGTGTTATTGTTTCTGCGTGTGACATCTTGTGCATGGGTGTGTTGCCCTCTATGCTTGTCATTGCTCTGTCAGCTTTGCCTTGTGTGAGAAGTTATTTGGTGGGCTAGTTGTTTCCCTCTAGTGTGCATGCTTTAGTAATAGGTGTCCATGCAGGTCTGTGATAGGGGTCCATGCATTGATGTTGTATGCAGGGCTTGGTATTGGGAGGGGTGGGTTGTGATGGTGGAGTGTGTGGGAGGTGGTGAAGTGATGGGAGTAAGGGTAAGGGTAGTGGTATGTGATGGCATGCACGTAGGAGGGTGAAAGTAGTAAAGAGTTGACTTACCAGAGTCCAGTCCTCCTACTCCTGCCAGGCCCTCGGGATGCATGATTGCTAAGACTTGCGCCTCCTATGTTGTTAGTTGTGGGGGAGGAGGTGGGGGTACACCACCAGTCCTCTGTACAGCTATTTGGTGTCTTGCTGCCATGGAACGCACCTTCCCCGGTGGGTTGTTCCACCTCTTCCTGATGTCATCCTTTGTTCTTGGGTGCTGTCCCATGCGTTGACCCTGTCCACGATTCTCTGCCATAGCTCCATCTTCCTAGCAATGGATGTCTGCTGTACCTGTGATCCTAATAGCTGTGGCTGTACCCGGATGATTTCCTCCACCATGACCCTTAGCTCCTCCTGTGAGAACCTGGGGTGTTGTTGTGGTGCCATGGGTGTAGTGTGAGTGGTGTGGGTGAGGGTTTGTGGGGTGATGTGTTGGGGTGTGTGATGTAAGGTGCGTGGATGATGTATAGGTGATGGTGGTGTGTGGCAGTGATCTTGTCTGTGGTCTTGCTATCTCTCTTGTGGCACTTGTTTTTAGTTGAAAAGGGTTGTGAGTAATGTGGGTGTGTGTTTCATAGTGGTGTGGGTGTGTGGGTGTGGTCTGTGTATGGGTGTCAGGTGTGTGTTATTTCAATTTTCCAATGTAGTGTTGTTTTGTAGGTGTGTGTGTATTTTGAGCACGGCGGTATGTAGCGCCAATAGTTCACCGCCATTGAATGTCCTTCACGGTGATTCATGGATCATAATGTTGTGGGCGTAGTTGTTGGCATAACGGTGTGGGTTTTGCTACCACCAGTTTATCACTGACCTTTGGGCTGGCGGACTTGTGTGTGTGGCTGTATATTGACGGATTGCTATGTGTGTGTCATAATATGGGTACCAGTAATCCACTGCGGCAGTGGTATGTTGGCGGCAGTCGGTATGGCGGTAAGCAGTACTTACCGCCAATGTCATAAACAGGGCCTATATGCCTTTTCTGAGATGGCTACCTGAGTTTTGCATCATGTAGTAGTGGCCCAGCTGTGATCCTTTGGCATATATGTATTCCAAGCTACAATGGATAAAGGGAGCTGTCTATCTTTAGGTGTACTAGGCCCAGCTGTAAAGTAAAGTTTGCCAATTTTCTCTGAGATCCTGCAAGCTTCGCAGCATATGTCCCACTGTTTTCACACTACATAGTAAGGAATGGGACATGGTAAGATTTGCTAGAACCGAGCCTGGATCTCAATCATTAATGACTACTGAACCCAAAATCTTGATAGCTTCCCCAATTTTCCAGCATTGCAGCTAAGACAAGCCCTTATATTGCCTTGGTTTAAGATCAGGTTGGAGTTGAGGATCAGTATTGCTGTTCTTTTAAATTTCCAAAACTCTTTGTCAGCAACGCATAGGAACAAACTAAGTCAAGCTTACATATTCCAATCCTTCAAGGGTCCTCAGCAAGCCTTAATGTCTGCAGCAGACAAAAGGTCTGAAATGAAGTTCTTCAGGGAGTTGCTTTAAACAATCATACATTACTCACCAAGCTGCTTGTGAAACACAATGGCAACAAGTTGCAGCATTTGGATGCTCATGGTCTTGTTTAGGACCCTAAAACATGTCTCATATTGATCCCTTACTCTCTGTACATGCTTGGACCCCAATGCTGTTCAAACTCCCTTCACCATGTCTCTCGGCATGTATCTGTTGCTGCCTTCTTGTCTGTTAATCATTTCTCAGGTAAACCCTTCCTGCAAGAAGCTGCCATTAGCCACTACCTCAACCTCCTTGTAGAGAGCAATTGGAAACCTTTTCTCACTCCCTAATTGCACATCACTGTTTCTGCTTTTCAGTGCCCTTAAACCTAGCAACGCTAAAACCAGTCTATTCTCCATAGATGCAAGCCTCCTTTGAAAGTCCCTCTGCTCCAGTGCACACTGTCTTCATGTGGCTACTGGAACTGTTTGGGTTTGATTACCTGTAATCCCTTCCTGCATGTATCCATTGTTGCTTTTCAGGTTCCTTGTATTTTTGTCCCCTTGCTCTAGTGTACCATTTCTGCATGCAGCCGTCTGTTGTCCAGATGGTTTTTGCCAGCTGAGTGAACTTGGCTCTCTGTGCTGTTGGACCAATTTGCATTTGTCTCCTTGCTCCACCTCACATTCACTGCATGCAGACTTTTGGCCACCTTTAGCCGTACAATATCCAGCTGTTAGAGGTTCTTCACTGCATGAAGCAATGTTTTCCAGTTGAAATCCATTCTTCTTGTTGCAATTTTCTCTGGTATACCCTTGATGTATACATCACTATGTGGTATTTATACCTCTTCTACTTGTTGCTCTTCCCTGCATGCATCCTTTGATATTATTCAGGTCAACACTGCCTCAGTCTTTTCATTCACAACTTGACAGCGTGCTTAAAAATCAGAAGTATAATTACCAGAAGGCTCATGGACAATGAAGGAACTGGAGAAACAATGGGCATTCCATGAGTTGTACCAAACCTGTATTTACAGGGTGATGAGCACACTACTGACATCTAGGCATACCTACACTCATGTGACTAGGTACCTCTCACACACACACACATGGTAAATTCATGGAGGCCCCAATCAAACCTGAGGAAATTTGAAAAGCCCTTAAAGATTTGCCTTCGGGGTAGTCACAAGGTCCTGATGGTGTACCAGACAATTTCTATAAGATTATCTTGCTGCACTTTCTAGACCAGCTCACTACACTATTCAATTCAATTCAATGGATGCACCTCAGAGACAAAACTGACCCCCACTATGTGTGAAGAAATCAAGCATATTTTGAATCTGGTGAAAAGATCCCAACCACTGCGAGTCCTATAGCACTGCTGAACACAGATGATAATCTCTACCCTAAAGTCCCAGAATAGAGGTTAGAATCCCTACTCCTGAGCCTAACAGATCCCAACCAGGGAGGCTTCATCTGTAATCCCCAAGGGGCTGGGAGCATCAGATACCTCACCCACCTGGTTGAAAAGTCACACAGGCGTAACATTCCTTCTCTGCTCCAGTATTTAGATGTAGAGAAGGCTTTTGAAAGGGTTATTTGGGCCTGCAGGAGAGAGGTAATGGGTAAGAGTACACTGGACTCAAACATTATTTCTAGGATAATGGCAACATATTCATCACCATTAGCCTTTATACACCTAAATGGTCTATGCTTCTCCCCCATTAAGATTAAGAGACAGACAAGGTTGCCCCCTCTCTCCTCTCCTCTTTTCCATAGTTATGGAGCCACAAGCCATTCAATCAGAGTTTTTATTGGACCTTTAGGATCCCTTCTGGTCACCACATTCGTAAGGTGAACCTTTTCACTGATGACCTCCTCCTCACTCCGACTAAATACCCCAGACTTTCTGTTAAAAGTGATGACATTTCACAATGAGTTTGAGCAGGTCTTTGGTATTAAAGTCAACAAACACAAATCACAAGCACTTAACCTTAAGTCCCTCGCTCCATCTGATACCTAGCCCTCACTATAACCCCTGACTTAGAAGGATGGATCAAAGTCAATTTGCCAGCTTTTTGTCACAACATCCTTGAAAATGTATGGAGGTGGAGACCTCTGTATCTTTCATAGCTGGGGTGCATTTGTGAGGAAGGACCTCTTTTGACATTGTAGCCCCCACTTTTTGCCTTAAAAATGATGTGGTTTCAAACTGTAAGTGCCCAGGACCCCCTCTAAACAGATTCCTTGGGCCAGATGTCTTTCCCCAAAATGTTACTTTTTGGCACTTCAGCCACCCTTGTAAGTCCCTAGTAAATGGTACCCCTGGTTTATAGGGTATGGGTACTGAAGAGGCCCCCTTAGATCTGCAGCACCGATTGTGCCACTCCAAGAGGCCCCACATCAGTCTCATGCAGACTGCCATTGCAAGTGCCTGACAATGTGTATTTAAAAGATGCAAACTCGACATGGCACTCACCATGAGTGCCATGTACACTAACACTGCATGCAGTATGGGTAAGTCACCTCTCTGGCAGGCCTTACTGCCCTAAGGCAGGGTGAACTTTAATGCATGTGAGAGTACATGTGTATATGAGCAAATATTCCCTTACTGTGTCTTTTCAAAACCTTAATACATACTAAGTTTAGATGGAAGACATAGCAAATGCATGTGCTGGATACTGGTCATTATGACTTTACCAGCTACATGTTGGCCTCTCTGAATTCTGGGTTGTTTGGTATCAAACAACTCTGAATAATAAGCCCACACTGATACCAGTTTTGAATTTATTATGAAATGTACCCAGAGGGCACCTTAGAAGTACCTTGTGTAAAACTTAACAGCCCTGGCATGATTGATTGCTGACCGGTCTTAGCCAGCCTGCCACCACCAGACATAACACTGGACTCCTGGGGCGAGAGCCTCTGCTCTTAGGAGCCAGAACACAAAGCCATTCCTTGGTGGAGGTGTTACACCTCCTCCCTGTGGGTACACTAGCACACCCAAAACCATGATTACAGTAAGATGCTGTTGCTTTTGACATTCTCACTTACCTGGGTATATTCATCACATCCTTGAATATAAAGTTTGGAATAAATAATGCTTGTTAAATGTCGCATTTATTATAGCCAATGTTTATTGAGTATGCACATTGTATCCCACCTGCTAAACTTGTGCCACTGTAACTGCCAAAACATGTGCTCTTCACAATGTGATCTGTATTGAGCATGTGCCACAATCAGAAGGATAATTGTGCATTTCCTTAACAAGCAATTGTTTGAACTGACTGCCTTAGGTGGTCATCCCCCAACTTTTTGCCTGCCTCCCTCCACTTTTCTGACACTGTTTTTGCTGGTTTTAGGACTCTGTGCACTTTGCCACTGCTAACCAGTGCTAAAGTGCATATGCTCTGTTCCATAAACATGGTAACATTGGTTCATATCCAATTAGCATATGTGATTTACTTGTAAGTCCCTAGTACAGTACACTACATGTGCCCAGGGCCTGCAGATTGAATGCTACTAGTGGGCCTGCAGCACTGGTTGTGCCACCCACATAAGTAGCCCCTTACCCATGTCTCAGGCCTGCCACTGAAAAGCCTGTACGTGCAGTTCACTGCCACTTTGACTTGGCATGTACTTGCCAAGACCTAAACTCCTCTTTTTCTACATAGGTCACCCTAAGGTAGGCCCTAGGTAGCCCATAGGGCGGGGTACTATCTAGTTAAAAGGCAAGACATGTACATGTGTGGTTTATATGTCCTGGTAGTGCAAAACTCCTACATTGGTTTTCCACTATTATGAGGCCTGCTCCTTTAATAGGATATCATTAGGCCTACCCTTATACACTGTTTGAGAGGTAGATTCTGGTCAGAAAGGGGTAACCAGGTCATATTTAGTATGGCCAGAATGGTAATAGGAAATCCTACTTATTGGTGAGGTTGAACTTTATTTTAATATTTTAGAAATGCCACTTTTAGAAAGTAAGCATTTATCTGCACTTAAAATCAAGCTGTGCCTTACAGCCTGTCTCCAATCCACGTCTGGGCTGGGCTGGTTGACAACTCCCTTGTGCATTTCACTCAGACAACCACAAACACAGGATACTTACATTTCAAAGGCTAGTGGCCTGCCCTCACACAATGGACTGCCAAGCCCCCTGCTGGGACCCTGGCAGACAGACCTGTACTGAAAGGTGACCTTGTGCACTTCAAAACCACTCTTTGAAGTCTTCCCACTTCAAATGCATTTTTTGAGTATATAGCCTGGGTCTCTGACCCCACCAAATCAGACACTTCTGGACCTGAACCTACAAACTGTCAAGAGGAACTGCCTGGCTGCCCAAAGGACTCATCTGGACTGCTTTGCTCAGAAGGACTGCTGCCCTGCTGTCGCCCTGCTGCCCTCTGACTTTGCTGAGAAGTGCTCTCCAAGGGCTTGGATTGAACTTGCCTCCTGTTTTCTGATGTCTCAGAGCCAAAAAGACTTCATATCTTCAAGGAACTCCTTGTGCACCAAAAACCAACGCACAGCTTGCGGGAAATGCCTGCAATGCAGCCAGAAATTTGACACACAGTCCTACTGGATCAATGCACAGCCGAACAGGAACGACACAGCCCAACTTCCTAAGTGAAGAATCGATGCAGCGCCTGCCGTGTGACAGAAATTTTGATGCAATGCTACACTAGATCAACGCAAAGCCTGTGACTTAGTCCTGCATGCCTAGGATTTCCCCACACTGGGCCTCGGCGTCAAAAAGATCCCTGCATTGCAATGAGGAACCAAGACTGCACGCCGTAAATCGACGCAAAGCCTCTTGCAGCATGGAAAGACACAAATCATCGTCTGTGCCGTGCTGGAAAATCCGATGCACACCCTATTTTTCCTTGCATCTCCTCCTCTCTGGTCTCCGTGCATGTTATTTTTGACGCAAACCAGGTACTTTGTGAAACCAAGAGTCAACTGTTAATTTAAGACTCTTTTTAATCTTGCAAAAGTGATATCTCAACTTGTGCTTATTGAATCTTTATTGTTTTGACCTTAATTTAACCAGATACATATCTTATATTTTTCTAATCCTGTGAGGTGTATTTTTTGTGGTGTTTTCACTGTGTTACAGTATGGTTTATTGCACAAATACTTTACACATTGCCTTCTAAGTTAAGCCTGACTGCTCACTGCCAAGCTACCAGAGGGTGGGCACAAGATAATTTGGATTGTGTGTGACTTACCCTGACTAGGATTGTGGTCCTTTCTTGGACAAAGAGGAATAAATCTGCCAACTAGAGACCCCATTTCTAACAGCAATCCACTGCCAAATGGCACATTTGATTATTTAAGGATGCTTGTGAGTCTGAGGCCTTGCTTGGATTCATACCTATTGCTCTGCTAACCTGTTTCCAGTCAAGTAAAGTACCTTGTCCTCCAGCCTGCCTCCAGACGAGTTCCAGTGCAAGACAAGTTCCTTTTTCTCCAGCCTGCCTTCAGTCGAGTGCCTGTGTTCCTCGTTCTCTGTCCAGCTTTCAGTTGAGTTCCAGCATTTCTTATCCTCCGGACAGCCTCCAGTTCTGATAATCCTTGCCCACCCCTCGGCTTCCTGCAGAGTTTTTGCCTCTCCTCTTCAATGATCTGGTATTTTCTGTAAAATAGAGAAAATAAGAAAGGTGAAAAAAACAGTTTGGGTGCTTCTGAAATTTTTAAGCAAGTAACTTAATTTCAAGGTAAAGAAAAATGTATTGCTTAAATGAAACAAAACAGAGCTCTGTCTTTTAAATAAATACATATTTCCTGTAACAAGCACTCCCATGAGAATCAGGAGATTGTAAATAGAGCAAGTTTATCAAAGCTATTATTGGAAAGAGATTATGCCATAACACAAAGAAGCCGTTTAGTCAAGTTTATTGTTTTTGAGTTTGGACATTGCTTCAGAAACTGAAAGTATTGTAAACAATGGAAGAGACTTGTTCAGCCTTATAGAAAGGCATGCATAATGTGTCAGCAATAACTGACATTATGCAATGCATAATTTCACAATAGTTTTTGCAAGTTGAATATTTTAATGGAGTAATTCTTTTTCAACCCAGAGCACCAAAAACCAAGAAGCCAGTATTTTGAGAAATCAGAATTCCTGGCTCCCAACACTACATACAGTCCAGGGTCCAGCAGTCTGATTTTGCAGTCCACAAAGCAGAAGCTGGTAATTTCTCCTTTTCTCTTCCCAAAACCCCCTTCCCCTTGTTGAGGACTTGCAAGAGCACAATGTAGTCTTCATTGTGGTCACGTTAGTCCTCACCTAGATTGGGGAATTGTCATCGCCCCATCAGAACACCTGGAATTCAGGTGAGTGGCTTGCACAGAACACTCCTCCAGGCAGGCACCCTGCGTCAGCAGTCATCTTCAAAGGCTTTACTGCCTTTGAAATCTGACCCTGCCTCTGTTGCTAGCAGCAGATGGCCACCCAATGGTTTTACCCCCCACTTTAGGTAGGAAACTACTGGAATACTAGCAAGGATAGGAGGAGTGGCCATCCCCAGCCTGCAGCACCCCTTAGGTGTGGCAGACAAGGTGACCATTTCTTTTTATGTTCCTCCATCTTGGATGGCAAGAAAATAGCGAATCAGAGTTAGGGATATGACTCCTTCCCACAGGAAGTAGTCACTTAGTGGGCGTAGCCACCCTAAGGTAGGTGACCCATTGGCCACTACCAGGTACTCCCTCTAATGTTCCTTAAATGCAGTATTTAGTGGGTATACCTGGACTAACAGATCAGATTTAATGGACATAAGAAGACCAGGCACAAAGAGGACCTGAGGCACGAGAACAGAATTCCTGCTGCACAAAGAAAAAGGAACCAAACCCTGCCCGTTGTACCAAGGACAATCACCACTGAGATGTCGCCTAGAAACCTGAAGGACTCTACAAAACCCCAGACTACCTCCAGTCTTCTAAAAATCACCACGAACCTCCTTCAGAGTGAATGTATCACTCTCCTGCACCCTGCAGGCAAGGAACCAGTGAAGTCCAGTTTACTGACCATTTGGTGACCAATGAACAATAATTGGCAGCCTTTCCAAAATCCACATGAGAGACTCGAAGCACACAACCTACATGTGTGGCAAGTTTAGTGGCACTGCAACTTTCAGAGCATGAGATATCCCATTGCCCAAGGTACTAGACCACCAACATCGGACACCAAGTAGGAAAGTTCACTTTGGACTCTAAAAAGCCCAGAAGCAAGCACCAGACAAGGGACTTCAGGACACTCAAGAACGACCCCCCAGAGTGGCTCTCCTAACCTGCAATCAACCCTCCAAGTGACCTGCTGCTGACTCTAAGGACCGCCTTACGCATGAGTCTTGGCTGATCTATCTGCACAGCTCCCAGCCTCTGTGGCCCCTGCATCAGAAAACCAGCAGCGCTCTAGGAGTTCCTAACTCCTTGTGACCACTACACTCCATGAGGACCCACCAGAGTTACCTTTAAGTCCATCTGTGCAGTGTATTTCTAAGTGGTCCCCTTCTCCATTGTGCACCAGCTCCAAGACTTTTAGCCGCTGCTCCCGCTTTAACTGAGAACCCCACAAACCTCTCCAGCTGGCCACAGGACATCTCAATGACATTGATCTAAAAATAGAAGGTGACACTTGTGAGAGTAATGCCTGATTTCATATGAATTTTTTAAGTTTTTCCCGTTCATTCCTATGATGCGTAATTATGCACAAAAAGCATTTATTTTCTAAACTTTGAACAAACATAATAAAAGAAGTACTTACATCATATTCATCATAAATATTTTATGAAAGTCTGAAGTAGTTTTGTAAATTGGTCTCAAGATATTGTTCCCAGTGTGTGTCCACATTTATTGATACTATGAGCACAACAAATGCTTTGCACATCTCGAAGATTAGCCAAACTGCTTGCCCACACTACCACAAAAACAGAGCATTAGGTGGTCTGCTTTTTACCTTTTGATATCAAAGTGGGGTAGCTTGGACTCTCTGCACAGTGCACATCTTATTCGTACACTATATAGAGAGCCAGCATCCTACAGCATTAATATTGTAAAAAGGAACATTTCTTCAGAGTGCCCACCCCAATCCCTGCATCTGATATCACCAACCTACAACCTAAATTGAGCATATCTTTACATTGTAGGGGACGCAAAGCCTCCTATAGCCATTAAGCTTCAGATGCTGCAAAGTTCACGGGGAGGCCTCAGTTTGGTGGCATTCTCTCAGGCGGCACCCCTATGCTACATCTAGAATTGAGTGGTCCCGGAGAGCGAAAAGTAATGGCTACTCATGGACTGTGTAGTGGCATGCAGATCATCATCTCATCACAGCTCATTGCCTCTGTTGACCTCTCTATCACTGATCATCTCAACCATCAATGCTTATTTGTCCAGTCACTTCTTTTCCTTCTGAAGATTGACTCTTCTACTGTCACAGCACCTTACTCCTATTGCTGTGTCTATTTCCTGTCAATCCATTCTATCCTACTCCCATCGTTCTGCTTCTCCTCTCATAAAACTCACTACTTAAAGCATCATTCCTTTCTCTGTCCACTGATATTCAAACAATCAATCAATCAAGTATTTGTTAAGCCCAACTTGTCACTCGTGAGGTTTTCCAAGCGTTAAATGTGGTCTCATTCAAAGACCCAGGTCTTGAGTCGATTCCTGAAATGGGTCAGTGTTAGAAATGGGGTCTTTGGTTGACATTCAGGTTACTCCCTGTTCAAGCAAGGACCCTCACTCTAGTCAGGGTAAAAGAGAATCACCCTCAGCTATCCCCTGCTTGCCCCCTCTGTTGCTTGGCAGAGCAGGAGGCTTAACTTCAGAGTGCTAGTAGTAAATTATTTGTACCAACATACACAGTAACTTAATGAAAACACTACAAAATGATACAACACAGGCTTAGAAAAATAGGAAATATTTATCTAAACAAAACAAGACCAAAACGACAAAAATCCACAATACAACAGTCAAGTTAACAATTAAAAAGCAAAAAGAAACTTTCTGTAGTTTAAAACACACACTAACACTGTTAGTGTGAAAAAGTACCTTGGGTGGGTCAGAAATAACCCTGCACCGGCGAGTGTGCATCAAAAAGGTCTTGCGATGCGTCAATTTCACTCAAGAGCGAGACCGTGCCTTGTTTCTCCTTTTGTCAGGTCAGGGCGCATCGTTTCTTCTCTCTGCAGGAGAGAGATGTGTCCGGGCGTGACTTGAGCCCAATGGTGCTTGCGTTGGAAATCCAGCCGCGCGATGATCGGAAAACCACGCATCGCGGCTTGCGATCTCCCAGCCTCCGTCAGCGATGCTGCGCATCGTTTCTCCAGCTCTGTGCATTGATTCTTTGGTCGCATTTCTGGCGAGCGTCGATTTTCAGCTGCGGAGCCGGCGGCGCGTCGTTTCTTCAGCCGCAGATCGGAGTCGCGTTGATCTTTTCCCCGCACGGTGCTCTGTGTGTGGATTTCCTCCTCTCAGGCTGCCAGCTTCTCCTTTCAGGGTCCCAGGAAATGGGTGGGCACCACAGGGCAGAGTAGGAGTCTCTCCAGAGACTCCAGGTGCTGACAGAGAAATGTCTTTGCTGTCCCTGAGACTTCAAACAACAGGAGGCAATCTCTAAATCAAGCCCTTGGAAATTTCTTCTCAAGATGGAATGCACACAAAGTCCAGTCTTTGCCCTCTTACTATGGGAATAGCAGCAACTGCAGGATAGCTCCACAAAGCACAGTCACAGGCAGGGCAGCTCTTCTTCCTCAGCTCTTCAGCTCTTCTCCAGGCAGAGGTTCCTCTTGTTTCCAGAAGTGTTCCTGAAGTCTGTGGTTTTGGGTGCCCTTCTTATACCCAATTTCTCTTTTGAAGTAGGCCTACTTCAAAGTAAAGTCTCCTTTGAATGTGAAATCCTGCCTTGCCCAGGCCAGGCCCCAGGCACTCACCAGGGGGTTGGAGACTGCATTGTGTGAGGGCAGACACAACCCTTTCAGGTGTGAGTGACCACTCTTCCCCTCCCTCCTAGCACAGATGGCTCATCAGGATATGCAGGCTACACCCCAGCTCCCTTTGTGTCACTGTCTAGTGTGAGGTGCAACCAGCCCAACTGTCAAACTGACCCAGACAGGGAATCCACAAACAGGCAGATTCACAGAAATGGTATAAGCAAGAAAATGCTCACTTTCTAAAAGTGGCATTTTCAAACACACAATCTTAAAATCAACTTTACTAAAAGATGGATTGTCAGCTCAGAGACCCCAAACTCCACATGTCCATCCACTCCCAAAGGGAATCTACACTTTAATCAGATTTAAAGGTAGCCCCCATGTTAATCTATGAGAGGGACAGGCCTTGCAACATTGAAAAACGAATTTAGCAATATTTCACTGTCAGGACATATAAAATACATTACTATATGTCCTACCTTAACCATACACTGCACCCTGCCCTTGGGGCTACCTAGGGCCTACCCTAGGGGTGTCTTACATGTAAGAAAAGGGAAAGTTTATGCCTGGCAAGTGGGTACACTTGCCAATCAATCAAAATCAATCAAAATATTTTATAGAGCTCTCTCCTCACCTGTGAGGGTCTCAAGGCGCTGGGAGGGGGGACCAAGGGTGGGGGCAGGGAGGGTCACTGTTCGAACAACCATGTCTTGAGGTTCTTTCTGAAGAGCAGGAGGTTTTTGGTTTTGCAAAGGTTGGTGGGGAGGGAGTTCCAGGTTTTGGGGGCGAGGTAGGAGAAGGGCCTGCCTCCTGTGGTGGTGTGTTGAATGCGGGGGACTGTGGCTAGGGCGAGGTCGGTCGATCGGAGAATGCGTGTGGGAGTGTGGAAGTTCACTCTTTCGTTGAGGTAGGTTGGGCCGGTGTTGTGGAAGGATTTGTGAGCATGGATGAGGATCTTGAATGTGATTCTCTTGTCTATGGGTAGCCAGTGAAGGGATTTGAGGTGTGGTGAGATTCGTTCGTGGCAGGGGAGCCCAAGGACGAGGCGTGCAGCTGTGTTCTGGATTCTCTGGAGTTTGCGTTTGAGTGTGGTGCCGGCGTAGAGGGCGTTACCGTAGTCTAGTCTGCTGCTGATGAGTGCATGGGTGACTGTCTTCCTGGTCTCTGGGGGAATCCATTTGAAGGATTTTTTTAGAGTGCGGAGTGTGTGGAAGCAGGAGGAGGTTAGGGCATTGATTTCCTGTGTCATGGAAAGGGAGGGATCCAGGATGATACCGATGTTGCGTGCGTGGTTTGCGGGGGTGGGTGTGGGGCCTAGGGCGGTGGGCCACCAGGAGTTGTCCCATGTGGTTTTGTTTGGGCCGAAGATGATGATCTCGGTTTTGTTGGAGTTAAGCTTGAGGTGGTTAGCAGTCATCCAGTTGGCGGTGTCGAGGAGAGCAGCGTGTAGGTTGGTTTTGGCAGTGGTGGGGTTGCGGGTGATGGAGAGGATGAGTTGGGTGCCATCTGCGTAGGAAAGGATAGTGATTCCGTGTGCTTGGAGGATGTTGGCTAGGGGGATCATGTAGATGTTGAAGAGTGTGGGGCTGAGGGAGGACCCTTGGGGGACCCTGCAGATGATCTTGGTAGTGGTGGAGTGGAAAGGTGAAAGGCGGACTCTCTGGGTCCGGTCGGTGAGGAAGGAGGTGAGCCAGTCTAAGGCTTTGTGGCGAATTCCTGTGTTGTGGAGGCGTGTGTGGTGGCAGATGGTGTCAAAGGCTGCGGAGAGGTCTAGGAGGATGAGTGCGACGGTCTCGCCTTTGTCGACTTTGGTCCTGATGTCATCAGTGCATGCGATGAGGGCGGTTTCCGTGATGTGGTTCTTGCGGAACCCGGAATGTGAGGGGTCAAGAGTGTTGTTTACTTCGAGGAAGTGGGATAGGCGGGCATTGACTATTTTCTTGGCAACCTTGGCGGGGAAAAGGAGGAGGGAGATGGGGCGATAGTTGGAGAGGATCTCCGGGTCGGCTTTGTTTTTTTTTGGCCAAGTCGAATTTACAGTTAAAACTGCACACACAGACACTGCAATGGCAGGTCTGAGACATGATTACAGAGCTACTTATGTGGGTGGCACAACCAGTGCTGCAGGCCCACTAGTAACATTTGATTTACAGGCCCTGGCACCTCTAGTGCACCTTACTAGGGACTTACTAGTAAATCAAATATGCCAATCATGGATAAGCCAATTACATACACATTTTGTAAAGGACCACTTGCACTTTAGCACTGGTTAGCAGTGGTACAGTGCCCAGAGTAACAAAAACAGTAAAATCAGAGTCCAGCAAACATCAACAACCTGGGGAACAGAGGCAAAAAGTTAAGGGAGTCCACACCAAGGATGAAAAGTCTAACAGTCAGCAATGAGGAGGTGTGGAGGGGGGTGCTCCATGTTTTGGCGGTGAGATGGGAGATGGAGGATTCTCTGGTGTGGAAGCAGCATGTGCAAGGGATCTGTGCAAGAACGTGGAGGTTCCTGCTGGGGCAGTGGAAGTGCAGGCACTGGTTCAAGTGGGTGGGTCCTAGGTAATAGAGGGCTTTGCAGGTGTTGGTCAAGAGCTTGATGTGGCATCTGTTTTGGACCAGGACCCACTGGAGGTCTTTTAGGTGATGGGTGATGTGGGTTATCTTGGGCAGGTTGAGGATCAGCCTGGCGGCTGCATTCTGGATCAATTGGAGCCATTGCATGAGTTTGGTGGTGGTGCCTGCATTGACCGTATTAAGGTAGTCCAGTCAGCTGGTTATGAATGCATGTGATACTGTCTTTCTTGTGTTGGTGGGGCACCACTTGAAGATTTTGTGGAACGTGTGGAACCAGTCTGAGGAGATGGCGTTGACCTAACGTTTCATGGAAAGCTCACTGTCTAGGTTGATGCTGAGGTTGCAGACGTGATATTTCGGCGTTGGGGTGGGTATACGTTCCGACAGCCACCAGGAGTTGTTCCAGAGGGCAGTGTGTTTGCCAAAGATGAGAACTTCTGTCTTGTTTATGTTACATTTTAGGCAGTTGTCTTTCATCTATGCTGAGAAGTTCCACATGCAGTTGTGGACGTTCGTCTTAGTTGAGGTGGAGATGGCTGAGAGCGATAGGACGAGCTGTGTGTAGTTGGGGTAGGAGATGATGTTGATGTCATGCAATCTGATGATGTCTGAAAGAGGTTTCATGTAGAGGCTGAAGAGTGCTGGGCTGAGAGATGAACCCTTGGGCATGCCGCAGATGATGTGCTTAGCTTGCAATGTGATGGGAAGGAGGAAGACTTTCTGAGTGTTCCCTGTAAGGCAGGAAGCCATTAATCTGAGCACATCATCAGTTATTCCAGTCTGGCACAGGCAATCAATGAGTGTATGATAGGAGACTGTGTCGAAGGAAGTAGAAAGGTCAAGCAGGATCAGGGCAGGGGATTGTTGTCTGTCGTGTGTGGCACGGATGTCATCTGCTGGAGTGATCAGAGCTGTCTAGATGCTGTGGTTGTTTCTAAACCCTGATTGGGAGGAGTCTAGAAGGTTGTTTTTCTACAGTATTCAGTGAGTTCGCAGTTGATGGCTTTCACTAGCAGACTTTGGAGGGGAAAGGGAGCAGCAAGATGGGTCTTTAGTTTAGGAGTTCAGAGAGGTTTGCCCAGGGTTTCTTGAGGAGGGGTCTGACCTCAGAACTTTTCTAGGCATCAGGAAAGGTGGCCGTGGTTAGTGAGCCATTGATGATGGTGGTGAGTTGGTGGCTGATCTCGCCTCTTCCGGGGTTGAAGAGTCGATGGGGCTAGGGGTAGGTGGGTGCTCGTGAGTAGATGGAGTTTATAAGGCTGGAAGTGTTCGATGAGCTGAGTTGTTTCCAGGTGGTGAGTGGGTGGTCGGTGGTGGCTGATTAGAGGCTGGGGGTGTTGGAGTTTGGGGATTCATGTTCATGTGGATGGTTGCTATCTTCTTGTGGAAATGGTTGGCAAGGATGTTGCAGAGCTCCTGTGAAATTGGACACCTAACCTGTCACTGCCTCTCCCTCTGTCACTGCTTCCTCCCCATTACTGTTTGCTACCCCTGCCACAGTCCCTTTTCCTCTCAGAGTTCTGTCTCTGTCCCTCTTCCCGGCCCACCTCCTGATGCTTATAAAAATGATAATGTGGAGGTCCTTGTATCTTATTCTTTGGGTGTAATCATTAAATAACCCCCACCAATGTTCGTATATACCTTTGTTAGTCTGCGAAGAGAGTTTAAAAGGAACAATAATTTACATCAATCTTTTTTTGATGACAACTCATTTGGCTTTTAGAATAGTCAGTAAGGAGGCTTTGAGTGAGATAAAGGGTTTTAGTAACAATTTAGTAAGTTCAAATTACGTTGTTCAGACAATATTAGTCTTCAGTCATCATTATTATAAATTCAAATAATCCATTATTCTGTATTTAAAAAAAAGGTAAAATACTAAATTAGTAAATATTAGAAACAACACTGATTTAACACAGCAAGTGTTTTCCATAGAGGCAGTTCCTTAATCCACATTCAGTATTTGGATGGCAATTTAAGTGAAAGTATAAGTGTCAGTTCAGAAACCTAATAAAGAGTTCCGATGGAGAGTAAATGCATAAGCATGAAACTTTTGCATGTAAGTCAAGAAAATGTCAAGCTGAAAAGTGTTCTAAGCTATAAACAGCAGACATCTTTTATAAGGTAAACATGAATAAATGGAAATCACTCATGAAGAGAGATAACTCTACAGACCCCTTTAAAGAGTTTGGAGTGCTCTTGCAATCAAAATGTCAGAGGGTTGGGAGAGAGAGTCTGAACCTACTATAAGAAAACAAGCTAATATAATTTCACAGGAACACAAATTTGAACATTTGGTTCATTCCCTGTTCTCAGTGTCCAAAAGGAGTTCTACAAACCCTGAGGTAAACTCCCTAGCTTCTCATCAATTCACAATGGCCCACAGAAATAAGTTCTATACAAGATACTTTGTCCACATCTTGTGGTTCGGACAGTTCTTCCCTTGAGTCATGCTATTTGCTATCTCCTTTTTTCCTGGTGAGAACCTCACTATCTATTGTACAAGAGAAAAAAACACAAGATACTTTGTCCACATCTTGTGGTTCGGACAGTTCTTCCCTTGAGTCATGCTACTTGCTATCTTCTTTTTTCCTGGTGAGAACCTCACTATCCATTGTATAAGAGAAAACAAGTGCCTATTCACTGAGAGAAGGCTTCTGAAAAGTTGAAACACCTGTCATGAAAGAGGAAAACATCTCATATGAAACAGCAGTTCAACATGAAAAAAGGCCTTTCAATATTAGTGTGTAAACTGTTTTACCCTTAGACCTTCTCCTTACTGTCAACCACCTTAGGTTTTGAAAACAATGTAAAACATGGCTTTTTATAACTTAATGTCAATGTAGCAACTACTATCACACACCTAAGTAAATCAAATAAATGGTTTGAGAGCATCTCAACTCCGTGATATCCCCTGGGGGTGAATGTTGCACTCTACAAATTCCATGAATAACTATGGCAGCAGTAGTTAGGCTAACTTCATTAAAACAATACCTACCCATTACAAACTTGCATTTATTAAATGTGTATTATTTTCCATAGATTTGTGCACTTTTCAACTAAATGTTAACAAACATGAGGAAATTTTGCTTCAGCAAAAGCCTGCTAGTTTTGGGTCAGGATCATTGAAAGGTGATTAACTCATCCCCACAACTATTGGCCTTCTTAGGCCCAGGCGATCTTGGAGATACAAGTTCAGTTCCTCTTCATGCAGGTTGAGAACCCAATTACATTTAAAATGTCTTATTATAGCCACACTAAGACCAGTATATAAATATTTAGTTGGTTCAACATCTGGACCAGATGATTCCTGACCTGGAGCATTATAGATATGGCAGGTGAGGGTCACTGTCAAGGACTGCTCTGTCTGCAATGCTTGCATGAAGGCACCACTGCTCCAAATGTCCAAACCTCAGTCCTCAGCACCCCCAGGCATTCTGTTCTCTCTTTGGCATCATATGCCAACAATAACTAATCAACTTATGGTGCCTGACTCCCATCAAACCAGCAGAGGGATCAGTTCCACGACATCTCTAGTGACCTGCCAGGCTTAAGCCAGACCCCCCTCCTCCCCATTCACAACTCATTATTGACCCTTTGACTCTTGCAAGACTTCAACAAATCTTCATGATCCTGGTGGTCAGGTGGTCATCTTCGGTGCAGTGGCATTTAAACCAAACACAGGATGTATCCATATGCTCATGTTCCTTTCTGGTTGTGATGGAGGTGGTCACCTACCTGATTTAGTTTGTTTCTTGTACAGTCTTACTGTAACCATGGATTCCTGACTTCAGTGACCCATGTCAGAGTCCTCTGCTACATTCATGAACTACAGAGTGAGAACTTCACTTCTCTCTTTTTCCAGAAAGCTTACAAAACAAGAGACATCAGACACTGAATCAGTTAAAGGATAGTGCAACTCCTGCATGCAGAAAAAAAACACATAAAGATGCTTTGCTTGCTGTGCGGCTCTCTCCTCCATTGACGTCATAGTAACACCCACAGGAAGAGAACGTCACACAATCTAAAGCCTCCAGATTTTACAGCTTCAATAAGCATTGTTTGCTCTCACTGTCCTGAATCTGACAGCCTTAGTTCTGCATGCTCTGCAACATATTTTGATGATAACTTATGAAGTTTGTTTATCTTTTTTAGTTTTTGAAAACTAGCCTGCACATTTGAAAGTCAAAGCAAGTAAGCATGAAATATTACAACTGCGCATGGAAAGAACTGTAATAAAAGAACACTGTTACAGAGCAGCAAAAGAAAGAAAATACATTCCGAAACACAGTGCAAATAAAATCTGTTTAAATGGAAGAAACACAAACTGCTTATATTACTTTATGTTTATGGTCTCAAACTAAAGACATTGAAATTAAATACTTCTTTCAAAATTGTTTAGCATTCGACACGGTTTATGGAAATATGATCAGTATTAGTACAATTTACTTGATAAAGCATGGTGACATTTTTCACATCAAATGTAGAACAAACATAATACCTACTTTGGTTACACACTCTGGAGGTTTATAAGGATTTTTAAAAGACAACTTATATAGAATTACTTTTAGGGTTGACAAGGAACATTTCAGCTAATGGCTGTATTTTGATGAATATCTTCATTCTTACAAACAGTATTTCTTAGTGATGAAGGTAACAGTCGGAACCAACAGAAAGTAATCTGTACTGCACTCTAATGTAAGGTAGAGCTGACAGGCTTTAACCTACAATACATGCCCCTTGAAATGTGCGCTTTTGAGAAAATCCTTCTTTTTACTCTGAGGACTCCTATTTTTTGACTGATGCTCGTGGGTACTGGCTCCAATTTTGCCCTGGGCTCTGCTAACTAGGTCCAGGGCTAGTGCTCTGATTAAAAGGTATATAGTAACTAGTGATCGGTGTAATTGCAATTGGTTCTGACAATCTATGTGTAAGACCCTAGTATATGGTAGGGCATGCAGGTTTAGAGGCTCCAGTGGATTGAATGCACTTAAATGTGCACTGCCGTGGTTCCTGCTGTCATTTTAAAGCCAGCCCTGCCTTGCACACTGGTTTTAAACTAAAACTAAGTCCAAATTTGACTTTGGAATTTAAAGTACTTCCAAAGCACAAAACTACCTTTTAATCACATATGGGTCACCACTAAGAGGTGCCCTAGGTGCCCCAAGAGTAGGGTGCCTGTAATTAAAAGCAGGACATTATATATTATGTTTTATATGCCCTGGTGAGGGAAAAACTGCCAATGTATTTTCCTCATTGTGGTGCTGTTCTCTCCATAGGCTAACAAGGGAAGCCTATATTAAACCTTAATAAAGTCTAACGTCTTACAGGAATGAGCTAGGTAACTCAAAGTATCAAAAAAATAGTTACAAAACATCCATCAACTTGCACGGTTAGATTTATCATCACTATCACAGGAAATTAGATTTAGAACTGCTTTTCTAAAGTTAGCTAAGACAGCCCAGTAGAAGCCACTTCTGATTGGTCAGCCTTTGTCAGGCTGAGCCAAGCTGCTCTAATGAGGTGTAAAGTGGCCTGGGCTGCAACAATATAGATATCCAGTGGGAGGAGATCTGCTGCCTGCAAATGTCAGGACAAAAAGCAGGGTGGGTAGCCAAACTGGTCTTCAAAGGGAGGAAGACAGCTAGTAGAAGACCCAGGCCCACCCCCACTTCCTGCAACCCCAGCCAGATGGGACCCCCTGTAATTGAATTAGGAGAGGGGCTGGAAGGGAAGTATAGGGAAAAGTTAGCCTCACCTGTGGCTTGGGTTAACCAGACCTGAACTTCTAGGAGAGATTTTCTCCATTTTGATTTTTGATACAAAAATGGATTCTGGGACTCAAATATGCCCCACTTCCCAGGAAATGGTCATTGCAGAGGGTGGCTACTCGAAACCCATTTGTTGGGGTGCCCTCTTCCTTGCCAGCCCAGAATGAGGAATAAATGTGGGTGAGTTGCACAGCTTCTTAGATTCCTGCTATAAGAAATCTGAAGATGAAGGACTGCTCTGCTGAATCTCTGGTCTGCACCAAGAGATAACTCCACTCACAAGGGCTACACCTGCTGCACACTCTGGGCTTCACAAAAGAGGGCTCTGAAAGCAACAGGTAGAAAAGAGCTACAAGACGACTCATGCATCAACTCCTTCAAGGACAAACCCAGCTGACCAGCTCATGTCGACGCTGAAGTATATAATGGGTGCATTGTGGGAATTGTAGTCCCAAACCTCCAAGAGGAAACTCAGAGCTTCTGGATCCTTGGTTAGTGTTGAGGACTGTCATAGACCCAAAAGAAACCTTCTGGAAGAAGATCCACAAATTTGGAAATATTTCGACAACTTTTGTCAAAAACCTCTAGAAGGAGACTGACTCATTGTTTAGAGTCAAACTGGTGACATTGAACCGCAGCTCAGCCTGACTTCCAGGTTTCCCCACTGAAAGCTCTGGAGTTCTTTGGCATTGATGTCAAAGACAAGGACCTTCAGGACTTACCAAGACATCACACTGAAGCAAGCCATCGTTGTCAAACTGAAAGCCAGATTGTTGAGGAAGCCATCTCAACTTTGAAAGAAAAACCTCCAAAAAAGTGACTATGTGTGAAGGTAAAATCTTGACCAACCCCAACCACTCCTATCCGACCTGTGCTCCATCATGATTGGGCTGAAACTTAGACTTGGTCCTGGTCCAGTTTGACCAGATAGCCGCGGTTGGCTCTTTTCACTTTTAGGCCCTGGAAAGGACATTTTTTATTCAATTTTTTTTACATTCATAACTCCGGTTTCCTACATTGAGTGTTTTAAAGATACAAAAATCTTCTATTTTGATAAATCAATGTTAGATTTTTATTACTTGTTGTCTTATTTACTTTTTGGTGATATTAAATGCTTTACACATCTGTCCCCTAAGTTAAGCCTCATTGTTTGTCAGCCAATCTAACAAGGATTGAGAAAACAGTAATTTCTTGAGACTAGAAGGGGTCATAATTGTGATTGTGGTGTTATTACTAGCTTTAGGTACCTACCTGCACCTACTAACAAACTACTTTCTAACAGGGCACTAAAAGCTCCTCTCTCCAATAAAGCGAAACTGAATGAAAGGTTTCACAGTAAAACATCAAAAGACTGCTGGTGTTTGCATGCACACATTTTGATGACTTAAAAACCTAATGCTATAATAAGTGAAAAGCACAAATATAAATGGCATCTAGTCACGCCCTCTGTCCTTGGAATAGTGTCACTAAATTTCATATTGAAAACTTAAAGCAAGGTACAAATACGCAGACTAAAGAAGTGGGTATGATAGTTCTGAATAATATCCTGACTGCCAACTTGTCTATGTCAAGAAAAAAAGAGCCTCTCTTACAGTTTACATATACAATCAGAGGCTGATTTTGCTCAGTTTTGGGCTTACTAGTGTGATGCAGATAATTCAGAACAAAAGTGAAACCATGGCAACAGCTTTATGCCGAAAAGTGCCAGTGCATTTTACCAGCTGCACTAACTTCATAACTCTGGGGGGTCTCTTCTGATCTGATCTGAGGTGTTTATAAATTGAGGAGAGCCAGTTTATGATCCAACTGTTTAAGAGTGACTGTGACATGTCCTCACCACTCACCTCTCTGCCTTTCTTGGAGGATTGTATACTATGGCCTTGATTTAAGAAAAGTGGAGCTGCACTGGGTGCAGTGCCACTTTTCGTGTGCTCCCTAAAGCCACCATGTGTTCACCATATCTAAAATACGGCGTACTATGGCAGTAGTTAGGGGAGCTAGCGTCAACATTTTTGATGCTAGTTTAGACCTTTGATGCTAATCCTGCAAAGCCCATTGAGGCCCATTGAAAACTATGGCATGCCTCCTGGCATTAAAAGTGCTGAAATAAGTGACACAAATAAATATTTTAGATTTCTTTGTGCCATTTCTTCGACCACCCTAATGGGGGAATGCCCACTTTGAATTTATTATGTCTGTCACAGGCATAATGTAGTGCAAAGGGTTACAAAGTGGCACAATTCATGCATTTCATGACTTTGTAAATTTGGTGTGGTGAGTTTGGCCTCGTTGAGCCACATTAGGGTAAAAAAATGATTCTAATGTAGCGCAAGGAGGCATTAGGGGCTCTTAAATCAGCCCCTATGTGTCTTATAAAACTAGAAGATCAACCTTCCAAGGAAAAGACTTGCCATTTTTAT
This sequence comes from Pleurodeles waltl, assembly GCF_031143425.1. Taxonomy (NCBI): domain Eukaryota; kingdom Metazoa; phylum Chordata; class Amphibia; order Caudata; family Salamandridae; genus Pleurodeles; species Pleurodeles waltl. The sequence goes on along the minus strand of NC_090437.1, from coordinate 807,421,934 downwards.
GTTTAGCATCAGACTTTAATGTAATGAAATTATGTTTCTAGTACCATAGGTAATCAGGTTTCCTAATTTGAATGTGTGGTGAGTATTATACAGAGGCGGCCCCTCCACTGTGGCTGCTCAAAGCAGAAAAATAAAGGGGATCATAAAATTATTTTATTATCTCTTTATTTTTCCTCTTTCTTTGGGTAGTGCGTGTCAAGCTTCCTCCACGTCAACAAGTGGAGGAGGAGTAGTGGTGCACTTCTAAGTGTGCAAGTCAGTTTGGATGGCTGGCTGAGACCGGCCAAACTGACATGCACATATAGAAACTCTCCACCCAGCTGTATTTTACAGCTGGGTGGAGACCAAGTGCAGTGCCCCAATCCCTCCCTAAGCAGGATTTCTGCCCACTCAGGACAATCAGGGCACTTCTTTTATGGTGTGTAACAGCATGAGAGAAGCATTGGGGTTGGTTGTGGAGGGAGGAAGACAAGAGGCAGCCTGGAGCCGGAGTGGCAGATGACGGAGGGACAGGTCAGTTTTTTTTTTTTTTTACTGTCCCCCCTCCCTGCACCTCCAGATCTGCACGCTGACGCCACCCCTCACTGGCAGCAGCCATGACTGGTATTATAGGTAATTACATTGACATTAAATCAGCAAAACTATTGGGCGGAGGAAGCTGATCCCTTTCCCCACTCGTAGCCCATTGTTGAGTTATAAAATAATAAAAATAGCACAAGAGAGAGGGATGGCCAGCTATGGCTTATCATTCCTGTGCAGTCGGTGTTTTTTTATTTTTTTATTTTGCCCCACTGAGCCCGAAAAGCATGCAAACTCACTGAAGGTTTGCCTGTTGAAACGGACTGAGACACCAGGGAGGTGTTCTCATAATGACGAGCACCCAAAGTGCACTTCTCTTGTGAGAATGTCTACTGTACTCTTTATTGGGGGCTTTCTTTCAGGAAAAGTGTCAGGAGGGTGATTATTAGTGAAGGACATGGGCCTTTTTACCTGCCTCCTTTAGGAGGACCTGTTTACATCCTTCCTCCATTCAAAACGTTCGGCCAGTTTCCGTTGACTAGACATTTCTCTTTCATACAATTGGGATATGTGAAAAAGGAGAAGCATCCTTTGGACCATTTTGGTTTTCTGGTGAGTATCTATCAATGCATGGCTACTCAACACTCTGCTGACCTGGCGACCTGTCCTTTTTCATCTTCCTCATAACAGAGTATGGAGTGATAATGAAAGACAGATATAAGTCTCCTTCTGTAAAGACGATCTCAGTGCTGATGCCAGAAGACTCTCACTCCATCCCTCCTTTTCTGCCTGGTGTTCACTCACAAAGGATATGGCACTGTGTCCTGGTCTAATGGTCATCTGGTCATGGCCAGTATAAATGATCCAAACAGACGCTTTTATTGTCCATGGCCTTGGGATAATCCTGTTATACTTGGAACTGACCTTCGAATCTCTGAAGAGTTCACAAAATGTAAACCATTCAAGAGAGCTGATTTGTCAGCACTCATAATAAATGTTAGTCAGACTGAAGCCATAATATTAGAGAATCTGTCATTACTAAGGATGGACCTGTGCACCAGTACAGCTAACTTTCTGACCGTTGTCCCCTTCCAGGCGAGGACTAAGTCCGATCCAAGAATACTGCTGAAAGCATTAACGGACTGCCTTGCAAGGAAAATAATTCTTTTAGATGTGAGAGAGAATGCTGGCCTGCACCCAGCAAAAGAATGCCCAAAAGCACAGCTGCCAATGAAGACGTGAAGTGGTCAGTGTGAGGTCTGCATTACTCAGGAACATAAAATCAACCAGCTGCTATGCAGAGCAAGAAACAGCAGCCTGTACTGGTACCACCCATGGCCAATGGTAAGAGGTTTCACCTCTAGCATGCGATTGGTCAGGATGCTTGTCAATGACCCACTTGTGCTGTAGGGTAATCTGTGAGCGACCTTCAATTACCTACACTGTGCCATGGGGAAACCCTCCGTACTCCCCATGGCCTGGGGTGATTGGAGAGGTAGTTGACAGTGAAGCCAGCAATGAGGAACCAGCACTTAGTCTAGCCTGTAGCCAGTTCCTGGACAAATGAAAGCAGTGTATAATAAAAAGTTAACTGACAGCTCTGGTTATAGTTCTGGCTATAGTACTTCAAACTAATTGTACCTATACACAGGGGAATCTAGTGTATGTTCAATAGAACCTGCTGGAGTTTCCCATCATAGCTCTTGACCTTGTGGATTTCCATGGATTGCACTGGGAATGCCATGTTTCCCTCTTCCTCCTAATTTTGGCTGTTTAAATTGCCAGATTTGGGTTGGGCCATTTTGGACTGAGTGGTTTCATAACAGGTGCCGCTAAACCCCTTAACAGATGCATACATATTTGCATGATAAGCAGAAAGATACATTTCTTTTTGAGTAGAAACATTTCTATAAAAAAAAAAACACATTGAACCAATTTTCCTCTAGCAGTGGTCCCAAAATATGGAATTCCATTCCACTGGCAGTAGGAACCAACCCCTATCACACCTGTTAGAAATGGGGTCTTTGGTTGACAATCAGGTTACTCCCTGTTCAAGCAAGGACCCTCACTCTAGTCAGGGTAAAAGAGAATCACCCTCAGCTAACCCCTGCTTACCCCCTTGGTAGCTTGGCAGAGCAGTAGGCTTAACTTCAGAGTGCTAGGTGTAAAGTATTTGTACCAACACACACAGTAACTTAATGAAAACACTACAAAATGACACAACACAGGTTTAGTAAAACAGGAAATATTTATCTAAATAAAACAAGACTAAAACGACAAAAATCTACCATACACAAGTCAAGTTTTCAATTAAAAATCAAAAAGAGTCTTTAAGTAGTTTTAAATACACACTAGCGCTGCTAGGGTGAAAATGTACCTTGTGCGCATCAAAAATAACCCCACACGGGAGGGTGTGCGTCAAAAATAACTCCGCACGGTGGTACGCGAGTCGAAAATCCAGCCGCACGATGATCTGAAAATCCCGCAGTGCAGGTGGTGATCTCCCAGCCTCCGTCAGCGATGCTGCGCGTTGTTTCTCCTGCTCCGTGCGTTGATTCTCCAGTCGCGTTTCCTGCGAGCATCGTTTCTCAGCTGCAGAGCCAGCGTTACGTCGTATTTCTCAGCCGCAGATCAGATTCGCGTCAATCGTTTCCCCGCACGGCGCTCTGTGCATGGATTTTCTTGTCTTTAGGCTGCCAGCTTCTCCTTTCAGGGTCCCAGGAACTGGATGTGCACCACAGGGCAGAGTAGGAGTCTCTCCAGAGGCTCCAGGTGCTGGCAGAGAGAAGTCTTTGCTGTCCCTGAGACTTCAAACAACAGAAGTCAAGCTCTAGATCAAGCCCTTGGAGTTTTCTTCTCAAGATGGAAGGCACACAAAGTCCAGTCTTTGCCCTCTTACTCTGGCAGATGCAGCAACTGCAGGATAGCTCCACAAAGCACAGTCACAGGCAGGGCAGCTCTTCTTCCTCAGCTATTCAGCTCTTCTCCAGGTAGAGGTTCCTCTTGGTTCCAGAAGTGTTTCTAAAGTCTGTGGTTTTGGGTGCCCTTCTTATACCCAATTTCTCCTTTGAAGTAGGCCTACTTCAAAGTAAAGTCTCTTTGGAATGTGAAATCCTGCCTTGCCCAGGCCCCAGACACTCACCAGGGGGTTGGAGACTGCATTGTGTGATTGCAGGCACAGCACTTTCAGGTGTGAATGACCACTCCTCCCCTCCCTCCTAGCACACATGGTTCATCAGGATATGCAGGCTACACCCCAGCTCCCTTTGTGTCACTGTCTAGTGTGAGGTGCAACCAGCCCAACTGTCAAACTGACCCAGACAGGGAATCCACAAACAGGCAGAGTCACAGAAATGGTATAAGCAAGAAAATGCTCACTTTCTAAAAGTGGCATTTTCAAACACACAATCTCAAAATCAACTTTACTAAAAGATGTATTTTTAAATTGTGAGCTCAGAGACCCCAAACTCCACATGTCCATCCGCTCCCAAAGGGAATCTACACTTTAATCAGATTTAAAGGTAGCCCCCATGTTAACCTATGAGAGGGACAGGCCTTGCAACAGTGAAAAACAAATTTAGCAATATTTCGCTGTCAGGACATATAAAACACATTACTATATGTCCTACCTTAACCATACACTGCACCCTGCCCTTGGAGCTACCTAGGGCCTACCTTAGGGGTGTCTTACATGTAAGAAAAGGGAAGGTTTAGGCCTGGCAAGTGGGTACACTTGCCAAGTCGAATTTACAGTTAAAATTGCACACACAGACACTGCAGTGGCAGGTCTGAGACATGATTACAGAGCTACTTATGTGGGTGGAACAACCAGTGCTGCAGGCCCACTAGTAGCATTTGATTTACAGGGCCTGGGCACCTCTAGTGCACTGTACTAGGGACTTACTAATAAATCAAATATGCCAATCATGGATAAACCAATCACATACACATTCTGTAAAGGAGTACTTGCACTTTAACACTGGTTAGCAGTGGTAAAGTGCCCAGAGTAACAAAAACAGTAAAATCAGAGTCCAGCCCACTTCAACAACCTGGGGAACAGAGGCAAAAAGTTAAGGGAGACCACGCCAAGAATGAAAAGTCTAACAACACCTCATTCTAAAAAGAACTCCAACAATTCCTCTCAACTTAATTTCTCCATTCTTGAACCATCAAATGTCGAACACCATCTTGGACGTCAGCCCTCTGAATGTATAATGTTTATTTTATATTTTATAATCTTTCTTTTGTGCTCAATGATTGTAAAACACTCTGATACCCTGTTTGGGACCTGGTTTCCGCTATATATAAATCCAAATAAATAAATAGACTTTAACATAAGAAGAAAAAATAGAACCTAGTCCTCAGCTCTGCAGTACAATCTGGAAGCAGCTTCTGACTGAGAATGAGATTAGGAGTTTAGATTTTCTGTGGGATTCCATATTTTTTATGTGGAATTTAGTTTTGTTTGTATTAAAGTTCATGTTTTTAAACAAAAAGCAAATCACTTACTAGGCATTAAATTATTAAGGGATATTGGCCCTCATTACAACCCTGACGGTCGGTGTTAAAGCGGCGGTAATACCGCAAACAGGCCGACATGAAAAAAAATGGGATTACGACCGTGGCGGAAACCGCCAACATAGACAGCCACTTTAACACTCGGACCGCCACGGCGGTACAAACAAACATCACTGGGGACACTGCCAACAGACAGGCGGAAGACAATGTACCGCCCACCCTATCACAACACGGCTATCCGCCACCTTTTCCGGGACTGAACCAATCTGAATAAAAACACAGTGGAAACAGTACACAGAAGGGAAAACACTCACCTCTCCACATCCCACGAGGAACCAGGATGCCATGGAGCCAGAACAGCATATCCTGCCGGCGATGGTCTTCCTGCTCCTCTATCAGGAGCTCCAATGACGGCGTCAACGACAACGGTGAGTACTGTATCTACAACACAGGGGAGAGGGGAGGGAAAAGAGAGTGACACACACACACGCAACACACAACACCCCCACCCACAACACCATCCACACGAATACATGCTGCAACATTACATATACACCACCCCACCCCCCCTTGAATAATGCAAGGACAAAGGGAAATGATTTGAATGATTGTAATAAAAAAAAATCCATCAGTCAAAACTCAAAATCCAGTATATACAATTATGTACACCAACTACACAAGTCCGGATAGTGCACCAATCATTGTCCGTGAACCACTGGGTCCAAAATGCATGGGCGAGACCCACACTAGATACCTGACTCCAAACGGAGAGAACACTGCAGTTGCATCACATAGAAAATATACAGGTACCTCAGGGGGAGAGGGACGCCACTGCTCCATGAGGGGGCAACATGCCCATTGATGTGTTAACGCGTCCCTTTATGCCAATTTTATACACATTAGGACTCGTTTTAGGCCAATGAATCTTTCGACCCATTGGTGAGACACCGTAGGACAAGATAACTGATTAATATGTCGAGTAGAATGTCAATAATATCACCAATATTTATCACCACAATATACTTTACTTTGGATAAAGACATTGATCAAACCGTCGGCGCAACCATGACCTTTCAGCCATGAATAACCACACCCTTTGATAGAATTTTATGAATTTTATTCCCTATTTGTTACAATTTATTAGTAGAAGCGTCAATCTCAAACCAAAACTTAAGAACATAACCACAATATGGCAACTATAATAAGATTTAATTAGTGCAAGAGTCACGAACATTAGAGTATAACATATACTGGGTTACACCTTATGTCAATTTTTTCACAGATGATTCAGTAATGCAATGGTATCGTATTTACAACTGTCTCTGGTTTTGGATGCAATGAGCAAATCATCAATGTACTGCACAAGAGTTGAACTGAATTAAAAGGCAGCACCAGTGGCTCCAAATCCTTCTTCAATATCTGATTGAAGATGGACGGTGACTCAGAGAACCCTTGAGGAATTCTACACCAACTGTACACCTTATCCAGGAATTTGAAACTGAACAAAAATTGGCTGTCCTCATGAAGAGGTATCGAAAAGAAGGCTTGTGATAGGTCTACTAAACCATTCAGCATCACAGGGGACCTGAAACATTATTACTGCTGGGTTTGGGTCCCACAGGGCAACATTTTATCACAATTTCATTTATTTTCCTCAAATCCTGTACAATGCGGACCTTTCCACAGGGTTTCTTCAAACCCATTATTGGAGAGTTACATGGGCTGCTCAAAACTTCCTTCAAAACCCCTTGTCTGAGAAAATCTGCAATTATTTGTGACACTTCGATGAGAACGTCCTGTGTCATGTGGTACTGTGGTACTTGAGGGAATACTGCATCTGGCTTTATTTGGACTTTGACTGGTTCTACCCCCTTTATTAATCCTACTTCTTTTCCAGTCAGATCCCACACTTTCTCTGTTACTGTCCCCTGTAACTCAACAGGTAAGTCAATCAAGGTAAGCATTTGGAACAAGGTAATTAAAGGGTAATCTTCATTAGCTGTTCCTGTGTCATCTTCTGAGAATTGCCCTTCGTCTCCCTCATCGTCACTATTTGTTTGTACTTCAATTCCATTTTTGGAAAAGGTAATTGAACATTTTGTCTTGCACAGTAAGTCTCTCCCCAGTAGGGATACCGGACTTGAATCACAGACTACAAACCTGTGCAGTCCCTGAAAGTTACCAATCTCAACCTGCACTGGATCCGTAACCGGATTTGTCAAATACTGGTTTGCCACTCCGACCACTCTTATGGTACGCCCTGAAAGAGGCAATCTCGGGACCTCTGCACTTCTAACTGTGGAACGTGTAGCTCCTGTATCCACCAGGAACAAAACCTTGTAGCCCATCACCTTCCCTTCTACATATGGACCCCTCTGATCCACCTCTAGGGACGCTGCAAGCCTACACTCTTCACTGTCTGAACTATCATCTGACCATTCCCCATTCATGCTGTTTTCACCTCGTAATGGGAACTGTTGTACTGTATTATTTTGACTCATTACTTGACCTGTGACCTGCTGGGGAACCATCACCTGTTGCTGTCCCATCAGAGCCATTGGTAATTGCATTTGAAGTCTAGGCACCATGGGAATCTGCTGTTGTACTGGTTGCAATTGCACTGACTTAAAACATGGCATTTGCATTTGTTGCATGGGCTGTACCCCTTGTACTAAAATGTTCTGAGAATTCGGGTTTTGATGTCTCATTTTCGGACCTCGTACATTTTGTAACGCACCAACGTTAACGCCCTGCTGAACAGCACCATCCTGCACCTTATTCCGTCCTTCCCGTTTCCAATGCCCCACGCCCCCGTACGCGTGACATGGTGACATCTTTTTCGCCCCTTGAACATCATTTTGAATCACAACAGTATTCATGTCTGAACCACGGTTCACAAACCCTCGACCCCGCCTTTTCGGTTAGGTCTGAAACACACCGTTCATTTGCGGTTGCTGCTGTATCATCTGTTGAACTCCATTTCCTTGAATTCCTGCCTGTGCTGCCCTTATCTGCATCACCATCACCTTTTCTTTCAACTTTTTCTGTTTTAACTCAATCTCATCACTACAGTACTTTGCATACTGCAACACCTCATCAATCGGTTTAGCTTGCCAGCAAATCAAATGATTCTTAATCATCTGGCTAACCTCTGGTCGCAACCCTTCAACAAATCTAAACACAAGATGGTTCATATCCTTTGGTTCAATAGTTTCAGTACCACTATATTGTTTGAATGCCTTTAACAATCTTTCGTAGTAGGCATGTATTGATTCCTTAACCTCTTGAGAGGTCCGGTCGATTTTCTGCCAATCAGTCACTTTCGGCGACACCTTTTGTTTCAAAAACTCAATCACCTTATGATAATACTTCATCACCTCTTCAGAGGGTGCCCCGGTGACCTTATCCCTTGCCGGTTCCTTTGTTGGCCAATCAACTCCTCTCTTACACTCAAGCCACAAATCAGGCGGAACAATGATCTCAAACAAGGTATTCAGGTCTTCCCATAGACATTTCGCAAGTTTCACGAACCTATCTGTCTGCTGATACCACTCAATCGGTTTCTCTCTCAATCTGGGATGATCGTTAGTAAAGGATAGAATATCTCCTCTGATCCATGGCACATGAACTAAGACACCACCAGCTGTTTCTCTCATAGGTAATATTTTTACTGATTCCAAATCAGGTGAAGCCTTAGCTTGATTAGACCCTGGACTGTCTCCCTTTCCCTTATCTCTTTTCTTTGCCCATCTGCCTTCCCATTTCTCCAGAGCACCCCAAATTTGCGCGCTTTGCAATAGTTCTCTCAAATGTGCTTTCATTCCTGCAGGTCTAATCTATAACTCCTTTTCAAATGTTTAGTGTTTCCGATATCAATGTTATATTTACCCGCCAGGTTTGCTAATCTCTGATGCACCTCGCCTACTTCTTTAGTAATTTTAGGACATAGATATCTAAATTCTGCCTCTGTATATGACTCCAGTCTGTTTACTCCCATTGTACCTTCCACTAACTCAGCCGCTTCTGCCCCTAGTCTTACAAAGTTCAGGTATTCGTCTTGTTTTTCTTTTTCTGGTTCGGCTGTAATTACTGCAGTCTTTTGTGAAGTTTAAGTCTTTTCTAACCATTCGTTTAACTGTTGGACTATAAAACCCTGCAACAAAATGTTCCCTGCATGCATCATTGGGGAATGCAAAGTGTTTATACTCATTGTCTGTGGAGTTAAAACTCCTAACCCTGCTTGACGCATTGCTTCAATGGGTGCTCCCACTGGACTAAGGTCCATTAAAGACCTCGGTTGTTCAACTGCTTGTTCTCCTGGGGCCATAATCTGGGGGGTTCCTATAGACCCTCCTCTTCTTGCATCTTGAGTCATCACTCCCTGATCATATACACCAGGTTTACCCTGTGCATACAATGGCACTGGTGGACCGACAGTAATTGGTAATGATATGGCGGCAGGTGTCTGACCCGTACCTAAACTGCGTGGAGCAGCGACTCCATAAGTCTGCTCTAATGTACCTGGGACTGGTATTAATGGTGGACCAGTTACTGAATTGTACCCTGGCATTAGTTGTGGTTGCGGCTGGGACACTAATTTCGGAGTTGATTCAATCTGTATTAGCTTTGGCTTTGTATATATTGGGTCTGGCGGTACTATCAGATTTGTAGTAGTTTCAAGCACTGGGACGTCTGGGTAGATTCTCTGTATCTGCGGTGGAGGCTGCAACTGTATCGGTATGTCGGGAGCAGTGGGTATACTGACACCATTCTGTAACGAAGTCATATCACTAGTCTGTGCCGTATCAGCAGCTCCCTTTTCCTGCGCCTGGTTCCCAGGATCCATGCTAGTGCTTGGGACACTATCGCTCACCGCTTAAGGTGGCGGACGATCATGTAATAATCTGTCCATAAATTCCTCATCATCTGAATCATCTTCCTCTTCCCAAGATCTTTTATTTTCTTTAGATTTGCCTGAGTCTTTGTCTGTTTTGCATGAGTCTCTCTTTCCCTGTGTTTCTTCCCCTTGTGCTATTGCTGGGAACAGTTTTATTCCATCAACTATTCCCCTTCTCCACATTTTACTCTCATCATCCCACCTAGCTTCCGCATAAGATTTCTCTGCCTTTCGCAATCTTTTCTGAAATTTCTCTTGCTTTTGTTTAAGAGCCATCAGAACCCAAACCGCTAACGCCTCATATTGTGCTGGCCTCGGAGGTGGTTTCTGTTCACTTAACATCCACCTCAATCGTGCAAGGATCCTCGTATTGAATGTTCCATATTCTGGAAACGCTAAACATCCCTCTTTCTCTGTTAGTTTGCGCCACTGTTTCATCCATAAACAAGGAGCTACACCCTTTTCTTCCATAACTATATAAGCTGGGGTACCTTCGGGTGGTGTAGGCTCCCCATCAGTCGCTATGATATATGTATCTCCCTTCAAAGCGCTCTTGAATGCTTTAACAAAATTCATTTTCGCGATTTTCTTTTGTTCTGTATTTTAATCAGAATTGACTTAGTTCCCAGGACACTCTTCACCCGCCTTTCTCAACCTATTGCCTCTCACGGACTGCAGCCAATCCGTGCGTGACCCCTCTCGACAACTGACCTATCTCAGCGCGGCACCACTGACGTCACACTTCACATACACACTGCGGCTGACAAAGTCTTGCGGCTTGTCCACTCCTCACTGAACCCATACAAACCCACACAAACTAATGCAAATTATTGCGAGCACCTTAAATGACAACACAAATCTGGCGGTTTACTACAGGAAGGGTAACACATTTGCTTCAGAACTTTCCAGAGATTTCACTTGAAGCCTCGGCCGCTACTTTCTCCTTATCAGTTCCCGCATACGCAAGCAGAATTCGACCCGCAAATCCTACTCTCGACTTGTCAATGACTCCTTCTAGTGCACTTTAGAATTTGTCAAATCTCCATTGAAGGTTTCATACGCACATTACAACTCAAACTTGACTTGTCAACCACGCCCGATTGATCTATTAAACCACACAGATTACAACATAAACCATACTTGTCTTCATACTCCGGAGTCTTTGACCTCGACAGGCCCGTACACAACAACCAACCACATGGATAATTTTTTAGCGTTAAGCGCCACACTCACATGAAGTACGCTGACTTCCCTACTCTCATACCGCGGAGTACGCCCACTCCCACTAAACAACACTTAATTTGGCCTAATACACACAAATCTTCACAATCTTCTGCAAAAGGCATAAGCTAAGCAAGCGCAAAAACCCTAAACCACATACATTATGGCTCCGAGAACATTCCCAACTCACTTAGGCGGGCTCCGAGATCCCGGGAAAGTCATGGTGAATTTAGAAACCCATCATAACTCCAATTTGCATTGACACAGAAAAACAAGTTAAACAATGAATCTCCGTCCTAGGGCCCCCAAGGGCCAAACCGTCGCTCTGCTACCAGAACTGTTAACGCGTCGCTTTATGCCAATTTTATACACATTAGGACTTGTTTTAGGCCAATGAATCTTTTGACCCAGTGGTGAGACACCGTAGGACAAGATAACTGATTAATATGTCGAGTAGAATGTCAATAATATCACCAATATTTATCACCACAATATACTTTACTTTGGATAAAGACATTGATCAAACCATCGGCGCAACCATGACCTTTCAGCCATGAATAACCACACCCTTTGATAGAATGTTATGAATTTCATTCCCTATTGGTTACAATCTATTAGTAGAAGCGTCAATCTCAAACCAAAACTTAAGAACATAACCACAATATGTCAACTATAATAAGATTTCATTAGTGCAAGAGTCACGAACATTAGAGTATAACATATCGTAAACATAGACTAGAACACAGAGAATATAATGCAGTCTCAGTTCAGCATAGCGCAACGTCCGTTTCGTCTTTAAGTGTCAGTCAGGTGATTTCCTAATCTAACCACTAATTAGCATCAGCATGTTGGACTTCATGCAAATAATTTAGAACACCAATTTAGAAAAACATCTAGCTATGGCCTCTATTCAAAAATAGAGCAGTTGGTACCTAGAAGAAAAGCAAACAGACAAATTGTAATTTACATTGTCATAATTACCCTCCAGTAATAGGTCAGCACACAGGATCAGTCTTCGTCTTCAGGACATCGGTCAGATCGCCTTCAGTCTGGCTTCATCAAAGAGACAGGGGACACTTCCTTCATAAGGAGGAGAAATGTAAGGGCAGTCAATGGGCAATGATAATTCATATTAAGTCTCCAATCACCAGAGTGACAGAGTTTCTGGATGAAATCGATAGCATTCCCTACCTAGTTCTAACGTCCCTTCTGTGATATGAGTTTTTATCCCTTTTCGTAACCCCTTCCCCCAAAATTCTATTGGATATTTGCTATACCCCACTATCTTTAACCTATCAAATTATACATTAGGCAATCCCAATTGTCACCCCACGATAATTTACAACACTTTGATTGGTCTTCATAATTGACGTCTTCGGAGGTGGCACATCCGGAATTAGTTCATCATTTTTGGCACGTTGCTCAGGTCACAAGTTCTTCGGTCCGCGGTTAAATGTCCTTGAATATTTCTTTTAGTCTATTTTGTTGCAAATAGTATAATAATCCATACAGAAGCAGCTAGCATTCGGTTGGGAACAAACCTTTATAGTTACATGGAACGAAGAAAAGAACAAATGCAGGGTCATGGCCCTTTGTGAGTCAGCACACTGAAAAACAGAGAATAATGCTTTAATATGAGAGCTAGGCAGCTAAATCCGCAGCTAACGCTAACTTAAGGCCTATGGGTTTAATGCAATATTGTAAACGCCAATATAAGCTCGATTAATTATGATGCGAACAATCATTTTCATAACTAACATTAGTTCGTACACACACACAATGGTATTTCTATGTTTCATTGACATAATTCGAATGCACATTAAGCAAATTATTATTCATTGTCATTTTCTATGCGGCATTTGTTAGGCATTTATATAAACATTACACTTCTAGTAATTGATACGTTAAAACTACGCTCTCTCAGATGTATCCTGGGGAGTGCAAAGCCACAGTCTCTCAAGTCTCTCCAGTGGGTGGTTTGCCCACTGCTTTATCCTGGGGAGTGCAAAGCCACAGTCTCTCAAGTCTTTACAGTGGGTGGTTTGCCCACTGCTTTATCCTGGGGAGTGCAAAGCCACAGTCTCTCAAGTGGCTAACAGTCTCCACTGGTTCTGGAGGGGGCTTTGTGCCCAGAGTGCTTCATCCTGCCAAGGACTGAGGTGGTGGATGTGAATCTCCACTGGTTCTGGAGGGGGTTTTGTGCCCAGAGTGCTTCATCCTGCCAAGGACTGAGGTAGTGGATGTGAATCTCCACTGGTTCTGGAGGGGGCTTGGTGCCCAGAGTGCTTCATCCTGCCAAGGACTGAGGTAGTGGATTTGAATCTCCACTGGTTCTGGAGGGGGCTTTGTGCCCAGAGTGCTTCACCCTGCCAAGGACTGAGGTAGAGGATGTGAATCTACACTGAAAGTGATGCTTCATGGAAGCTGCCCAGGCTCCTGGAACTCACCACCAGCCTCGGACGACTGACCACTGGGGATGGCAGCCATGTCTGCGGTGGTGCCACTGGCTCAGGATGTTGCAGGCCACTGGCGGTGCTTGCAGCAGTGTCAGTCAAGGTCTCTGTGGCGGCGGTGCTGGTGGCGGGCTCTGTGGCAGCGGTGCTCGTTGCGGGCTCTGTGGAGGCAGTGCTGGTGGCGGGCTCTGTGGCGGTGGTGCTGGTTGCGGGCTCTGTGGCAGTGGTGCTGGCGGGGGGCTCTGTGGCAGCGGTGCTGGTTGCGGGCTCTGTGGCAGTGGTGCTTGCGTCGACCTCTGTGGCAGTGGTGCTTGTGGTGGGCTCTGTGGCAGCGGTGCTGGCGGCGGGCTCTGTGGCAGCAGTGCTGGTTGCGGGCTCTGTGGCAGCGGTGATTGTGGCGGCCTCTGTGGCAGCGGTGCTTGCGGCAGGGTCTGTGGCAGCAGTGCTGGCGGCGGGGTCTGTGGCAGCAGTGCTTGCGGCGGGCTCTGTGGCAGCAGTGCTGGCAGCGGGCTCTGTGGCAGCGGTGCTGGTTACAGGCTCTGTGGCAGCGGTGCTGGCGGCGGGGCCTGTGGCGGTGCAGGTGGCGGTGTAGGTGGCAGTGCAGGTGGCGGTCTTCTCCGCCGCACAGGTTGGCGTCGACGTGGAAAGAAGGTGTGACACTGGTCCCTTAGTCGGTGCCACCATGCCCTCTCTTGACCTGCCCTTCAGTTTCTGGCCCTTCCCCACCTTTGATGGTGGTGCAGCTGTCTTGCCACTATCCCCTTTCATTTTCACTGACCTCTTGGTGGCAGGTGTTTTCTGCTTCTCCCTCCGGAATGTGGGCAACTTTTTTAGCTTGGCAGGTGGCGGAATGTCCTTGCCCTCGCTCCATGGCACACTGGCAGCCCTGATGGTTGGCGCACTCCAATAGCCCGCAGTTGCTGGCACCACTGTGGCTGGGGATGTGGTGGCTGAGGTGCTGGGTTGGGACCTGGAAAGCCTGGCACTAGGGGACGGACGGGGTGAGGTGTAGGGAAGAGGTCAATATTAGCCAGGAAAAGTTCTTTAGAGACACTGGGATGAGTAGATGGATGGGGTTTGGGAGTGGAGGAAGAGGTAGTGGTTGTAGGAGGTGTACGTCTGCTGAATTTGGGTGAAGGTGCATGGGACGGAGGCTGTTGTGAGGTGGATGGTTGTTGGGTGGGTGTGTGCCTGCGTTTGTGTACTTTGGGAGCACGGCTCACTGACACACTGGGAGAGGGCACAGGGGATGTGTGAATGGTAGTCGGGGTGGTGAGTGCACGTGAGCGGTGTGTGGTGATGGGCATGCTGGTGATGGAGGAAGTGGCTGAAGATGTAGTGCATGCAGGTGTGAGTGGAGACGAGACTGGGAGGGAGGAGGGAAACGTGGATGAGGGGGACACAGTGGAGGTAGTGGATGTTTGTATGTCTGCATGGGTATGATGCTTGTGTGAGTGCCTGTGGGATGTGTGGTGCTTATGTTTGCCTGAGCCACTTTTGTGTGTTGAGGTGTGTGCATGCTGGTCTGATGGTGTTCTTGGGATAGGCTGAGGTACAGGGGATTGGGTCTGGGTGGAGGAAGTTGGAGGGGGAGGCTGGACACAGGGACAATGGCTGCCATTGGTGCTGAGGCCATAGCCGGAAATGCTCTCTGTTGGGCTGCCTGGCCAGAATGAATGCCCTCCAGGTATGCATTTGTTTGTTGCAAATGCCTCTCAACACCCTGGATGGCATTCAGAATGGCAGACTGCCCAACTGTGAGGGATCTCAGGAGGTCAATAGCCTCCTCAGTGAGGGCAGCAGGGCTGACTGGTGCAGGGCCGAGGTGCCTGGGGCAAAGGAGATGCCCACCCTCCTGGGTGAGGGGACACGGGACACATGCTGAGGGGCTGCTGAGAGGGTGGCGGCTGTACCTGTTCATGCGTGGGGCACAGAGGGGCCCACCACCGCAAGGGAGCTCCCATCAGAGGAGGAGTTGATGTCACTGCTGTCCCCTCGCCCTCCGTACCACTGGTGGCTTCAGACTCCGTTGTTTCGCCCTCCAGGGCCAAGTGGGATGCAGCTCCCTCCTGCTCCGGTACCGCGGCTCCTCCGCCTGATGATGCTATTGCACACAAAGACCACAAAAGACCACAAAAAGGGGGGGGAGACAGAAGAAAGACATGTTCAGTGCATGCAACACCACTACAGTTGGCGGACACTACAAACACAGCAGCCCTCTGCACTACGCCATGCATTTGTAGTTCCTAGAATAATCAAATGCCTATTGGGGTACAAGGCCTAAGCCCAGTTGCTGCACACATGGAAGTCACAGGAGCCTGACTAGGTGTAGATGGCACTAACCACTAGTGGGGTTGGGGTTCCACTGAACCTGCCTCACAAGGGACCTTGCCTACCAAGCTCGCCCTGGCCTAGGGGAACCCACTGCCCTCCTCCCCCACCCAGACACCTTATAATGCGCGCAGAGTCAGATGAATGTGACTGTACTCCCCCCATTGTGGCTGCTATGATGCTCTCAAGGGCCCATCCAACTCCGGATACGCCACTGCCAGGATGCGGAACATCAGGGGGGTCATGGTGCGATGGGCACCCCTCCCACGTTGGAAGGCCATCCCCAGCTGTGCCTCCGCCGTCTTCTTGCTCCAGCGGCGAATGTCCTCCCATCTTTTCCAGCAGTGGGTGTTCCGTCTATGGTGGACCCCCAGGGTCCGGACGTTCTTGGCGATGGCAAGCCAAATATCCTTCTTCTGGTGGGCGCTGACCTAGAGGAATAGTACAGGGGAAAAGGAAAATCTTTACTCGTCCAGACCGTCATACTCATTGGCCCACGTTCCCACCCTTGCCCTGACACACATACACTCAACGTCCGCTCATGCAGGCCTCAGTCCCCCCCTCCATGTATCTCCATGTATCTTCCATCCACACCATTGCCCATGCAGCATGCTCACAGTGTACCCACCTGTTTGTCTGGAGGACCGTACAGTTGTGTGTACTGGGGGAGGACCCCATCCACTAGTTTTGCCAACTCCTCCGGAGTGAAGGCAGGGGCCCTTTCCCCAGACACATGAGCCATAGTCGCTTACAGACTGAGGTCACAGTAGCACTTGCAGTGTAGGTCCTCTCCTGTTGAAGGTCATGTATCAAGTGAGTGAACAGACAGAAAATGGCGGTCACGTGTGCGGTGGTGCGTACCGTCACTGCCGGCGTACATAGTCATTGGCTCCTGGGACCCATAGGGTCCAATGTTAATGAATGCAGGATTGCGCCGCAGTCTTCGACCTCCTACCGCGACGGTGTAGAACGCCAGCGCAGTTACCTCATATACCCTTGTCCCACCTTACAGGTCAGGCAGCCACCATTTGAGGGGGCCACATGGCATTAATAATAACTGTGTCACACCTATCTAGGCCTTGCATACACACAGTAACAGGCACATTGTGGATTAATAAATGTGTGCAAATGACATTTTGTGATACCTCAGTGTTGGCTGACTCTGCTCGCTGTTCTCCTCCATAGCGCACGTCCGCTGGGGCAGGTGATGAGATGGCGGCATCCTCCGGTGTACAGACTTCTGGCGGACCTTTCGACAATGGAAGAGAGACACGTAATAGTCACCTACAGACTTGATCGTGCAACAATCCATGAACTGTGTGCCCAATTGAAGCCAGACCTGATGTCAGCTATCCGCCATCCCACAGGGATCCCCCTCTAGTGTAGGTCCTGTCAGTACTCCATTTCCTGGCAAGTGGGTCTTTTCAAACAACAGTGGCCATTGCATCAGGGATGTCCCATCCAATGCTCTCTAACGTGCTGTCCAGAGTGTTGTCTGCCCTGCTGAAACACATGCACAGCTACATCGTTTTCCCTCAGGTGGAGGATTTGCCTTCAGTGAAAGGTGACTTCTATGCCCTGGGACATATCCCCAACATCATAGGAGCCATTGATGGAACACATGTGGCCTTGGTATCCCCACGCTGGTGTGAACAGGTGTAATGAAACCGGAAGCGCTACCATTCGATGAATGTGCAGATGGTGTGTTTGGCCGACCAGTACATGTCCCATGTGAATGCCAAATTTCCTGGCTCAGTGCATGACGCTTACATTCTGAGCAATAGCAGCATCCCTTATGTGATGGGGCAACTCCAGAGGCACTGTGTGTGGCTAATAGGTGAGGACAAGGGCCCTATACAGTGTGAATAGTTGTCTGGGTATGGGGTTGTCCCTACGGGTTAGTGTGTGTCTAACAGTTGTCCCTCAAAATTTGCAGGTGACTCTGGGTACCCCAACCTGTCATGGCTACTGACCCCAGTGAGAAATCCCAGGACAAGGGCAGAGGAACGCTACAATGAGGCGGATGGGAGAACTAGGAGGGTGATCGAACGGACCTTAGGCCTCCAGAAGGCCAGGTTCTGGTGCCTCCATATGACAGGAGGATCTCTTTACTACTCACCAAAGAAGGTGTGCCAGATCATCGTGGCCTGCTGTATGCTGGCTTTGCGACGACAGGTGCCTTTTCTGCAGGAGGATGGTCCAGCTGGAGGTCTTGTGGCACCTATGGAGCCTGTGGACAGTGAAGAAGAGGAGGCAGAAGAAGAGGATATTGACAACAGAAACAACGTTATCCAGCAAAACTTCCAGTGAGACACAGGTAAGAAGATGTCACTGCCTCACACATCTAATACTATTGTTTGAGCTCTCATAGGTCTGTCATTTTCACTCAGTGTATGGACCCTGGCGTGTCACTTTCCGTTTCAATTTAACAGATGTGGGTCCCACTTTGTGACCTCTGCTATATTTCCTCCAGCGCTACAGCTGTGTTTCATCGGTATGTGGACAAGTAAATTGACATTGCTATATTCCATAGTTATTGCAATTACACGTTTGTGAAAGCAAAGACTGATTCCAGATTGTTTTGTGATTGAAGTGTGTTTATTTCTGCGCAAATAAGTGGAGGGGGTAGTAAAATGGGCAGGGGTGATGGTGGAGGAATGTCCATGGCAGAGCCCAGTCTATTTGTTTCACAGGTGCATTGTCCAAAGGGGCATAGGAAGTGGAGCAAGGGCAGATGAAGGATGGACAGGGTGACAAAGTGGGACAGAAGGGTGACATTCAGGGGGGTCTCATTTCCTGGTGGGGGTCTTGGCAATGTTCTCTGTCTTGTTCTTGGATCTCAGGGACTGTTTGCGGGGTGGCTCGCAATCTGCAGGGGGTGGGATGCTGGTGTCGTGGTCCTGTGGTGGTGCCTCCTGTCCACTAGCACCGGCGGAGGTTGAGGGCTGTTCATCATCCAAGCTAGTGTCAGGGGCCCCTTGTTGTGCCACAGTGTCCCTCCTGGTGTTGACAAGGTCCTGCAGCATCCCTACAATGGTGACCAGGGTGGTGTTAATGGACTTCAGTTCCTCCCTGATCCCCAGATAGTGTTCCTCCTGCAGCCACTGGGTCTCCTGAAAGTTGGCCAGTACTGTAGCCATCGTCTCCTGGGAATGATGGTACGCTCCCATGATGCTGGAGAGGGCCTCGTGGAAAGTGGGTTCCCTGGGCCTGTCCTCCCCCCGTCGCACAGCAGTCCTCCCATTTCCCCTGTTTTCCTGTTCCTCTGTCCCCTGAACCATGTGCCCACTGCCACTGCCCCCAGGTCCCTGATTTTCTTGGGTTTGTTGGTTTGCCTGGGTTTCCTCTAGTGGTGGACACACTGCTGCTTGACGTGTCCTGGGGACAGAGGGTTGGGCCTGCTGGGTGGGTGCTGTGCTGGTGTTTCCTGAGGGGGGAGGCTCTGTGGTGGCTTCTGCCAGTGTCAGGGGAACCGACTATCCCGAGGTACCAGATGGGCCGGGCTGGTCATCTTGATCCAGTTGTGCAGAGCTGCTGTCATCAGTGTGGGCCTCTTCTGTGGGGGGACTGGATATGTCTGGAACCTTCTGTCTGGTGACGTTAGGCAGGGGTCCTGCAGGGGTGTAAAGGCATGATTATTGCATCTGTCTGTGCCATTGTGTGCAATGGGTGAGTGGCCCTGTACTCCAGTGCTTGCATTCTTGTCTAGGTCCTTGTGTGATATTTGGTTTGGGGTCTGTGTGGGTATCTGTAGTGGACATGCTTTGGTGATGGGTGTCCATGCTTTGGTGTTTCATGCAGGGCTTGGTGTTGGGATGGGTGGGTTGTGATAGTGGGACACATGTGAGGTGTTGGAGTGATGGGGGTGATGGTGAGGGAGGGGATATGTGATAGCATGCATATAATAGTTAAGAGTTGACTTTCCAGAGTCCATTCCTCCTGCTACTCCTGCGAGGCCCTCAGGATGCAGTATTGCTAAGACTTGCTCCTCCCATTTTGTTAGTTGTGGGGGAGGAAGTGGGGACCCACCGCCAGTCCTCTGTACTGCAATCTGGTATCTGGAGACCATGGAACGCACCTTCCCCCGTAGGTCGTTCCACCTCTTCCGGATGTCATCCCTAGTTCTTAGATGCTGTCCCACTGCGTTGACCCGGTCGACTATTCTGCGCCATGGCTCCATCTTCCTAGCAATGGAGGTGTGCTGCACCTGTGATCTGAATAGCTGTGGCTCTACCCAGATGATTTCCTTCACAGTGACCCTGAGCTCCTCCACAGAGACACTGGGGTGTCGTTGAAGTGCCATGATGTGGTGTGGATGATGTGTGAGGTGGTGTGTGTTGTGATGTGTGAAGGGATGTGTTGTTGTGCGTTGTTTGAGGTGCGTGGGTGTTGTGTGAGTGATGATGTTGTGTGTCTGTGGACGCTAGTGTTGTTTCTGGTGGTGGCTCTCTCTGGCCTTCTTTCTGAATTTTGGTAGTAAGGGTTTGTGGGTGATGTGGGTGTGTGTTTTATATTGGATTGGGTGTGTGGGAATGGTGTGTGTATGTGTATCAGGTGTGTGTATTTCGACTCCAATGTGGTTGTGTTTTGTAAATGTGTGTGTATTTTGAGCGCGGCGGTATGTACTGCCAGTGGAATACCGCGTGGATTCGTGGGTCGTGATAGTGTGGGCGTATTCCTGTTGGCGTGGCGGTGGAGGTTTTGTTATCAGCAGTTTATCACTGACCCTTGGTGTGGCGGACTTGTGTGGGTGTCTGTATTGTGGCGGATTCTGAGCTGTGGGTCGTAATAGCTGTAGTGGAATTCTGCCGCCGCAGTGGTGTGTTGGCGGTCTTCTGCACGGCGGTAAGCGGGATTTACCGCCAATGTTATAATGAGGGCCATTGTGTACTGATTCACAAATGTATACTTACACTAAGATTGTGATTGTTTGGTATTGAAACACTAGTAGTATCTTTATGTATGTGGATTCTCAACATGTAAATAGATTGGACAGTCCAATTATTTTTTTAAAGTGTGGAAACCCTGCAGTAAAGCTACTACAAGTAAAATACCTTTGTGAATTGCCGTCCAACGGACCTTATTTACAAGGTGTTTGTGCAGCCATTGAGTAATGTTTTTTGATGCAGCAACGGAGCTTCGTTAGTTCCATAATTGCAAAGTAACACATTTAGCCATATGTGTCAGTTGCACCAGAAATGCCTGCGCAGGATCCGGCTGCACCACTGATTTTAATGTATGCAGAGTGGGCGTTCCATCTGAAAAAGTCACTTAAAACTGACACAGTGATATTTACAAATTTTCATTGTTTGACACTTCTTCAAGATGCTTCACGCATAACCTGCAATGTGTCAGTATTCCTACACTTCCTACATTCAGTCCTAGGGACTGATGCAGTGGCTTTTAAAATGGAGTCTGACCATTTGAGGTCACTTTGCACCCTGGAAGATGTCTTTTTTCCACCTCCCCAATAGTTTTAGTAGGTCTACACATGTGACAGTCATGTTGTAGGCCTCCCTGACCAACCTGAGGCCATGGCACCTATGATTTTGTCATCCTCTGCAGCAAGGCTATGTGATGTTGTGTATTGTTTGCTAGGGACAGACCAAGATTGTCACTTCTCCATGTAAGAAGGGGTCATACTGCTTACACTACATCCAAGGCCAATGTAAAATTGTACATGGTGCTATTCCAGCCTTTTACAGTTCTTCACATTGGTCCTTAAACATTAGGCTACTTGTGTCAATTAAAACTGACACAGCACCTCTAAATTTTGACACATCGCTGAAGTTGCATCAATTCTGAGGCCAACTTCAGCGATGAGCTACTTTTGGGGCTGATTCATTAAGGCGTGTTCCTACAGTTGCATCTTGGGTCTTTACGCCATTTTACACATATTGTAAGTATCATGCATATATGGTGTCATAACGGATTTCTGCGCATTATAAGTATTTTTGGCACATCGTTACCACAAAGCAGTGATGGGTCATTTCTTGTAAATGAGGCCCTAAGTGTCTATCTTTCATCATTTGGAAGCAAGGAGTGGCCTTTGGCCAAAATCTTCACCCATCCCTGATGCTGCTAGAGCTGGCTGTCCATAATCTTTATACAGGCATATCAGGCACAGGATGTGGCTTGTGGCAAAATCAGAGGCTCACTTTCCATGGCATCGGATCCCATCTTCTCAAGACTTGGGCCACATTTATCAAGACTTGGGCCATGTGTACAAACATTTTTGGGGAGGTCACAAATGGCCTTATCTGCAGAATTGGGCATTTGCAATGCAGTATTCAGAAGGGGCATGTTTAAGGCGTCGCTTTCAAATACCAAATCGCAGTGGTAGGTATAATTTTTTGTGACTGAAAGGTAGTGATAATCATTTGCCTATGGGAAGGGGTCCCCATAGCCCCCCTCCCCTTTGGTAAAGTTAAATACAATATTTTTTAGGAAGATGCAGTGGTCCCGCAGACCACTGCCTACTCTTAAAAATGAACTTAAATCTTCCTTTAAGGAAAGCAAGCTGAATTTTCAAAATATTATTGCTTAATTTAAGAGCAATCACAGACACAGTGGTCTGCTGACCAAAGCATGCCACTATCTCTGTAATGGCTGTCACCGCTAGTGGCTCAAAAAAGTGACCAACCTCATTAATATTCAAGAGGTAGGACAATTTGCAACCCAATAGGAATTGGTAATTAAATGTTTTAAGATTTCTTACATTAGGATTTGTGATTTCCTAATCACGATTCAATAAGAATTCCAACTCGGAAATCACAATTTCTACATTTTGTACTTATGTGTTGTATGAAAACCAGGATCTAGTCTCATGATGTGACTAAAAAACTTACTGTGTGGCTATGCCTTTAGACATCATAGTCTACTGCACACAACATATCACCAAAGCCAGACACCTGCCCAAATGACTACTGTGGATATCATGCAACGGTGCAAGAAGGCTCTGGTCAAGACATAGCCTGGAATTTTGGCCTGTGCTTACTTCAAGGCAAATGTGGAGCCCACTTTTCATGATACTGGGGTATGTGACAAATCTATCAATGTAGATGATGGCCTATGGCCACTTCCTCTACTAATATGCTAAGCATTATAGTTGGAGTCAGGGTGTGACCTTTTCTCACACTCTGTGCCCAGTACTTGGTAAGCAAAGCCTAAGAGCATGCACAACCACCTCTGCATCTCCTCCCATGGATCCGATCCACGGCACATTCGTTTTTTTGAATGTCTAAAATACTGTGGAAACAAGCCATTCACATTGTCCTGGATGTATATGTTCTTTTAAGTGTATGTTTTATTCACTTGATTTTACCATCCCTAAATTGATTGTGAATAGATCTTAAAAACAATTCAAAATTATCATTGAGTTCTGAATCTTTGTGTGTTGATTCCTATATTTTTCAAAAATAGTGCGTTTTCCACCTTTAATCATTGTCCTCTAAACTCCTCTAATCCCCTCTGAGTTAAGACCAGTCCCTCACACCCTTGGATTGCAACTGACTCACTGCGATTGCTTTTTCACAACACAGGGTAGCAAACTACTCTTTATTTAATCACAATCAGCAATTGTGACCAGAGCAACTCTTTCCTTATATGACAACCAATCAAATTGCACCATTTCTCAGACAATTCTAAAATTTGTAATCGCTGCAAAAAATATATAGAAAAACAGCTGCCTGACACAATTCAATTCAAATCAAATTCAAATGTGGTTCTCTAATCTGCATTTATAAATAAGCACTTCCCAATTTATTTTGTCTATATACAAGTAACATCAAATATTTTATGTCCACTTGGCCCCTCTCTAGAACCAAAACATATTTATATAACTACATTTAGCACCTCAACAAAATATCTGATCAGTCTTAAAATGAGAAATGACAATTTGAGAGCATCCCAAATTAAATTAAAGAATACTGTGCACGTGATCAATCTGCACCTAATGTTATTTTATTGAACTTATGTGGCCATGGTGAGTGACTGCCGAATTTCATGCACATTCATCAATTAATACTAAAGATATTAATGAATCACAAGCCATTTTCTATGAATAAGCAGCTTAAATATCACTACACATTAGCCTTTCTGTACTCTCTTAGAAAAGGATACATAATGTATAACCATTAAACCATTTCTATATTTCCACCATCCAGAAGGACTAACTGTCAATGGCGGGGGTGACTTACCAAGTCTGCACAGGCACAGACTGTAATGTCATCCAGAGGAACTGGCAGGTCAGGCAGTGATTGTGAACCCTGAATGTATCCTGCCACGCTTTCCAATGCCAGACTCAGCAACTGACTGGCCCATTGCTCATGGCTCACATGGCCAACCCTGTACTTGGCAAGGTCTACAATCCTATATGTTCAGAAATCTCGCCTCACAAAAAGAAGAAGCTCCTGCATCAGCAAAGTGAACCTTTGTTCTGCTGTGGTCATGGACCATGAGATCTGCCACCTCAGCATACCTCAGAGGAGGCACTCAGTGTGAAAACACATGATGAGAAGCAGGCTTCACACTAATACGTGAAAATGGAGTATCAACAGAACTCTGACAACTGGTACAGGGCCCTTTTGCTACAATTACAAGATTGTCATAGAAAGGCTGACATTTGTGGTGTTTGGGCTCTTCCATAATAGCCTTGCACACATTTAATGGTAACATTCAACCCCTGTTAGGGGATAGTAAAGGCCAGATACCCTTTGCATGGCACAGTCTCTGGATTTTATGCTTCTTCTCTAATACACCAATAGTAGTGCCACACTTTCCCATTGGGCCTACCTGCCCACATTGTTGTATCGCCTCTGGACCTCCTGCATGGAATAACAATGTGACTGGCTTAGATACCACATTACTGAGTTTACTTACAACATTAAACACAATCAACCCCGCTGTGAGTAGCCCTGCTGTTCTATCACATTTATGAACACAGCAGTAGCTGTGACTAATACCAAAGTGCAATCTCTACGAGGAGATATTCTCAAGTTTGAATCACAGCTCGTAACTAGAATCTCAGAAGTGAAGGCACAAATGGACACAATCATAGACTCGGATCAAGAGTTGAGGCATCTCAGAGAGCCAGAACAGAAAAGTACTGATCAGGAAGACTGCAGCAGGAGGGACAATAGACGGATTTTTAGAATACTGGAACAAGCCAAGAAAGACGATGTTCGCTTTCTTAGGTACTTTTAGCCAAAGCCCACTGAACATCCCTTTTGACCCGCATCTAGAGACCCAAATAGAGCACATGGAGTCTGAGCTTGCATTGCTGTTTGTGGTACCCATTCACAACATATCCTGATCTGCTGTTTCTGGTATTAACATGCTAACCACAATATCTGCATCCAAAAAGCATGACCCGTGTCACTAAAAAAAGGCAAATTATTATAGTGACTGACTTCTCAATACCTAAAAATATGAAAAGGAAGCAATGCTTAGGCCTGCACTCAGAAAGAGAAAGAGAGATTTTAAATTTGGTTTTCTAGAACACAGTGTCATGATCATTACATTTAAGGGAGACACAGCAAAGATATATGAACTAAGGGCACTGGAGGCTTGGAGGCTTTTTTAGAAGAGGTTAATGATAATAATATCGACACAGTATGTGGGAAAACTGCTGCACTGAACACCTTTCATGAGGAATTAGGCTGGGATGACCCATCAGATCAAAAGGAACTCCACGGTTGAGAATCAGTGACACAAAAATGGTCTCAGGGCAGCAAACAGAGATCATTGAAGCCTGTAATGGCATGAGAAAAATCAAGATCACCTCTTAAGAACCAACCAAGGGGCCTCTCTGGGACAAGCCTGGTCTCTCCGTAATGTATACTGCCACCTTTTGTTTCCTTACATAACCGAAGTATGCCAACTAAAGAATAGGGCCCACATTACAACCCTGGCGGTTGGTGACAAAGCGGCAGTAATACCGCCAACAGGCCGGTGGTAAAAAATATGGGATCACGACCACAGAGGAAACCGCCAAAACATACAGCCACGGTGGTAGCAACAAACACTGCGGCGGTAACCGCCAACAGACAGGCGGAAGACAATGTACCGCCCACTCTATTACAAGGCACCAATCCCCCAGCTTTTCCGGGGCGGTTCTAACGACATCCAAAGCACAGCAGAAACAGTACTCTGAGGAGGAAACACTCACCTTTCAACACTCAACGAAGAACCAGGACGCCATGGAACCCGAACTATGGGTCCGGCCGATGCTGGTGTATCTGCTAATATACCAGGAATAACAAAGAAGGCGGCGGCGATGACCACAGTGAGTACTGCACCTAGCACACAGGGGAGAGGGGGAGGAAAAAGAGAGTGACACACACACTCCCACCCTCACCCACAACACCATACACACAAACACATGCATCAACATTACATTTACACCCCGCAACCCCCCTGGAAGAACGCAAGGACAAAAGGAATTGAGTGCAAATAGTGATATTTAGAAATGTGCAGATAAAGTTAACAATTGTAAACAACAGTATATACAAATGTTTACAATATGTACAGAGGGCAGTACACTGTCCTTTGCAAATGTCCGTGGCCCAGTGGGCAAAAAAACATGGGCAAAGCCCACACTTGACTCCTGCCTCAAAACGGAGAGAACACTGCAGGGGCATCAGGTCAAAAACACACAGGCACCTCTGGGGGAATCGGTGGGGGCACCTCAGCCGGAAGATGGTACTACGCCACTGCTCCTGGAGGGGGCAACATGCCCACAGCAATGTCCTGGGGAGTGCAAAGCCACAGTCTCTCAAGTCTCTCAAGTGGGTGGTTTGCCCACTGCCTGGTCCTGGGGAGTACAAAGCCACAGTCTCTCAAGTGGGTGGTTTGCCCACTGCTTGGTCCTGGGGAGTGTAAAGCCACAGTCTCTCAAGTGGGTGGTTTGCCCACTGCTTGTTCCTGGGGAGTGCAAAGCCACAGTCTCTCAAGTGGGTGGTTTGCTCACTGCTTGCTCCTGGGGAGTGCAAAGCCATGGCCTCCCAAGTGGGTGGTTTGCCCACTGCTTGGTCCTGGGGAGTGCAAATCCACAGTCTCTCAAGTCTCTCAAGTGGGTGGTTTGCCCACTGCTTGCTCCTGGGGAGTGCAAAGCCACAGTCTCTCAAGTGGGTGACATGTTCCACTGGTTCTGGAGGGGGCCTTGTGCCCAGTCTGCTTCATCCTGCCAAGGATAGTGAGAGTGGATGCATATCTCCACTGACTCTGGAGGGGGCCTTGTGCCCAGTGATGCTGCACCTGGGGTGTGCCAATACCCATTCCCTCACTTGGCTGTCTGACGCATGAGATGTGCAGGGAACATGTAGCATGATAGTCCATGGAGGCAGAGCCAGAATCCATCCTGCAGTGACTTAGGCTGCAAACTGCTGCTAGTGCCAGTGCTGGTGGTGGTGATTCAAGTGGTGGTTGGAGGATCCAGACCGTCTCCTGCAGCCTCAGACGACTGCCCACTGGGGATGCTGCTGATGACAGATGTAGTGTCACCGGCTGGGAATGTGGTGGTGCATATGGCCGTGCAGGTGGCGGTGCCTGCGGTGGTGCCTGCGGTGGTGTCTGCGGCAGAGGTGCTGCCGGTGCTGGCCGTGGTGCAGGTGCTGGTAGTAGTGGAGGGAGACACCAGGCTGTCTCCTGCAGCCTTGGATGGCTGCCCACTGGGGATAATGCTGCCGACTGGTGTTGTGGCAACAGCGGTGCAGGTGGCGGTGCAGATGGCAGTGCAGGTGGCGGTGCCTGTGGAGGTGCTTTCTGCGGTTCAGGTTGCTGGGCTGTCAGGACTAATGGTGGGCACCAGTCCCTCACCTGGAGCCTACGAGGCCTCAAGTGCCTTGCTTTGTGTTTTCTTGCCCTTCCCCACCTTGGCAGATGCTGCTGGGACCTTGGCACTGGCAGATGGAGTTTTGGAGGAGGCCTTGCTGGGTGGGTCATGCTTCTTGGCCGTGCTGCATGCTGGCACCTTCTTCACTTTGGCAGGTGGCGGAATCGGTTGGTCCTTTGCATTGGCCGGTGGCACACTGCCAGCCCTGACGGGTTCCCTCTTTGATCCTCTGATACTTGCAGGTACCACAGCGGATGCCGACTTGGTGGCTGAGGTGCTGGCCTGGGATCTTGACACCCAGGCCAGCACATGGGGAAGGAATGGGGGAGGCGTAGGGAAGAGGTCGATGTTAGCCAGGAAAATCTTTTCAGACACAATGGGATGGGAAGATGAAGAGGGCTTGGGAGTGGAGGAAGAGGGAGTGGTTGTAGGAGGTGTACGTCTGCTGAGTTTGGGTGAAGGTGCATGGGCTGGATGCTGTTGTGAGATGGATGGCTGTTGGGTGGGTATGTGCTTTTGTTTGTGTACTTTGGGAGGAGGGGTCACAGACACACTGGTAGAGGACACAAGAGATGTGTGAATGGTTGACAGGGTGGTGACTGCTTGTGAGGGGTGTGTAGTGATGGGCGTGCTAGTGATGGAGTTAGTGGATGACGATGTAGTGCATGCAGGTGTCAGGGAGGTGGACGAGGAGGAGGAGGGGGACACAGTGGAGGCAGTGGATGTTGGTATGTCTGCATGGGTATGGTGCTTCTGTGAGTGCCTGTGAGATGATGTGTGGAGCTTATGTTTTCCTGAGCCACTTTTGTGTGTTGATTTGTGTGCATGCTGGTCTGAAGGTGTACTTGGGATAAGGTGAGGTAGAGGGGATTGGGTCAGGGTAGTGGAAGTTGGAGGGGGAAGGCTGGACACAGGGACAATGGCTGCCATCAGTGCTGAGGCCAGAGCCTGAAATGCTCTCTGTTGGGCCGCCAAGCCAGAATGAATGCCCTCCAGGTATGCATTTGTTTGTTGCAAATGCCTCTTGACACCCTGGATGGCATTCAGAATGGTTGACTGCCCAACAGTGAGGGATCTCAGGAGGTCAATAGCCTCCTCACTGAGGGAAGCAGGGCTGACTGGGGCAGGGCCTGAGGTGCCTGGGACGAAGGAGATGCCCACCCTCCTGGGTGAGCGAGCACTGTAAACACGCTGAGTGGCTGCTGGGAGGGCGGTGCTGGTGGTGGCTGTACTTGTTGTTGAGGTGGGCACAGAGGTGTCCACCACCACCAGGGAGCTTCCATCGGAGGAGGAATCGCTGTCACTGGTCTCCCCTCCTGTCGCCATTGTGGAGCTCCCCTCGCCCTCCATCCCACTGGTGCCTTCACCCTCCGTGGATTCGGCCTCCAAGCCCATGTGGGATGCAGTTCCCTCCGTAGCCGGTGCCTCTGCTCCCCGTCAGATGATGCTAATTCACACAAGGACAGGGTGACAAAACAAAAAGGGGGATAGAGACAGAGGATACACTTGGTCAATGCCAGCAACAACACTACAGTTGGCGTACACAACACACAGGGAGCTGCCCTATGCACTAGGCCATGCCCAACCAGTCACTAAGGTAGTCACCAGCCCATGGGGTACAATGCCTAACGCCAGCATCTGCACACCTGACACCTGACACCCAAAGGACCCTGCCCAGTAGTAGTTGCCCAATAACACCATTGGGGTTGGAGTGCTTCAGAGCCTGCACACAAAGGACCCATCCTGCCATGATCGCCCTGGCCTAGGGGCACCCACTGCCCCCACCCTCCTAGCTCCTAAAGCACGCAAAGTCAGCCTCAGCTGGGCCTCCACCGTTTTCTTAGTCCAGCGGCGCAGGTCCTCCCATCTCTTGCAGCAGTGGGTACTCTGACTGTGATAGACTCCCAGGGTGCGCACCACCTTGGCGAAGGCACACCAAATACCCTTTTTCTGGGAGAGTACTGACCTAGAGGAAAAAGACAGCAGAAAAGGAAATTACTCACTCGCCCGGACTGTCATACTCATTGCCCACCAATTCCCACCCATGCCCTGATGCACAAACACTGACCACCTCTCATGCAGCACTCAGGCCAGGACGCATCAGCACCCCCCAACATGTGGCTCACATCCACACCACTGCAAACATGCATTGCCCATACATCATACTCAGAGTGTACTCACCTGTTTGTCTGGAGGACCATAGAGTAACGTGTACTGGGGTAGGACCCCATCCACCAGTTTCTCCAACTCCTCCGCAGTGATGGCAGGGGCCCTTTCCCCAGACACTCAACCCATTGTCGCTTCCAGACTCAAGTCGCAGTAGCACATGCAGTGTAGGTCCTCTCCTGTTGATGGTCAGGTGGCAAGTGAGTGAATAGCTAGAAAATGGCAGTGATGTCCATGGCGGTACATCGCCATTGGCTCCTGGGACCTATAGGGCCCAATGATAGCCAATGCAAAGTCATTGACCACCTACAACGACGCAGCACAATGCCAGCGCACGTACCTCATTTCCACTTGACCCTCCTCACAGGTCAGACAGCCCCCATTTCCGGGGCGGCACATGGCATGGCACCTAACTGCATCACAGCAGACATTGGCACATCAACTGACTCTCGACTTCACACACTGCTTCTGTGACATAAATTCAACAACAGTTGTGCCATCTATATGGAAATATGACCTTCTGCTCACCGTTCTCCTTCATAGGCTACAACCGCTGAGGCAGATGATGAGATGGCGGCATCCTTCGGTGTATAGACCCCTGGTGGACCTGTCAACAATGGAGGACACACACATTATCATTACATACAGACTTGATTGTGCCACAATCCAAGAACTGTGTACCCAAGTGGAACCAGACCTGATGTCAGCTATCCGTCAGCCCACAGGAATACCCCCTCTAGTGCAGGTTCTGTCAGTGCTCCATTTCCTGGAAAGTGGTTCCTTTCAAACTACAGTGGCCATGGCATTAGGAATGTCTCCGCCAATGTTCTCCAACGTGTTGACCAGAGTGTTGTCTGCCCTGCTGAAGCACTGAGCAGCTACATCGCTTTCCCACAGGTGGATGATTTGGCCATAGTGAAAGCTGACTTCTATGCCCTGGGACATATACCCAACATCATTGGTGCCACTAATGGTACACATGTGGCATTTGCCCACCCCCCAAAAGAAATTAACAGTTTTACAAGAACAGGAAAAGCTATCACTCGATGAATGTGCAAATGGTGTGTTTGGTGGACCAGTACATCTCCCATGTGAATGTCAAATATCCTGGCTCTGTGCATTGTGCCTATATCTTGAGGAATAGCAGCATCCCATATGTGATGGGGCAACTCCAGAGGCACCTGGTGGGGCTAGTAGGTGAGCCCAAGGTCCCCACACAGTATAAGTAGGGGTCTGATTATGGGGTTGTCCCTAAGGGTTAGTATGTGTGTCTAACAGTTGTCCCTCGATATTTGCAGGTGACTAGTTACCCCAACCTCTTATGGCTACTGACCCCAGGGAGGAATCGCAGGACAAGGGCAGAGGAACGTTACAATGAGGCACATGGCATACAAGGAGGATTATTGAGAGAACCTTCGGCCTCCTGAAGGCCAGGTTCCGGTGCCTCCATCTGACAGATGGATCAACCATACTACTCACCCAAGAAGGTGTGCCAGATCATCATGGCATGCTGTATGTTGCACAACCTGGCCTTGAGACGCCAGGTGCCTTTTCTGCAGGAGCATGAGACTGGAGATGGTCTTGTGGCAGTGGTGGAGCCTGTGGACAGTGAGGAAGAGGAGGCAGATGAAGAAGATGTGGACAACAGAGCAAACATTATAGAGCAGTAGTTCCAGTGACACACAGGTAAGAGACTGTAACTCAACTTTACATTAGAGTAATCTTTAGGACATTGTACATGGCAGATTCTTACCCTCTGTTTACGGACACTGACTTTTCTCTTTGGATTCTCTATTTTCAGATTTGTGTACCCCATTCTGGCTCCTGCTATAAGTACTGCTGCCCACCAAAGGTCATCCTGTAGTATATTTCACTGAAAAAAGACATTGCAATGCTTTGATGATGTTGTAATAATACATTTTTCTAATCATTACACTGACTCCAGTATGGTTTATGTTTCAAGGTTGTTTATTTTTGGCAAATAAGTATGGGGGTAAGTGCAAGGGGTTGGGGTGATGGTGGAGGAATGTCCAGTTAGAGTCCAGTCTTTTGGTATCACAGGTGCATTGTCCAAGAGGGCATTGGAAGTGGAACAATGGCAGTTCAAGGTGGACAGGGTGACATAGTGGGACAGAAGGGTGACAATCAGGAGAGTCTTATTTCCTGGCGGGGGTCTTGGCAATGTTCTCTGTCTTCTGTCTGGATCGCAGGGACCGTTTGCAGGGTGGTTTTCCTTCTGCAGGGGGTGGGGTGCTGGCGGCCTGTTGTTCCTGTGGTGGGCCTCCTGTCCACTAGTGCCGGCAGAGGTGGGAGGCTGTTCATTGGTTTGGCTAGTGTCAGGGGCCCTTTGTTGTGCCACTGCATCCCTCATGGTCTTGCCCATGTCAGCCAGCTCCCCTGCATTGGTGACCAGAATGGTGTATATTTTGGTTAGGTCCTCCCTGAACCCCAGATACTGTCCCTCCTGCAGCCGCTGGGTCTCCTGTTACTTGGCCAGTACCTGGCCCATGGTCTCCTGGGAATGGTGGTATGCTCCCATGATATTTGAGAGTGCCTCATGGAGGGTTGGTTCCCTGGGCCTGTCCTTCCCCTGTCGCACAGCAGTCCTCCCAGCTTCCCTGTTGTCCTGTGCCTCTGTCCCCTGAACCGTGTGCCCACTGCCACTGTCACTGACCCCAGGTCCCTAATCATCCTGGGTTTGTGGGGTTGCCTGGGGTCCCTGTAGTGGTGGACACACTGCTGATTGACGTGTCCTGTGAACAGAGGTATGGGCCCGCTGGGTGGGTGCTGTGGTGGTGTGTCCTGAGGGGGAGGGTCTGTGGTGGTTTGGGACTGTGGCAGGGTAACCAACTGTCCAGAGGTCCCTGATGGGCCAGGTTGGTCATCGTGGTCCAGGAATGCAGAGCTGCAGTCATCACTGTGGGCCTCTTCTGGGGGTGGCTGGATGTAGCTGGCACCTCCTCTCCAGTGACGTTGGGTAGGGGTCCTGTTGGGATGCAAATGCATTGTTAATGTATCTGCGTGTACCATCTTGTGCATGGGTGTGTTTCCCTGTATGATTGTGCTTTCCCTGTCGGCTTGGCCTTGTGTGAGTGGTGATTTTGTGGACTGGGTGAGTCTCTCTATTGGGCATGTTGGGGTGATGGGTGCACATGCAGGTCTGTGATGGGGGTGCATGCTTTGTTGTTGCATGCAGGGCTTGTTACTGGGATGAGTGGGTTGTCATAGTGGGATATATGTGAGCTGGTGTAGTGATGGGAGTGAGGGTAAGGGTGGGGGTATGGGATGGCATGCAGGTAGGGTGGGGGATATAGTAATAGATATTTGCCTTACCAGAGTCCAGTCCTCTTGCTACTCCTGCGAGGCTCTCAGGATGCATGAACACCAAGACTTGCACCTCCCATGTTGTTAGTTGTGGGGGAGTAGGTGTGGGTCCACCGCCAGTCCTCTCTACAGCAATCTGGTGTCGTGAAACCACGGAATGCACCTTCCACCGTAGGTCATTCCACCTCTTCCTGATGTCATCCCTTGTTCTGGGGTGTTGTCCCACGGCGTTGACCCTATCCACGATTCTCCACCATAGCTCCATCTTCCTAGCAATGGACTTCTGCTGCACCTGTGATCCGAATAGCTGAGGCTCTCCCCGGATGATTTCCTCCAACATGACCATTAGCTCCTCCTCTGAAAACCTGGGGTGTCTTTGGGGTGCCATGGATGTGGTGTGAGTGATATGTGTGAGGATGTGTGGGGTGATGTGTGGGGTGATGTGTTGTGGTGTATGCTGTGATGTGCGTGGATGTTGAATGTGTGATGGTGTTC
This sequence comes from Pleurodeles waltl, assembly GCF_031143425.1. Lineage (NCBI taxonomy): Eukaryota > Metazoa > Chordata > Amphibia > Caudata > Salamandridae > Pleurodeles > Pleurodeles waltl. Next base: position 807,388,177 of record NC_090437.1, on the reverse strand, counting down.
TGTGCCTCTGATTGAGTGGGTGCTCTTTGCTTGCCTCTCTGTGCTTGGTCTCTTTTTTTCGTTGCAAGGGGTTGTGGGTAATGTGGGTGTCTGTTTTATAGTTGGTAAGTGTGATGGTGTGGTGTGTGTATGTGTGTCAGGTTTGTGTATTTTGAATTGTCCAATGTGGTGTGGTTTTGTAAGTGTGTGTGTACTTTGAGCGCAGCGGTGTGTACTGCCAATGGTTTACTGCGGTTGAAAGACTGCTGCGGTGATTTGTGGGTCGTGAAACTGTGGGCCTATTCCTGTTGGCGTAACGGTGTGGGTTTTGCTATCGCCAGTTTATCACTGACCTTTGGTGTGGCGGACTTGTGTGGGTGTCTGTATTGTGGTGGAATTCTCTGTGTGGGTCATAATACCCGTGGCGGTACGGTATGTTGGCAGCTGTCAGCATGGCGGTAGGCAGCATTTACCGCCAGGGTTGTAAGGAGGGCCTAGATGTCTTATGGAAAGTGGACTTACTCATAGGCTCAAACCAACAGCGTTAGAGGCAGCTCATCTTGCCCCACCGCTGACATGATAGCCTTGCTCAGGCCCAATGGGGTGGGTTGTGGGGGGTACCTCCCACCACATGCTCACTACCATCTTCTAGGTGACATCTGATTTCCTGAGGCTGCCTGACTGCAGACCCATATGGTCTTGTCGCCCTCTCACTGCAGGTATCTGTGCCACCTATTCCTTAGGACATGAGCAGTGCACGCTGTGAGAGACTGGATTACTGATTGAGGGTGAAGACCACTTTAAGGCTGATAGATCTAACAGATCCATTTATAAAGCAGTCCTGGTGCTTGCAATATTAAATGTGAATCACACAAACCCATACTTCCTCTGTTGTATTGGGTGGTTCCTTGCATTCCTCTACTGACTAAACATTAACAACCATTGTTGCCCTGTGCGCACTGCATATCTCTGCCACATTTAGGCCACATCCAATACCTAACTAACCAACTAAACACACTACCACCATTGATTTCTGTCCCTCAATGATTTGATATGCAAGACCTCCCTCAAGCAAATATATCCTCATCACACAGCCTTACATGCTACCACTACCAGAGAAAACATTGCAGGTAACATCCCTCAATGTCAATGGATTAATTGACTATATTCAACTGAAAATAATCCCCACCTTGCCCACGAGGAGAGCGAAAAATTGAAAAGAGAATGGGTGGGCAAGATCATATACGTACAATAATACAGAGTCCGAAGGGGGAGACCTCATGCTCCAAGCAAAGAGGGGCGGAAATTCTCCTACATAAAAACCTATCTTTTTAATTACTACACACATGGACAGACAATGATACCTTTGCAAAACTCCAAGCACAGGGTGCTTATTTTATTCGGGCTCTGTATACACAACTTTTGAAGCTAAATCAACTGTGCCTCCAACATCAAAGGCCTACTCACCTATTTTGTCTCCTCACATGTTATGGAGGGGAATGGACTACAACGTTTGTCCCTATCCTTAATAAAATAGGCAAACCCGGCGTTCGACACAAAAGAGACAGGTGTGCCCTCCGAGATGTTATTCAAGATAATGCACTACAGGAACCTTGAAGATTTTAACTCCCATGAGAGGGGGATTATACCTTTACATTTTGCCCTTACAACAGTTAAACTAGAGTTGTATATTTTTTTATAACATCTGCCCTCTTCCAACAACTGATTAGTACCCTATTAACCCCTAGTGGGATATCCAATCATTACCTCATTGATATTCACCTAGCCTTACACATACTGCCATAGGCACCTGGCAATTTTTATCTTTCTAATCTCAAAGATCCACATGTCAAACAATGTCTATGCTCTCATGCCGAAAGATTCCTTCAAGACAATTGGAATTCAGTTACATCTGTGCAGGAACTCTGGGGGTTTGAAAGGTCACAGTACGAGGCATGCTAATGAGGGAATCAGGACGTAGTGTTAGCCAAGATACAAGCATCCCACCCTAGACTTCATATGGAATCTGAGACGCAGACTTTAACTACAACCTATTCTCATTCAGCCTCGCTTGACAAGCTGAAGAAACTCCTGGCCGCTAAACTCAGTTTAAATGCAGCATACACAAGAGAAGTGTAAGCTACTGAAAAAGATAGGCGAAACCAGGCCTCCCAACTCAACCAACTGAACTCATCAAGAACTACCCAGCTCTTTGTAGCTCTTGAGGGGACTGCCTGGCGCTCCCGAACGACAACAGTAGAATTTTAAAAATATTGTGAACCATTATATACTTCTGATGCCTATTCAGGATTGACGAAGGAAACGGATTAATTTTTCATTTGCACCTACTAAGACTCACCCAGGAACATTCTGACCTGTTAGAGAGAGTAAATTCAGCTATGGAAGTCGCAAAAGTAACTGATGCTATGGCCACTGGCACGGCACCTGGAGAGGATGGTTTTATGGTGGAATTTTACAAGATGACCAAAGCCTTGAACAGACTCATCCTAGTCTCTGTATTTAATAAAGCCCGTAGTAACGGGAACTTGAAAGATTGCTTTCTTAGAGCCAAGCTCTCTGTAGTTCCTAAACTGGGAAAGGACTCCCTAGAATGTCCTAGCTGTAAACCCACATCACTTAAAAATGCAGACAGAGATCTTGGCTAAAATCTTAGTGGCACGCCTGAACAAAGTGATCTCCTTAATGATTCACCCCACCTAAGTGGGATTTGTGCCAGGATGTTCCTCATCTAACCACTTACACATGCTTTTACATATAATCTGGCAGGTGAGAAATTACAGAGATGAGAAAGTCCTTTCTCTCTGGATGCCCAAAAGACCTTTAGTTTTGTGAAATGGGATTATTTATTCTGGACAATGGAAAGGTTGGGCAACCGTCCCACGTTCCTCACACTGACTAAGGATGTATCATAATCATGCTGCAACAGTCTGTGGTGGCGGCTTTAACTCCCCATATTTTCAGATCCATTGTGGACCCCAAAAATGCTATCTCCACTGCTGTTTGTAATAGCCCAGGAGCTCTTAGCATTGCCATCCTTGCCAATAACAGAAGTATCCGGCTACCTAAAACAGACGGAAGGATTAAGGCACTCTGTTAAATAGACAATATCATTTTGACTCAGACCTGGCCTTCATCAAAAGCCACTTTCCTGAAGACACAATTGAATATCTTTTCAAATTCTCAACCTACAAAATAAATTCATCCAAATGAGAAGAATTCACTTTAACTCTATGACACAAAGGCATCACTGAGAGGGCTGCCCTTAAAATGTCTGTGCAGTAAACTGAAAATCTGGGGATCCATATCAACCAGAGGCTATGAAACATGACACATGATAATACCTCACTGTTAGACCTGGCAGCTTTTTGGTATGTCTCCCCTGTCTTTTTGCCTTCTGACTTCCTGTTTTTATGGTTTACTGGACTCTGTTTTTGCTGATACATTGTCTCTGCACACTTTACCACTGCGGATCAGTGCTAAAGTGCAAGTGCTCCCTAGGTAAATTGGACTGTTGTTTGGTTTATCCATGATTGGCATATTTGGTTTACTGGTAAGTCCCTCGTAAAATGCACCAGAGGTGCCCAGGGCCTGTAAATCAAATTCTACTAGTGGGCCTGCAGCACTGGTTGTGCCACCCACATAAGTAGCTCTGTGAAAATGGTTTAGACCTGTCACTGCAGTGTCTGTATGTGCAGTTTTAAACTGCCAATTCGACTTAGCAAGTGTATCAGTTTGCCAGGCCCACATCTTCCCTTTTAGTACATGTAAGGCACCCCTAAGGTAGGCCCAGGGTAGCCCCATGAGCAGGGTGCAGTGTATTTAAAAGGTAGGACATGTAACAGTGAAATACTGCCAAACTCGGGCCTAACTCTCTCATAGGTTAACATTGGGGCTGCCTTTAAATCACTTAAAATTGGAGATTCTCTTTGAGAGCAGATTGAAAAGTTGAGTTTAGGGTCTCTGAACTCACAATTTGAAAAATACATCTTTTAGCAAAGTTGTTTTTTGGATTGTAAGTTTGAAAGTAGGCATGTTCTTGCTTAAACCGTTTGGTGACTCTGCCTGTTTGTGGATTCCCTGTCTGGGTCGGTTCGGCTGTTTATACCTCTCCCCTAGACAGTGACACAAGGGGAGCTGGAGTGTAGCCTGCATATCCTGATGAGCCATCTGAGCTAGAGTGGAGGGAGGAGTGGTCACTTGCACCTGAAAGCACTGTGCCTACCCTCACTCAGTGCAGTCTCCAACCCCCTGCTGTGTGTCTGGGGCCTGGCCTGGACCAGGAAGGATCTTGCAAACACTTGAGACTTTGCTTTGAAGTTTGCCAACTCCAAAGACAGAAAGGGGTATGAGAAGAGGACCCAAAACCCCAGACTTTTAGAATCTTTCTGAAATCAAGAGGAACCTCTGCTCAGGACAAGATCTGCAGAGCTGAAGGAGGAGTACTGTCCCTTTGCTGTGTTGCTTTGCCTGCAGTTGCTGCTCCTGCTTGAAAAGAGTGCAAAGGGTGACCTTTGCTGTGTGTCCTGCTTGAGAAAGTTCTCCAAGGGCTTGGGGTGGAGCTTGCCTCCTTTTGGAAGTTTCAGGGACCCCACAGTTTCCTTGACCTGCAGCACTGAGAACTCTGTGTTTTGTGCTTTTCAAGAGGAGAAACCACTGCAACGCCACCAACAATACTGCTGGCCTGCACATTGACCTGCCAATGCTGCATAGAGCTGCAGGGCCCCACTTCGCACCGCAACCCTGGTCTCTCCTACGCCATCATCGGACAACTTCACCAAGCCACTGCTCGCAACGTGACCTGTGGGTGCCACACTCCGGCATTGCCTTGCTCACACCCCAGCCTGGGCATCCATGACAATGCTGCGTCTGCTGACACCGGCACGCTGCCTGTACCGTGAATTGTGGACCCAGCTCGTGAGGTGTACGAAGCATCATCCCATTCCGCACCGCAGTCCCGGTCCACCAGCGCAAGCATCATCGACTCCAGTGTCATCACCAGGCATCCCTGCCTGCACCCTGTCCTGTGGACAACGCTTGTGAGGGTCACAAAGCACCGTCCCATCCCACCCGGCTGGCTTGGACCTACTGATGACAGCTCTTCAGCAACGACAATGCTGCTACCTGCACCTGGACTTGGTAACACCGCCAGTTGCACTGCCCTGCTTCACACCACAGCCCGAGTCTGACCGACCCCGCTGGATATTAAGCAAGGGCCTGGGCTTCTGTCCTGTTTCCAGACCTGACTGTACAGACATACACATTGATCTGTTCAAATACATTTGTCGCCTAAAACTGAGAGAATTCTTCATGGATAAACCAGGCAGTTCTACGAACGTTGACATAATATTACCCAAAAAGGATAACAGATCCATTTGGAACATACAGGACATCCACATGTTATTGTCTCTAGATACCACAACTCCTTCTACCCTTGGCTTAAGTGAACTGTTTGAACATCTAGACATCCAGCCTAACCTGGACGTAAACAGCGGATTGAGACCTAAATCCACCCTCACGTCCACGTTACCTACTTACAATAATAATGACATCTTCTACAAAGCAGTGACTGTTGATTTATACAATATGGAGGACAGACACCACACTAGAAGTCCAAGATATAAAAACAACTTTACCGCAATAGAACTTAGAGCACCAAACAAGCTTACAGCGTGCACTGACATTAAAATAAGAGAGGCTGACAAGGGTGGTAACGTGGTACTGATGGACAAGATGACTACATGTCTGAAATCAACAGACAACTCGGGGACATGAATGCGTACATATGCCTTCCTGACAACCCTTTGACGCCAATCACAAACACAATTGGTGATAGACTGTCCTACTGTAAAAACCTATGTCTCATCTCGGACGATGAGTATAGATATATGCACAACACCACACCTCCAGTACCATGTATATATATATATATATATACTACCCAAAGTGCATAAACCAGGTATCTTCCCTCCAGGTAGACCTATAATCTCTAGCCTTGGATCACCTACTGAACACATTTTGGAATACATTGATTCTTTCCTACAACCTCTAGTTCGCAACCTTCCCTCTTTCATTCAAGATACAAGAGACTTGCTTTGCCAACTAGAGGATATTGACTGGACTAATGACTGCTGTTTCTTGAGCTTGGATGTAAATTCTTTGTATACCTCCATCCCATTAGAACGGGGTATTGAGGCTTTATCTATGGCACTCTGTAGCAAGGATGTGACACTCTTCGAACACACCAACATGTTACTAGATCTTACACGACTAGCATTAGAGAACAATGTATTCTTACATGATGGCTAATGGTGCAAACAATCCCAAGGGGTGGCTATGGGAGCTAAATTCTCACCATCATATGCAAACCTCTACATGGGCCAATTTGAAAAATCACATCCTTGGACTCATTGCCCTACTACCATTACCCAACATATCTTGTTTTGGGGGAGATACATAGACGACATACTGATAATTTGGACAGGGAATGGACAGGACCTAGATATACTCATTAACCATCTCAACACTAACGACTACAATCTGGTCTTTGCACATAAGACTGACTGTAACCAGATTGAATTTCTGGATCTTCTCCTATATGTTGACAACAATAAAATCTCATCCAGAATATTTAGGAAACCCACTTCATGTAACTTTATCCTACATGCATGTAGCGCACACCCGAGCGCCCAGATCAAGGCCATTCGATATGGTGAAATGATCAGAACCAGACGTAACTGCAGTGAGGATTAGATCTTCTCATTAGAAATGTAACAGCTGACACAACGCTTCAGAAATAGGGGGTACTCGGAAGAAACGATTTCCACAGCTAGCAAGCGTATATCCTCCAAAAAATTAAACACTCTACTCATTAGGGGACATAAGAAACCCCACAAAAACAAGAGAAAGGAGATCTCTCTAATCACTAGGTACAGTCCCGTGGGCATTGAGGTATTCCGCATTTTGAAGAAACACTGGCACCTGCTACTCTTGGACAAGGGACTTGGGTCCGTTGTTGGGAAAACACCATCTATTACTCACAGCAGAGGAAGCACACTAAGAAACATTCTATGTCCTAGTTACATAGCACTACTAACACTCGCTCATCCACCTATGTGGTTACCTACCAAAATGGTCGGTTTCTTCAAATGTGGCTGCTGTATTACTTGTCAATTCGCTCTTAACAAAATCACGACATTCTCTTACAATATGGGACAGACTCACCTCATCAGACAGTGCGTCTGTGGACTAATTTATGTGGGTAGCACCATTCGTCCCCTCAAAGAACGTATCCAGGAACATGTTAGAGCCATTAGGAATTACAACACAGGATACCCTCTTGCTGTACATTTCAACTCAATTCATGATGAATCCTACATTCCAAATAGAAGATTTCATGGCATCACTCATGTCACATTACCACTTAGACTGGGTGACAGGGCTAAGGAACTACGTAAATGTGAAGCGAAATGGATCCTTAAATTACATGCCGTGGAAAAAGGTCTAAATGTCGACAAGGAACTGCATGTGTTCCTGTCTTAGTGAACAATTATGACCACACGCCATTATATGATCTCACTTTTGCTTCTGCCTGCTAACCCTGTCACAACGCACATATCATGTTTGACACCATCTTGCCAACAGAGTTGTTCGCGTTTTGTTTGGACTTTGTGTACAATTGAGCATGGGTCACACTAAACATGTCATACTATTTACTTTGCTACCTAACCCTCTCATTATGTACACATTATGTTTAACACTATCCTGTTTACAAAGTTGTTGGTATTTGTGTTGGACTATGTATGTAACCAAACATAAGCTACACTGACCACGTTTAATACTACTTGCTTGTGGGATACCAACATATGGATTTTCCATTTCTCTTTTTGCTGATTGACTTATACATTTACCTACCTACCTACCTACACCTATTTTACACTTCTCTTACGCGTATTTCCGTTTGTGCGACTAACCGCTGAGGCATTTACCCCTTACATTATGACTCCTCCTCTGTCCTAGACGAATGTCTTGTCACTCATTGTAGCAAAATAGCTCTCAGTTGCTCCAAATCTCTTTTTCCTCAATCTCTTGGCCTACAGCCTGGTCGTTTCATCCCTATACTTATCTCATACCCGGGCACTTCCCGATATGGCTGCCGCCTCTTTTCCCCTTTGGGTCTTTGTGCTATGCGGAACCTACCCCATTTTTTCCCCTAACATGGCCGCCACCTTTTGCCAATTTCGGTTTTGATATCCTGCGGAGCCAGTCCATTACTGTACTACACGTTCTATTACTATCTCTACCCGGTTTGACTTACTACCTTTAGTTTCTACCACCGGTCCTGTACACAATTTCTTCAGTCTCTTTGCCCATAGTACCTTTCTTGTACCTATATACCTTCCAATATGGCTGCTGCCTTTTTCCACTTCTGACTCCATGTCTGGCGGAGCCAGTCCGTTTCCACTCCCAACATGGCCATCACCTTGTCCTACCATGAGCACGGTTACATTGCAGGGCCAGTCGTTTCTCTATGACTGAGTCCGTCCTTTATCTCTGTATGCATGCCGCTACTTAAGCGGTTTGTATTACGAGCACTCTCATCACCGGACAAATCTGATACACACGCTGCTACACTACATTTCGGTAAGTGCAGCAAGCGGCTGCGCATGCTTAAACTTTGTCATTATTACTTCCCATTCTGTCCCGTCACCCCTTAGTAGTTAAGGGAACTTCCCGTGGCCACCGTACAACTCTACTTTTAGGAGTTTACGGATTGCACCTCTCTGTATACACTTAAGTGCTCATGTACTGCACAATATCTACCTACCCTTAAGTCCTTGTGCACATAAGCAGGTGGTTACTCGGCTTGTTACAATTTTACTACTTTTCTTATGAATACACCTTGGTCCTTGGGCACATAAGCAGGCAGTTACCTGGCCTTTTACGGGCTGCCATCCATTTTACAGTATCAATGATTATTTTTTACATACCTTTCTTTGTACGCAGTCTCATTTCTGCCACTGTTTTACTTGGTGAAATCTTATATAAGGGCTTGCCCTTACTCTTTAGACGTGGGAAACTAGTTTATTCTGGGTACCTTGGAGCCACCGCCCTCAGCACTCTATCTCCATTAAAAGTTTATTTAAACACCTTCATTCTCGTGATGACTCTTACTGACATGTCTGCAACCCTATTTTGGAGTCTACCACTCCACCCTTCTTTTAACTTATTCTCAACAGAACTTACCATGGTTCACTTGGATTCTTCATGAACATCAGATGTCAATACTCTCGTTGTTTCTTGACACCATCTTCTTGGGACTCCGGAAGCCCATATCTGTTCTACTGTTTTCTAGGATGTACTCACAGGTACTTTTTTTGTGATCTCTCGCCCATTTGATTTGCCTTGCATATACCCTTTTGACGTACAACTACTGACTTTACCTCCCCCTCTTTGTTAATTATTAATTTTTCTCTCTGCTCATGGCTCTCCTTCCCTACATTTCTTCAGCACAAATTATCATCTGGCTAACTCCTGGATTCACGGGGACTTCATTGGTATGTGACTTCAATAAATTTTCCAGCTTCCGCATGCTTCCTGCACTAATTTGCACCCACACATAAATTTTTACATTTTTTCATCTTGCACTCTCTCCGGGGATTCACTTCTACATCAAATTTCTGATTCTAAACTTGAGGGTTGGGTTCTCCCCCTTTTTAACTATACTAGGTCTTCTTTTCGAAATGTGTCACTTATCACTCTACTATCTTGGGCACCAAGGTTTCTTTCCATGGCTTGAACTTATGTTTCGGTCAAGTAAACACCACACCCTTCTATCTTTCAATTGCTTGCCACTTCCAATGTCATGTCTGTATTTTTCACATATACAAACTCTGACACTTACAGTTCCTTCTTTCCAATTTAAAGTTAATATGTGTATAAATTGTATTCTTTACAGCCTTAAAAAAGTCAATGTGTGATGAAACACGTGTTGGCTGTGCTTACTCGCTGTACATATTGGTACACAACTTTTTGATCCAATAAAACATCTGGAACACTGAGAAGGGGACCATACTACTCATTATCATATGTGTATTACCTAATTCTACCTTCTTGTACCTTACCAACTCTACTTGTGCCTGTGTGCTGTGGTCATATATATGCAAGGAATGTCAGCCTTCAGGCCCGAACAGGTACACCACTTTGAATCTATGCTTTGTTTATCTCTCGTTATTTGTTTTTGCCTGCCATCACAAACAACAGATCGTCATATTGTTATATCCTTCTCATGGGTTACAGCCATATCTCTTCCATATGGATAAGTCCACTGGAATTATGCGATTGTGCAGCTGCAGTTTTTTCCACATAATTATGGATTTGTCACATTTGCCACATAATCCATCATCTGCTGCACAATCTGCAGAGTTCAACCAAAAGAAAATGTTGTTTCTAGCTCAAACAGTTCAAATTGAACTAAAAATGCATCAGCAAGTGTTGAAGAGCAGTGGAAGGCCATTTGCAAAGGTTGACTGATCACCTTTCTGTTGCATATTGCTATATTTAGGTGTGAAATTGGTACCAATGATGTGCAATATATGTGCAGACTGTGTTTACAAGTGTACAAATGCAAAATAATGAAGTACCTTTATCATAAAATATGCCACATTATGCAGCATTATTATCCTTTTCTCGGCACATAATTTAGTCAACCAATCACAAAAATTGCATTCCTCTGCTGCAGAATTCCAGTGCCCCTGCATATGGGGTGACAGTGGGTGGATATATATGTGTGTGTTCTTCACCACCATAGGGAGAAACTGGGTTGTCGTGATATGTTTTTCATGTTGTGGAAGAATAGCTGTTCATGATAGTAACTGGAAATTTACTACGCTACCTCCCACATGGTTTCTGGGTTCATGGCATGATACTGATTTGTAACCCTGTTTGTATGCAATGTGATTTTCCTGGATTGATAAAAGAACAAAGAATTTGTTAAAAATAAGCATATTTCTACATTACCTTGGGGTTGGGAGCTGCCTTGCCTTAAAAACGACGGGGCAGAAGGCCAAACGGCAGATTTAAGAAAGGTGGCACTGCCCCTTTGAGCTCACCCACCTTGTGTGAGGCATTTTTAAAATACTGTGCACCATGGCACAGGGTAGGGGGCAATAGCATCAAAAGTTTTGACACTATTGATGTACTGTTCAGGGTTAGTGCCAGAATTGCGACCAATGGTGTGCCCCCTTTTAACTCCTAAAGGGGTAATGCCACCTTTGCATACATTAAGCGTGGCACTTTGTAAATTTGGTGCAGTGATTTTTGAAACCTAGTGCCACCCATAGTGTGAAACAATGATGCTAATGTGGTGCTAGTACTTCTTAAATCTGAGCCCAAGAGTTTTGTGAGTGTCACTAGAAGCATGACATGGCAACATAGGATGTTATTACATGGTAACCTCATTCTGTATTTTTATAGAACTTGTTGATATTGGTGCATGAAAAACTTACTTTTTCAAACAACAAACAAGGGGAATGTTTATTTAAAAAGGTAATTGAAATATTGAACTATGCATTTTTGTCGTCTGTAGTAAACAGAACAAAGCAATGTGTAATTATTTAGTGAAAAATGTAGGTTTTTTATTCTTTAAAAACATCCTGGCCATATTCACAAAGGTGCCTTCAGCCGTAAACATAAACGTAAAGCTGAAAATATTTCATTTAGGCCTGCCAGAGATACCAGGTTTAAATTCATTAATGACTGCAGGTTTCTCCTCCTTGAGTAGAAAACCAGAATCATAAATCCCATTTGAGAGGTGGGAATGGGGCTTTCCAAAGAATGGTTGTAAGAATTTGGGGGGAGTTGACTGTGACGTGAGCCCTAGTCAAGCAATAACCACAATCCGTGTTAGTTTGAGGCACAAGCCAACCCCCAATCATCCTTCTGCTACCCACTAGTAGCATTTAATTTACAGGCTGTGTGCACAGGTAGTGCCACCACACTTAAAAGTAAAGGAACTGTACCCATTAGGTATAAGGCGATCTTACCATGTTATAAGGAGTGATCATAAGCACTTTAGCACTGGTTTGCAGTTGTAATGTGTGCAAAGACCTAAAGTCAGCTAAAATGATGTCAGCAAAAGAGGAGGTCTTAAGGTAAAACCTTTGAGGAAAACCCCCAAAACCATGAACATTTTTGGCCAATCTCAAACTCAGATCAAACCTTTTTACACAATAGAAATAGTAATAAAATTAGACCAGTCAAGGGCAGTGGTAACTCCCCTTCCAGGGTACAAAGGAGACTGTGTCACTCCCACATTTCATGATGAGTGGGCTTCAGGCTTTCCCCAGGGGCAAAATACCTTACTATGCAGAGAAAGAAAATTGAGGTTTGTGGAATTCAGCACATGGGGACTAAGACACCACAGGCGGTGTCACTTGACATTTCTAGAGCTACTCCTGAAAACCTGTGCCTGCCACAGCTTTCCAGGAATACTTCTGGGAAGGTTTATGAATAGATAGAACTATTAAGGTATGGGGAGGTGGAGGTGTAAATCTCTCCTTGTTTGTGCATTTTTTTCAGCAATAGGATACACTGTTTGCAATGGTCAGAGATTTATAAGGCTGCTGAGCACAATTTACAGCTCACCTGATTGCAGTTTTAATGTTCAGATTTTGTTTATGTTTTATGAGAATCTGCACCTCCAATAAATGGTAGAGGTAAAACAGCTTTGCAGTTGTGTAGTGTCATTATCTACATGCGTTTTCTTTCCTAGAGGCTAGCCGAGCTGTACCTAGGGAAGGGAATTATATTCTTCCTTGCATTTTGACTCCATAATTAAGATTTAATTGAAGTCTAAATAAATAAACATGACGTTACAAAAATGTTTACGAGCTATAGATAATGTGTATATTTTTAAGTCACTTCTTTGATCATTACAAGTTTGCCACTTAAGAAACCAGAAATAATATTCAACAAGCCCAAAGCTACATTACTTACTTGTCTCTTATCTTTTGGTTCATGACACATTGCGTAATATTCATGGTGCATTTAATGATACTATGCCCTGAAATAACCAATCTTTTGGACTCATATTTGTCTTTTTTTTTTCTTTTTCAGCGTTGGACCTAAATCTTCCAACATACATAATATTCGAAAGGCTAAATCATGCTTCACAACTTTCCTTCTTAGACGATTGACACTCGCTCTAATGAATGCTTAAAATATTTCTTTCATTACCTAGTACTCTGGAAACCAAACGCTCTAACGGGCATCATCAACGATGTTAATTTGAAATGTAAAGAAAGCTGGTGATATGCAAATTATACATCTATCACACCCAGCACTGCAGCATGACATAATTAATATTTCAAGATGGAAGACTACCACAATGTATCTATTTAAATCTCTTAAACCCAGTAACATGCAGATGTAGACAAACGCCCGGAGTACAACCGCTATGAGAGAAAACTGCCTAGCATCACTGTCATATCAAACTGCCATTCAACTATCAATTTAATCAATTCGTTAATAACAGTCTCTGCACCAGAGATTTCACATGTCTCTTCTCTTTTTGTAGAGCATCAACTATGTTAACATATACAGTTATACCCATATTTTCCAAATTTAAACACAACTACAGACGTTTTATAAGGCACTTAACTAAATCACATCATAACATACAAGGGGACTACATTGTTAAAATAATTGTTGCTATATTTCAGATTGGGATTTTTAGCCCTTAAAATATCAGATTCAATTTCACAAAAATGGCATGTACGTTTCCACTAGTTACCACTTGAGGGTGAAATTTGACTTTTCCATTCTCTGGGTTACAAAATCTAGAACTAGTATAATGAACTGGGGTCGAGTCCCAGCAGCTCAACATATTGTGATTCTAAGCAAATCACTGAATCTGCCCATGCCTAATAAATTAATCTGACCTTGTGTAATATAATTAATATAGTCTGGTGCTCATGTCAATCCCTCTAATCCCCTTTGGCTCCGTCTGCGCTGAATAATCGTGTGCCCTTGTCATGCCGTTTTTGTCATCAATAATGTAATTTCAAATGTTGCAGTGATGTTATCTATAAAGTAATAGAACATGTCATAAGTGGTGTAATGTATGAGATAATCAGCAGTCCATGGCTAGGGTGCAAGTTATACTTACTTTAGGACTTGAGTCATAATTACTTGAGACAACTATAACTTGTGAACTTTAGTGGTTTTGTTAGTTTAAAATGGTATGCTTTAAGTGACATTTTCACCTAACTATAACGTCCCTTTGATCTTGTTTTTTTTAGTGAATTACTAAAGACTTTTAATACAAATAAGATATTATTATTATACAGAGCCATAAGGTCACTTTAACTTTATTTTTTTCAGTGACTTTCTAGGGTTTTTCAGAATGTAAAATAATATTGTCAGACCTGGCATCCTTGGTTTAGTCTCCCCAGTCTTTTTGCCTCTGCTTCCCATGTTTTGACTGTGTGCTGTGCTCTGTTTTTGATACTCTGGGCACTTTACTACAGCTGACCAGTGCTAAAGTGCAAGTGATCCTGTGTAAATTGTATGTGTAATTGGCTTCTCCGTGATTGGCATATTTGGTTTACTAGTAAGTCCCCAGTAGCGTGCACTAGAGGGGAACAGGATCTGTAAATCACATGCTACTAGTAGACCTGCAGCACTGGTTGTGCCACCCACATTACTAGCCCTGTAAACATGGCGCAGACCTGCGACTGCAGTGTCTGTGTGTGCAGTTTTAAACTGCCAATTCAACCTGGCAAATGTACCCACTTGCAAGTCCCAAACTTTCCCTTTTTATACATGTAAGGCATCCCTAAGGTTGGCCCTAGGTAGCCCCACTGGCAGGGAGCAGTGTATGTTGAAAGGGGGACATGTGCTGATGTATTTTACATGTCCTAACAGTGAAATACTAACAAATTCGGTTTTCACTGTTGCAAGGCCTATTTCTCTCGTAGGTTAACATGGGGGCTGCCTTTACATAACCTTAAAGTTCCATTTCCCTTTGAGATCAGAGAGAGATGTGGAGTTTAGGGTCTCTGAACTCACAATATAAAAATACATATTTTGGTAAAGTTGTTTTTTAAATTGTCTGTTTGAAAATGCCACTTTTAGAAAGTGGACATTTTCTTGCTTAAACCATCCTGCTTGTGCATTCCCTGTCTGGGTCAGACTGACAGTTGGGCTGTTTGTGAATCTCCTCTAGACAGTGACACAAAAGGAGCTGAAGTGTAGCCTGCATATCCTGATGAGCCATCTGGGCTAAAGTGGGGGGAGGAGTGGTCACTTACACCTGAATGGGCTGTGCCTGCCCTTACACAATGCTGTCTCCTACTCCCTGGTGTGTGTCTGGGGCCAGGCATGGGCAAAGCAGGATCTTGTGAACAACATAGACTTTGTTTTAAAGTATGCCCACTTCAAAGGCAGAAAGGGGTATAAGTAGTGAACCCAAAACCCCAGATGTTTAGATTTGCTTCTGGAGCCAAGAGAAACATCTGCCAAGGAGAAGTGTGGAAGAGCTGAGGAGAAGGGCTGCCCTTGCCTGTGACTCTGCTTTGTTGGGCTATCATACAATTGCTGCTTCTGCCTGTGTAAGGGGACAAAGACTGAACTTTTTGCTACATTCCTGCTTGTGAATAATCTCCAAGGGCTTAGACAGAGCTTGCCTTCTGTTTTGAAGTCTCAGGACCATCAAAGACTTCCTCTGCCAGTACCTCAGCTCTCTGCTGAGACTCCTGCACTGCCAAGTGGTGCCATATCGAGTACTTGGGCCCTTGAAAGGTGAAGCTAGTAGGACAAGGGCGTAATTCCATGCACAGGAAGCCGTGCAGGGAAAATCTTGAAGCAACACCCACTTGTAGCTGCTGAAAACAATGCAAACTACATGCAGCACAGTTTTCTATCACCGCTGGGAGTCAAAGTCATTGTGAACCTGCGCAGATCCGAGGTACCCTGTCGGGAAATTGACGCCTCGCTATCTTGAGGGGAAGAAAAGTGACGCATCGCCTACCCGACTGGAGAAGAAATGATGCACGGGCTCACTTGCGAGTAAGGAATCGATGCATTGCTGACTTTTCTGATGAACGCTCGCCTGTTCATATCTCAACTTGTGTATGCTGGATTTTTGTTGTGTGGTCTTGTTTGATTTAGATAACTATTGCTTATTTTTCTAAACTGGTGTGGTGTCCATTTTGTAGTGTTTTGTGTGTGTGTGTGTTGGTACAAATACTTTACACATTGCCCTTCAGATAAGCCTGACTGCTTGTGCAAAGCAACCATGGGGGTATGCAGGGGTTGTCTTAGGAGTGTAACTTCCTTACAAGAGTGAGGGTCCCTGCTTGGACAGAGTGCAAACTGACTGCCAACCAGACACCCAATTTCTACCAAATGTGTTATTACCATACATAATACGAGCCCCACCCCACACATGGACTGTGGCCAGGCCCTACATTCAGTCACCCATGGGCAGTCAACTCCATAAAATGCACATACAAAAGTAATATTTAATTGCTATACATTATGCCAAACCCATGCTGTGCACTGCACCTGCAGCCAGGCCCTTCATCCAACCCTTTGTGGGCAGCGAAACCCATCCAGTAAATTGTCCTTGTGCATGAACAGCGCAGGGTTAGAGGCAGTGCTCTGCCTGTGGCCATGGCGTGGCTGGTAGCCAACCCCATGCCATTCATGGTCTTCAGCCGTACCCAGCATGGCCTTAGGTGCAGGGCTGGGCCTCCACTTCACAGGCAGCCAACCCCTTGCCATGCATGGCCAAGCAAGCCCCTGTGCCCAAATCCCTCTGCTGCCTAACACCCCGCTCTATAGAAGCCATGCACAGTGGAGGGTTGGGAGCAGGGCCTGGCATCTAAACTCCTGCGGGTGCATGGCTAAATATAAGAGATATAATTTTAATTAGGGCAGAGCTACTGACTCTGTCAAAGGGTAAGAAGACCAAAAAATAAGCACCATAATATGAATTGGTCAGAAATCAACACATATATTGCACATGTATTGTCTATGTCGAAAATGGTTAAAAAAAAGAAAAGGACTGGGAGGTATTATCGCTCTCCCAACTAATAATACAAAATACCATCAGGTACACTGTTCCACACAATATGCCTTAATACTCATTCAGAGAGTCCACTTCTAGGGCATGGACTAGGGGCAGGTCAATGATCCTACAGAATATCCATATAGGAATTTATAGTAGCTTCATAGCTCACGTATTTCCCAAGTGGCCCTATTTAGACTTTTGGAGGGTCACCATTTGAGGAACCATATACGTACATGAGTGTAAGGTACACTTGGTACAAGAGCCATCTTACTCTCTCTTAGTGAGGATAAGGTTTATTTATGTTTTTTGGATACTGAAGAAGTGCATTAGATCTCTAGGGACATATGGAAGGCATGACATATTTCAACCTTTACTCTGGTAGTGTAGGATTTTTACACACAGATTTGTTTTTTGGACCCACCAGATCATAGTCTCTGACTTGTTTACCCCCTGGTTTTAAACTTGGCATAGTTTCTACCACTTATAGTAAAGAGTCAGCATCAATACACATAGACAATTTTATTTCACTTCTTGCCAGTGCTCCACTTTTCTCACATACCATAGTGGTACTCAGTTGCTTAACATTTTTCAGCAACTACAGAGAAGATCTCTGACGAAGAGCCCCCCTGTGGAGCCCGAAGGGCATTGCAATGTTGGCTTGATGAGGAACAATGCGTGATGAAGAAGCATGCAACCTAATGGTGGGTGAGGGCACTTGCTCATAAAAGCAATTGCTTTAGGTGAACTTTTTGTCCTCTCTGAATAAGTATTGAGGCATTTTGTGCGGAACAATGTACCTGATGGCATTTTATCAAAAAATGACCAGATAAATATAATGAAATGTATAGTTCATCAATTTACACAGTTTAATGTTTTATAAAAGTAATTGCCGTTAAAAAAAATGTGGTAAAGCTTTATTAAAAAAAACATCATGTTGTTGAGTCTTTTTTTAATATGTTTTAAGTTACATGAAGCAGCCATTCAACTGACTACAAGGGAGGCTCTGCACTTCTACTGAAGATCATGGATCTCCAGCTGGGAGTGCTTAAAAATAAGTTAAGCTCCCCCGGAGCCATAGATATATTGACCTAGGAGACTGCTTTTTCTTAAAGTTATTGGGAGCTGTTGCACACATTGGAGCTTCCTACAATGTTAAAAAAATGGTAGTGTCCCTGCCTTGTCTAGGGACACTACCAGACTTGGAAAAAAAGTTTAAAATGCCCCTGCAGGGCACTATGGGGTGCTCCTTGCAAGGAGCAGTGAACAATAAATGAGTGGCTCCCGAAACTCATGTATTAATCATCCTTTTTTATTTAAATACTGGCTGTCCTAGTGCTCACCCAGGACACCCCATCCTGGGTGCCAGTCAGAGATGGAAATATTATTTTTTGGAAGTAAAAAAAAAAATATATACATATATATATATATACACATATATATATATATATATATATATATATGTATATATATATATATATATATATATATATATATATATATATATATATATATATATATTGTGAAGGGTGGTATGTGTCCCCCATTGCCAGACCAACACTGGGTCTCTATCCACTAGGGCTGAACTTCATCTAAAGGGAAGGGAGGCCTGCAGTCCCCATCCCCAAGCCAACACTGGCCCTTGGGACACCATCCCCCAGAGCTCAGACAGCATCAGGTAGAGGGTCCTGGCCCCCTTTCCTGTTATTTTATAGGTGGCAGCTGATGTTGTGGTCATTGGGGCCTCACAAAGGATATTGGTGGGGCTCTGTACACCCCCTCCCCACTAAAATTAACTGAGACATCATTCCCAGGTCCTAGCCCACCCAGTAGTCTTTTTTTTATGCACAGGAGCCAATGCTTTAAAAAATAATCACAGATTCACAGATCCATTGTGAACTTGTGTTAAACCTTCTTTTGGTACTGGGAGCGTCCTTCTGGGACTCCCTCCATGACTCATGGGGGGCCAGTGTAACCCTACCCTGCCCCTTTATACCTTTTTTGAAGTAGTTCTTTCCAGGACAAGGGACTGAGTCCAGAGTTGTAAGCTAGCTGGTGCCAAGTTGTTTATGTGGTGGCAGTCAATTAGATTCCATCTTTAAATCTGCTTGCTCTACAGATCCTCATCTGTGTGAAATATACAAAGTTTTAGAGCCTTATTATCTCAAAAACAACCAAATGCATTTACACCAAATCACAAAAAGCACTCTTTCTTGTTCTAAATCTAGTGGTATGCTAAATGTGGTGTAATTCTGTTCTGCCATTTGGGCTGTAGCTATATCTTATTTTCCAATGGAAAACTGAATGGGGAAAAAGTGTAAAGTCATGCGTGGTAATGCCATCCGTGGTTCTATCATACAATCTGTTACCAGGTATGCTTGCAGTTGGTATAGTCACTGTCAATCACTCAGGGTAGCATTCCAACCCATCATTCTTTCATCCATCATGCCATCTCAGATTAGACCCAACCACATGCAAATCATTCTTGGTCTATTATGGATACATTAAATGCTCTAACATAATGATATTATGGGTATTAAAATATGAGGCATTGAAGCCCCAGACTGTCAACAATAATGTGCCTGCCACACAAGGTGATAAAAAAATAGTTTGTACATTGGTTTGCAAGTTATAAAGGTGCGCTCTTGAGCCTCAATACTTTATAATTCTCTGGTGACGGTCTTTGAGGATCTAGATATTGGTCGGCAAGGATTGGGACCATCACTCACAAAAGGGCTTTTCACCTTTTCCCTTCCTCTCTCATCTCAGGTTAAACATCTATCAATATCAAAAATAGGGTAACTACATTGTTTTCTGGAATAATTAATGTGTGTTTCTTCCTGCATACTGTCATAATCTGTTGTAGTTGGATTTTAAGACTTCTCACATAAAAGTTGCAATGATCTAACTCTAACTTAGTTTCTCCTATGTCTGAGAGCGATAACATTTCTCTTGAAAACTGTTGATGCTATGAAAGCGATAGGTAGAGTTGATTAAGAAAAATATGCTCAACAGCCCAGTGGAGTCAGAATAGGAGAAACTCTACCAAGAGACTATCACAATTCAGTTCTGCCTATTACCAGAAATCACACTTCCTTTCTTGGTGATTTATTGTGTAACTTCATTGGGTACTAAACAATTAAATCAAATGATAGATTTCATGAAACACGCTGCCTAGCATTCAAAACATATGCCTGTGGTGTTGATGTCATCCCGCTTATTGACCGATTTGTAGGCTTTGCGACTATGAAAGCTTATCAGGTTTACAATCCCTGTGATCTCACTCTATCAATTGCAATTCACTCTTATAAGATGGGTCATAAACTTGGTTGGGTCCTGTCTCCCAGAAGGAATTTCTCAAACCTGAACAGATCGCCATCTAGTTGTCACTGAAATCACCTTTCTAGATCATGATTAGCAGGACAAATGATTCAATGGAACTTAGTGAGAAACTTGATGTCCTTCTAATCACTGGACATCAATGAATCCCTTTTTGGCTTCACCTCATCAATAAGCCAAGTCCTGGCAAAACGTGTTCCACTAAAATATAAACTGGAGAAATCATGTAGGGCTCTAAAATTTGGCTTAAGAAAGGCCTAAATAAATAACATTAAGACAAGTCAGCTAGAGCACAGGTGGTTAAAGCTTTCATCAAACCATTTTGTTCTATCACGAAAGACACGCTTCATGTGTCCTTTGAGAGGCCTTGGCATTTTAATTTCATTCTAAAATTCAAAACATTTACAAATACAATCAAATCTTACTTGTCTTCTCCATCAGAAACCGTTTCAGCAGTTTTACCAATTTCCAGCTTGTCCTCATTTTACTTACATGTGTAATTTGGTTGTGCTTGGGCTCCTATACTCCCTCAAATGGGGCTCTCAAGATCGGCAGCACTAGATTTCGATTCTACAGAAACTGTCACCTGGTATTGCTTGTAGGGTGATTGGAAAAAGATTGTTATCATCCGACTGGAGGCCCTCCTATCTTAGAAAACTATTGTTCCATTACTTGCCCCCAGCTTCGAACAAGATTGCTAGGTACACAATCGCAAAACAACTTTCCCCTTCTTTGGAGGAAGGAGATACTCTGGTTCCAATGCAGCTTGGTTTCATCATTCATGAGGCACAGAAAGAGGTCTGTCCCTCACTGTTGATGAGCTCTGTGACTATCAGGACAGAGCAGTGCACTTGGAATGGTCCTATTGAATCTCTCCACACCATTCAATACAGTTAACTATAACATCCCTTTGAAGAGATTTAGATATCTTTGGGTCAGCTGAAGCATGGTTCCGCTCATTTCTCTCACACTGGCCCCACTCTCTTAGTCTGCCCTTCTTTAGTCCAATAAATATAAAATGAATTGTGGTTCTCCCGAGAGGTCATTCATATCCTGTATGCCCTTTAACATATGAAGGAGGGCTCTTGCTCATGTTTTTAGATCTTTGGCTGCAAAGCAGTCTTCTATGCTTAGACAAATGCCATGCCCTATTAATGACGTCAATTCATGTGATCTATAGAAATTATTTCAGTCTATTTCCATGTTGCTAATCTTTTTATGTTTTATTGGCTTGTGTCTCTGAATTTGGTTATATGCAAGACGTGGATCATGTGTGTTACACTTTAGTTCAGTTCCTGGTTATTATATGATATTGTATTGATAGTTGTCTCGGCCAGAAAGTCTGACGTAGTACCACAGGCAGCTATTAAGTTACCACTCCTGTGTCTCTACAGAAAGGAAATGGCTGTTATCTGTGCAGTGGGCTCCAGCCCACTTTAGTAGTTATAAAGGTGCTGGGATGCCCCACATATCTGAGGGTTACCTCAGGAGCTCCATGTCACGACTATTAGCCACTCAACTAAAACAAACAGTGTAATGTTTTTTTTTCAGTCTCATCGTCATTCCAAATAGCCATGTTGGCTAGTCCGGAGCTAATAAA
Organism: Pleurodeles waltl; assembly: GCF_031143425.1. Taxonomy (NCBI): domain Eukaryota; kingdom Metazoa; phylum Chordata; class Amphibia; order Caudata; family Salamandridae; genus Pleurodeles; species Pleurodeles waltl. Next base: position 807,366,170 of record NC_090437.1, on the reverse strand, counting down.
AGAGACCAGTGTCCCTCACACTGCATTATGGTCAGGTGTTTGACATCTCTCTATTTATTTGGTACATGCCTCCACTATCCAGTAGGCTCTGTGTAGAAAGTTTTTCTGTTTAGGTTTTGAGTTTTCTGAGACTTTAGCAGGTAACACACCTGTTAAAGCCTGACCATTTTATATCCAGTTCCCTTATCTCATCTGTACTTTAGTTAATCCAGTCTAATCCCCAGCATTCACCATATATTGCAGTATAGGGAAGAGATTCCCCTCTGTGTCGTGCCTACGGAGAGGAGTACATGCTATATTATATGTGTTTGAGGTTCACCAGTGTCACCTCTCCATGTCTGACAGAATACCCTAGTGAGCGAGCCATACTGTTATAGATTGTGTAGACCTCCTATTTTCTCAATGTTGGATTCATTACAAATTGTAGTGCTGGTACATTTGGGGCAGGGCCACAGTGGTAGTTTTGGTGAATATACTACATTGGTCTTAGTGCACCTGAGGCACTTTTTCAAGCAGTACTATACTGTACTTAGTAGGCCTCGGCTAAATTTACAATACACAGGCATAAGATCACGTATTTTCTGTAATTTTGCTTTATTCTTATTAAACAAAATTGGATAAATTGTTCTATTTTGTTACATCGTGTAACAATGCACCATTTGTAGCAAATATTTAGCATGAATGCACAGGAAGTAAGCAACTTCTGTTTGTGACACTGTCGTTTTTGAGCAATTTTTAAGTATGAAATATGCCCCTGCATCTAAGATGGTTGCGAGGACACAGTTTGCTCTAAAACATAGTGCTAAATGCCAGTTTTACTTTTTACATAATTATGTCTAACTTCACTTACATTTTCAGAAATTTCTCCTAATTGCACGAAAGCACATTTCACACACTTATAGTGTTTAGTAGTCTTAGGAATTATTCTGGTTGTTACAAGTGTCAAACATAATTTCTGACAGTGGTGTGTTGCATATTGATTCGTTCAGATAATGAGACTCCTCAATACTTTGAAGTCTGTAGTAGAATTTTTGTTTGTAGTCAGTGACTCTATCATCTTCCCATATAAAAACGGACTATAGCATTGAAGGTGTTTTGGGGAAGCATCAAAGGAATATTTGCAAAGAAATATAAAATATCTTCCAATGTTATTAAGTGCTCGTAAAGAGTGGTAGAGTTTTCCAAATTGTGATTGACTCCCATATTGGGGTCAGTGCCCCATTTAATATTTCCATCTATGATCATAGAGACAATATGGTATATGGGGAACTCCAGTTACCTAAAATGTACTATTTCCCAGTGCAAATAGCAGTGAGGACAGTGGGCATTGCCAACATCCACAGCATCCTGAAACTGGGTATGAATCACTTTTGCAGACTTGAGTTGTTTATGATTACAGCAACTTTATCCAAGCCATGATATATTTCCCGACTTGAGGTATTTTCCCATTGGATCTACAATACACACTGGGGCAGGCACGCAGCCTAAGCTCCCTTCTCCCCTGCTCTGCACCTGAACCATCATGGGATCATGCAGGACAGGTTTTCAAGGGCTCTCATAGTCCTTACGTGTAAGCAACAATCAACCTCACTCACTGAGTCTTCACACCCTAAACATGCACTGGCAGGACCTATGCAGGACCTCAAACTCTTACCGATAGCAGAAAGACTCGGGTCTCTTGATGCTACTACTCTTGTGAGATGACCAAGCATCCCTTTGTAAAGAACATCCCACTCAGTTTTCGGAGTACCCTCCTACAAGAAATTTACACCTGGAACCTAAGACCCCCTTGGAGACCAGAATCCAGCACCCCAATCTCAACTGCAAGCTAAACTGCAGCAATGTCAGAAACGGTAATGTCCCCCTTCAGAAGACCAGCCATCACACTGCTCTGGGGAGTTGCACCCTCATGAACCACCACAGGATATCTGGCTTGCCTGTCCTGTACAAGAATTGGGTCCATGTCAGACCTTGGTAAAATTTAAATTACAGTGGCATAATTTGTATACTTTTGTGAATTTCGTGTTACACTGTTTAAAAGTTCAGAAATTACACCATTACATTACTTTGCATAATTATGCACCATTCAGATTATGAATTTACACCAAATGCACCATTTGCTGCAAAGGGTTACTGTGAATATACAGGAATAACAAAGCAATCTTCTTCAAGAGTCTTTTGTTTTTTTGTACATTTTATTTTAGCACAATGTGTCCTCGAGTCAAAAACAGATGCAAAAATACATTTCACTTTAAAATATAGAACAAAGTGACAGATTTACATTTCACATAAATTTGTCACAATTTCACACAGTTATGTGAAAGCAGATTACCCATATTTCACACACACTTAGTCCATGTATCCCACTCAAGGACACTGAAGCCCTGCGTGGCTAACTGGGAGGTGTCTGTAGGCACTTTGCAGCCCTACCATGCTTCAGAGAACTGATCCACCTCCAGGTGGTCAAGATGGAGACCAACCAGGGAACCTACAGATACGTCTCTGAAATTTGACAGGTGACTCTGCAGGGAAACCTTGTCAACATCAAACTCACAGCTGACACCAAAACCTGAACCGGTGCCTAGTAAGCCCATACTTCTGAGCAGGCATCAGAGACTACTATTTGTAAGTTAGCTATCGGGGCAAAGATCTACAGAAATGACCCCTTGTTGAGTTCCTAATTTTGACCACGTTTCTGAAATGTGTAGATTTTCAGGTTCTCCCACAAATTTTTCATCTGTTTATGTCACAAATTGCAAGTAGGTAGAAACCACAAAAACATTGGTAAAATTGCTTACTACTTAACAAATGCAAAAACTGCTTTTTTAACTACTGTGCCTGTTCCTGAAATTTTTGGGAAAAGGGTGAATTTAGCTCAACACATCTTTTGCTGGTACAATGTTTAAAAAAAAAAAAAAAACATTTTCTAGCACAACACTCTTTGCCATTAACCCCCTGAACGCCACGGACATAATGGCTACGTCCGTGGCCGAGCCTCTCAGGTGCCACGGACATAACCATTATGTCCATGTACTGGCCCTAGGGGGAATCGCTTCCCTTTCCACCCCTGGCCCCCACTCAACCCCCCAGTGAAGTCTGATGACATCAGCACGCGATCGCGTGCTGACCTCATCAGAGGTCACCTCCCTTTGCACTGGAAGCATGCTTCCAGCGCGATGCAGAAGAGAAATACAAAAGTATTTCTCTTCCGCTCAGGAGGAGGGGGACGGCAGAGGCATGAAAGGAAAGGAAAAGCCTTTACTTAATTAGGCCGATCTGCCCCCCATCCCCCCTAGACACCAGGGATAATTTATTTTTGTTTATTTTTTCTTTTATGTGTGGGGAGTAACCCCTTAGGCAAGGGTCACTCCCCAGGAGGCCAAATTGTTTTTAGGCCATTTTGTCCCCCCGGGGGCAAGCCGGCCTAATTTAATTAGGCTGATCTGCCCCCGGGGGGGGCAGAAAGTACTAGACACCAGGGATTTATTTTTTTTATATACATACGCATAAGGGGAGCAGCCCCATGGGAAAGGGCCGCTCCCCAGGGGGGGAAAAATATTGTTAGGCCTTTTCTGCCCGACCCTGGAGGCAGATCGGCCTGACATAATTAGGCCGATCTACCCCCGGGGGGGCAGAAACCTCTAGACACCCCAATATATATGTTTTTTATTTACTTTTTATATATGGGGAGGGAAATTGTATTTAGGCCATTTCTGCCCCCCTTGGGGGCAGATCGGCCTATTTTTGTTAAGCCAATCTGCCCCGAAACCACTAGACACCAGGGATTGGTGTGTATGTATGTGTGTGTTTTGTTTGGGGGGCAGGCCCTTGGGCAAGGGTCATTCCCCATGGGGGCATATTACTGTTGGCCATCTCTGCCCCCCGGGGGCAGATTGGCCTATTTTTGGAAGGCCCATCTGCCCTCAAGGGGGCCAGAAAGCCCACGAGAGATCAGGGAAGATTTTTTTTTTCAAAATAAGAGGGTGGTGGTATGGCCATACCCCTACCCCAAATAAATGGGGCCAAAGTTGTTTTGCCCACCAGTGGGCAGATGGGGCAATTACCCCCAATCCACACCGCGGGGGGCAGAAAGTGTACTAGATGCCGGAGAATAAAAAATAAAAAAATAGTGGGGTGGTGGTTACCAACCAGTATGGGCCTGGTTATGCACCTACTCCAACTGAAGGGGGTAACAGTCTTTCAGCTCTCCCCCCGCATACTAAAACATCTTATCCCACGGCAAGCAAGAGGACCTTTGATTATTTTGGGTTTTGGTTTTACATTTGGGCCATGGGAGTTTGGTAACTCTCAAAATCGTCACACTTGGAATGCTGAGGACTTCACTTTTTTGACTTTGGGACGCTGCCATGTAGAAAAATCCACAAGACCTGGACACATCTGAAAACTAAACATCTGGTTAATTCCAGGATGGTGTGCTTCACATGCACCCCACACCATTGTCTTACCCACAATGCCCTGCAAACCTTCAACTTTGCTGGAAATCACACATTTTTCCCACATTTTTGTGATGGAATCTTCCGGAATCTGCAGGAATCCACAAAATTCCTACCACCCAACATTGTCTCTTCTATACCAATAAACATTCTGCTGCACTTGTCAGCCTAAAAATGTTTTATTTTCAAACTGCCCTTTTGGACCCGCTTTGGTTCCTCCTCAATTTCGACATGTTTTTGGCACTTCCCAGTCACATGGAACTTGGCCCACCTACACAAGTGAGGTATCATTTTTACTGTGAGACTGAGGGGAAAGCTGGGTGGTAGGAAATTTGTCCCAGTTCAGTGATCCCACACAGAAATGCGGGACAAATGTAATTGTTTAGCTAAATTTGAGGTTTGCTGAGGATTCTGGGTAAGAAAACATTGGTCACACAAGTCACACCTCCCTGGACTCCCTCAGGCGTCTAGTTTTCAGAAATGTCTGGGTTTGGTAGGTTTCCGTAGATGGCTGCTGAGCCCAGGACCAAAAACACAGGTGCCCCCGCAAAAACAGGTAGTTTTGTATTTGATCATTTTGATGTGTCCAGATAGTGTTTTGGAGCATTTCCTGTCGTGAGCACTAGGCCTACCCACCCAAGTGAGGTACCATTTTTATTGGGAGACTTGGGGGAACGCTGGATGGAAGGACATTTGTTGCTCCTCTCAGATTCCAGAACTTTCTGTCACTGAAATGAGAGGAAAGAGTGTTTTTTTCACCAAATTTTGAGGTTTGCAAAGGATTCTGGGTAACAGAACCTGGTGGGAGCTCAACAAGTCACCCTATCTTGGATTCCCCTAGGTGTCTAGTTTTCAAAAATGCACAGGTATGGTAGGTTTCCCTAGGTGCCGGCTGAGCCAGAGGTCAAAATCCACAGCTAGGCACTTTGCAAAAAAGAGCTCTGTTTTCTTTGGGAAAATGTGATGTGTCCACGTTGTGTTTTGGGGCATTTTGCTGTCGCGGGCGCTAGGCGTACCCACACAAGTGAGGTACCATTTTTATCGGGAGACTTGGGGGAAATGCTGGGTGGAAAGAAATTTGTGGCTCCTCTCAGATTTCCAAACTTTCTGTCACCGAAATGAGAGGAAAAAGTGTTTTTTTGGCCAGATTTTTCAGATTACAAAGGATTCTGGGTAACAGAACCTGGTGAGAGCCCCACAAGTCATCCCATCTTGAATTACCCTAGGTGTCTAGTTTTCAAAAATGTGCGGATTTGGTAGGTTTCCCTAGGTTCTGACTGAGCCAGAGGTCAAACTCCACAGCTGGGCACTTTGCAAAAAACATGTCAGATTTCAATGTAAAAATGTGATGTGTCCATGTTGCGTTTCCTATCACAAGCATTAGGCCTATCCACGCAAGTGAGGTACCATTTTTATCGGAAGACTTAGGGGAACACCGAATAGCAAAACACGTGGTATTGCCCTTTGTCTTTCTCTACATTGTTTCCTTACAAATGTAAGACAGTGTGTAAAAAAGATGTTTATTTGAGAAATGCCCTGTAATTCACATGCTAGTATGGGCATCCCAGAATTCAGAGATGTGCAAATAACCACTGCTTCTCAACACCTTATCTTGTGCCCATTTTGGAAATAAAAATGTTTTCAGAATTGTGTCTACTTTTTGGAAATGTTTAGCTTTCTGGGATCAATCAATAAATCAATCAATCAGCAATTTTTTAAGCACGCTACTCACCCGGCAGGGTCTCAAGGCACTGGGGGGTGCTACTTCTCGAAGAGCCAGGTCTTGAGGCGCTTTCTGAAGGTCAGGAGGTCCTGGGTCAGACGCAAGTTGATGGGGAGGAAGTTCCAGGTTTTGGCGACAAGGTGGGAGAAGGATCTGCCGCCCGTTGTGGTCCAGTGGACGCGGGGGACGGTGGCGAGGTTGTCAGAGCGGAGCTGGCGTGTCGGGATGTGGTAGTTGAGACGCTCGTTGAGGTAGGCAGGCCCGGTATTGTGGAGAGCCTTGTGAGCGTGGATCAGGAGTTTGAAGATGATCCTTTTGTTGACGGAGTGCCAGTGGAGATCTCTGAGGTGGGCTGAGATGTGTTTCTGGTGAGGGAGGTTGAGGATGAATCGAGCTGAGGCGTTCCGGATGCGCTGAAGTTTTCTCTGGAGTGTGGCCATTGTTCTCGCACAGAGAGCGTTGCCGTAGTCCAGTCTGCTGCTGACGAGGGCGTTCTTCTGGTGGGGATCCAACTTAAGGTTTTGCAAAGCATGCGAAGGGTGTTAAAACATGAGGATGAGATGGTGTTGACATGCTGGGTCATAGTGAGCGATGAGTCCAGTATGAAGCCAAGGTTGCGTGCACGGGTGGTGGGAATGGGGGCGGCTCCCAGAGTGGCAGGCCACCAGGAGTCGTCCCATGCTGCTTTGTTGGAGCCAAAGATGATAATCTCAGTCTTCTCTGAGTTCAGTTACAGGCAGGTTGCCTCCATCCAGTTGGCGATGGCGTGAAGTCTGATGTGGAGGTTGGTCTAGGCGGTTGCGGGGTCCTTCGTGAGAGAGAGGATCAGCTGCTTGTCGTCCGTGTAGGAGACGATGTTGAGGCCCGGGGGTCGGAAGATGTTGGCGAGCGGCGCCATGTACACATTGAAGAGGGTGGGGTTGCGAGAGGATCCCTGGGGAACTCCGCAGATAGTCTTGGTGGCTTTTGACAGGAACAGGGGGAGGCGGACTCTTTGGGTTCTGCCAGAGAAGTTTTACACCCATTTCTGTCACTAACTGGAAGGAGGCTAAAAGCATAAAAAATAGTAAAAATGGGATATGTCCCATTAAAATGCCCAAATTGTGTTGAAAAATGAGGTTTTCTGATTCATTCTGCCTGTTCCTGAAAGCAGGGAAGATGGTGATTTTAGCACCGCAAACCCTTTGTTGATGCCATTTTCAGGGACAAAACCACAAACCTTCTTCTGCAGCCTTTTTTCCCAATATTTAGAAAACAACAAACTTTTAGCTGTATTTTGGCTAATTTCCTGGTCTCCTTCAGGGGAACCCACAAAGTGTGGGTACCTCTAGAATCCCTAGGATGTTGGAAAAAAAGGACGCAAATTTGCCGTGGGTAGCTTATGTGGACAAAAAGTTATGAGGGCCTTAGCTTGAACTGCCCCAAACAGCCCAAAAAAAAAAGCTTGCCACCTGAGGGGGGAAAAGGCCTGGCAGCGAAGGGGTTGAAAAACACAGAAATGTCTGCCTTTAGAACTTCTGACATGTGGGGGGAAAAGGACTTAAATTTGGCCTGGATTTCGTTTGTGGAAAAACCTTTATGAAAGCTTAAGTGTGAACTGCACTAAATAACAAAAAAAGGTGGCGGAGAGGGTGCTTGTTGGTAGGATTCAACCTGAGCAGTAAAGAGACTAAATATTCAGTTTTGACTATTACAGTTTTGAGCAATTAATGTTGTATTTTAAACAGGATGAAAAAATCACATTAATGCTAAGATCTGAGGCCATTCAGCAAATAAATGTAACAGGTGTGTCAACTTCTGTATTCATTCTTGAATAATCAAACTAGCTTGAATTTGGAACCATGAATCCTTGCTAGATTTTGATCGTATGAAGTTTAAATGGGCGCAATCTTGTGAAAAATGAAGACGTAGTAGCCTGAGACAGGTACTTGAAAACTGACTTAGCGTTCATGGTTTCAACTCCCAACACCATTCTCTGAGTTGAAATCAAGAAAATGTTGATCCTGCAAATTACAAATTGCTGAAAAACTATTGAGAATATTTTCTTAATGTCTCATGTAATGCCTTGAATTTGGAGCTTGAGGAACACATGACAGATGGATTTTGACACAAACAGCTCAGATTACTTTTTAGCACTTCGGGTGACTCAAAACTAACCTTTGCATAAGGGAGAATTCTCATTAGATCAAATTAAGCTCCGTTGAAACGTTTCTTTCTGTAAAAGCAATACGACTAAAGGTATACTTAGGCAATATGCTTAGTAAATTCAGAAAGTCTTATGGCACAATAAGGCCCGTATGTACTTTTTTTAGCGCCTCATGTGTGCCACTTTTTGACGCAAAAGCGGTGCAAACTTACAATATACAATTGTATTTTGTAAGTTTGTGCCGCTTTTGCGTCAAAAAATGACGCAAATGCGGCACTAACAAAGTATAAATATGGGCCAAAGTTCTTTAAGTATTTCACTTACTCTGCAATTGTACTTTATTGCAGGTAGTCTAATGTCTAAAACAAAGTGCATTCTGCAATTAGGCGGGTCAAACAGTCAGGTGTTTTATTCTGATCTGGCGGTAGCACATGGTCACACTATTTTACAACAAAGCATCGCCAAAGAGAATGTGTTGCCAGGCACCATCAATAGTGACACCAATCTGCTCGCCTTACTCTTGTCTGGTGGTATTGTGAACGCTGAATTTTATCACTAATAAATTATGTATTTTGCATTATGAATTCGCATAATATCTGATTAATAAAATAATATTAACAATGTATGTCTTGAAAATGTGCCCACTTGAATGGCCCCCCATATATTACAAAGTGTCTTTATTAAATGCTTAATAGTACTAATTGATATACCTGAATTAAGACAAATGTATCAGTGTGTTATAGTGATGACTACATGATATGTATGTGGTTTATTAATTACAGCCCTTAAGTTTGCGAGGTTTGGGCCGTGTCTCCTCTGTCTCATATTAACTGGTCTGTCTAAATGAAACTTTGGAAATGCATGATTAGCAAAATGAGATCATGTATTATTTTACACTGCGTTGACCAAACATTAGTAAAATGTCTTGAACTTTCTCTTGAGAACTGCTTGCTAGAACATTTTGTATTAATGTTACGCTGTATGGTTTAGTATGTAGGACTGCAGATGTTGATGTTCCCTGGAGTTAACAATGGATGCACTGACTGGAGTATGGCCAGATACAAAAATGTTACCTGGCAAAACTGGATGAGCAGAACAGAAGAAGAGGAGCCAATCATCGACATGTGAAAGACAGTTTAGTTATATTTTAGATCTGAAGTTTAATCCCTGTTGGACTAATTGTAAATGTACGATTTTCTGACCAATGACAATGTGGAAAACTTTTTAGGCGATTCTAACTAAGCCCAACTGCACGGCAGTGAAGGAGGCTCATTCTATTCTGTTTGAGGAGCTGACCAGTTCCTGATCTGATGCCGAATGCGGATTCTTTAGACATTTGGGGCCAGATGTAGCAATTTCCGAATTTGCGATTCGGAAATTGCGAGTCGGTGCGACTCGCAATTTCCGAATCGCAAATTCGGATGCAGAACGGTGTCTCAGACACCGCCTGCGAATCGCAATGGGGTCGCAAAGACCCACTTCATTAATCTTAATGAGGTGAGTCACATTTTGCGAACCCATTGCGATTCCATGCACTCACAGGGATGGTGGCCTGCTGGAGACAGCAGACCTCCATGTCTGTGACTGCTTTTTAAATAAAGCAGTTTTTTTTTTTTTGTACTGCAGCCCGTTTTTTGTATTGCAGCCCGTTTTCCTTATTGGACCACTGCCTGCTCTGAAAAAACATTTTTGACAACATTCACAAAGGGGAAGGGGTCCCATGTGGACCCCTTCCCTTTTGCGAATGGGTTACCACCAGTGTGACACTGGTGGTAACTGCGAATTGCTTTGCGACCGCGTTCGCGGTCACAAAGCAATTTAGCATCGCGGTGCGAGTCGCAAATAGGAAGGGGAACACCCCTTACTATTTGCGAGTCGCATTCCCATTTTGCGAGTCGGTACCGACTCGCAAAATGGGAATGTGCATCGCAATGCGCGTTTTGCATGGCACAAACTGTGATTTTCGCAGTTTGCGCCATGCAAAACGCTTGCTACTCTGGCCCTTGGTTCTTAATGGTTCAGTTAGTTTAGAGTCCCCGTTTATGAACCATTTCCCTTCCACTGCCCATTGCTGATGCTGACCACAAATATGTCCTATTGATTAAAATAATTGCAGCTTGCTGATCCATATGAGGAGATGTATAACAAAATGCTAATTGTTCATGTTGTAAGTTTGTTTTCTGCTTTCTAGGTACCAACCGCTATTTTTGATAGAGACCGAGATAGATGTTTTCCAAATTTATGTTGACTGTTTTGCATGAAGTCCAAACCTGCTATTCTAATCAGAAGGTTAGTCAGGGAGGCTCTGACAGGTTAACAGGCCGCTATTAATAAAATGTATGTTTTGCTCAGTTGCTGAACCTAAATGTATGCTATTTCTAATGCGCAGTTACTCATCCTACTGATTAGTACTATAACTCTTGAATGTTCAGTGTTCCATGCATTAGCTAAATTGAGATTCTTCAGAGGCTTTGGTCAACCATTGTTGTTTATCTATGTATACCATTTGGTTTTAAGATCAATTTACGTGATACTAGCTTTGTTAATATAAGGAAATAAACATTTTAACTTCACTTTAAGTGTGGTTATTCGTGACCAAATGGGTCAGGGTGTGTAACTCCTGATTCCTTTTAAATTACGGACTCCTTTTCAATATTTGATGTTGTTTATTGATTGTGATGTCGTAAATGCAATGCAATTGGTACTTACGGTAGGATTACTCTAACCATGGTCAAATGGTCCATTGAACCTCTAACGTGTGCCCCATAAACTTTAAAAGACCAAATAAAGCCAGAAGTGATCACAGAAATGGTAGCACAGTAGGATGGTTAGGCTCCTTGAGAGCCCATCATAAGATCCTCTGCATGATTAATCTCCTTAAGAGGACACTATAAAGTTGTTTCCTCAGAAGTGCTGGAAGAGTTGGATGGGTAGTCTCCTTAAGTGATCAAGTTAATTCACAGATTTAGAAGAGAAATTGGTATAGGTTAAGATTGCAGATTCAATGATACATGGTGGAGAGAACATATCTCCCTAAGAACTTACTATGATTTTCCCAGAACCTTTGAGTATGTGAATGCTTGTTTGAGGACGTTCCTGGTGTCTTAGTGACAGTGTGAAAGAAATAGTTTTTGCGCTTGCATAGCTTAAGCAAATTGCAGGTAAATTGTAATGTTTGAGAGGGTTCCTAGGGAGTTTGTGTACTCTAAAATGAAGTTATTGAAGGAGTTTGCGTACTCTGAAGAGTGAGAGTGGGGAAGTCGTCGAACTTTCACATGTGTGTGGCTCTTTGTGCTCGAAAAATTGTCCACGTGGTTGTTGGTATACGGACCCTGCGTGGTCTAAGACTCCCGAGTATTGAAAGTGTATGAGACACTTGGGGGCATATTTAAACTTTGTTTGCGCTGGATTTGCATCATTTTTTGTCTGCAAATCCGGTGCAAACTTAACTCCATATTTATATTTTGATGCCAGACCCATCTAGCGTCAAAATATTGGAGTTTGCATCATTTCAAGGATGCCTGAAACCGCCTTGCGTCAATGATATGCAAGGTAGGCGTTCCAGTCCAAAAAATGACACAAACACCCTAGCGCCATCTTTATCCAACAGGGCAAAAATGACGCACGGGTGGGATGCGGACTCGAGCAAGTTGGGTAGTGTAGGTGCACGGTTGCACATGAGCCATTGGCAGAGGGAGCCACAAAGGTCTGCATAGAACCAGTTCACACATGGGACAATTGTGCATTGTCAATACTGAACACCTCCATGCTGCCAACTTAGGGAGATGTTTTGGGCATTGTCACCAAGACTAATCAAAGGGCCTCACTTCTGGATTTCATCAGCAATGACATAAGTCTAAGTGGATGGGATATCCAGGCCATGTAGTGCAACCATGTTACCACCACATCGGAATCTATTGTGTTTGTGTAAGTATCATGTCCCCTCCAGTGAAATCACACTAAATCATGTTGCTTACTGCACAACGCATGGTACATACATCCTGAACTGCAGTTTGGAAACTAAACCATAGATATCAGGTCAATGAGCCAATGAGCCAAACACAAGTTGTCAAGTCAAACAACCCAATGCAAGAAGAACCTCACAGAAGCCCAGGATCTCACACAATGCCACAAACACATATGAGTCACAGACGACACAAGATATCAACTGCCATGCTGGCCTGGCTCGTAGTGGGTACCAGAGGTACTTACACCTTGTGCCAGGTCCAGTTATCCCTTATTAGTGTAGAAGAGGTGTTTCTAACAGCATAGGCTGATAGAAGGTAGCTATGGCAAAGCAGCTTAGGCTGAACTAGGAGACATGTAAAGCTCCTACTATACCACTGGTGTCATAGGCACAATATCATAAGAAAACACAATACACAGATATACTAAAAATAAAGGTACTTTATTTTTATGACAATATGCCAAAAGTATCTCAGTGAGTACCCTCAGTATGAGGATGAGAAATATACACAAGCTATATGTACACAAACCAAAATTATGCAGGTAATAGCAAAAGGAAGTAATGCAAGCAATGTAAAATTACAAAAGATTCCAAAAGGAGCACATAGGTATAGGGGCAACACAAACCATATACTCCAAAAGTGGAATGCGAACCACAAATGGACCCCAAACCTATGTGAGCTTGTAGAGGGTCGCTGGGACTGTAAGAAAACAGTGAGGGTTAGAAAAATAGCCCACCCCAAGACCCTGAAAGGTAGGTGTAAAGTGCACCTACTACCCCCAGAGAGCACAGAAGTCGTGATAGGGGGATTCTGCAAGGAAAACCAACACCAGCAATGCAACAAGTGTGGATTTCCGGACCTGAGTACCTTTAAGACAAGGGGACCAAGTCCAAGAGTAGCAACAGTGTCGAGAGTGGGCAGGAGCCCAGGAAATGCTAGCTGAGGGTGCAAGGAAGCTGCCACTGGATGGAAGAAGCTTGGTGTTTTGCAAGAACGAAGAGGACTAGGAACTTCCCCTTTGGAGGATGAATGTCCCACATCGAGAAGAAGCTTGCAGAGGTGTTCCCACGCAGAAAGACCGCAAACAAGCCTTGCTAGCTGCAAGAGTCGCGATTAGGGTTTTTGGATGCTGCTGTGGCCCAGGAGGGACCAGGATGTCACCACTTGGATGAGGAGACAGAGGGGGTGCCCAACAAGTCAGGGAGCCCTCACAGAAGCTAGCAGCACCCACAAAAGTACTGGAACAGGCACTTAGAAGAGGAGTGAACTGGAGTCCACACAAAGTCACAAAAGGGAGTCCCACGATGCTGGAGGACAACTCAGAAGGATGTGCACTGCAGGTTAGAGTGTCGGGGACCCAGGCTTGGCTGTGCATGAAGGAAATCCTGGAAGAGTGCACAGGAGCCAGAGCAGCTGCAAATCATGCGGTACCCAGCAATGCAGTCTAGCGTGGGGAGGCAAGGACTTACCACCACCAAACTTGGACTGAAGAGTCACTGGACTGTGGGAGTCACTTGGACAGAGTTGCTGAGTTCCAGGGACCACGCTCGTTGTGCTGAGAGGGGACCAAGAGGACCGGTGATGCAGTCTTTTGTTGCCTGCGGTTGCAGGGGGAAGATTCCGTCGACCCACTGGAGATTTCTTCAGAGCTCCTGGTGCAAGAAGGAGGCAGGCTACGCCCAGAGCATGAACCACCTGGAAACAGTCGAGAAAGCCGGCAGGATGAAGCGATACAAGGTTGCTAGTAGTCGTCTGGCTACTTTGTTGCGGTTTTGCAGGCGTCCTGAGCAGTCAGCGGTCGATCCTTTGACAGAAGGTGAAGAGGGAGATGGTGAGCTCTTGCATTCGGTATCTGAAGAATTCCCCAAAGCAGAGACCTTAAATACCCAGAAAAGGAGGTTTGGCTACCTAGGAAGGAGGATTGAGCTACTAAGAGAGGTAAGAGCCTATCAGAAGGAGTCTCTGACGTCACCTGCTGGCACTGGCCACTCAGAGCAGTCCAGTGTGCCAGCAACACATCTGTTTCCAAGATGGCAGAGGTCTGGGGCACACTGGAGGAGCACTGGGCACCTCCCCTGGGAGGTGCAGGTCAGGGGAGTGGTCACTCCCGTTTCCTTTGTCCAGTTTCGCACCAGAGCAGGGATGGGGGATCCCTGAACCGGTGTAGACTGGCTTATGCAGAGATGGGCAGCATCTGTGCCCATCAAAGAATTTCCAGAGGCTGGGGTAGGCTACTCCTCCCCAGCCATCACACCTATTTCCAAAGGGAGAGGGTGTCACACCCTCTCTCAGAGGAAATCCTTTGTTCTGCCTTCCTGGGCCAGGGCTGCCTGGACCCCAGGAGGGCAGAAACCTGTCTGAGGGGTTGGCAGCAGCAGCAGCTGCAGTGGAGACCCCGGAAAGGCAGTTTGGCAGTACCCGGGTTCTGTGCTAGAGGCCCGGGGGATCATGGAATTGTCTCCCCAATGCCAGAATGGCATTGGGGTGACAATTCCATGATCTTAGACATGTTACATGGCCATGTTCGGAGTTACCATTGTGATGCTATACATAGGTAGTGACCTATGTATAGTGCACGCGTGAAATGGTGTCCCCGCACTCACAAAGTCCGGGGAATTTGCCCTGAACAATGTGGGGGCACCTTGGCTAGTGCCAATGTGCCCACACACTAAGTAACTTTGCACCCAACCTTCACCAGGTGAAGGTTAGACATATAGGTGACTTATAAGTTACTTAAGTGCAGTGATAAATGGCTGTGAAATAACGTGGAGGTTATTTCACTCAGGCTGCACTGGCAGGCCTGTGTAAGAATAGTCAGATCTCCCTATGGGTGGCAAAAGAATTGCTGCAGCCCCTAGGGATCGCCTGGAACCCCAATACCCTGGGTACCTCAGTACCATATACTAGGGAATTATATGGGTGTACCAGTATGCCAATGTGAATTGGTGAAATTGGTCACTAGCCTGTTAGTGATAATTTGGAAAGCAGAGAGAGCATAACCACTGAGGTTCTGGTTAGCAGAGCCTCAGTGAGACAGTTAGTCATCACACAGGGAACACATACAGGGCACATACTTATGAGCACTGGGGCCCTGCCTGGCAGGGTCCCAGTGACACATAGACTAAAACAACATATATACAGTGAAATATGGGGGTAACATGCCAGGCAAGATGGTACTTTCCTACACATGCTACATAGCATTCCTGGTGCAAGCACTGACATCATACTTACTCCTATATTCTTTTTCAGCTGATCAGGGTTACGGGATCCAGCCATGGATCATGACCCCATTCCCCAAACCAAGCACATCAGCAGAGCGTGCCTATGATAAGGCACATCGGAGGACACGCGCCATTGTGGAACGGACCTTTGGCATCCTGAAGTCCAGATTCAGGTGCCTGGACAACACAGGAGGCAGCCTCCCATATTCCCCAGAAATGGTCTGCAAGATCATATTGGCTTGTGCCATCCTGCACAACATTTGTGTTAGGAGGAACATCCCCCTATATGAACCCGAACAAGAACTGCCTGAGGAGGAGGAGGAGGCTATGGTGTCAGGGAAAATTAGAGGGAACATCCAATCACAGCTGCAGAAATGCGTCGCAGACAGCAGATAGTTCAAAACGTTTTTCACCAATAGTCACTCTAAACACATTGTTAGGATATATAATTAAACACCTCACTTTATCACACAATCCTGCTCTGCTTACTTATTTCTCCATCACATGTTCTTAAGGAATGTGAGTAAAACCTCAGGGAGCATGTCACAAAGACAAATCTGACTACTTCTGTTGCAACATCACATGTGATGCATATGATTGTACAGAAAACATCAAACACTGTTTAAAAAAAACATCTTTTCAATTTCACATATGAAGGACAAAATCATAGGACCACAGCATATGACACACATCAATGTTGCCAACGTGGTGTACTGTGGCACATGACACACAACTATGCCATTTCCAATCATAAGGTAATTAGGCAGTGGATTTGAAATCACAGTGGTAACAGGAATGTATGAACAGACCCCTGACATTAGTAGGTGTGATATTTGCTATCTCTGCACAGAGCTTGTGTGACAAGAGGTGCATCAATCCTGAAAATGGATAGCATGAGTGTCCCGGGTATGACAAGCAATGGTCACAACACATGCCCTGCGCAGTCCTTCCCTGGTAATAAGTCCTGCCACTGCCATGTGTTAAGTTTCTGCCCTCCCTTCTCCTGGGGGCACTGTAAATGAACTATCTATACCCTGGGAATCATTATTAACATTCACCCAGACTCCCATTCCGACTCAAGTTAGCTTCCCCTTTCCTTATGGCATGCTATAGAAGAACTACATTAGCCTGCATGGACTTCAGGTCCCATAATGCCCTGCCTGGTAGTCGGTAAGACCTGTAATCTTCTGTCCATTGCTTCCTATGGGAAAAGTCCGGTTGTCCCCTTATACTGAATTCCCTCCTCCAGGACTTGTGAGAGACGCAAGCTGCACACACCTGTGAGCTTTCTCGTACAGCCCAGCCATGTGATTCTGCCCTGGCCTTGCTGTTCCCTGGAACTGCTTCGAAGCTACCATTCCTTGAAGCACCTCGGCCTCCATTGGAGTACAATTCATTTGTGGACCAGAGCCCTTGTTGGATTGTGTTACAGTCCTGATTATGCCTGAAACTGCTCTCTGTTTACACAGTGCTGTTCCTGCTTGTCCAGTCAGACTCTGCTCCCTGAACCTCAGCCTTGTTCATGTTGGTTTCTGCCAGAGCCTGCTTTCTGTTACCCAGACCGGTTCCAGTCTTTGCGTTAACCAGAGCCTATTCCTGTACCTGCCTTTGCCTCCTAGTTGGTTCCCTGACCTCTGTTTCCTCTTGGGGTATCGTGTCTGGTAAGTGTACTATCAGTCCTCAACTGTATAGAATTGTTCAACTTTGTATTTGTTCTGGCACCTGGTTTCCAGGAGGCTAATCCAGCCCCCATCCTTTGTCTAGTTTTGCATGAAGTAATTACTGCCTAACAGTGTGCTATGGTTGTATTCCAGGATTTGTTACTGTGCCTCTAGCCCGCCAAACAAGGGATAGTCTTGTGTATGGAAGGACAATCCATGTTTTGTCCTGAGGGTCCAGACACAGATTCACTTCTGCTGCCACCTTTCTATGGGGCTTGCGTGGTGACTAGCTGTGAGATTAATCTGCACAGAGGCACTGACGTTCCCTGTTTCTGTGGGAAGTTCTGAGCCCTACCCTGTGTACAATCTTAGTGATGGGCCAAAGTGCTCTTCCACCTGAAACGTGTGTTCAACACCTCAAGGAACGAGCACTAGCTAAAGCATCGCTGGGCTGACCTGGTGCCCGACAACAGCACCTGCTGGACCAACTGGGTGTGGTGATCGGTGGCCCTGTTGGTGAGTATCACATTGACAAATGTGTACAGTAGAATGCTCCTGAGTGACAGTAGCAGATGTCTAGACGTGCTGCAAACAATGTTTGTGGCAATGTGGAATGCAAGTAGAACAAACTTTTAGTGTACCAGTACACCAGTACTGAGATGTATTACACATGTTTATACATGTTAACAATGCAGTCCAGAGCTTCGTTGAGCCATGTCCGACTATTACTTAGGGCCATATGTACCAAGCTATTTATAATTTTCACAAAAGGCCTAGTTTTCTGAAATTGTGTGTTTACGTCAGGAAAAATATTCATTCAAATGCACAACCCCATTTTTGCCATTCTGCTATCACATTGCCCAATCACAAAACAGGGTTTGCTAGTGGCATTTAGGAATGGGCATTCCTATCCTATTAGCAAGTCGCAGGGTGCTGATTGTTTTTTTCTTGGGCACAAATGCTGGCACTAAACAATTGCAGTTGCCATCCATTTCAAGTTAGTGCTAACCCATTTGCAAAAGGGGAGTGGTCCCCATGGGATCCCTTCTCCTTTGTGAATGCATGGTGAAAAATTGATTGTGAGCAGGAAGTTGTGCCAAAGACCACTGACTGCTTCCAAAAAAATGTTTCACTCATAATATAGGTTTTTGAAATACTTTCTGTTTACCCCTGCTGAAATAAGGCTGCAATTAAATGAATATTTACATCCCTATTTGAAAGCAGTCACAGACATGGTAGTCTGCTGAGCCCAGCAGTCCAGCATCCCTGTGAGTCTCGCCATTCCCCAGGGGTTTGCAAAATGAGACCTATCTGATCATTGTTCATGAGGTAGATCATGTGCTACCCCATTTTTGAATTGCAAACAGTGTTATTGAGAGTGTTCTACCTCAGATCATCCAACCTGCTAAATTGCTAGTTGCTAAGTTTCGCAATGTGTGACTCACAAAACCTGATCTTGGTACATATGGCCCTGAGCAACACATTTCAGGTGCAATGACAACACCTGTGCCCATGCATTCTGTCAATGATGATCAGCTAAGACACTGTCAGTATACCATATTTCACTGTTTTGGGACAGCAAAGTGGGCTATCCATGCTTAGCGTTACATTGTCATCATTCACACACATTGTCCCTGCGTGCATATGTGTGTCTATCACTCACTGGAGTGTCAGTGTCAATGCAAGTTTGCTGTGGTATGTCTGTTGGAGTGTCTACATGCAGGATCAGCAGCTCGCGCATATAAAATGTCACACACAGTGATATGTTGTCCACATGTTTGTACAGTGATCAGACATTGACCATATATTTCCTTTCCATAACTTACCCGTGGCCCGGCCCCCTATACCATCGGGGAAGTGGCTCGATTTGAGGACCCAGACGTATCCAGTAAGCGTGAAAATGTCTGTCTTGTGTACTGATTGCAGCTGATGTGTGAGTGACTCTTTTGTTTTGCACTCCTTTGCAAGATAAGATGAGTTGGCATGTGATCTGATATATTACTTGGCTGGAGGCTGACATAGTATTCCATGCAAGGGTTAGACATTCACAGGCAGAGAGTCATATCTTGGGAGTCTTGTGCTGCGCAATCAGCAGCAGCATGTGAACAAGTTGATTAGTAGCCACCTGTAGGCCCACATTTGATTTGGAAGTGCTCCAGTGTCAGAATATTGTCAGCAAGTCATACCCTCAATTTCACAAGACAGTGATGCATCAATTTTCAATGCGAAATTGGGCATCCCTGTATTGTGATGTACATGTAGGGCTGTATGGGTAACTGTCCCCCAGCATCTAGCCCCATATGTTGTACTCCATTTACATGACACTTATGTGGTATGTGATAGGCGTGCATGCAGGTCAAGGCAAGATGTGTGCTGGCATCAATGTGGGTGATTTTGGAAATGTATTGGCAGATCAGGTGTTGATGGTTGTCCACAAAACGAAACATGAATGTAGATATGATTGACCAATGGATACATCACTCCTAGTTGGCAGGCCTCCTCACATGTGTTCCACTCATTAAATCCATGTACAGGTGGACATGGCTTCGTGGTTGCCCTTGACAGTTGTGATGATGTATTGCATGCCAATCCCCCCTGAGGCACAAGGGTGGGGGGGAACATATATGTATGTAGGTGTGATGGTCACAGTGTAGATGACAGTCATCTAATTCAAGCATGAATGTGTCCCAAACAACACTGACTCCTTATGATTGACAACAGCATACCATCCTGCCAATTACATCTACAAATCACTGGTCTTGGGTGCCTTGAAGATGATCCAGATGATAGGGATTAGTCGGCTTGACACATGTTAAGTACTTGCTGATTTGCATTGTGACACATTGCACTACATAAATGCACAGATCACTTTATTTGGTACACCCCTTGTTGTGCTTTGCTGTGCTGTTAAATAATTGATGGTTAGGCAGCATTGCCATGTCATTCCTCAGGGACAATAGATTATCTGTGATTCAAACTGCATGTGCAATTTGAGGGAGAGTGTTAGATTATCATCTGTACATGCATCACACAATCACACACTAATGGTTGCCTGTCTCGTTTTTACAGCTGCCAACAGGAATGCAGGGGAGATAAGGGATTTACAGATGCAGGCAGTGAGGTACAGGTACATCTTGGATGTGGAGTCTGGGTTCCGGATGATGGCAAGAAACTATTGGAGGGAGAGAGCCACAGGAGCATGGCGGGATTACAGCCAAGGGGGACCGGCATTGGCTACAACAGGTGGAGCCACCAGGACTGCAGGCAGTGGCACAGCGGCCACCAGTTCATCAGCACCACCTGCTGCACCCTCAACCTCGGGACCAACACACACAACACCTGCTACACCTTCTGTTCCAGCACCCCTGACCACAACACCTGCAGGAGCAACTACGTCAGGGACACAGACCACCACAGCAGCTGCTTTCGACATAGCCGCAATATCACAGCTATAGAGGGACATGAGGAAAGTCCTAAAGAAGCTTGACAATCTCCAGCGGAATGTGGACAGGAATAGCCAGAGGCTAAAGTCAATCAAAAAAACTCTCAAGAGGGCAAACCTCTGAAATCATGTGTTACCTCACCCCTAATTCCGTTCCCTCCCTCCTCTTTCCTTATCCAGTTTTTTTACTGGGTTTAGGGGATTAGTGATAAGTTAGAGTAGGCTAGTGTTTTAGATAGGATAAGTAGGTTGGGGGTGGGGGTTTCATATTATTACATGTTAGTTTGTGGGTGGGTGGGTGGGTGGGTGTGGGTTAATGTTGGGGCTTTTGTGTATTCTAAAAAAAACAAAATGTTAAAAATACAAAAAAATATATATGTGTTTAGTATTAGTTAGTATCTGTTCAGGTTAGTATATGTTGTCCTACATGTGTCCCGTCATAAGATGGGTAAATGTTTAGACTGTTTAGTTAAATGTGGTAAGTAAGTTTAGCATAGGGTAGTTAGGGACAGTTGTGGGTAATGTATAGTTAGGATAGGTTAGGTTAGTATAGGTGTGTGACATAGTTTTAAGTTCTCTTTTATACATAGTTATTAAAGTTTTAGGTACTCCTTTTCGGCATGAGTCATATGCTTGGGGATCTGGGCCTTTACATGAGTGTACATGGCCAATCTTTTGTTGGCCTGTTTATTCAGTCCTGCATCCACATCCCACTCTTGCCATGTTAATTCCCACTTCCAACTGAGCTGTCACAATGGCAACTACAACAAAGCTAAATCTCTATGCATCTACCATCCATTGTACCCACCAGTCAAGGTGACTATGTATCAGACAGGTAAGTGTGATTTTAAAGCTGTCATCATTTGGGTCCTGTGTTGGAATCTTGGGCACTGTGGGATGCCTGCCTGCAGCCTGATGTTCATGTGAACACTGCTAAACTGAGTAGTGTCAATTTCTGATGAGGTCAAGTATACAAAATTCATACCTAGGTGTTTTAATTGTACTCCCAGCTGACGTTATTGGCAAAACACCCTTACACAGCCATTCCTGCTGTATGTTGTGGGTGTGGCATGTATGTTTTGAGGCAAATATAACATACACAATGACTGTCTTGTAGGGGATGTGGCCAGCATTGAGTTTCATCTTGTAGATACCTTTGGGCCTGAAATATACTATTATTACACTTCATTTGCCTCATTTTGTAACAGAACAGCAGCACAAACTTACAAATTACAATGATATTTTGTAAATTTGTGCTCCTTTTACTTCAGAAAAGAGGCACAGGCAGCACAGAAGATTTAGAAGTCCTGGCCCTTGTGCGTAAATATCTGCCCATATTATTTCTGCACTCTGGTATTGACACTCTGTGACCATTGACATGTTACATGCATCACAAATCTCCAGCAAAGTAGATGTGCCATATTACACAAAGACAAAGTGGTTGTGTAGGTGCTGTTTATTTTAAAGTGTTGTAGTGCAATATTTACATAGCCCAGGTTTGTGAGCCCATTAGTGTAAAGCATTCTATTGTGACGCAATACAAGTGCAAGGTTGAGGGATATGTCATTGGACATGCTGAGATGAAGTGTCATTCAGTACAGAGGAACATTGATTGCCAATTGGGTAGTGAGAGACAATTGCAGTCCATAGTGGTAAGGTTAACAGTGTGTCGGTGAAGAGTGCATTTCACCAACTGAGCAACACTGGCATGTTGTCAAGCACAGGACAAAGGAAAAACAGTGCCCATGTGACATAGGCTGGTGCTACCAGGAACTCCTACAGGTGAAGATGATCTCTTCCTCATCTTCATCCTCTGATGTGTGTGTTGTCTTCTCTGCCCTTGATGGTGGTGGTGGTGGGTTTGAGGGCGCAACACACACTTCAGTGGTTGGAGAAGTGGACTCCAAAGTCCCGGCAGCTGCCACCTGTGGAATTAGATATGTCATAACTGCAGCAAGGATGAGCTGCTGATTATTGAGTATGGCAGCATCATCCCTGTGGTAGGCAGCCATGTCTGACCTGAGGGAGTCCAGCTTGTTGTCATGCATGCATCTGCGAGATTGGGAGGGCTGGTGTTGTGGCAACTCCCTCACAGCAGTGGTGACCTCCTTGCAGGAGTGATTGGGTGAGTTGTATGGCTGCTGACTGTTCTGCAGATGTCATCATGAACATGTGCATCCTCTCAAGGCTGGCTGCCATAGTTTGCATCCCCACCTGCACCTCCTTGGCCAGCACCAGCTGTACTCCCACAACTGTCCTCTTAAAGGTGGTCCCAGTGTCATCAGAGTCCTCAGCTGTGTTTGAGCTGGCAGGTCGCACAATTGGGGTGGTGGGTGGGTCCTCTGGGATGGCTGCTACATGCGTGCTCCTCCTTGCGACTGGAGGTGGTATCTGGATGGTTCACAGGATATCTTGGAGGGTTTCCTGGCTGATGGTTGTCAGCTGGTCATTCATGTCATCAGGGTATTCCAGGACAGACAGATCCACAGCAGAGCCATCATCCTCTGCAATGAGATATTGTACAATTATTGTGTCTGTGTTGTGGCAGTTGTAATGTGATATCACTGACTTCCTATTGGTGGTATGTTGTAATCTGGGTTTCCATGCATTGTTCCTGTCATTAATGTTTGCAGTCTCTCAGGCCTATGCCCCACATGTCACATGTAGTGTGGGCAGTTGGCTGGTTTGTCTGCGTCACATCTTCTAGGTGTGGTCTCTGACCAAATTGTGGCTTGCCACCTTCTTGTCCTAATCAACCCTTTCTCTGCTACCATTAGCATGGTGAGGCCTTGCAATGATTGTTGGTGTGCTGATGCCACATGCACCACACATAACAATTAGGACCTGTCCCAGTCTATCTTTTTTCACATACACCTATACTGTGCTCAGACCTAGCACCATACCATGTATTGCATTTCCATGAAATAATGCAGGTGTCACCATTGGTAGTTTCTCATGTTGATGTGTGTGTATGTGTGCTACGTTGCATTGCACTGATGGGCCATGGCAGAGTTCAATTTCCTCTTATGACTGTGCGGGTGTGTTTGCCTAGCTACACACATATATCCTCCCCCTCAATGCAATTGTCTAAGCACTATGACACCTGAAATGCTGCATGGTGGCAATGCAGCTATTGTGACACAGGCACAGGGGTAGACCCTGGAATGGGCAACATGGGTATGAGATTACTGCTGTGTTCTTCATAATGTATGTGACAGTGCTTGATGTTTATTGAGTCTATTGACATGAGCAGTTGACAGGATTTGCACTTGGATAGGGATTGATGGGGATTGATCACGTAGTCATACTGATCCCTCATTTTGAGTGTGTTTGTTCCATGGGCACCTAACTGCCATTTCCTAATTGACCAGCACACACAGCACAGGTAGTAGTGGCAAGTGTTGTCAATATTAAATGCCGCTTGAGCCAATGGCCTGAGACTGGGCATTGTCCTCTAGCTTACATTCTGACAATACTAGCTGCTCTGTGTTAGCAGTCCAGTTTTACGTTCTTCTCTACCCTCCTGGTCTGCTTCAGCATTTTCAGCAGCCTTGGCATGGCGGTATACCACCATGCAAAGGTTATTGGTGTTGTGTTGTGCTGTGCCCCTGGATGCCCCTGCACAGCCCATGCACCTGTGCCATGCCCCTTTTCCCTTTCCACTGCCTGATTTTTAGGGCTGACATGCATTGTGTAATAGGTATGTACCTCCCCCTTCTCGCACCTGACATCTAGGCATTTTTGGCCCCCATGAAACTTACCCTGCATATATGTTTGTTTCCTGGTAGTCTTCGCTGTTCTGTCCTGTGACTCCTGTGACAATCTCCTCTGGGATGACGGCTGCAACCATCTCCTCCATCTCGTCCAGGTCCTCTTGCTGTGCTGGACTCCCACCTCCTGTCTGCAGTGCTGCCTTCCTGTTCCTTGCCATTTTCTCCTTTGCCATGCGCTTGCAGTCATGCCAGCATTTCTTACATTCAGTAAGTTCTCCTGACCTCTGCTACACTGTTAATCTTGTCCACAATTTGTTGCAAAATTGCCTCGCTCATTCCAGTTGGCAATTTAAAGGTGATGAATAATTGATGCTGGTTCTCCGTCACCTCTCTGACCAGGATTTCATGCTCCTCTGCACTGAAACGACACTTCCTCTTCTTCTTGTCTCTCCCCTGGGTCTTGTCTGTGTCCTCCTGACTGGTTCCTGGTTGACTTGAGGTCTTCCTGGGGTCTCTCCTAGCTTCTGGGATCCATTTTGGGGCTCCTTAGCACTGTTTGCTGCGTTTGCATCACTTTTTGACGCTATTGCGGTGAAAAATGGCCATATCCATTTTGCGATGTTTTTCCATGTCACAAACCGGATTAGAGTCATTTTTACTGCGTTAACGTCATTTTGCCTTACGACATGGTGCAATGGTTAGCGTCAGAAAAAATGACTCTAACCTGTTCTTAGCGCCACCGTGCGTCAAAGTATGAATTTGATGCACGGGTGGCGTTAAGAAATTGCAAAACTTTTGACGCAAAACAGCGTTAAGGCAGTTTTGCATCAAAAAGTATAAATCTGGGCCTTGGTTGATGTTATAATTTGTCTTGTTTAAGACATCAATTGGACGTCATTGACAGCTCAAGAGAGCGTGTTAAAAGTGAGTGATAGGTTTTTGACTGAGATTTGGCAAGTCCTATGTGCACCAGGACATACCCAATGACCAGTTGAGAATGAAATTTGATGGTCGAATTTTGCTTGCTAGTTAGGGAAACTGTGATAGAAGGAGTATCTGTTAGAGTGGAATGCCACAGTGAAAAATGAGAAAGGTTTCTGGAGCGATTGTGTTACGCTACCTGTAGTAAACAGACAAATTGGGATTTGATTATTCTTTAGTGCTCACAATATTTGCATTCAGTTGTGCTTGAATTTGAGTTGAGGAAGGCAAGCCGAAGGACTTTGTCAGCCACTGTACATGTGAGTGTGACGTCACTTGAGCCGCGCTGGGATAAGACTGTGAGTGAGAAAAGCTGCGGACGGGATTGGTGAACATCCATGAAGTATATTGGTTGAAAAGGTTGGCGAAAAGGAGTTTGTGATTGGAAAGTCACTTCCTGATTTGTTTGAAGACAGCATAGGGAAATGAAGCTTTTCAAAGCCTTAAAGAGTGCCCTAAGGGGAGTTACGTTTATTCCAACTAGAATATGGGAAAATACACCACCAGAAGGCACACCCGCATGTGTTGTATTTGAAGAACGGGGTGCTGAGCCATGTCTTTGGTTAAAGCAGTGGTGCAAAGAAACAGAAAGAGGGGAGCTTAGCATTCCCTGTTTATGGAATATTTAATTTGATAATTCTAGAGAACTTGAGGAGAGTACTGCATGATCTGAAACCTCCTCCAAGACCTGCACAACTTGAGGCATTAGCAATTGGGGAACTGGTAGCTAGACAGCAACAGCAACAAAAAGTCGGGAGGAGAATGAGAAAAGCTGAAAAGACTCTAACAGAGGCTAGATGGGATAATGAGCAGAAATTTTGGAGAACTGAGACTTTACAGGTAATTAAGCTGTTTCCAGCAATTACCCAACAGAGTGGGAACGAGACTAAAAAGAGTACTAAAAAGAGGGGTTCCTATCCTTCAGGTGACAGATAACAGAAAACCACAGAGTCTGTGAGGTCTTTAACACACGATGAAGAATCAGATGATGAGTTTATTTTGCAGTTACTGAGAAATCGTCCCCCACCATATGCAGCACATGAGAGAAGTTCAAACACTAGTGTAGACCCTACAGCTCCTACACCAATTGAATCAACACAGAACCAGATTCAGGTCAGTTATAGTGTCCCAGCTATTTCAGTGATTCAGAAGCCAATGCAGCAGGTGGATATTCCTAGAATTTATCCAGATGTACCTATTGTAGACACTGCAACAAACCTAGTGATGCTGACAGGACAGGTTTATCAGAAACCGTCTTTGTTACAGACAGAGTCTACCCCAAATGTAATATCCCCGATATAAACACAGAGATACACTCACATAATAGGCTCACAGAGAGAGATGTCCACCTTGAATGGTCAGAATGCTGGAATAATGTACCCGAGAGATCCAGATGTCCGATCAAGTCCAGATGCAGTGTCAGTACTGGTAACCATAGGTCCAGTCATACCGTTATTTGCCCAGGTAAACAACAAGAACAATGAACAGAAAATCCTGAGTCCGAGCTTAGAGAGGGAGATTTTCACTGAGAAAGCAAGAATGATGACCTCCCTGGGACCGACATTTGAGAGGGCAGGTCAGTTGATTGTTTTAAGTCCTTTTAGGATGCCTCCAAATAATGAGGTGAGATCATACATAGGTCTTAACCCAAGTATGGTGACACCGGAGACCCTGAACCCGACGTTGCAACAAGTGCCCAGTGTGAGTAACAATAACATTTCATTACAAGGTTTGACAACTCAGCAGTTACCCGAGCGGATGGAAAGGCTGAATGGCAGTCGAGGAGATTCCAGTCGAAGAAGTGCCCTGAATTTGACCAGATTTAGACTAGAAGCAGAAGAACTAAATGAGGGAACAATGGGATTGGAAAGGATTAACACATCCAGAGAAGATTAGCTGCATTATTTGTGCAGACTGATTACTAACAAAACAGGAATGGCATATCAGAAATTGGCTGACTTAGCCGAGAAGTATAGCGTGGAAATTGAGAAAGCCAAACATTTAAAGAGACATTACAGATTAGATCTTGACACAAAAGATTTTGACAACATAAGAGTCCCGGGAATGAAAATCCATGTTAGGGAATTAATTCAGAGCATTCAAACATGGGGAGCATTAGATACATGGGAAGGCCGATGGGCAAAGAAAAGAGACAAGAGAAAAAGGGATTCTGTGAATCTTACTGTGAATGTGCAACAGGTTGTGGATCCAGTGAAAATCCTACCCATGAGAGAGATTCCCAGAGGCAATTTTGTGCATGTCCCTTGTAGCCGAAGTGACATTTTGTCATTTACAAATGATTATCCCAGATTGAGAGAGAAGCCAGTAGAGTGGTACCTGCAGATTTGTGAAACTTGCAAACTGTTTGTGGAAAGATTTGAACACCCTGCTAGAGACAGTGGTGCCAGCAGACTTATGGGTTGAGTGCAAAAGGAGTGTAGATTGGCTGACTAAAGAGCCTCAGAGAGATCCAGAAACAGGTGTACCATCTCCTGAGGTAAGTACATTTTATTATAAGGTGATTGAATTCCGGAAAATGAGAATTTTGCCCAAGAACATTGACTGGCGGAGAATAGATAGAACAGCACAGGAAGCAAAGACGTCAATACATGTATACTATGAGAAAATGTTACAGAGGTTCAAACATCACAGTGGCACAGAAACAATTGAGCCGAAAGACATGATTCATTTTGTGTTCAGATTTGTTGAAGGATTGAGACCAGAAATTAGCCAATTGATCAAGAGTCATTTGATTTGCTTGCGAGCGAAGCTGATTGATGAAGTGCTGCAGTATGCAAAGTACAGTAGCAATGAGATTGAATTGAAGTAGAGAAAGTTGAAAGAAAAGTCAATGGTGATGCAGATTAGAATGCATGTTGGCAGCTTCCTTAGAAGTTGATCAGAAAGGCCCATATGTGAAGGGAAAAGTGATGGGTCACAAAGTCTAGTTTTTAGTTGACACATGAGCTCGATGCTCTACAGTAAAACTCTACTGTCTAAATGAAACTTTGGGAATGCATGTTCAGAAAAATGAGATCATGTTTTATTTTACACTGTGTTGTCCAAACATTAGTAAAATCTCTTTAACTTTCTCTTGGGAACTGCTTGCTCGAACATTTTATATTAATAAATGTTACACTGCATGGTTTAGTACGTAAAAATCTGGATGTCGATGTTCCCTAGAGCTAACAATGGATGTACTGACTGGAGTATGGACAGATACAAAAATGTTACCTGGCAAAACTGGATAAGCGGAACAGAAAATGAAGAGCCAATCATCAACATGTGAAAGACAGTTTAGTTATATCTTAGATTTGAAGTTTAATACCTAATGGACTGATTGTAAATGTACGTTTTTCTGACCAATGACAATGTGGTAAATCTTTTAGGTGAGTCTAACTTAGCCCAACTGCACAGCAGAGAAGGAGGCTCATTCTATTCTGTTTGAGGAGCTGACCAGTTCCTTATCTGATGCCGAATGCTGATTCTTTAGACATTTGCTTCTTAATGGTTCAGATAGTTTAGAGTCCCCTTTTTCTGAACCATGTCCCTTCCAATGCCCGTTGCTGATGCTGACTCCACAGATGTCCTATTGATGAAGATAATTGCAGCTTGCTGATCCATATGAGGAGAGGTATAACAAAATGCTAATTGTTCATGTTATAAGTTTGTCTTTTGCTTTCTAGGTACCAACCGCTATTTTTGATAGAGGCCGAGATAGATGTTTTCCAAACTTACGTTGACTAAATTGTTTTGCCTGAAGTCCAAACCTGCTATTCTAATCAGAAGTTTAGTTAGGGAGACGCTGACAGGTATGCTATTTCTATTGCGCAGTTACTCATCCTACAGATTAGTACTATAATTCTTGAATGTTTAGTGATCCAAGCATTAGCTAATTTGAGATTCTTTAGAAGGTTTTGTCAACAAGTGTTGTTTATGTATGTATACCATTTGGTTTTGAGATTAATTTACGTGATACTAGCTTTGTTTATATAGGGAAATAAACATTTTAACTTTACAGAAGATGTGATTATTCATGAACAAATGGGTCATGGTGTGTAACAATTACTGACTTCTTTTGAATATTTGATGTTATTTATTGATTGTTATGTTGTAAATGCGATGCAATTGGGACTTATGTTGGGATTGCTCTAAGCGTGGTCAAAAGGTCTATCGAACCCCTAACATGTCCCCTTATGCATTAAACTTTAAAAGACCAAATAAGGCCAGACGCGCTCACAGTATCCAGTTGGTTTTTAGAGGAACAGAAGTCTAAATCATGGTTAATGACAGGAAAGAAGCACATTAAATTGTGTGCTATACACTTACCAAAGGGGGGGATGTTAATCCCTCACACTGGATTTATGGCAGTCACAAAATTTTCATAGTCATAATGACAGATCCATTTGAAAAGAACTCCAAATTCAGTCAAAGCTCAAGTTGAGACAGAAATCAAGATGGCCACTCTTGGACCTGGCATTTTGTGATGTTTTCCTCCAGATTTTTGCCATTTTTGCTGAACCATTTTTGGTTGGCATTAGGACACTGTGCACTTTTTCCAGCTAACCATTTGTAAAGGGCTTGTACTCGCGCCCTAAATCATGGAAAAGTTGGCATATATCTGATTGTTACATTTAATTTACATGTAAATCCCTAGAAAATAGAACTCAATGTACCCAAGGGCCTGCAAATTAAACACTGCTAGTGGGCCTGCAGCATTCAATGTGTCACCCACTAAAGTAGCCTTTTAAAACATATCAGGCCTGACATTGCAGTCTATAGTGTAGTTTTAAACTGTTATTTGGGCCTGACAAATTCAGCTTTTTACCAGACCTAAACCTCCCCTTTTAAATACTTAGGTCACCCCTAAGGTAAGCAATATAAGGTCATAGAGCAGGGGTCATTGTATTTAAAACTCAGGACATGTGGGTTTAAGTTTTACATGTTCTGGTAAGTGAAAAACTCCTAAAGTCATTTTTCACTGTGGTAAGGCTTATCTCTCCCATCGACTAACACTAGGTTACCCTATTACGTTCAATAAGTGCTATCTTTGGATTGGGAGCAGGTAAATGTATGTTGTTGAGACACAAGTGAATTGCAATTTAAAATTCTATTTAATGGAAAAGTCAGATTTTGAGTCACAATCTGAAAATACCACTTTTAGAAAGTTAGCATTTTCTTCTTTCAACCATTTGTGCCTTCCGTCAGTATCCTGAGTCTCATGATTGTAAGTGGCTTTGCTGTTAGGCTTTGTGTATCCCTCCCAGACAGAGATGTAAAAGGAACTGGGTGTGGGCAGGATTGGCCATGCTGCCAGTCTGGTTAGAGGCAGAGCAATACACTGTCCCACTTACACTTCAAATTGCTTTGCCTCCAGCACACTCAAATTAAACTGAGATCAGTCTTTTGTCAACCAAGACCGTTTGGAACCTTGACAGGGTAAAGGAAGGCCTTTTTAGAACCAGATGAAAGTGTAGGACAGGGTGTTATTTTTCTAAATTGGTTTGGGCTTTTTCTTGTGTTGTGTTTTTACTTTATTATTGTGTGTGTGCTGCATAAACAATGTACACATTGCCTCTAAGTTAAGCCTGACTACTTTTGTGCCAAGCTACCAAAGGGGGCGCAGATTAATTTAGTGACTTTTTTGGATCACCCAACAAGAATTGTGGTTGTTGCCTGAGGGGGGCTTACACCTCCCCTCAAACCATAATCCAACTTCTTACAACCAATGAGACAGTCTGTGCTACGGATGAGTGAAGATGATGAGACACAATCTGAGAATGGTTCTTCAAATGATTTAGAGAATATGCTAAATTGGGGACGACTTTAATACTTGTAGTATAACCCTATCACAATGTCTCAAATGAATTTGAACACTGTATCACCCAACAACCCCCAATCGAATCTAGTATTTGATGCAATAGCCCTTTGCATCTGTCAAAACCACTGAAATGCAGGTTATGCCTAGATCTTCTTGAAATATGACAGCATGTTTAACCCCGCACAAGTGTAGGTGGGATTTGATTCAACCTTTTGTAAAATGATAATTTTACCTTCCACAACAGCAGTGGCAGTGATGCTCGAAATTCTACATTTTCACATTTTGAGTTTTTTCAAGTCAATTTCAGTGACACTTTTCTTGAGCAGATGTTTTTAACAAACAGATCTGCATGCGATTTTATTTCTGCATGCAGCCATGCTGATGAAATCCAAATCATGTGGGTGAATTGAAAAAACTTGAAGTCACCGACTAGCCACCAGAGATGCCTAAAACTCCAGTGTTGAGTGCCAATGGTCTACGCACCAAGTCATGTATAAACTCTTCTACTTCCATCTTCCAAGGGAAGGAAGCACTATCAGCATCTGAGATGATGTCATTTTAATGACACCGAGGTTATCTACAAGAAACATTATCTGCTGCAGAATGCTTCAGAGTTGTTACTGGCATGTAAAGCAAGTAGGCACCTAAAGAATTACATCCAGCACTGAATATCCCGGAACCAATTTTTGGAAGTTGGTGCACTCCATGTTACATGATAACTGACATTTGTGCGTCTATTATTCAGAGCACTATGACCCATATTTATACTTTTTTTAGCGCCGCTTTTGCGTCATTTTTTGATTCAAAAGCGGCGCAAACTTGCAAAATACAATTGTATTTTGTAAGTTTGCACCGTGTTTGCGTCAAAAAGAGGCGCAAATGCGGCGCTAAAAAGTAAAAATATGGGCCTATATGTGGATGACATTTCAGGAGATAATATGTAAAAATAGAGAGGATTTTTCTGTTCACTTGGTAACATGAAGCATGTCATGTGCAGATTGTCTAGCTGTAAGTTTCGCATATATTTGTTAAAGTGCATTTATGAACAGTCAACTATAGAAGTTGCTGTGCGTGATCTTGGCATACCCCTGACAAATCTCCTGTATGTTCTGGGCAATAATGGCTACATAAGTAACTTCGAAAGAACGAATGAAATGGAGCATTCATGTGATGCTTCTAGAGCATTATTTATAAGGTGAGGTACACAAATATGGACATGAGTCCGTTTGAAATGAGTCTGTGCATTTTTTTTTACTACACAAAGGTGCATCATGTAATCAAAATCACAATAGACAGCTTAAAAGACACGTGGATAGTGGATTCCGTGCTTTTGTGTATGACTCTGTGTGTGTGTGTGTGTGTGTGTGTGTGTGTGTGTGTGTGTGAACGCGTTCGTATATAAAAAAAACGTGTATTTGAATTATCAATTTTCTGCACAAGTCGCAATTTATTAGCACGTGGAATGTCTTTCTGTTTACAGCTTGTCATTTTCTTTTACTTAACGTCTGAAGATGCCTTTGATACGTTTTTAATTAAAACATATTTTACATTCAATGACTTAACTCAAACAAATTGAGATAGAAATCGGCCTCGGGAGTCAAGAAAGAGCTGGGAGGTAGCAAGAGGCATCATTTTCGCTTTCATGAAGCATCTTTCTTTGGGGTTGATTGTGTGGTGTCCTTACATGAATCAGATGTAGGCGTGTTAGCACCAAGGTCTGCATGCTGTAATTCCCAGAAAAAAAATCCGCCTGAGCAGCGTGCTTTAACAATAAATGATTTTCTTTTCTTTAAATTATAAATTAAAATCCTAAACCGACTATAATTTGTTCAATAGACAACAGCTTCGTTATGTCATGTAAGCATGTCTTTTAAAAAAAAGCATGAATTATATTTAGATTGATATTTATTATTTGCATATTAAGGGTGTGGTTTGCTTTAAAAATCTCCGTAAAGGGCAGCAGAGGAAGAGAAGCATGGAAACAAAGGGGTGTGCGTCGATTTCTCGGGCCGCACATAGCGATGTCGTTTAGTTTTCGCGCATTTCCAGTGCTCGGTCGTGGATCCTCTTTGGGTTGCTGGGTTTTTCAGATGCCCCGGGGTCTGTGCGTGAAATCCTGGGCTTGCGGAGTAAAGTCACAAGCGCTGCGTCATTCCGGTGGGCGTTGCGTGTAATTTTCTCCCACATGGCAGGTGCTGCGTCGATTTCCCCTCTGGAAGTTGGGCTGCATCGTCCCAGGTCGGCTGTGCGTTGATCCGGTGGGCCGTGCATCAAAAATCCGGTCGCAACGCAGGTGCCGCATCAATCTTCTCTGTGCAAAGTTGTGCTGCGTCGTTCCGGTTCGGCGTGCAGTGAATTCCTCTCCACGGGACAGGCTATGCATCGGTTTTAGCAAGCTGTGCATTGAATTTTCACAGCACAAGGAGTCCAGTTGCAAGAGAGAAGTCTTCTTGGTCCTGAGACTTCAGGGAACAGGAGGCCAGCTCTATCCAAGCCCTTGGAGAGCACTAAGGCAGCAGGCCAACAGCAAGGCGGCAATCCTTCACAGAAAGCAGTCAGGTGAGTCCTTTGGGCAGCGAGGCAGTTCTTCTTGGCAGTATGCAGGTTCTGGTTCCAGTTATCTTCTTCAGGTAGTGTCTGAGTTGGAAGGGGCAGAGGCCCTGTTTACACACCCAAATGTGTCTTTGAAGTGGGAGAGACTTCAAAGAGTGGCTTAGAAGTGCACCAGGTCCCCTTTCAGTTCAATCCTGTCTGCCAAGGTCCCAGTAGGGGGTGTGGCAGTCATTTGTGTGAGTGCAGGCCCTACACCCTCCCAGCCCTGGAAGACCCATTCAAAATGCAGATGTATGCAGTGAGGCTGAGTATCCTGTGCTTGGGGTGTGTCTGAGTGAATGCACAAGGAGCTGTCAACTAAACCCAGCCAGACATGGATTGTAAGGCACAGAAAGATTTAAGTGCAGAGAAATGCTCACTTTCTAAAAGTGGCATTTCTAAAATTAATATTAAATCCAACTTCACCGGTCAGCAGGATTTTATATCACCATTCTGGCCATACTAATTATGGCCTTCCTACTCCTTTCAGATCAGCAGCTACCACTCAAACAATGTATGAGGGCAGCCCCAATGTTAGCCTATGAAGAGAGCAGGCCTCACAGCAGTGTAAAAATGAATTTAGGAGTTTTACACTACAGGACATGTAAATCACATAGGTACATTTCCTGCCTTTTGCCTACACAGCACCCTGCCCTATGGATTACCTAGGGCATACCTTAGGGGTGTCTTATATGTAGAAAAAGGGGTGTTTTAGGCTGGGCAAGTACTTCTAAATGCCAAGTCGAATTGGCAGTGAAACTGTACACACAGGCCTTGCAATGGCAGGCCTGAGATAAGGTTAAGGGGCTACTCAGGTGGGTGGCACAACCAGTTCTGCAGGCCCACTAGTAGCATTTAATCTACAGGCCCTGGGCACATATAGTGCACTCTACTAGGGACTTATAAGTAAATTAAATAGTCCAATTGGGTATGATCCAATGTTACAATGTTAAAAGGGAGAGATCATATGCACTTTATCACTGGTTAGCAGTGGTAAAGTGTGCAGAGTCTAAAAACCAGCAAAAACAGTGTCCGAAAAGTGGAGGGAGGCAGACAAAAAGTTAGGGGTGACCACCCTAAGGCTGTCAGGTCTAACAAAGGGCCTGATTTATTGAAAGTTAGTGCCACTTTTGCATAATTTTTTAATAACTTATCCTTAGTAAAGTGATATATCCAGAAACAATGCAGGATGCTTCACGAAAACGGCATTTGATTACAATTCATCAGTCACTACTGAGAATGTAATGCCAATCTGATGCAGCCTGCAAATGTAAATTGAGGACACATAAGACGGCTGGGTGACGGGGTTTGTGGTCGACTCCTTTGGAAACTAGGAGTCCCATACTTCCCATGGCTCCTTCAAGATGCTTCTCATGACCTGGCATTAAAGCGTTACATTTTCTGTTTGACACACAGCGAATTGAGCATAAACTCAATAGTCCTGCAAAAGATGCAATTGCCACACCTCCTCCTATTGAGAAGGCATTGAAAAAGCCCCAGGCCTGGACGCCGCTAGGGGGCGAAACATGTGCTAGTTGTGACCTTCATGAATTGCAAACGGTTATATGACAGAACCACGTATGGTAGAACCACGCATGGCTTCACAACGTGGTTGGAACCACGACTGCGTCTTTACCACACACGCCTTTACAACCAATTTTGTTGTAAAAGTATGCTTAGTGAAGGTATAAGAGGTAGTGCATGCATGATTGTGCGATACAACACTCCTGACCCCCTCACACTGCCCTAAATTCTACACTATTCTAAAAACTACTCCAACCCCCTACCCCACTATAAAAACTACCCTGCCCTGTCCTACAAACTCCCCTGACCCCCACCCCAAAACACTAAAACCTACCCTGTCCTAAAAACTACCCCACCCTGTCCTAAAAACTCCCCAACTCCCCAACCTAGACCCTACCCTGTCCTGAAATCTACCCCATTCTGTCCTAGAAACTACCTGACCCCAGCTACAAACCTTAAATCCTACCCTGTCCTAAAAACTGCCCCACCCTGTCATAAGAACTACCCCGACCCTGCCCTAAACCGTACCCTGACCTATAAATTAACCCCACCCTGCCCTACGAATTACCCCACACCCCCACCCTAAACCCTAAAACCTACCCTGCCCTGTCCTAAAAACTTCAGTGACCCCCCCACCCTAAACCCCAGAAACTACTTACCCTGTCCTAAAAACTATCCCAACCCTACCCTAAACTATAAAACTTACCCTGTGCAAAAAACTACCTCACCCTGTCCTAACAACTACTCTGACCGTCTGCCCCACCCTAAACACTAAACCTCACCCCACCCTGTCCTAAAAACAACCCTGACCCCTACCCTAAACTCTAAAACATACCCTGTCCTAAACATTACCCCACCCAGTCCTAAAATCTACCCTAACCCCGCCCTAAACCTTAGAACCTATTCTGTCCTAAAAACTACCCCTTTGTGTCCTAAAAACTACCCCAACCCCACCCTAAACCCTGAAACCTACCCTGCCCTGTCCTAAAAACTACCCCAACCCCCCATCCCTGCCCTGAACCCTAAAACATACCCCAGCTATCCTAAATCCTACCCCGCCCCACCCCTACTCTGATGCCTAAAACCTACCCCACCCTGTCCTAAAAACTACCCTGACACCATTGCCCCAACCATGAACTCTAAAACCCATCCGTCCTGTCCTTAAAAATCCCTCCACCCGCCCCAGCCCCACTTACCCAGCCGCCGTGTTCCTCTCCCATCTGTTCCTTCTTTGTGCCTTAACTATGCATATGTGTGATGCTTTAGAAAAGGCCATTTCCCATTGCAAACATGAGATCGGAAAAAATTAGTACAGCCAAGAACATGTGCAGAGCTCATATAATTGTTTTTCACCACCACAGAATTACTGTGAATTACTGTGAATGTTTGCAACACTTCGATACTTGATACTAATCAAGACAATCCCTTTCCTAAATAAACATTAGCACCACCACTCTTTCCTCACACTGTTTAAAATATTTTCTTTATGTTAGGTGATTTATATGCATCCAGGCGGAGTTCCATGGCCCTATAGAGGAACAAGACCGAAGGTTATGGAATGGCTGTGTTCCTCTATATGGTCATGGAACTCCTAGATGACTTGCAATATCCCAATAATATACGAAGGAGGTAACTTATTCCACATACAATAGATAACTGGGCAAATCATAAATCACTATCATAAGCATTAAAAACATGACATTTTGATGACTGAAATGTTTTAAAACAATGTAAAATTGTTGCTTAAATCTTTCTAATGTGACTCATGGCTTTTTCTCAAATTATAATTGCACCACCCAAGTCTGAGTTACTCTATTTGAGGACATAATGTATTTGTGAACTTTAGCAAAGAAATTTAGTAATTTTAATAATTTGACATGATAACAGGTGTAAGACATTTGTTTGGATTACATTTTGCACTCATCCAAATGTTTCTTTATATCAAGAATGCATGGAATTTTGAGGTTGCATTAAAACTCCTTTGGACAATGCATAATTGCACGTCCCTTCTGGATCTTTGCCTAAATGAACTCTGGACTGACACTTTAAGGATCTAACAAGCTTTAACTTCTAGTTTATGCCTATGTAACATGAACTATTGTGAAAATCAAATGCTCTGTATTTTTTTCCATTACATTCAGAGCTAAGAGGTGTTTAGCTAAAACCAGTTTTAAGAGTTTTAAGGTAGGATTAGGGAAAGTAGCTGTAGGTAATGGGGTTATTAGTTGTGTGAAACAAAAAAAAAAGTTGGCCAGTCATTTTAGATAGGTGACCCAGTGAGTCTTTGTCCTCACATAGGTGTCCCGCCCTTTGTTTTTATTCACACCAGCAGACACCACTAATAAAGGTGTACTATCACACAGGTGACTGACTAGGTGTTTTTACTTTTTACTTCTTCCCTAGTATAGTTGGATCCCATACTTTTCCAA
The DNA here is from genome assembly GCF_031143425.1 of Pleurodeles waltl. Taxonomy (NCBI): domain Eukaryota; kingdom Metazoa; phylum Chordata; class Amphibia; order Caudata; family Salamandridae; genus Pleurodeles; species Pleurodeles waltl. The sequence goes on along the minus strand of NC_090437.1, from coordinate 807,328,495 downwards.
ATCTAATTTACGCACTCCCTCCTGTTCTTTTAACGGTGAGGTTGAGTCCTCCCAGGTGGCACTGTCCTACCTGGGTGGGGCTAGGTGGTCATATGATGAAGCATGACACTATATAGTGTGTGAGACCACCTAGTCTGTAAAGGAAACTCCCCTAACCACATAATCTTCCACAGCACCCGACTCGGAAACTCATAATATGAGATTGAGGAGCCCTAGGCGAAATCCCTCACCAGCGGCTCCATCATATGAGTGAACCCCATACTCCTTGTGTTTTTGGTTCTAGTTATAGGGAGATGGTATGGATTTGTTCTTTTTCTCTCCCTGACTCTCTTTGTGTGTTTAGATTATTAGTTGTGTGGCCTGCACAAGTGATAGGTCCATAATTTTCCTTATTGGGAACCAAGGACCCCATTCTAGCCCCTAATTCTCTCAGAGTAGCGAAGCAGAGCAGTCCAAGCCTACTCAGGGCAGGTAGTGTGGGCTATTAGTTACCATTCTTTCGCACACAGTAATAACACTCAGTAAGTATTTGTCCAATCTGTGCTTTTTCTTTATCATACACACATTACTCAATGCTATGGAGTATTTACAAATATAGACAAGGCTGGTGGAAATATCTTGGATAACATTGCATAATCACATCTGACCCAGCCAAATGGGTCAAGCTCAACAAACCAATGTCAAAAATACCTTAATTTTAGTAGCATATGCAATAATCAACAATCATCATGTGTAAATACACTTATTAGTGACTAGTAATCAGTGTCAAGATTAATATTTACATAAAGCACTTAAAAATGATCATTACATGTGTCTGTGGCTTTCTTTATAGACTTCCTAATAAGGAAAAAAATATCATAAAAACAGCCCTTGGAGGGCATCACATTTTGATTACACGCTATGTAACCATAGACTTGGCCCCTGGAGTATACTTTTTATTAGATACTTCAGGTCACAAAAGAGCAGCCATTGACTTAGCCCCTAGAGGGCACTTCACTTCTGTTAGTAGATCACATGTTCTAGTTTAGGGGTGATTGAAAACATGAGCTAAATCCTGGGCTGGTCCTTCTTTTGGAAACCCTCCACACTTAGGGTCAGTATAGTTAAAAGGGGGAGAGCTGTGTACTTCTGCAACCCCCCATACTCTTCTACGTAAAATGGTTGTGGCCCCATCATCTTGTGGACAGCACAGCAACAGAAAAGGTTTGGTCAGCTCTAGCACCAGAGGCATTATGTGGCACTCCTTAGAGTGTGTGCATGTTAAATGAGTGGTTCTCCTGCTGTTCTGGGGAGATCAGCTGACTTTGTTTCCTTTTGTTGTCCTTGCCTTGCTGTGCAAGGCCATGCATCTCTGTCTCTTTTTGTTTCTGGAGGTGCTCAGCCCCATCCACAGGATGCCAATGTGCCTCCTGTGTTGGGGGAGCCACCCAGGAAACCCACCCATGATGCACTCAGCTGGCTCCCTAGTGGACCACATTCCTCCCAACGGTTGCAAGAGTTGGAGCTCTTTCTTTCCCTGCATGCTCCTGTGAGTGGGGTGCAGCCGCATGCAGTGGTTGTCCACTTCCCAGGACATGGGCACATGAATAAGGGCAGGCCTGTCACACATGAGGGGAGTGCAGCAGCAGCCCCTATTCCTTCTCTGCTGTTGGGGCCTGGAACTGGGGATCCCAGAATCCTTGTTCCATACTATGGAGCCTAGAACTGGGGATCCCAGGATCCTTGTTCCATCTTCAGTGGTCTCAGCAGCACTCTCCACATCTTTGTGGTGGTGAGGGGCCTAGAGTTGGCTATCCCGGGCCCCCATTGATGAAATCTGGCCTAGGGGTTGGGACCCCTGGTCCCTCTTAGCTCGGGAGAGGGGGGCTCCACACACACCCGCTATAAAGGAAAATTTATATTTTCCTCCTTGTGGGGAGCCCCCAGACCCCAGCCCACCGCAAGGGTTTGAAACAGCTGAGCAGAGGAACTCCACATGCTGTGTGGTCACATGGGGGCAAAAGGTCAAATCTTTTCCCTCTTTTTATTTCGGGCCTCGTTGGGTTGTTTTGCTCCATCTTTGATTTATTTTGCTCCTGGTGAGCACAAGCAACCTGGAGAACTTTTCTCAGTCCTGGCTTATCCTGGGGTAACATGTCACCTCTTCACCCCTGTCCCAAAACATCTGCACAGCATGCTGTGAAAGGTCAAAATGGCACCATCCTGGAGTCAATAGTCACATCTCCTCTGGGGCATCAGCTGTACCCCTCACTGACATCATTGCCAGGGTCTTCTTCACTAGATTTTCAAAGGGGAGCCCTCTCCTGTCTTAGTTCCAGATGTGTACACTCCCTCCTTTTTTCAGTGGGTTTGGGCAGGACCATCCGTGGCATAATGTGACAGCTGATTAATTTCCTGCTCTGGAACAGGGTGAAGCACTTTTGTTGGACTTGGCCCTTTCTGCAGATTCATCCCCATACTTTTTGCCTCCTTTCTCCTATTTTTATGACCTCTTGCTGTTGGGTCTAGGACCCTGAGTACTTTATCACTGTTGATCAGTGCTAAGGTGCAGATGCTCTCCCTAATAAAGTTGGTATGATTGGCTTATACCTACTTGGCACAGTTAATTTAACTGTAAGTCCCTTGTACAGTGGCAACCATATCCCAGGGCCTGTAAATTAAATGCTACTAATGAGCCTGCAGCACTGCTCTCACCACCCACAGAAATAGCCTTTCAAACTTTTCTAAGGCCTGCTAGTGCAGGGCCGCGTGTGCAGTTTACTGCCACAGGGACCTGGCATATAAATGTACTTGCCAGGCCCAGAACTCCCCTTTTACTACATGTAAGTCACCCCTAGGGTTGGCCCTAGCTAGCCCTATGGGGAGTGCTATATATGTAGAAGACAGGACATGTGCCTTGTTGCATGGCCTGTCCTGGTAGTGACAAACAGCCTATTTGGTTTCAAGCTGCTGTGAGTGCTGCCTTTTAATGTGATTGCATTGGAAATGCCCTACCCTATGTCTAGGGGGTATTGTTTGATTTATGAGGGGTAGTGAAGGCACGTTTTGTATGGTAGTAATGGTAGTGAGAAATGCTGCTTAATGGTGAAGGTGGATTTTTTATTACCATTATAGAAATGGCACTTCTAGAAAGTGAGGATTTCTCTGTGCTTATGACTGGTGTTTTGTAGCTTGACTCCAATCCATGTCTGGACAGAGTGATAGGTGGGCTTTGTGCATACTTTTTAGACAGCCTGTACAAAGGGAGGGTGGATGTGTCACAGAGGTGCATCTGCATATTGAATGGTCTTCCTGGGCTGAGAGAAGGAGAGGCAGGGCACGCTTGCATTTGTAAAGGCTGTGCCCTGGCCACTCACAAAGGGCTCGTTTACCCCCAACTGATGTCTGGAGCCTCTGCTGGAAGAGAGAGGGGACACTCCTGGAACCAGTTGGAACTGGTTGGAACCTCTGCTCCCCCTCTTTGTGAACCTTATGCAAAACTGAGTATAAGTACAAGGGGTTTTCCCCTTGAAAAGAGACACTTGAGACACTCCTAAAATACTTGGAACTGGACACAGAAATCTGCTGGAGGGACTCACCAGGAATCACCTTGGACTGCTGCTGCTGTGCTGACCTGTGACCAGTTGGGTCACTAGGAGGAACTGTCACTGAGTCCATACCCCTTGTGCTGGCCTGATTGCTGGGCCCTACCACCCTGTGTTCCATTTGTGTCCCCAGAGGCTGGGTGATGGGGTCCCTGCCCTCTGCAACCATCTAGTCACCAGTGTGAGAGCAGCGTTGGGTTTTACAAGCTCCTGTACTGGAGCACAGTGCATGGTGAGCTCTCTTCTTCATTTACTAAGCACCTTGGGAGCACCTGGCTTTAATTCCTCCAAGCACCTGGGGAGCTCTGTACCTGATTTATTCCCCCTGCGCCACCTGAGTCATTTTATTTATCTGGGACGAAGCACAAGGGGAGAAATTTGTCTGTGTGCCGGTAGGGAGGCTCACCGCCGCGAGGCAGGTGGATCAAGGAAATCTGACATGCACGGAGCACGCTCTTTGGTTGGTGCCCCCAGGGCACAGGAGCGGTGGAGAAACTTCCCCATGGGCACAAGCGGGAACTACTCCCCGGGGGATTGAACATGCGACCCAGGTGGGGCTGGAGCAGTCGCTGGAATTGTGCCAGGGACGGGGAGGAATTCCCTTCGCCTGACGATCGGGCAGGATAGAGGACCTCCCCGCAGGTGGAGCAGGAGAGCTGGTTCGCACGCCAGAGCCTGGAAAGCAGGTAGCCATCCCGTGCGAACACGGGCAGATGCCGTATCAATACCTTTTCTTGTTGGGATGTCCGGAGCCGGCAGGAGCCACTGACTCACCCCGATGCCACAAGTGTTGCATAGCTAGTAGGTAGCGACCCCCATAAGGAGAGGGGGCCGCTACCCTGTCCACCGTGAAAGTACCACAGTACCTGTGATATGAACGAAGGTGCCTTGGGGCCCCTCAATAGATCTAGGGCTACCAAATTCCTGGTAGTAGGAGTGGGTGAGCTCCTTGAAGGATCAAGTGCCTGTTCATTACACTACAGCCTTCCGGACATTGGGATCATCAGAGCCCCTGTATGTTATCTATGGGGTTAGGGTTACCGCCCCTTGTCTAATATAGGTGATGGTGTGTTTCTGGTAATGTCTTCGCAGTTTGGTGACATGTTTGCCATACCATGTGCATTGGGAAGCCATGATGTTCCTTCTATGGGCATGAAAGGTAACATGTTTACCAGGTCATGTGCATTCTTAGTGACATGTTTTACTCTGACCCATGTATTTATGCTAATATGCCTTTATGACTTGCCATATGTTTTCTGATGTTCCTTTTATGGGCATGTACGATGATGTTATGACGTGCATTATTGTAGTAATGTTTTCCTAACTACTGCTTATGTTGCAGAATAACCAGTAACTCATTTCTTTTATGTGACTACTGCTGGTTTCTGCAGAGTAACAGTACTGTGTAATGTTCTGACAACGGCTTAGATAGCACGGTATTACTGACATGTGTTTGGTCTAATAATGATGTTTACAATATAATTTATTTCATATAAATGGATGTTGTGTTACCTTTGTGGTGGGGATAGTGCGTCACATGTGTTGTGTGTGTTGTGTAATTGCTTTACACATTGCCTCTGGCCTGACTGCTCAAGCCAAGCTACCAAGGGAGTGAGCAGGGGTTATATTGGGTGTGTAATGCCCCGCCCTAACTAGAGTGGGTTGGTTCTGCCTGACTTAGGTGCATACCCTAGCCAACCAGAACCCCCATTTCTAAGAAATGTTGATTGCTCCATTTGTCTGAGGAGGCCTCTCGTCCTAGAGAGAAATGTAATTAATCTGGCACAGCAGGGTGACTAAAGGTCTGTGACCCAGTTCTGAGTTCAGCCAGAGGATTATGACAATTCTGGATGACCCATACATGGTACAGATATCTTTTTGGAAATTACAGAATTGTTTTTCTCTCAAGAGCTACACCACAATTCGATGTGTCACTGGTCTCTGTTGATCAAAGGGCACTTAAAGCACTTTAAGGCAGTTTTCTCCCTACGTGTAAAACAGAGTGTCACTACAGACAAAACAATAAATCACACTGACTTTCCCTATTAGTGTACTTTAACATTATAAAGCTTACCCCAGGTCAATATCTAATCCTGCAGAATCCCCTCTGTGCCAGGCTACCTGTGTGCAGTTGCCTTGCAGCCTTCACACATGTGCACACGCAGTTGTACACTTGTTGTTCTGTAGTTAGACAAGCATTCAAGAAATGGTGCTTCAATCCAAGTAACTGTGACTCTGTAAAATTTCTGTTCTTGAACAATTCGGAATGATATATTATATTCGGGGCTGATGCAGAGTATTTGACCCCCCTCCAAATAGGTTATGGTAAACCCACATAAGTAATGTGCTAGTTTGTAAGTAAGTGATTTGTCTTTTTTTTTTTCTTAGTCTTTATTCTCCGTTATGCAAGAGTAAGATTGTAGATTGCAGGGTCATCTCAAGTAGTACTCAGAGATGTTTTAAGGCATGGGTAAAGTGGGCTTTTAGGGGGCTCCCCTTTTAGCTAGTTCTGTTCTGCAGAGAGTCTAGACCTGATGACCTTCAGTTATGCTTATACAGATTGTTTTGAATACTGGTTTCCTTTCATTTATTTTTCATGTGAGTGGTTTGTGAGAGTCTATTACAGACATTTTGGAGAGAAATGCTACCCTTATATTTCATGCAACATCCATAAAAAAGTTTCTTTTAGATCAAAAGTGGACCTCACATATGAGAAAGGGGAAGGTGTCACAGAGATTATTTGCAGTAATGTTAGTAAGCTGCTGCTGTGTTACAGTATTGAAAACACACATCACTATCCTGAATATTAGATGTGAACACATTTAGAATTTGGACGAGTGTGTCTGTGCACTGTCAGTGATCTGGCAAAAGAGGGCATGAAGGAGCTGAAATTGGATCATAAATGCAAAGCTGTTCCAAATAGGGTCCCCAAAATATTTTTCCCAGGGTCCACAAAATCCTTAAGATGTCTCTGGTACAATGATCAAATTGTGGAATATTTTCACCCCATCCAGTTATTTATTTCTCTATACTGAAATACTTTCCATAAAGAGTAAACATATTTAACAACTTTTAGCAGTGCTATGTAGATGTTATTGGTGAAGAGGTTGAACAGGAATCAAGAGACAACACCACAAAATGTGTACTTGAATAACCCTTATTTCATTGCTTCTCTACTCTTTCAGTCCCATTTTCACTTCTGTATATTTGTTAATATAAATACTTCCAAAAATGATTCATAATAGATTGTCTTCCAAAAGATGGCTTTTACCAGTATCTAATATTTAGATAGTTTGGCGGGTGGACTCATTTGGTCGGAAGGCCGCCAGTTCGGTCTTCCACCCACTGGCCCTATGATGAGCTTCCCGCTGGCCCAGCAGGAAACTACCCACAACATTGATGCCTACTGGTAATTGAGCCAGCGGCAATGTTATGGTGCGTCAGGTGCGACAGCACCCGTCGTGCTTTTCACTGCCTGCAATTCAGGCAGAGAAATGTGTGACACGGCTACCCAGGGGCATCCTTGTTCTGCCCTTGCAAAAGCTGGCGGACATGGGAGTTGTATTCCCCAGGGCAGCGCTTCTCACAGGCCGTTGGCTGGCGAAAAAGTGGCAGTGCTGGTGGTCAGACCGTGGCACTTTCGCCATGGTCATAGTGTGGCTGTCGGACCACCGCATTGGCGGCAGTCAGATCGCCACTGCGAATCTGGCGGTCCTAGGGCCTCCAGACTCATAATGAGGGCCTTCATATTTATTTAAGTAGTCAAGTAGTCCAGGACATTTACTTAAAGTAGAATGTTTTCACAGTGTTAAATATCATGATGAGAAGCTAATGCAAAGACTGTCTATAGTCAATGGTCATGTTAGTAAAAATAGGAAAATGGCTTGTGGAACATTGTATAGCAAATCAATACTATTAAGCAATGCATGAACATAAATATGAAGTACAATATCAACATAACACCTAACAAAAACATTTATCCACAACCACAGACCACACAAAGAAATTAACAGGAATATGAATTATACACAGGACCGGATTAAGACCTTTAGAGGTCCTAAGTACTTAAAAGATTTTGGTGGCCCCATATATATCTAATTCAAAATATAAACAATAAAAAACAATAAAACACAATTTTATTTTTCTAACAAAACATACAGTAAGATAGAAAATACTGTTTATTGTTGTATACTTTCACTTGATATTTGAAAAGTTTTCTCCTACTTTTTCTAATTGCAAAGTCTTTGATCAGATCCCCTAAACTAATCTTACCTAACATTTCTGCTTCTAAACTTAGCAGAGATAAGGCATCGAGCCTGTCTTGTTGCATAGTTGTTCTGTTGGGATTTTTAAAACACTTCTACTGAGAAAATGAATGCTTATCTGTGACTATTAATGTTAAAAATATACAAAACCAAATGCCTACATTTGGAAAGGCACACTCAATATTGTCTTCTACAATTATTTTATGAAGGTCAGCATGATTGAATCTTGTTTTTAAATTTTTTGTTGCACTGAAAGTATGACACACACATGCGTGGAACTGCTGAAGTTCAGCTAAGAAATTAGTGTTCAAGTCCTCTGGGTAAGCATCAATCAGCTTTTGACAACACTGAGAATACCTTTCAATTTCAATAGATGATGAAGCGACATTACGTGGCACATCACATAGAAAAGTAAACCTCTCTGCTATTTCTTTGTATATTTCTCCTCTTCTTCCCATTTCAGTTTCAAGTTTGTCAAGAATTGTATTAAAAGTGGTGATACGTTATCTCTGGCTTTCAGATATGATTCTGGTGCACCATCTCCATCACTGGGTAGCTTCTTTCTAATACATTTGCAATTCTGAACTGCTTTGTAATCCACATCTGGTAGCATTCCCTTTACAGATGCTTCATATCTTTCAAATTAATCTCGTGAATTGCACAGTTGGTCAACTGATGATCCATATAGAGCTGCACATGTTTTTAAATTCACACCGTGTGGCAGTTACCAGATTCTAATTTTGTTGTATCCACAAAATTAATGTACATCATTGACCTGTATTATTAATATTTTATTATTATTTTTGTTGTTGTGTATATATATATATATATATATATATATATATATATATTTATATGTATTTTTTATTATGAGAGCCCTTTTTTGTGGAACCTGGTTCAGCTGCACCATATGCAGTTTTGCACCATATGATCCATGGTAAATCTGGCAATGGAACATTTATTTGGTGCCCCCTTACCTTGATGCCCTAAGCATGTGCTTATTTTGCTTAATAATTAGTACAGCCTTGAAACAATTGTTTAAAAACAAAGCTTTGCAATTTCTTTCTAAGCTTTGACTAGTTATGCATAAAGTTAAGGAAATTTATTCTGAGGGTCTGCCGCATGTTTTGTGGAGAGAGCAGAGAATTCTGTTTTGATTGTTAGCTTCAGTACCCCAGAGTCACCATCTGGAGTGGAGCTCTAATCTTTTGGACAACTGTGATCATCCATCATTTGGTCAGTGATGTTCTAGTTGAGACTCTATGGATAGCATGTGCAAACTAACTCACCATATTGAAGGGATGTTGCTTTAAAGCCCTTCAAGTATTCCTTTTCATTTTCTGTGACTGCACACCAACTCATCTTCTGTTCTTATTGCTCTCACCTCTTCTTCATTTGTCAGTATTCTGAGGGTAATGATAGGCATACCCTCTCAGTTGAAGGGGAGGATCCATGGTCATGGGGAAAAGGGAATATATGTTCTGCGACAGATGCAACTTTGTGTGATTTGCAGTGGGACTGTCAATTTATGTTTTCATTTGCTATACTTGATGACACACTGCAGCCATCATTGTAGGGACCTGGGGGTCATACAAAGAAATCATCTTTGGGGCAGTGGTACTCTAGTTGAAGTTCTGAGTGGGGCACGTACTAGTTGTCAGATGAATGCTATCCAACGTTCTTTATTTCTTCTGTTCTTCAATCTTCTCTTTTTTTTTTTTTCTTTTTTTGTCAGTCCTCATTCACCCTAGGCAGTGCATAGAGCTCCCTTTGCTTGTCAACCGACACATGGGAAGTTACTTTCGGCCAGGGGTTACCCTCTCTTCTCGACCGATCCTTAGACTATCTTAAGTCCCCAAGGATTTCAGAGCAGGGTGTGTAATCATCGGACCAATAAAACAAAACCATATCAATTTCAACAAACAATAAAAATAAAAATAAAAGTAAAGTTACAGCCCTCAGTGATCTATTTTCCAATCCAACAGTGGTGCCCAGAAATCCACTCGCACCTTATCTTTTCCCCCTATAGCTTGATCCAAATCTGCTATACTTAATATATCTCTAAGCCATTCTGCATATCCTGGTGGAGCGCTCGATATCCATTTCCTGCATATTTCTCGTCTCCCCAACACTATTGCATAGAATATTAACTTTTTCTCTCTCACAGTAACAGGCCGTCCCAACCAATCCTGGGTTTGCCCGAAAATTATCAACCTTAAGGAGGCCTCTATTCTCTGTTTCAGAATACTCAAAATTGCTCCACATACTTCTTCCCAAAAGTGACGAACATCCAAGCATTCCCAAAACATATGAATATCAGTAGCTTGGGCCACCCCACATTTTGAACAGTTCACCCCCTGGCCTCCTTTCATTTTAGATAATTTATCTGGGGAAATGTAAGCTCTATGCAGCGTGTAATAATGATTTTTCTTTAGCACAGCGGGTTTCACTGTACCATGGAGCAGCGCTAATGACTCCTTCCACCACCTTTCAAGCTGTTCTTCTGAAAAACAATCTCTCCACAGTTTTGCAGGAAGGTCTAAATCGCCATCGACCCCTTCCAGGATCCCCCAGTATCAAGCTGACACTTTGTGGGGGCCTATTAAGGGGCACGGGATAATCACATCCAAAGGGTTGTTCTTACCCACACCTTCCTTAATCCCTTTGGCCCATTCTCTAACTTGCAAATATTTCCACCTAGACAGGGCTCCTCTCGTTAGTAACACTAATTCTTCCCATGAAAGCAGGTCTCCTTCAAAAAACAACTCCCCCCAGTGCTCTACTCCCCCCTGTTTTAACGGTAACGCTAGTATATCTTGAAAACATTCTGGAGTACCCGGGGAATCCCAAATAGGTGCATTGGAATTATAGTAGGTTAGTTTTACTAATCGTCTAATCCGATACCAACATTCCGCTAGGCCCCGCATAATTTTCAGCCTTATCTTCTTGTAGAATTTGGGGTCCCCAAATTTAAAAATAAAGTTTGTTGACGCAACCTTAATATTAGAAGCCATTGTTTTGAACATTAAAACAACTGTTGTAGAGTCCGATGTAGAAAGAATTCTGAAGTTTTTTAAAAGGAAATACCAAGCATAATATTGCAAATCCGGTAATGCCAAACCTCCCTTTTGCTTACGCCACCTCAACTTTCTCCTTGAGATTCTAACCCCCTTAGAGTTCCAAATAAAATCGCTTATTAGGCACTGCATTTTTTCTATATATTTTTTCTGCATAGGGAGTGGAGAAGTTGAAAACAAAAAATTCCATTTTGGGAGAATAGACATTTTTACCAAGTTAACCCTGCCTATAATAGACAAAGGGAGATGGGTCCAGCCTTTTAATAGGCCCTTGCATTCCAGCAGTAATTTAACCTGATTCCTCTCTACTAGTTGATCAATATTTTGAGGTATCAAAATTCCCAAATATCTGATTTCCTTCTTACAATGGACTGATTTATAATCCATATTCCATGCCATTATCTCTGTTTTATCTACATTCACCTGATACCCTGAAATCTTGCCAAATTCTTCCGCAAGCCTGATAGCCTCAGGGAATGCCGTTGAAAGATTATCAGTAAAAATCAAAAGATCGTCTGCGTACAGAGATAATTTTTTCTCCCAGCCCTGACAACGGAAAGGGGAAATCACCCTGTTTCGCCGAATCTTTCTTGCAAAAGGCTCCATATACAAATTAAACAGTACAGGGGATAACGGGCAACCCTGTCTAGTACCCCTTGCAATAACAATTGGGCCGGTAAGATTCCCATTCACTAATATTCTGGCGGTGGGGGCCTTATAGATTTGATTTACTACCCCACACACATTAGTTCCCAAATTAGCCTTCCTTAACAGAAACTTTAGATAGTCCCAATTTACTTGATCGAAGGCTTTAGCTGCATCAATTGTAATAATCCCCAAAGGGGAATCGAGTGATACCGCAAGGTCTATTGCCCCAATCAATTCGTAAGTCAACTCGTGGAGGTATCTACCTTTTGAAAAGCCCTTCTGATCTGAGTGTATTAAGTTATTTGCAACTTTATTTAGTCTGTCCGCTATAATTTTAGAAAATAGCTTATAATCACTGTTCAAAAGTGAGGTAGGTCTGTAAGATGCACGGTTAGTCGGGTTTTTACCCGGCTTCAAAATCAACGTAATAACCGCTTCATTCCAAGAGAGAGGCATATCTATCTCATTAAAAAAGATTCTACCGAATAATTCCAACAAAATCGGGCTTATAAGGTCCCCTAAAGCTTTATACACCTCCACCGGGATACCGTCGGGGCCCGGAGCTTTCCCGTCTTTGCCCCCCGCTAGGGCCGCCCTTACCTCTTCAGCTGTAATAGGGCCATTTAACCATTCCCGAGTTTGTTGCGAAATCTGTGGCAAGGTATCTTGAGCTAGCCAGTTTTCTATCCGCTTTACTTGCCCATCCACATGTTCCGTATACAGGGATACATAAAAATCTTGAAACCCACGTTCAATATCCTCCCTATATATCAGTTTTTCACCTGTATCCTCAATCATTATTTCCTTAATCTGGCTCCTAACCAGATCAGATTTGGCTTTCCAAGCTAACAGCTTCCCTGAATTTTCCCCATATTCAAAGTGCCTTAACTTGCTGACCTCCCATCTTTTTGCAATGGGTGCCTGCAAAATATTAGCCAGTTGCGATCTTAACTCAGCCAATTCCACTCTTCCAGTCTCCTCCTCCTGCGACCCAATCCCTCTACCAACCAACACTTCGGTTTTTAACAGCATCTCCTGCTCTAAAGCCGTTATTTTATCTCTAAACACTTTATATTTGTAGCATGCTATACTTTTAAGTACCCCTCGTATTACCGCCTTAAAAGAATCCCAAACCACTGATAATGGTGCCGACCCTATGTTAATGTTAAAGAAGGCCTCGGACTCCCTACGTACATACAGCAAGACGTCTTCCTCTAATAATAGTGCACGCTCCAATGTCCATCCTCTAACCTACCTTCTCTGTGGAGCAGACAAATGCAGGATTACTGCCGCATGGTCCGACAAATGTGGCGGCAGATATTCGACTTCTTCAACGTTTTCCAACAACCTTTCATCAACTAGGAAATAATCGATACGTGACGCGTGGCTATATTTCTTATTAAAAAAGGAGAAGGCTCTAGCCTCCCCTTTCTACTTCCGCCAAATATCACACAGACCTTGGTCTTTCATCATTCTCTTTAAAAAACATTGCGCTTTGGGTGTACCCAAAGACCTACGAGAATCAGACCTATCCAATCTATTGTCCAAAACCACATTAAAGTCACCCGCCATAATAACTGAATCTGAGAATCCAATAAGATGAGAGAATACTTTCTTTAAAGGTCCGCTATCGTCGCAGTTTGGACCGTAATAGCCAGCCAGAACTAAGGACATTTCATTCACCTGTACTTTTACTATAATCCACCGACCAGCTTGGTCTGTCTTTATTTCGAAGATTTCTGGTCTGACTTGAAATCCTTGCTTAATTAAAATGGCTACCCCCCTTGTATGGAAATCGTGGGAGGTGCAAAAACACATTTGCACCCACTTTTGAGTGCTAAATAGCTCTTTACACTCGTCCTCCGCCAAATGAGTTTCCTGCAAAATTAAAATTTGCGCCGGGGAATCCTTTAAATATTGAAGAATTCTGTTTAGTCTCGACTTAGTTCTCAACCCATTAATATTCCACAAGAGCAGTTTTATCATAAGCTTGCCCTCCCCCTGGCCCATGCTGATTTTAGTCATTTATAATTAACCCACCACCCCACCGCCTAGGTGAACGAGAAACAATTTCTGACCTTATCCCCAAAACCTCACCCCCTTGTAACCCCCCCTCCCTAATCCCTCCCAAGGAGAAACCCCCCACTATGTCAGCCACCATGGGCCTGATTTTAGAGTGCCCTGCCTACCTGGGGGGCACAAAATTCAAGAACTTATTACAAATATTACACATGATCAGCCTGTTCTTTCCTAATAGCATCTAACAATTCATCTGCCTTATCTATCTCTCTTATATTATACATTTTGTTATTATGCATTATTCGTAAAAAAGCTGGGAATTTCAATTGAGCCGTGGCTCCAAGATTTTTGAATTCATCTAGCCTTTTTCCCAGCTCCCACTGCCTGTCCATAGTGATTTTAGATAAGTCAGATCTGATCTCAAAAGTCACATTATCCATCTTTAATGCCTTCTGTTGTAACGCCTTGGTCAAAATTTTCTCTTTTAGATGATAAGTTAAGAAATTAACTAAAATTTTCCTTGGTCTTGTACTATTGGGCCGCCTCGTGAAGGGATCCCGGTGGACTCTCTGAATGTCTCTTTCGATCTCTTCATTACTTTCCTCCAGCTCACAGACCGATTTGATTAGTGAAACAACGTATGACTTAAGATTTACTCCTTCTGCTCCTTCCGGAACTTTTAACAATTTTAAGTTGTTCCTACGTGAGTGGTTTTCCAGATGCTCGATCCTAACTTGTAAGCCTTGTTCTTTTTCACTCAGGCCTCGAATTTCATCCTTGTGGAGCTTCAACTCCTCCTTAATCCCCCCCACTGTTTCCTCTAAAGTCTGGATCCTCTCCATCAAGTTATCAATTTTTTTTTCCAATACCTCGCAAGCTTCTCGAATTTCACCTTGATTGCACTCCAAACTGCGAACCCTTTCTTTATATCCTCCGATATGGAGAGGATCACTTCCTCCATAGAGGGGGTATGCCTCAGATCTGGGGGGGTACTAACGACTTGTACTACTTGGCCTAATTCTTCTTGTTGTGGAGTGGGCAACATATCACTTTGACATATCATATCAGCACCCATGCCAGCTTGTGTATTCTCGTACAAGGGTGAATTTACAAATAAGGGGGAAAAACCTTCTCCGGCCCCCTTACCGGCAACTGTACCACTTCCAACGTCTTTAATCACAAAAGTATCAATTTTCCCTTGCCCAGGCACTAGCACAATATCCTCTGGCCCAGCCCTAAAGTAAGACCTTAAAGAGGGTGTCAGTCTATGTTTTATTTTTGTTCTTCCTTCAATCCCTTCTCTTTTTTTTTTGGGCAGTTCGCCAGAGCCGGGGTTCTTCCCCTTCCCTTCAGCTTCCCTAGGCTATTACTGGCCACCGGATCCCTTCTGTTCCCAGTTATCTCCAACTCCTGCCCTCCTACCTGCCATAAGCTGAAGGAGGGCTGGGGCGGGGCGCAGCTCTTCTCCTCCTCTCGAGGCTTGCCTGAGGCTCCAGCACCAGCTACTTTCTCGCTGGCTCTTCTCGGTATGTCCACTGAAGCGCGTATAACCGCGCTACCAAGCTCTCGGGATGTCTTCCCGGGAGCCTTGCCGGTGCTGGCGTTTACGGGATTCCCCCGAAGGGGAATCCTTGCCGATCCTCTGCGCGCCCGGCGGAGCTCCAGTGCGGCACGTCCCCAGTGCCGGAGTCTCCCGCCGGGTGCCTCGTCCGGATTACAGCGCGAGCGGCTCTCCGGGAATGGCTCTTCCTCCCAACACATTCGGCCGATCCTCTCCGCGTGAGTGCCATGCCCCCCAGGTACGGCAGACGTCATGTCTAGCGAGCTGCGGCCGTAACGGCCCTAACGCAGCCCGCCATGTCCTCCCCCTCTGTTCTTCAATCTTGTTTATTATTCTTGAGTGAAAATCATAGGATGTATATATTGATCAAATTCTCATAAGCTCTTAATGAGACATTTGCTTGCAGCAAGCACTCCAACTACTCAACATTTCTACCCTTTACCTTAAATTACCTCTCACTGACTTCAGGCGCTGTTTTAGATGTGTTTTGGTGCAGTTTGTATTGGTGTACTTTAGTCATCCTCTCTTAGTTATTCCCAGGAATCTGAGCTATCATGGTATGACCTGTATTAACTAGCCTACTGCTGTATCTCAGATGAAATAGTTAGAGTAGGCTTTGAACATCTTAATAAAGAGCCATCTTACATACAGTATCAGAAGCTAGATCATATTTTATGTAAAACTCTTTCGATTTTACAGGATTGTCTCTTTAGGCCTATGAGGATCGTAATACCGCGGATGGGATATTTGTCACTTTTGTGACAGAGTAACCTTCTCAACTAAACTCTGAATCAGGCCCAGGGGTGTCTTCATGGTTTGTGTGGACTGGAATCTTGATTAGAAGGTATTCAGCAGGAGGTTACTGGATAATTCATAAAGGAGTTGTATTGAAATGGCAATTTCAATTGTTTTACTGAGGAAGGGTGGTGTAGGGACGGTTCTCAAGGTACTGATGGTATGCGCATGTGCATCCTTGTGACAAATTGCTTCTTTTTGCGTGGTTAGACCTATTTTTTGCTGACTAGGTTTTTGGTTTTTCTGCTCCGCACACTGGGACCCTGTCTTCATGGCTCAGTGCAGGTGGACTGGCCACAGTAAAATTGGTAAATCTCCAAAGTATGTATTAAAATGTACTGGATGTAAACAGTAGTATATGATGCAGGAAAATACACTGATGGCATGGGAAGTTAAATGTGATCTGTTGGTTGCGACACTTATTGCGCCATCTACCAGACTGACAAAAAAGCATGGGTTCAGGATTACTTGTGTAGCTTCCCTCGTTCATCTTTTAAGCCCACAGTTAAACCTGTCAAAATAACCCTTTATGGCAGGGAAGGACCATACTATTCCATATTAAGTAAGTACCTCTAAGTAGGCTTTCCAGCCTGCAGGTAGAGTGCCTAGTATTTAAAAGAAGTACATGCATGAATTTAATATTGGAATGTGCCTGCAGGGACAAGACCCAAAACCTATTTCACTATACAAGCCTGTAGCTGTCTTATGAGAAAAAATAATGTCCAGCATTAAATCATAAGCCTGAGAACTTTAGATTGAGATAAGCTACAGAACAATCAAGCAATCAATCAATCAGTATTTATAGAGCGCGGCTACTCACCTGGGAGGGTCTCAAGGCGCTGGGGGCAGAGGAGGGGCCTCATCCATAGAGCCACGTCTTGAGGTTCTTCCTGAAGATGGTGAGCAACAGGCTTTGTCTGAGGTGCAGGGGGAGGTTGTTCCAGCTCTTCGCTGCAGTGTAGGTAAAAAATAGGCCTCCGGCAGTGGTTTTGCAGATGCAAGGGGCGGTGGCCAAGGGCATCTGGATGGTGCGGGGGGATCTGACAGGGGTGTGGAGGGAGACGCAGTGGTTGAGGTAGTCTGGTCCTGCGATGTGTATGGACTTGTACGTGTGGGTGATAAGCTTGAAGGTGATTCACTTCTCGACCGGTATCCAGTGGAGGGTCCTCAGGTGTTGGGAGATGTGTCCTCGGTGAGGGAGGTCCAGAATGAGTCTGGCGGCAGCGTTCTGGATGAGTTAATAATATTTTTTGATGTTTCTGGTTGAGGTGCCGGCGTTTAGGGTGTTGCCATAGTTGAGCTTGCGTGTGACTAAGGCGTGGGTGACTGTCCTGCAACAGTCTGCTGGGATCGATCTGAAGATCTTCTGGAGCTTGCAGAGCGTGTGCCAGAAGGAGGAGATGACAGAGTTTACCTGGTGGGCCATGGATAGGAGGGAGTCAAGGATGATTCCTAAGTTGCGAGCATGCTCGGTCGGCACAGGGAGGGCGCTGAGGGTTGTGGGCCACCATGAGTCATCCCAAGCTGAGGTGGCGTTTCCTAAAATGATGACCTCCGTCATGTCGGAGTTGAGCTTGAGGCAGCTTTCTTACATCCACGTGGCGACGGCTTCTATTCCTCCTGCGTGAAAGTTCCTTTTGGTCATGTCCGGGTCTTCGATGAGGGAAATTATGAGTTGTGTGTCATCGGCATATGATACAGTGGTCATACTGTGGCTTCTGATGATGGCAGCAAGAGGGACCATGTCTACGTTGAACAACATGGGATTCAGTGAGGATCCTTGGCGGACTCCTCAGTTGACTCTTGTGGGTCTGGAGGTGTAGGGCGGGAGTCTGACCCTCTGCGTCCTCCCAGAGAGGAAGTAGTGGGTCCATTCCAGGGCTTTTCTGTGGATTCCCATGTCGTGGAGTCTAGTGCTCAGAGTGCTGTGGGAGACCATGTCCAAAGCTGCTGAGAAGTCGAGGAGTACGAGTGCTGAGGTGTGACACCAATCTAGTAGTAATCAGATGTCATCGGTGGCTGCCAGGAGTGCTGTCTCCATGCTGTGATTGCTGCGGAAGCTGGACTCGGAGCTGTCCAGGGAGTTGTGGGCTTTGATGACATTCCGTAGTCATGTGTTGAATGCTTTCTCTAGTATTTTGGCAGGGTATGGTAGCAGCGAGATGGGCCGGAAATTCTTTAGTTCTGATAGGTCAGCCGAAGGTTTCTTCAAGAGAGGGTGTATTTTGGCGTGTTTCCAGTCCTCAGGGAAGGTGCATGTGCTGATGGAGCAGTTGATAGTGTTACGAAGCTTGGGCGATGGATGTGCTGGCTCTGATGTATATGTGGTTTGCACAGGGGTCACAGGGGGGCTTGGAAGTGGGTGCTGTTCATGATGTTGACTGTTTCCTCTGTGGTGAGCATGGACCAGTTGTGGGTGGTCTGGGAGGGTTCTTGGGGGGTGGGTCGGTCACAGGTTCCGGTTATAGAAAGCTGTTGTAGGTGTCCTGGATCTGGTTGTGGAAAAAGGAGGCGAGTTCGTCTCAGAGGTCCTGTGATGGGGGATGCAGAAGGCTTTAGAGGGGGGATCCGTGAACTTGTTGATGATTGAGAAGAGCTCCTTTGAGTTGTGTGCGGAGGAGTTGATGCTCTCCCATCGTGCGTCCTTCCTTTCGTTCATGATTTTTTGCTGTGGGCAGCGGTTGAGGCTCTGAAGGAGGCAGGATCTTCACTGGATTAGCTGTTCCTCCATTCTTTCTCTAGACGTCTACGGGTACGCTTTGATTCTTGGAGTACAGCGGTAAACCAGCTGGCCTTTTTAGGTACGCGTTTGGCCGAAGTTCGCCGGGGACCGGCTAGTTTGTAGGCGCATTCAGTGATCCATGCATTGAGGTTGCGCGCTGCTGTGTTACCAACATCAGAGGGGGAGGGAGGGATTTGGAGAACTATGAGGTGAGTTGCTCATTGGTGATTTCCTTCCATTTCCTCTGGGGGGTCCTAGAAGTGTGGGTGCGGCTGCTGGGTGCGGTGTTTGTGAAGTGTATGCAGCGGTGGTCTGTCTAGTCTGGGCTGGAGTTGGTCATGATGATGATCTTGTTGCTTGAGGTGAAGATGGGGTCCAGTGTGTGTCTTGAGATGTGTGTGGGTGCGGAGACCAGGTGTCTGAGGCTGAGGGTGGGGAGGTTGTCAAGTAGAGCTGGGGTGTTTGTTTTGGTGCGGTCCTGGGGGTGGAAGTTCAGGTCACCGAGGAGGAGGTAGTCGATTGATGCCAGGGCTTTGGAGTAGCAATGTCTACAACGTCATCTACGAAAGCTGGGCGGGGGCTGGGTGGCCTGTATACAAGGGTGCCCCGGATAGAGGAGTTGTGGTTGAAGTGGATAGGGAAGTGAAGGTGTTTCATGGTGGTGCAGTGATCTTCTTGGATGGGCTTGACACGTAGTGAGGACCTGTGTACGATGGCGAGTCCTCACCTGGGCTGGAGGGCCATACCCTCCTTAGGATGCTGTAACCGTCGAGAATGGCTATGGCGATGTCTGGACCCGAGGTGGGGTTGGTCAGGTCTCGGTGAGGAAGGCAATGTTTGGTCGGTGGTGTCGATCAAGTCTAAGAGTTCGGAGGCAGGTTTGTTGAGGGAGCGGATGTTCAGGAGCAGGCAGTTGACAGAGCCAATTAAGCCACTATTTTGAATATTTAATAAAAATTTTATTCAGTGGTGAAATTGATTTTTTGTAAATATTTAGGGAATGCAACTTTTAAAAAGCTACAGTTTACCTGCCTGAACCACCAGTTGGCTAATTATCATTAGCCGGCATCTGGGTCATGTCAGTGCTTTCCTTTAATGAGGTGTGAAGAAAACAGTCTGAGGCCTTTTGACAGGAACACCTGGGGGTGGAGAATTGAAGAATATGACTTCTCCTAGCCACGGAAAGACAAATAAGAAGGGTCCAGGAACATCATTAACCTGAAGACCTAGGATGAGGCTGACCCATTCATATTTAAGTGTGAACTGAGGCCTGAAGAAGAAGGCCCTTTTGTGCCTAGGCCATCTGTCACCAGCTTGGCACCAGGCAATTGGGAGGGGGAGCTGGTCCAAAACCATGGCCTTCATTACAACTCTGGCAGTCGATGATAAAGTGATGGTAATATCGCCAACAGGCTGGTGGTAAATACCGCCAAATTATGACCATGGCAGAAAGAGCTCAGACAGACAGCCACTTTACCACACCGACCGCCAGGGTGGAATCAACAGACACCACAGCAGTAGCCGCCTACAGCCAGGCAGAAGACCATGTTCCGTCTACTGTATTTTAACAGCCCAATCCGCCACCTTTTCCGGGGTGGTACGAATGACATCAAAAGCTTGGCGGAAACAATGCACAGAAGGGAAACGACTCACCTGTGGAGACTCAGGGAAGAACCACGCCACCATGGAGCCTAAACTGCATATATTCTTAATGATTTTCTACATCCTGCTCCACCATGAACACCAACGACGGCAAAGACGACCACGATGAGTACAGCCACCTAGCACACAGAGGAGGGGGGAGGAAAAAGAGAGTGACACATACACGCAACACGCAACACACCAACCCCCAACACCATACACACCAGCAGATGCAGTAACATAACATATTTACCCTGTAACCCTCAGGAATAATGCAAGGACAACACGAATAGATAAAAGTGAGTGTAATAAGATAAATAAAGTAGAAATATGTACATCCAATCTGAAAAGTATATACATATTTACAAATAAAGGGACACTGTCCATTCCTCTATGTCCGTGGGCCACAGGGCCCCATTACAAAGTCCAAGGCCCCACTAGACTCCTGCAACAAAACGGAGAGAACACTGCAGGGGCATCAGTTAGGAAACAGGCAGGCACCTCAGGAAGACAGGGAATGGGGGGCACCTCAGCCGGCAGATGGAACAACACCACTGGTCCTGGAGGGGGGCAACAAGTCCTGTGCGCTGTCCTGGACAGTGCAAGGCCACAGTCTCTCAAGTGGGTGACTTGCCCACATGCTCTGGAGGGGGCAACATGCCCTGTGCTTGATCCTGGGGAGTGCAAGGCCACAGTCTCTCAAGTGGGTGATTTGCCCACATGCTCTGAAGGGGGCATCGGGCCCTGTGATCTTCATCCTGGAGAGTAAGGGGTGAGTGGGTGTGCTCCCCACTGGTTCTGGAGGGAGCATCGTGCCCTCTGATCTTCATCCTAGAGAGGATGGGATGAGTGGGTGTGTTCCCCACTGGTTCTGGAGGGGGCATCATGCCCTGTGATCTTCATCCTGGAGAGGATGGGGTGAGTAGGTGTGTTCCCCACTGGTTTTGGAGGGGGCATTGTGCCATTTGATCTTCATCCTGGAGGGGATGGGGTGAGTGGGTGCCATACCCATTGGTTCTGGAGGAGGCATTGTGCCCTTTGATGCAGATCTTGGGGAGAGCAAGGTCACAGTCTCTCAGGTGGGTGTCATACTCACAGGATTTGCAGGGGGCAGGCCTCACAACATCCCATGGAAGCAAGACTACACACTGTCTGCCAGAGGTGATGACTGATCAGTGGTGGTGATGCTGATGTTGCTGCTGGTTGTGGGGGGAAGCTCCTGCCCATCCTCTGTAGCCTCGGACGGCTTCCCACTGGTGCTGCTGATGGTGGTGCTGCTGCTGATGGTGGTGGGGGGAGGCTGCTTTGGACGGCTGCCCACTGGTGCTGCTGCTGTTGGTGCTGCTGCTGGTGGTGGGGGGTGGAGGCTCCAGCCCATCCCCTGAAGCCTTGGAAGGCTGCCCACTGGTGCTGCTGGTGGTGTGCGGGGACTCTTACCCATCCCCTGCAGCCTCAGGCGGCTGCCCACTGCTGGTGGTGGTGCTGGTGGTAGTGGACATGCTGCTGGTGGTGGTGGGGGGGAGCTCTAGCCAATCCTCTGCAGCCTTGGCTGAGCCACCATGGTTAGTGGTGTGTGCTCCAATTGAGTCCAAGCACCAGGCCCCTTGCCCTTCCTGCTAGCAACTGTTCTGGCTCCTTTCCTTTCCTGGCAGCAGCTGGGGCTGGCTCCTTGCCCTTCCTGGCAGCAGGTGGGGCTGGCTCCTTGACCTTCCTGGCAGCAGCTGGGACTGGCACCTTACCCTTCCTGGCAGCAGCTGGGCCTTGCTCCTTGACCTTCACGGTAGAAGCTGGGGGTGGCACCTTGACCTTCACAGTAGCAGGTGGGGGTGGCACCTTGACCTTCCAGGCAGCACTTGGGGCAGGCACCCTTACTGTGTGGCTGCCTAGTACCCGCGATCCTTTCCCACCACGAGTTGCTGTAGACACTACTGTGTCCGAGGACTGGGTGGCTGAGGTGATTGCCTGGGTTTTGCACACCCTGCCCAGACATGAAGGAAGGGGGGGAGGGGTAGGGAAGAGGTAAAGGTGGAGAGTAAAATCTATTTAGGGACATTGGGGCGGGAAGAGGGAGAAGGTCTGGGAGTGGAGGAAGAGGGATTGGTTGTAGGAAGTGTCTGTCTGCTGTGTTTGGGTGCAGGTGCATGGCCTGGATGCTGTTGTGAGGTGGATGGCTGTTGTGTGTCTGAGTACTTGCATTTGTGTATCTTGGGGTGGACAGACACAGTGGGAGAGGACACAGGGGATGTGTGCATGGCTGTTGGGGTGGTGACTGCCAGTGAGATGTGTGTTCTGATAGGTGTGCTGGTGATGGAGGAAGTGGATGAGGATGCAGTGCATGCAGGTGTGAGTGTAGACACAACTGGGAGGGAGGTGGAGGATGAGGAGGAGGGAGCCACAGTGGAGGCAATGGATGTTGGTATGTCTGCTTCTGGATGGTGTTTGTGTGAGTGCCTGTGGGATGAAGTGTGGTGCCTGTGTTTGCCTGTGCCACTCTTGTGTGTTGTCCTGTGTGCATGCTTGTCTGCCTGTGTGCTTGGGATAGGTTGGGGTTGAGGGGAATGGGATTGGGTAGAGGACGTTGGAGGGGGGAGTGGGGAACAGGTACAATGGCTCCCATCAGAGCAGAAGCCAGAGCCTGGATTGATCTCTGTTGGGCAGCCAAGCCAGTGTGACCGACCTCCAGAAATGCATTGGTCTGTTGCATTTGGGCTGCCACCCCCTGGATGGCATTCACACTGGTTGACTGGCCAACAAGATGGATCGCAGGAGGTCAGGACCTAAGGTGCCTGGGGCAAAGGAGATGCCCAACCTCCTGGGTGAGCGTGCATGGTCAGCTCGATGAGGGGCTGCTGGGAGGGTGGTGCTGGTACAGGGGTGATGGCTGTTCCTGTAGCTGTGGTGGGCACAGAGGTGTCCGCCACCACCAGGGACATTCCATGGGAGGATGTATCTGTGTCTAAATTGTCCCCTCCAGTCTCCCCCGTGGTGCTCCCCTTGTCCTCCATCCCACTGGTGCCCTCACCATCGGTGGACTCCTAGGTCCTGTGGGATGCAGCTCCCTCGGTCACTGGTGCCTCTGCTCCTCCGCCAAACGATGCTAATGACATTAAGGACAGGATGACAAAACAAAAAGGGGGGGAGAGACAAAGGATACACTTGGTCAATGGCTGAACCAACACCACTGTTGACGTACACAGCACCCTCACACACAGGGAACAGCCCTAGGCACTATGCAATACACTACCACTAACAAGGATAGTCACCAGGCCATGGGGAGGGACACATACCGCCAACTGCAGCATACCTGGGACCCACACATCCCTGCCCAGTAGTGGATGCCTACTAGCTAGGTTGGTGTAATTTCACATCAGAACCCTGCCCAACATGGGACCTACTCTGCAATGTCAGGCCTGGCCTACGGGCACCCACAGGCACACATCCCCCACCCGGATACCACCTCACCATGCATAAGTAGTAATGATGGGCACTGTACTCACCCCCTTGTTGCTGCTGTGATACCCCCAAGCGCCCATCCAGCTCCGGATAGGCCACCGGCAGTATGTGGGCCATCAGAGGGGTCAGGGTTCGACGGGCACCCCATCCTCATTGGGAGGTCATCCCCAGCTGGGCTCCGCCGTCTTCCGTGCCCAGCATCTCAGGTCCTCCCACCATTTCCGACAGTGGATGCTCCATCTGCTGTAGACACCCAGGGTCCACACGTCCTTGGCGATAGCATGCCATATACCCTTCTTTTGATGGGCACTGACCTGTAGAGGAAATATACACAGGGAAAGATATTAGTTAGACCATCCTGCCTGTTACATTCATGGCCCACTATAGCTCTTCCCATCCCCTTATGCACAGACATGGCCCAGCATACATGCTGCACGCTGCCCAGGGCCCATCCACCAACCCCCCCTACACAAGGTGTTCATACACAGCACTCCATGCATTCATGCCCATGCATCGTGCTCACAGTGTACTCACCTTTTGGTCTGGAGGCCCATACAGCAGTCTGTGCTGGGGTAGGACCCCATCCACTAGTCTCTCCAACACCGCTGAGGTGAAAGCAAGCGCCCTTTCCCCAGTTACACGGGCCTTGGTAGGTTCCAGACACAGGTCACAGCAGCACATGCAATGTAGGTCCTCTCCTATTGAAGGTCAGGTAACAAGTGAAGGAACAGATAGAAAATGGCGGTGCCAACCGCGGCAGTGCATTGCGTCACTGCCGGCGTACATCACCATTGGCCACTGTACCCTATGGGGCCCAATAATAACCAATGAGGAGTTGCACAGTGGTTCCCGGCCGCCTCCCGCAATGGCACACAACGTCAGCGGAATTATCTCACTTCCACCTGTCCCTCCATACCGAACAGGCGTCTGCCATTTCAGGTGGGGGTGCAGGCCATGGATCATAACTGCGTCACAGATCACAATTGCACATACAGGACACATGCCACTAACACATGAAAAAATCACATAATGCATTGAACTGTAGTGGCTACAATGTGCAGATTATGACTGGCTCCTCACTCTTTTGCCCCATAGATTGCAACAGCTGCGGATGAATAGGAGATGGAGACATCCCCCGTGTACAGACCCCTGGTGGATTTGCAAACAATGGAGGACAGGCACATTATCCTCACCTACAGACTTGACAGGGTCACAATCACGGAGCTGGGTGCCCAATTGGAGCCTGACCTGATATCTGATATCCGTCACCCCACTGGGATCCCCCTCTTGTGCAAGTGCTATCAGTGCTCCATTTCCTGGCAACTGGTTCTTTCCAAGTAACAGTGGGCTTGGCAGCAGGGATGTCACAGCCAATGCTCTCAATAGTGCTGACCAGAGTGTTGGCTGCCCTGATTAAACACATGTGCAGCTACATTGTTTTCCCCCAAGTGGAGGTTTTGGCCACAGTGAAGGCTGACTTCTATGGAATGGGACAAATCCCAAACATCATTGGGGCGATTGATGGAACACATATTGCATTTGTCCCCCCCGCTCCAGCAAAATGAACAGGTCTTCAGAAATTGAAAAGGTTTTCACTCGATGAATGTGCAGAAGGTGTGTTTGGCGACCAGTACATCTCCCATGTTAATGCTAAGTATCCAGGCTCGGTGCATGATGCTTTTATTGTGAGAAATAGCAGCATCCCAAGTGTGATGGCTCAGCTACAGAGGCACAGGGTGTGGCTAATAGGTGAGCCCTGGTTCACACCCTGTGGATGTTGGTGTATGGGTATGGTGTGGGCCATAAAGGTTAGTGTGTGGCTAACAGTTGTCCCTCGATATTTGCAGGTGACTCTGGTTACCCCAACCTCTCATGGCTGCTGACCCCTGTGAGGAATGCCAGGACAAGGGCAGAGGAACGTTACAATGAGGCACATGGGCCAACAGGAAGGATTATTGAACATACATTTGGCCTCCTGAAGGTCAGGTTTCGGTGTCTCCATCTAACAGGTGGATCCCTGTGCTACTCACCCAAGAAGGTTTGCCAGATAATCGTGGCATGCTGCTTGTTGCATAACCTTGCCTTGAGATGCCATGTGCCTTTTCTACAGGAGGAGGAGGCTCGAGATGGCCGTGTATCAGCGGTGGACCATGTGCACAGTGAAGATGAGGAGGCAGAGGATGAGGATGAGGACAACAGAACTGCAGTTATTAGAAAATACTTCCAATGACCACAGGTAAGACAGTGTAACTTCACATTTCATTGTCATTTCTTTGTTTCACATTGTCACTGGCAGGCTGTTATTTCCCACTTCTATGCCCACTCACTGTACCCTTTGGCAACTCTTTTTGCTGATGTTGGTGCTCCACTATCGCTCCTGGTGTGTTCACTGCAGCCAACTACAGGTCTTTCCTATGTATACATTACTGTACAGTTGTTTTGCAATGCGTAAACCTTGTTGAACAAATACATACTTAAATCATTTGACATACTCCATACTTTTTTTTCCAAAGTGTGTTTATTGCAGTGCTCTGAAGAAAAGGGAGAAGTGCATTGGGCTGGGGTGATGATGCAAGAAAGTCCAGGGTAGAGTTCATTCTATTTGTAGCACAGGTGTATTGTCCAAGGGGGTATAGGAAGGGGAGCAATGGCAGTTCAAGGTGGACAGGGTGACAGAGTGGGACACAAGGGTGACAATCAGAAGAGTCTTATTTCCTGACGGGGTCTTGGCAATAGTCTCTGACTTCAGCCTGGATCACAGGAAACAGTTGTGGGTGGTTCTCCTTCTGCAGGGGGAGGGGTGCGGGTGGCCTGTTAGTCCTGTGGTGGGTCCTCCTGTTCACTAGCGGCAGCAGAGGTAGACGGCTATTCAGTAGTCTAGCTAGTGGCAGGGGCCCGCTGGTGTGACACTGCCTCCCTCTTATTGTTGGACATGTCTGCCAGCACCCCTGCAATGGAAACCAGGGTGGTGTTAATGGACCTCTAGTCCTCCCTGATCCCTGGTACTGTCTATCCTGCAGCCACATGTTCTCCTGCAACTTGTCCAGGATCTGGCCCAGCATACCCAGGGAATGTTGGTCTTCTCTCAGAATCTCGGTCAGTGCCTCCTAGAGAGTAGGTTCCTGGGCCTGTCCTCCCCCTGGCGCACAGCAGTCCTCCCAGCTTCCCTGTTGTCCTGTGCCTCTGTCCCCTGAACCTTGTGCCCACTGCCACTGACCCCAGGTCCCTGATTGTCTTGGGTTTGTGTTGTGGCCTGGGGTCCCTGTAGTGGTGGACACACTGCTGATTGACGTGTCCTGGGGACAGAGGGATGGGCACGCTGGGTGGTTGCTGTGGTGGTGTTTCCTCCTGAGGGTACAAGCCTTGCAGCCAAACAGTTGCGGGTGGTTCTCCTTCTGCAGAGGGAGGGGTGCTGGTGACCTGTTAGTCCTGTGGCGGGGCCTCCTGTTCACTAGCGGCAGCAGAGGTGGACAGCTGTTCAGTAGTCTAGCGAGTGGCAGGGGCCCGCTGGTGTGACACTGCCTCCCTCATATTGTGGGACATGTCTGCCAGCACCCCTGCAATGGAGACCAGGGTGGTGTTAATGGACCTCTAGTTCTCCCTGATCCCTGGTACTGTCTATCCTGCAGCCACATGTTCTCCTGAAACTTGTCCAGGATCTGGGCCAGCGTACCCTGGGAATGTTGGTCTGCTCCCAGGATCTTGGTCAGTGCCTCCTAGAGAGTAGGTTCCCTGGGCCTGTCCTCCCCCTGGCGCACAGCAGTCCTCCCTGCTTCCCTGTTGTCCTATGCTTCTGTCCCCTGAACCTTGTGCCAACTGCCACTGACCCCCCACTGACTTATTGTCTTGGGTTTGTATTGTGGCCTGGGGTCCCTGTAATGGTGGACACACTGCTGATTGACGTGTCCTGGGGACAGAGGTATGGGCACGCTGGGTGGTTGCTGTGGTGGTGTTTCCTGAGGGGGGAGGCTCTGTGGTGGTGTGGGACTGTGCCTGGGTAACCGACTGTCCGGAGTTACCTGATGGGCCAGGTTGGACATCCAGATCCAGGGCAGCAGAGCTGCTGTCATTACTGGCGGCCTCTTCTGTGGGGGGACTGGATGTTGCTGGCACCTCTTCTCCAGTGACATTGGCTGCGATACCTGTGGGGATGTAAACGCAGTGTTATTATTTCTGTGTGTAGCATATTGTGCATGGGTTGGTTGCCCTCTATGATTTTTATTGCCCTGGCAGCTTTACCTTGTGTGAGTTGTTATGTGGTGCGCTAGTTGATTCTGTCTAGTGTGCATGCTTTACTGATAGGTGTCCAAGCAGGGCTGTCAGTGGTGTCCATGCATTGGTATGGCATGCAGGGCTTGGCATTGGGATGAGTGAGATGTGATGTTTGGGTGTGTGGGAATAGGTGGAGTGATGGGAGTGAGAGTGAGGGTATGTGTCTGGCATGCAGGTAGGGGGGTAGTTGTAGTATAGAGTTGACTTACCAGAGTCCAGTCCACCTCCTACTCTGGCCAGGCCCTCAGGATGCATGATTGCCAAGACTTGCTCCTCCCATGTTGTTAGTTGTGGGGGAAGAGGTGGGGATCCACCGTCAGTCCTCCATACTGCGAGCTGGTGTCTTGCTGCAATGGAACATATCTTCCCCTGTAGGTCATTCCACCTCTTCCTGATGCCAGCCCTAGTTCTTGGGTGCTGTCCCATGGCATTGACCCTATCCACGATTCTCCGCCATAGCTCCCTCTTCCTAGCAATGGATATTTGCTGCACCTGTGATCCAAATAGCTGTGACTCTACCTGGATGATTTCCTCCACCATGACCCTTAGCTCCTACTCAGAGAATCTGGGGTGTTGTTGTGGTGCCATGGGTGTTCTGTGAGTAGTGTGGGTGAGGGTGTGTAAGATGATGTGTTGGGGTGTGTGATGTAAGGTGCATGGGTGGTGTATAGGTGATGGTGGTATGTGGCTCTGGTTGTGTGAGTGCTCTTGCTGTCTCTCTCTGTTGGCAATTATTTGTAGTTGTAAAGGGTTGTGGGTAATGCGGGTGTGTTTTATGGTGGTGTGAGTGGGTGGGTGTGGTGTGTGTATGGGTGTCAGGTGTGTGTTGTTTGAATTGTCCAATATGGTGTTCTTTTGTATGTGTGTGTGCATTTTGAGCGCGGCAGTATGTACCGCCAATGGTTTACCGCCATTGAATGTCCGCCGTGGTGATATGTGGGTCATAATGTGATGAGCGTTGTTTTGTTGGTGTAACGGTGTGGGTTTTGATACCGCCAGTTTATCACTGACCTTTGATGTGGTGGACTTGTGTGTGTGGCTTAATAGTGACGGATTGGTATGTGTGTGCCATAATATGATGAACGGATTTCCACCGCAGCAGTGGTATGTTGGCAGCAGTCAGCTTGGCGGTAAGTGGGATTTACCGCCAATGTCATAATGAGGGCCTATGTCTGGTGTTCTTGAAGAGGCTGCTCATTTCCTTGAACCCACTTTTGACTGGCATCCAAGCTCTCTTCAGGGGCAGTAGGATACTCCATTTTGGATTTGTGTGGAAGTGTGCACTGTGGGAAAAAGGATCTGCTGCAAAAGTGAGAAGGTTTGTCTTTGGTGACCTTTCCCTCATTGGGTGGAGAGTATCAAGGAGTCCCCCCTAACTACAGGATCATTAATTCTAATAAAGTGGTATATTACTCCCAGCTCAACAGAGCACTCTGGATCTGTGAATGAACAGAAGAGAACTGGACCTGCTGTTTGGACCTGGGTGAAGACTTGAAGGTTTGCACCTGCTTCACTTTATACTCATGACTAAAAAACGGACTCCAAGGGTCAGTTGACTGATATCTTGTATGGACACAAGGACACAACAAGTGGAAGAGGCTTTTTTTAAAGCGCTGAGCTGGCCAGTGCAACTGGAGCAAGAATGGACCCGTCTGGTGCCCTCTCCGGGAGTGAGTCCTGGATCCTAAGTGCTATGACCTGAACCCTATGAATTACCAAGAGGAGCTGCGCCAGATACTCTGAAATTCTGGGAATCAGAACATATTTGGATTTCCGAGACACCTGAAGCATCAATGGGACCTTATGGCAATAGTGACCAGTTTTCAGTGGACTTTGTTGGATAGAGCGCCAGTCTTGCCCCAACTGGACACTTTTGAGCTCCATAAAAAATATTAAATCTAAAGGTAGAAACCTTGACTGGGCAAAAGTGTGAATAAGCACCTGACACAAGGACTGGAAGCAAGCTGAACCCGGCTGATGAGCCTGTAATGACAGAGAAACTGGTCCTGAGCTGCTGGTGTTCCAATTCAGGGAGGACCTACTTGACAGTTCAGGTTGGACAGGTTGGACTATTCCTATTGCTGCAATGGCAAGACTGATTTGCATATAGCTGGGTCCAAGTTGAGGTGGTGTAGTGTGCAAGAAAGACAACAGAATGGGATGTGGCCCTACTGATTACCAGTGGCTGAGAATAATTCAAGTATTCGATCGATCACTATTTTCTATACTTATTGTGTTGACCTGAGTGGGATGAATATGCCCAGCTGTGGGTCCTGAGCATGCTGTGTCACTGGAAACAAGTCTAAAAACAAGCCTGGGTTGCTTGTTTTCTTGTTAAGAGAGGACCTTGAATGGCTGTTTGGTTTGGACTGTTCCTATTGATGCAGGCTCAAGACTGATTTGCATACATCCTACATATAAACTGAGGTGGCATAGTGTGCTAAATAGCGATGGATTGGGATGCAGGCTGAGTGATTACCACTGGCTGAGTTTAATTCAAGCATTTCAGCCATCATTGTTTTGTATATTTAGTGTATCACATGAGGACTGCAGTGGCTATGAATTGGAATTGTTCCCTCTCATAGCTTTTCCCACCAAAACCAATGCCTTCAGTGACACCTCCTCAAGAGACTGTCTACCTTTGAGAGGACTTCAGCAGATGTAGTCTGCAACCTTGCCCCACTGGTGGATTTCAACTGTCATTAATGTAACTAAGTTGGGAGATAAAATCTTTGACTGGGACAAACCCCCTTGGTTTATCTGAACCACGCTCCTTCCATGGTCAGCCAGAATTTGCACCTAGGTTCCAGTTGGGCTCAAACAGTGACTACTGATAGTTGTATCACTTTTTCTTCATGGCTTTTGTCATGCTGCTTTAAAAATTATTTTCTACTTTTTAAACAATTTGTGGGATTTCTTATTTTGCTGTGTCTTGATTTTCTAAAGTGTTTTCTTACTGCTAAATTCTTTACACATTTAATTATGTTAATTCTGGCTGCTCTGTGCCAAAGCTACCAGGGTTTGAGCCTAGGCTTAAATTGCTGAAACTGTATTTTACCCTGACAAGTTTGCCAAGTTAGATATGAAGACATTTTTATTTTTCATCATAGTAGTCTGTGTTGAGTACCAAACTCTATGAAGACCTCATGAATAATTTTTCCTGATGATATATGGCAAGGATTACCATCCATAACCTGTCCCTGTTGAAGTCCTGTGTAGGGACAAATCATGCTGTCTGAGCTGAGATGTGTGTCATGTCAAGAAGAATACTGATTCTACATTTTGCAAACATCTGTGTTTGAGTTTGTTGAAGGACAGAAAATTGTTACAATGTTACTATAAAACCATAGTACATTTTTCTGTGATAACAGATTTTTGAACTACATTATATTTTGAAGTGATTTCCCTTGTTGTATGTTTATATGCGCATTGAAAGATTAGGCTTAAGGCTCAAGGCGGATCCTTGTGTAACTCTGCAAATGAGGTTGCAGACGTCTGAAGTGTATGGTGCCAGGCTAACTGACTGGGTCCTTCCAGTCAGGAAGGAGCAGATCTATTGGAGTGTGGTTTCTTGGATTCCGATGTCAGGTAGGCATTGGATGAGAATGGAGTGGGAAACCAGGAGGTCCAGGAGGATAAGGCCACCATATCTCCTCCATTCAGAGACTATTTATCTTGAGCCATTTAAATTTATTCAGTGTGGGGGTGACATGGTTTTGTTGCTTATCTCCTGTGACAAGCTTGGCTGCTGCATTCAATATTACAGTGATAGGTGTTAGGTGGGTTTTCTGTGTGCCAGTGAGAGTCTTATTGCTATAGTCCAATTTAGAAAGTACCAGGAATAGGAATTGCACCACACATTTGAGGTCCTCTTCCAGGATGAATGACTTAACCTTTTTTGGTAGCCTGAGCTTGCACTTGGCATTTCTTGCTGCAGAGTTTATGAGAATTGGCATGTTCAGGTTTTGTGAAGTGTGATTCTTAGAGAATTGGTAGAGTTGATTATTGTAGGACAGCAGTTTAGAACATCTAAGTGAGTGATCACTTCCTTATTTGGTGAGGTGTTCCTTTGAGGCAATAGTAAGAGGAACTCTGTCTTCAGTGGGTTAGGTTTTAGGTGGTGTGTAGCTAGCCAGTGTTGAAATTCCTTTAGTGTTTTGTTTACATGGAGGATTTCTTCAAGTGAAGGGACTTTTAGGTAGAGCTGTGTGTCATCTGTGTTTAAGTAGTAAGCAAGGTTATTGTGTTATGGAATCATTGCTAGGGGCTCTATGTAAAGACTGAAGCAAGATAATAGGTGCTAAAGTTGAAAATAGGGGGGCACCTTGGTGAATGGATGAAGGTTCTGAGAGTGTGTATTTCAGTTTGACTAGCCCTGATTGGTTGTTTAGGTAGGAGGATAACCAGATGACAACTGTCCCTCCTATACCCAAGCTTATATTTAACATGTTTAATAGAGTTTCATGGTTAATTGTATCAAATGCTGATGATAGGTCAAGTAGTAGGAATGAGTTCCCTGTATTCATCTGCTCAAGAATTTAATCTGCAACTTTATGTATACCTGTTTCTGTGCTGCACCCTGTCCATAAGTCTTTATGTTATTTCTCTGTGGCCCTTTTTGGATGTTGTTAGGGGATGCTTGTTGTTTGATGATGTTGGAAAGTTGTTTAAGCCAGTTTCTGGTCTTGTCTGTTTGTGAACATGAGAAAGAAACTTTTGTTCTGAAGACAATTCTTTGTATCTGTGTCTTTCGTTGAGTGGGAGTATGAAATGTGTGGCTGGGGGTCTTACTTCTGTCTTCTCTTTGCCAGTATTGAGTGTTTTGTTGAACCTATTGCACAATGGGCTATTTCTAAGTCTCTTTAGTAGTACCGATGCTACTTGTTTGAATATATCCAACATCATTCCATTGTAGTGTGCAGGAAAGCCCTCAGCTTTAAGTTGATCATTCTTTGGTTGCAGGATACCACCTAAATTGTCCACTAGTTCATTAGTGTCTATTTGTTTGATGTTTCTTTCCCAGTGTTTAGGTCTGAGGGACTACCCTTTGGGTCTTAGTGGTCTTTAGGTTAGATGGAAGAGGAAGATGTTGTGTTATGTTATCACCTCTTGTAAGGCACTGCAACTTATTCCTGTAGGAATATTTCAGTGCTTGTATCAGACCACGGCACTCGAAAAGTGAGAACAACCACGTTTTTAGTAACTTTTGAAATTGACAAATTACTAAACATGAACAAATATGGAGAGGAAGTCTGTTCCAATAGGATGGGGCAGAATAGGAAAAGGTGTGACACCCATGACTGGCAGTATACATCCAGGGGTTCTTTTGGAATGCTTTATTTAAAGACCTGAGTAAGAGTGAAGGTTGATAATTATGAAGTCTAGAATGAAGGTAGGTGGGTAGTGAATGCCGAAGGAACTCGTGTGACAGGCAACATAACTTCAAGATGATTATTTTCTAATTGGCAACCAATGTAAGGATTACAGGATTGGAACGAAAGGAGACCAAAAGCGAAGGTTGCAGATCAGGTCTGCTGCTGTATTTTGCATCACCTGCAGTTTGGACAGCAATGTGTTATTGTCTGCAGCCAGTAAAGTGTTGGCATAATCAAGGCAACTTGTGATTAGTGCCTGAACGAGGGTCTTCCTGGATGTGGAGGGAAGCCAAAGAAAAACTATTTTTAGGAGTTGCAGAGTGGCAAAAGTAGACCCATAAAAAGTGTTGACCTACTTTTTCATGGTAAGGTTTTAATCACCTTAAAACTCAAATGCATTACCACTGATTTTAGGGGTTGGCAAAGCACTGAGTTCAGCTGGCCACCAGTTAGCCGACTAAAATTGCTGAGCTTTGCCAAATAGCACAAAGATGTGATAGTCTGACCAGTCTACTGGTAGGATAAATTCAGTGTCAAAGAGTTGGATTTTGCTATAATTAGGTCTATGGTGGCCCCCTTTATATGGTTCTTGTTGTTACAGCATTGTCGTAGGTCATTGTTATCTAGTAAATCTTGAGGTTGGCTATTAGGGTGTTGTTGGTCTCATTCTAATGTATATTGATGTTACCTAGGAATATGTTACTAGTGACTATGAGAGACTGGTATGTAAGGTCTGTTAGTAGTAATTGTACTGGTCTCCTGGGGGATGATAGGTGATGTAAAATATGGTTGTATTAGAGTTCAATGTAGAGAGTTTAACTCTTAAGTATTCAAAAGAAGAGCAGATCTCCACTTTGAAAGTATTGTTCTGTACCGTGTTTCTACATATGACTGCTACCACACCTTCCTTATGCCCCTGACAGTTGAAGGATTTTATTTAGGGCTGGGCATAACTTGCATAATTTGTTGTAGTGTAATTACTCAAAACTGCATCAAAATTATGCAAGTGATGTAACCCTGTATCTGGCACTGTTTTCTTAGCGCAAAATGAACCTGAGGATGCATATTCAGCTAAACAAATAGCTCTAAATACAACAGAACATGAACAGCAGTCAGATGCTGCCCACACTCCGTTCCTATGCTCTTGCAATGGGCCTTTTAGCCCCCAATTACCCTAAATTACATGTGCAGCCATAAATACATAATTATCAGTAATTTTGCATCACAAGAATAACACAAAATTACTGAAATTACTCAGCGTAATCAAAATTTCTCCTTAGGCTTAGCTTTATTAAGAAGTTCAGAGTGAGAGAATGCGTAAAAATGGTGTTGTTATGTTGTTTCCCTGTATTTTTATTAGGAAAGGGATGCCAATTTTGTGTGCTAGGATCACCTCAGGAATTTTTATTTCATGTTTGATTGCCGGCCTGCAACTATGGAGCATGCATTAAATGTTTGATTTTGCAGTCTCATTGCATTGGTCATGAAGTGTCATTATAGTTCAAGGAGGTCATCGGTTTCCCTTTATGTTATCATATTTGTAATTTGTTGTGGTGTCTCTATGTTGCCATTTAGAAGGGTGAATGCCTAGTCGTGATTCCACCTATTTTGAGTGTTGGTCTGATGAAGAGCCTCATTCTCTTTAGCTTTGGAAGAGTTTGCTTGCTATCTGTATGGTGGAGGCTAGGTTGGTAATTGAGGGTAGGGTGTCTGTCATGACCTTTATTTCATTTGTTCAAAGCTCAATATTGTTTTCAATTTTTGCAAGGATTGTGGTTACATTATTCTGGAGGGGTGTCATTGAAGCATTGCTAATTGAATTAGAGTGGAGGTTGGTGTGCAGCTGGGAGCAATATCAACCCCTCTCAAGAACTGTGTGACACCTTAGTGGAATTCTTCCACAACAAGATCTCAGCCATCTATTAAAATTTCAAACCCCCAACCCACTGTCACAAACAGCATGAGCCTACTCACACCCAAAAACATAAACCCTGAACACATGCTAACCCATTAGGACCCTTTCACAACTCAAGCTACAATCTCCATCATGAACTCTGTGTATTCAGGCGCATCCACTGACCCCTGTCCCCATCACATCTTCAAACTCGGTAGCAAGATGATTGGCAAAGAGCTCAAGAAAGTCCTGAATACCTCTATGACCTCTGCCTCCTTCCCTGAGGACTGGAAATATGCTGAAGCAAGGCCCCTCCTGAAGAAACCATCTGCTAACCCAGCAAAACCATATAAAACAGCCCCTCTTTCTAATCCCCTTTCGCGGGAAGGTTCCAGAGAAGGCAAGAACCAGCAACTCAACACAACAACCTCCAGGCCCCCTCTCAATCCAGATTCTGGGACAACCACAGCACTAAAACAGCCCTTATTGCAGCCACTGATGACACTGGGGCCCTCCTGCACCGTAGAAAAAAGGAGCCCTCGTCCTCCTGGACCTGTCAATCTTCTTGAACACCATCTCTCATTATATCCTGAACAACAGACTCCACTACACCTAAATCCTTGGAGACGTTGTCAAAGGAATCACCTCATACCTCACCGAAAGAACCCAGAAAAAGAGTTTCCCATTGTTCACCTCAAAACCCAAAAACACCATTTCTGGTGTCCCCAAATGATCGTCCCTTAGCCCCACCCTCTTCAACACATACACAATCTGTTTTGCTGACAACACCCAATTCATTCTCTCGCTGTCAGAAGACCCCTCAATCACCAGAGCAAACTTCCACAGATTTATGATGAATGTTGCAGACTGGGTGAGGAACAACTGTCTCAAGCTCAACATGGACAAGACGGAAGTACTCATCTTTGGGAACAACACCACCCAATAGAATGACACATGGTAGACTTCTGAACTTGGCTTCCTACTGATTTCTGGAGACAGGGCTGGGTTGAAAGGGTTTTGCGCTTTACTTGAAAAGGCTCTTTTGAAGTTACACTCTGAACAAAGGCATTTTTGAGTAGGAGTACATGGTTTCTGACCACATGATTTTAGAGCACTTTTGGGACAGGGACTGACCCCTGTCAGAAGGACTGCTGGACAGGGGACTCACCTAGGCTGCTCTTCTGCTATTGCCCTACTACCTGCTGCTTCTGGATGGCATGAGGGACTCATTGGAGTGCTTTTCTGTTTCTTGCCCTACTGCCAGCTGCTCCCTGATTCCGGTTTGTTCAAGGACTGCTATTTCCTAGGAGGAACTACCATCAGGACTACCTGCCCTATGTGCTGACCTGTTACTTGCTAGCATCCTCTCTGCCCCACACCTAGGCCCTCATTACAAACCTGGCGGTAAATGCTGCTTACCGCCGTGCAGAAGACCGCCAACATACCGCTGCTGCAGCGGAATTCCGCTACAGGTATTATGACCCACAGCTCGGAATCTGCCGTAATACAGACATCCACACAAGTCCGCCACACCAAAGGTCAGTGATAAACTGGCGATAGCA
Organism: Pleurodeles waltl; assembly: GCF_031143425.1. Taxonomy (NCBI): domain Eukaryota; kingdom Metazoa; phylum Chordata; class Amphibia; order Caudata; family Salamandridae; genus Pleurodeles; species Pleurodeles waltl. The sequence continues at coordinate 807,291,627 of NC_090437.1, read as the reverse complement.
AAACCTCCACTGTCACGCCAACAGGAATACGCCCACTGTATCACGACCCACGAATCAACGCAGCGGTCTTTCATCCGCAGTAATCCATTGGCGGTACACACCGCCGAGCTCAAAATACACACACATATACAAAACACAACCACATTGGACAATTTGAAATACACACACCTGACACACATACACACACCACTCCCACGCACTCACACCACTATAAAACACACACCCACATTACCCACAAACCCTTACTACCAGAAATTTGAAAGCAGGCTAGAGAGTGCCACTACCTAAAACAACACCAGCATCCACAGACACACAACACAATCACTTACAAAACATCCACGCACCTCAAACAACACACAACAACATATCCCCTCACACATCACAACACACACCACCTCATACATCACCCACACCACATCATGGCACCTCAGAGGAGGAGCTGAGGGTCATGGTGGAGGAAATCGTCCGGGTAGAGCCACAGCTATTCGGATCACAGGTGCAGCACACCTCCATTGCAAGAAAGATGGAGCTATGGCGCAGAATTGTCGACAGGGTCAACGAGTGGGACAGCATCCAAGAACACGGGATGACATCAGGAAGAGGTGGAACGACCTACAGGGGAAGGTGCGTTCCGTGGTCTCCAGACACCAGATTGCTGTACAGAGGACTGGCGATAGACCCCCACCTCCTCCCCCACAACTAACAACATGGGAGGAGCAAGTCTTGGCAATACTGCATCCTGAGGGCCTCGCAGGAGTAGCAGGAGGACTGGAATCTGATAAGACATATCTTTATTACCATATCCCCCACCCCACCTGCATGCCATCACATACCCCCACCCTCACCCCCATCACTCCAACACCTCACATATGCCCCACGATCACAACCCAGCCATCCCAATACCATGCCCTGCATGCAACACTAAAGCATGGACACCCATTACCAAAACATGTCCACTACAGATACCCACACAGACACCAAACCAACTATCACACAAGGACCAAGCCAAGAATGCAAGCACTGGAGTACAGGGTCACTCACCCATTGCACACGATGGCACACACAGATGCAATAATCATGCCTTTACACCCCTACAGGACCCCTACCCAACGTCACCGGACAGGAGGTGCCAGACATAGCCAGTCCCCCCACAGAAGAGACCCACAGTGATGACAGGAGCTCTGCACAACTGGATCAAGATGACCAGCCCGGCCCATCAGGGACCTTGGGACAGTCGGTTCCCCTGACAGTCACAATCCCCCACAGAACCTCCCCCTCAGGAAACACCACCACAGCACCCACCCAGCGGGCCCATCCCTCTGTCCCCAGGATACTTCAATCAGCAGTGTGTCCACCACTACAGGGAACCCAGGCAACCCCACTAACACAGGACGATCAGGGACCTGGGGGCAGTGGCAGTGGGCACACGGTTCAGGGGACAGAGGAACAGGAAAACAAGGAAGCTGGGAGGACTGCTGTGCGACAGAGGGAGGACAGGCCCAGGGAACCCACTCTCCACGAGGCACTCTCCAACATCATGGGAGCTTCCCATCATTCCCAGGAGACGATGGCAATTGTACTGGCCAAGTTTCAGGAGACCCAGCAGCTGCAGGATGAACACTACCTTGGGATCAGGGACAACTTGAAGTCCATTAACAACACCCTGGCCACCATTGCAGGGGTGCTGCAAGACCTTGTCAACATCAGGAGGGTCACAGTGGCACAACAAGGGGCCCCTGACACTAGCCTGGACGGTGAACAGCCCTCCACCTCCGCCTGCGCTAGTGGACAGGAGGCACCGCCACAGGAACACGACACCAGCACCCCACCCCCTGCAGATGGAGAACCACCCAGCAAAAGGTCCCTGAGATCCAGGAACAAGACAGAGAACATTGCCAAGAGCCCCGCCAGGAAATGAGACCCCCCTGAATGTCCCACTTTGTCACCCTGTCCATCCTTCAACTGCTATTGCTCCACTTCCTATGCTCCTTTGGACAATGCACCTGTGAAACAAATAGACTGGACTCTGCCACGGACATTCCTCCACCATCCCCCCAGACCATTTTACAACCCCCTCCACTTCTTTGCACAGAAATAAAAACACTTCAATCACAAAACAATCTGGAGTCATAAACATGTAATTGCAATAACCATGAAATATAGCAATGTTAATTTACTTGTGCACATACCGATGGAACACAGCTGTAGGCCTGGAGGAAACATAGCAGAGGGCACAAAGTGGGACCCACATCTGTGAAATGGAAAGGTAAAGTGACAAGTCAGGGTCCATACACTGAGTGAATATGACAGACTTATGGTAGCTCCAGAAACTGTATGAGATGTGGGAGGCAGTGACATGTTCTTACCTGTGTCCCACTGGAAGTATTGCATGATTATGTTGTTTCGGTTGTCGATATCCTCTTCTTCTGCCTCCTCTTCTTCACTGTCCACAGCTGCCACAAGATCACAAGCTGGCCCATCCTCCTGCAGAAAAGGCACCTGCTGTCGCAAAGCCAGGTTGTGCAGCATACAGCAGGCCACGATGATCTGGCACACCTTCTTCGGTGAGTAGTAGAGGGAACCACCTGTCATATGGAGGCACCGAAATCTGGCCTTCAGGAGGCCGAAGGTTCGTACGATCACCCTCCTAGTTCACCCATGTGCCTCATTGTAGTGTTCCTCTGCCCTTGTCCTGGGATTCCTCAGTGGGGTCAGTAGCTATGACAGGTTGGGGTAACCAGAGTCACCTGCAAATATCGAAGGACAGCTGTTAGACACACACTAACCCTTAGGGACAACCCCATACCCAGACACCTATTGACACTGTATTGGGTCCTTGGCCTCACCTATTAGCCACACCCGGTGCCTCTGGAGTTGCCCCACACAAATAAGGGATACTGATATTCCTCAAAATGTAGGCGTCATGTACTGAGCCAGGAAACTTGGCATTCACATGGGAGATGTACTGGTCTGCCAAACACACCATCTGCACATTTATAGAATGGTAGCTCTTCCGGTTTCTGTACACCTGTTCACTCCTGCGGGGGTACCAATGCCACATGTGTCCCATCAATGGCACCAATGATGTTGGGGATATGCCCCATGGCATAGAAGTCACCTTTCACTGTTGGCAAATCCTCCACCTGAGGGAACACGATGTAGCTGCGTTTGTGTTTCAGCAGGGCAGACAACACTCTGGACAACACGTTAGAGAACATTGTCTGGGACATCCTTGATGCAATGGCCACTGTTGTTTCAAAGGAACCCCTTGCCAGGAAATGGAGCACTGACAGGACCTGCACTAGAGGGGGTATCCCTGTGGGATAGCGGATAGCTGACATCAGGTCTGGCTCCAACTGGGCACACAGTTCCTGGATTGTTGCACGATGAAGTCTGTATGTGCTAATTATGTGTCTCTCTTCCATTGTCGACCGGTCCACCAGGGGTCTGTACAGGAGGGGGTTGCCGCCATCTCATCACCTGCCCCAGCAGACGTGCCCTATGGAGGAGAACAGCGAGCAGAGAGTCAGCCAACACTGAGGTATCACAAAATGTCATTTGCACTAATTTATTAATCTGCAATGTGTCTGCAACTGTGAGTATTCCAGGCCTACATAGGTGTGACGCAGTTATTATTAATGCCATGTGACCCCCTGAAATGGCGGCTGCCTGACCTGTAAGGTGGGGCAAGGGGATATGATGTAACTGCGCTGGCGCTCTACACGGTCGCAGGGGCGGTCGAAGACCGCAGCGCTATTCTGCATTGGTTAACATTGGGCCCTATGGGTCCCAGGATCCAATGACGATGTACGCCAGCGGTGACGGTACGCAACGCCGCGGACATGACCGCCATTTTCTGTCTTTTCACTCACTTGATACCTGACCTTCAACAGGAGAGGACCTACACTGCAAGTGCTGCTGTGACCTGTGTCTGGAAGCAACAATGGCTCATGTGTCTGGGGAAAGGGCCCCTGCCTTCACTTCGGAGGAGTTGGAGAGACTAGTGGATGGGGTCCTCCCCCAGTACACGCAACTGTACGGTCCTCCAGACAAACAGGTGAGTACACTGTGAGCATGCTGCATGGGCAATGCCTGTTTTGAGTGGTGTGGATGGAGGATACATGGGGGGGCTGAGGCCTGCATGTGGGGATGGGGAGTGTATGTGCGTCAGGGCAAGGGTGGGAACAGGGGGCAATGAGTATGACGGTCCGGACGGGTAAGTAATGTACTTTCCCCCTGTACCATACCTCTAGGTCAGCGCCCACCAGAAGGGTATTTGGCGTGCCATTGCCAAGGACATCCGGACACTGGGGGTCCACCACATACGGAGCACCCACTGCCATAAAAGATGGGAGGACCTGCGCCACTGGAGCAAGAAGATGGCAGAGGCCCAGCTGGAGATGGCCTCCCATCATGGGAGGGGTGCCCGGATCCTGTCGGTGGCGTATCAGGAGTTGGATGGGCACTTGAGGGCATCACAGCAGCCACAAGGGGGTGAGAACACTCTCATTCAGCTGACTTTGCGTGCATTACGAGGTGTCTGGGTGGGGGAGGTGGGCAGTGGGTTCCCCTAGGCCAGGGCGATCTTGGTAGGCAAGGTCCCTTGTGAGGCAGGCTATGTGGCACCCCAACCCCACTAGTGGTTAGAACAATCTACACCTATTCAGGCTCCTGTGACTTCCAGGTGTGCAGCAATTGGGCTTAGGCCTCGTATCCCATGGGAATGTGATTAATCTAGGAACTATAAGTGCATGGCGTAGTGCAGAGGGCTGCTCACTGTCTGTTGTGTTCACCAACGGTAGTGGTGTTGCATGCACTGAACATGTCTCCCCCTCCCATTTTTGTGGTCTCCCTGTTCTTGTGTGCAATAGCATCATCAGGCGGAGGAGCATTGGCACCGGAGCAGGAGGGAGCTGCATCCCACTTGGCCCTGGAGGGTGAAGCAACAGAGTCTGAAGCCACCAGTGGAACGGAGGGGGAGGGGAGCTCCATGGCGGGGACAGAGCAGAGACAAGCGACTCCTCCTCTGATGGGAGCTCCCTTGCGGTGGCGGGCCCCTCTGTGCCCACCGCATCAACAGGTACAGCCCCCGCCCCTCCTACCAGCACCGCCCTCCCAGCAGCCCCTCAGCGTCTGTCCAGTGCCCGCTCACCCAGGAGGGTGGGCATCTCCTTTACTCCAGGCACCTCGGGCCCTGCCCCAGTCACCCCTGTTGCCCTCAGTGAGGAGGCTATTGACCTCCTGAGATCCCTCACTGTTGGGCAGTCTACCATTGTGAATGCCATCCAGGGTGTTGAGAGGTATTTGGAACAAACAAATGAATACTTGGAGGGCATTCATTCTGGCCAGGCAGCCCAACAGAGAGCATTTCAGGCTCTGGCGTCAGCATTGATGGCAGCCATTGTCCCTGTGTCCAGCCTCCCCTATCCTAAGCACACCATCAGACCAGCATGCACACACATCAACACACAGGAGTGGCTCAGGCAAACATAAGCGTCACACAACCCACAAGCACTCACACAGGCATCATACCCATGCACACATACCAACATCCACTTCCTCCACTGTGTCCCCCTCCTCCACTTCTCCATCCTCCCTCCCAGTCTCGTCTCCACTCACACCTGCATGCACTACATCCTCAGCCACTACCTCCATCACCAGCACGCCCATCACCACACACCGCTCACGTGCACTCACCGTCCCCACTACCATTCACACATCCCCAGTGTCCTCTCCCAGTGTGTCTGTGAGCCCTCCTCCGAAAGTACACAAACACAGACAGACACCCACACAACAGCCATCCACCTCACAACACTCTCCAGCTCATGCATCTTCACCCAAATTCAGCAGACGTACACCTCTTACAACCGCTACCTATTCCTCCACTCCCAAACCCCCTCCATCTACCCGTCCCAGTGTGTCTAAAAAACTTTTCATGGCTAACATTGACCTCTTCTCCACACCTCCCCACCCCCGTCCTTCCCCTAGGGCCAGGCTTTCCAGGTCCCAGCCCATCACCTCAGCCACCACATCCCCAGGCACAGTGGTGCCAGCAACTGCGGGGTCATGGAGTGCACCAACCATCAGGGCTGCCATTGTGCCACGGAGCGAGGGCAAGGACATTCCGCCACCTGCCAAGGTTTAAAAGTTGCCCACATCTCGGAGGGAGAAGCCGAAAACACCTGCCACCAAGGGGTCTGCGAAAACGAAAGAGGATGGTGGCAAGACAACTGTGCCACCATCAAAGGTGGGTAAGGGCCAAAAACTGAAGGGCAGGTCAGGAGAGGGCATGGTGGCACCGACTGAGGGACCAGTGTCACACCTTCTTTCCACGTCCACGCCAACCTGTATGGTGGCCAACACCGCCACCTGCACCGCCAGCTGCACCGCCAACTGCACCACCACCTGCACCACCTCGGGCATGTCTACAGCCGCTGCAACAGTACCCAGCCTCTTCCCTGGTGGGCAGCCATCCGAGGCTGCAGGAGACATCCAGCTTTCTCCCTCAGCAGGTGCTGACACATGCCCCGCTGCCAGCACCGCCGCCACAGACCCCGCCACCAGCACCACTGCCACAGACCCCGCCGCCAGCATCGCCGCCACAGACCCCGCCGCCAGGACCGCCACCACAGACCCCACTGCCAGCACTGCCGCCACAGACCACGCAGCCAGCATCGCTGCCACAGACACCGCCGCCAGGACCGCCGCCACAGACCCCACCGCCAGCACTGCCGCCACAGACCCCACAGCCAGCACTGCCACCACAGACCCCGCAGCCAGCACTGCCGCCACAGACCCCGCAGCCAGCACCGCTGCCACAGACGCCGCAGCCAGCACTGCCATGACTGACACCGCCGCAAGCACTACCAGCGGCCCTCAACATCCTCAGACAGTGGCACCACTGCAGACATGCCTACCATCCCCAGTGGTCAGTCGTACAAGGCTGGTGGTGAGTTCCAGGACCCTGGGCAGGTTCCATGCCATTCCTGCAGGTGGAATGCGAAGCCGCAGCAGTGTGGGGTATGTCGCAGCCTCCATGGCGTATCATACTACCTGTACCTCGGCAATCTCATGGCACACACACCCAGGTGAGGGAATTGTACCAGCCACACTGCACGTGGAACACTCTGGGCACCAAGCCCCCTCCAGAACCAGTGGAGAAAGGCATCTACTACCTCAGTCCTTGGCAGGATGAAGCACTCTGGGCACCAAGCCCTCTCCAGAACCAGTGGAGTAAGGCATCCACTACCTCAGTCCTTGGCAGGATGAAGTACTCTGGGCACCAAGCCCCCTCCAGAACCAGTGGAGATTTACATCCACTACCTCAGTCCTTGGCAGGATGAAGCACTCTGGGCACCAAGCCCCCTCCAGAACCAGTGGAGAAAGGCATCCACTACCTCAGTCTTTGGCAGGAAGAAGCACCCTGGGCACAAAGCCCCCTCCTGAACCATTAGAGACTGTTATCCACTTGAGAGACTGTGGCTTTGCACTCCCCAGGATGCAGCAGTGGGAAACCCACCCACTGGAGAGACTTGAGAGACTGTGGCTTTGCAATCCCCAGGATAAAGCAGTGGGCAACCCACCCACTGGAGAGACTTGAGAGACTGTGGCTTTGCACTCCCCAGGATAAAGCAGTGGGCAACCCACCCACTGGAGAGACTTGAGAGACTGTGGCTTTGCATCCCCAGGATACAGCAGTGGGCATGGACCCCCCTCATGCAGCAGTGGCGTTGTGCGTTCATCTGGCTGAGGTGCCCCCCTCCCCCTAAGGTGCCTGTTTCATTTCTATCTGATGCCCCTGCAGTGTTCTCTCCGTTTCCAGTCAGGTGTCATGTGTGGGCTTCGCCCATGCATTTTGGGCCCAGTGGTCCACGGACAATGATTGGTGCACTATCTGGACTTGTGTAGTTGGTGTACATAATTGCGTTTACTGGATTTTGAACTTTGATAATGATATTTCATATGATTACATTAGTTCAAATAAATTCCTTTTGTCCTTGCGTTCTTCCAGGGGCTAGGGGGGTGTATGTGTACTGTTGCTGCATGTATTTGTGTGTATGGTGTTGTGGGTGGGGGTGGGGGTGTTGCGTGTTGCGTGTTGCATGTTGCGTGTGTGTGTCATTCTCTTTTCCCTACCCCCTCCCCTGTGTTGTAGGTGCAGTACTCACCGTGGTCATCGCCGCCATTGTTGGTGCTCCTGATAGAAGAGGGGGAAGACCATCATCTGCAGTATCCGCAATTCGGGCTCCATGGCGTCCTGGTTCCTCTTGGGGTGTGGAGAGGTGAGTGTTTTCCCTTCTGTGTACTGTTTCCGCCGTGTTTTTGTTTGCGTTGATTCCACCCCAGAAAAGGTGACGGATAGGCCTGATGTGATAGGGTGGGCGGTACATTGTCTTCCGCCTCTCTGTTGACAGTGTCCGCCGCTCTGTTTGTTTGTACCGCCGTGGCGGTCGCAGTGTTAAAGTGGCTGTCTATGTTGGCGGTTTCTGCCACTGTCGTAATCCCATTTTTGTTTTCCACCGGCCTGTTTGAGTATTACGGCCGTTTTAACACCGACCGCCAGGGTTGTAATGAGGGCCCTAGTGTTCTCCAGGGGCTAGAGGAGGACCCCTGCTCCCATGCCAGTGTGATTCATGGGTTGATCACACTTATCTTTGCAAAAAAAACCTGTGGTGAGTGCTTTATTCTTCAGTTATCATGTGAAGAGTTTGGTACTTTTCTGCACCTCAGTGCGTGTTGAGCACTTTATTTGTCAACCGTCCATACCAGTGCGTGGTGAGCGTGTGATCATGAGGAGTAATCACTGGTGCGCCTCATGACCGCCAATGGCCTTATAAGATTTACCCCAGCTCTGCCTCTTTTCTTGGAGCCATGCCGAAGCACAACTCCCGCTCCAGCCATGTGGGTCCCATTTTGGGAGCACTGCCTTCAACCGAGTTGTGAGTGCTTCCCGGGCCTGCACTTCTGAGGGGCGAGGATTGGCATGTGCGCCCTGTCCCGAGGATCCTGCCTGTGGCACCTAACTGCCCACAAAGCACCAACACAGTCAACACAGGTCCCAAGGCTGAGACATGCTAAGAGCTCACTGAGCCAGGAACTTGGTTTACTTACCTGATGTGGGCTGGTGCTTGGAACTACTTGGTGCATTAGAAAACCCATCGAGGTCTTTCCGCTGAGTTCTACAGTGTGGGAGATCCTCCATGCTATGATGTACCTTGGGGGCCCTGAATTATCATGATATTTCCTTCTGCCTTTGAGACTGCCTGAGGTGACCGTAACAAGTCGAATTGGAGCGCGGGTGTCCCTGCATCCTATTGTTCAATGCTGGAACTATCTGTGAAGTTTTTACCCTGTAGACAGTTTGTGGGGGAATATTAATGTTTTGGCCTTGTTCCCTGCCTATTAACAAGTGATACTTGTTGATGTGCATAATTTGTAAGGTACTTACTTAAATACATGTTGAGTTGGTCTTTGCCTGTGACCAAATCTCTGCTTCACCATAAAGTGTCTGCTAGCAGGGAAACACCCTACTTGGTAGCACTACAATACTTATTAGTTGTATATCTGGAAAAACATATTGCAATACTCATGCGATTGTAGTGTGTGAATGACAGCCCTGAAACTACCATATCATTGCCAAAAGGGTTGCAGACATTCCTTGGCCCTATCTGTCCTCTGCATACCATTGCATATGATTTGTAAATCGTGTTTTATGCTTTTATGTCATAAGTTGCTGCATTTCCTGCCCTGATGTTAGGATGCATGTCATTTTAATTCTTGCTGTGTCAGGTTAATGCATACTAATTCAGGATTTGCATAGGATGTACTGTATTTCTGATTTCTGTCACTTTGGTCAATGTGTTACGTACAATATATGCAATAGGTTTATATAGTCTTGTGTGGAGTCTCCTTTGTGGTGTATTGATTGTGCCACTGGTGTGAGTGTGCTGCACTAATGCTTTACACATGACCTCTGGAGATAAGCCTGACTGCTCTGTGCCAAGCTACCAGAGGATAAGAACAAGTTTTCTTTGGTATGTAACTTACTTGCCCTGACTGCAGTGGTTGGTTCTGCCTGGCTTAGGTGCGTACCAGAAACCCCATTTGTAACAGATGTCAATTTTATCACCACTTCAAATGTAATTTAAATTCAAAATAGTTTATATTCTCATACCATTCAGTTTACAAGCCAAATCTATGTACTGTATTTTCATTCTTAGGGCCTCATTACGACTTTGGGGGTGCTTTTCCAGGACTGCTGAAGCCGCTGCGGGCAAAATACCACCTGTGCTGGTGGTCTTTTGCCTGTCATATTATGAGTCCTTGGAGGACTTCTGCCCATTTCTGTGCGGAAGTCTCACTCCAAAGTGGCGGGTGCATTACCAGCAACGCCACGCCAGCAGGACTCCACCCGTCGTATTACGGCATGTCCTGCTGGCGTGGTGGTGATGGCGATGCAAGACCGAAAGGACCCATCCCCTCCCAAACATCCTCCTCGACGGAGAAGGTAAGTGGGCATCTGAAAGGGGAGGGTGTCTGTGTGTTTGGATGTATGTGTGCGTGTCAGCGGAGGGGGATGGTGAATGTGTGCATGTATGCGAGTGAATGTGAATGTGTATGTGTGTGTGCACGTGTATGGGGTGTCTGTGTGGATGAATGCGAGAGAGTGGGGGTGTCTGTGTGGATGTATGCGTATGCTTAATGGGTGTGTATGTGAATACATGAGTGTGTGAATGTGTGGGGGGTGTTTGTGAGTGTGTGGATGGGTGGGGGAATGTGTGCATGAGTGGTGACGTGTGCATTTATGTGCCAGTGACAGGAATTGAGATTTCTGTCGCCAGGTGAGTGACCGCCAGGGTTTTCATGGCGGGGTGACTGACAAGAAAAGCCTTGCGATGTGCAGCCTTGTAATCCAGGGGGCAGGCTGAGGCCTGCCGCCAGGTTGGAGGTGCTCACCACTGGCCACGGTGGTGCGACTGCACTGGTGGGTGAGGTGGAGTTGTGGAGGCCTGCCGTCTGCCAAGCCCCACAACTTGTAATGTGGTGGTCCTTACCGCCGGCTCCACTGCAGAAGGACCGCCACAGTGAGGCTGGCAGTCTCATGGCTGCCAGCCTCATAATGAGGGCCTTAGTCTTTTGTTTTGGAAAGGTAAACAAGTTTTTTTTCTTTTTTTTTTTAAAGGTTCTTCGGAAATTAGAGAAACATTTTCTAGTCCCATGCATGTGGAGTTGATTTTGTAAAGGAAAACATTGTTTGAGTACACACTATTAGGGCCCTATGCAACCACCTCTCAAATTTGTTACAAATACAGTATAAAATGAAGTGAAAACACTGTGCTTTAACAAACCTGAAACAGGCTTATTTGTGTGGGATGGACATGTAAGATAAAAATGTTGAATGGAAGAATAATTGGAAGAGGCTTTGCCCTGTAAATTATTTTATGTCAGTTGCAGCTTTCCATCCTATTCATCATAACCCCCAGATGTTCATAATTACTTATGTTCACCAATTTATTTGGGCCTCTCACCAAATATAGGGCCAGATTTAAGAAAAGTGGTGCTGCACCCAGTTCAATGCCACTTTTCTTGCGCCGCTTAAAGTCCCCCTAGCGCCACCATGTGTCCGCAGTGTCCAAGATGCGCCACGCACCATGGTGGTAGTTAGGGAACTAGCGTAAAAAAAATGTATGCTAATCCTGCAAAGCCCATTGAGGCCTATTATGAATAATGGTGTGCCTCCTTTTAATGCCTGCTCTGAGCAGGCATTGAAAGTGCTGACAAAAATGACGCAACAAAATCTCTTAAATTTCTTTGCACCATTTTTTCAGCCCCCCTAATGGGGGAATGCCCCCTTTGCATACATTATGCAAGGAGCATGCTTAATATAGCCCAAAGGTTTACAAAGTGGTCCAGTGCATGCATGGTGCCATTTTGTAATTCTGGTGTGGCATTTTTTGGCCATCTATTGCCACATTAGCGTCAAGAAAATGACGCTAATTTATTGTTAAATGGTGCACCATAGATTGATGCATGTAGCACACGTCATGATCTTGGTCTTACTATTATTTATTAACAAATCATTGTGCTCCTTATATTTCTCTAGTACAGTTAATGTATGTCCAAGGCCCAGTTTCGTCTGATCAATCTCCTAAGTATCATCTGTATACTGTAGTTATCTGTGGGTCTTCCGACGCTGTATGTTTCTGTTCACAGTTGATACAGAACATACTTTTTCTTTTGTTTGTTTTTGCTATAAAAAAATTGAAGATCTGTGTTTTTTGGAAAGAAAAAAAGTGCTGACAAACCTGCAATGTCTTAGTGGTTCAGTCAGGGTAATATTTTTGACAAGAGTTGTTTTATTGCCAAACAAGTTGATCGAGGTTCAGGTTATGAAAGATAAATTCCTGTTCCCAAGGAGTTGTTATAGTTTCCTGCCATTTACAAATTCCTGCACACTGTATCAATTTGTAGCTTGTGACTGTCAACAAGACACCTATAGAGCTTTTACCTTCTTGTGATGTTAGGAACTTTCTGTTGTTTTTAAATATTTGACTCTGAGGCGCTCATGTGACAAAGAGTGGAATGGGACTTATTAATTTCCTTTGCTTCACTATTTTTTTTTTCTTCTCAGTCTGCACTCCTTCTACAGGCAGTCTCTTTGCTTTGTTTATTTCATAAATATGGTGCATTCCTGCCCTTTCACATTGGCCTAGGGCAGCACAACAAGAAGACTTGCGGCACTGCCCTACGCCAATTGCCCATAAACATGGGCCTTAAAGTGCAACACAGCTCAATAACCAAACCAAAAATTATTTTTTAATACAAAACTATGTCTAACACTTTTAGTAGATAGGGCTTTGCATCAGCTATCAAGGGTGGTTGCACTCGAACACACCCACACTACTCCCCTTGAAGGTAAGTAGAGCAAACACGAATTGCCCTAAAAGGGGTAAATGCCCTATCTAGACTTTGCTTCACTTTGTTTCACTTTCCATGACTTTGCTACAGTGCAAAGTGATGCTAAATCGTGCCCTCATTCCCAGTGATGCGATGAACAAAAGAGTTTACTTGGAAATTAAGTAGCATTCAAACTTGACAAATACAAAACTGTAATTTTGTAGTTCATTGTAATAAATAGAGGTACACAAGAACTCTTCATACTTGCAGCAGGACAACTTCATTACGTAAACTCTTACCATTTAACAAATTGCTAACACTGCAGCTTACACATTCACTATTTACTATTCACTGCGAACACTACCCAAACAGCATTTCAAGTTGAGGGAGCACTTATACAACAAAACAGTTGCAGATATAGCATATCAACTGAATGCCACATTTAAAAGTACCAGAGTAAATTAATCCTCTTCTTATGAAAACACAAAAAAATAAATGATAGTTCACGCAACTCTGCATATGAACGCTACTGTGATAATCATGAAGCATACTGAGAGTTGAGGGCAATCGACTGGCAATAATGTCTATACCTGATTAACATAGATGTTCATATAAATTGTCAAAAATTGTAAACTACACACATGAACAACCTTTGCTTTGCATATATTTTCGGATACAGTTAAGTCTTGTTCCCACAGCAGTTAAATTGAAAAACCATGACAGAGCCAATTTATGTTGTTCAACAATTGATGTCATAGCCACTTACCATAGTGCATACTTGGTTTAGAATATCAAACTTTATAAGGAAAATTAATCCATGTTCAGAAAATAGAGAGACATCTTTAATCGAGTCCCAACTTCAATGAATATGTATTACATGCCTCACTAAAATCCTAGCGCTTGATTAATTTATCAGGTCAATCAAAGTATTAAAAATAAAAAGATGTTCCTGGTCAAGGGGCACGGCCAATGTCCGAGCAAGATGGCTTCTCACTGCAATGCTCCACTGAGCCTGTTATGCCATTTAACTGTTTCCTCGGTTCTGACCACCACCTCGAACTGCAACATCGGAGATCGTTACTCTACTGTATAGAGGCAGATACGCCATGGAGCTGTGTGATGCTGAAATGGGTGAGAGCTGAGTTTGGGCCGTGAGTCGCAAGGGACGGCAAGATGGCCGAGGATTGGCATGTGCGCCCTGTCCCGAGGATCCTGCCTGTGGCACCTAACTGCCCACATAGCACCAACACAGTCAACACAGGTCCCAAGGCTGAGACATGCTAAGAGCTCACTGAGCCAGGAACTTGGTTTACTTACCTGATGTGGGCTGGTGCTTGGAACTACTTGGTGCATTAGAAGACCCATCGAGGTCTTTCCGCTGAGTTCTACAGTGTGGGAGATCCTCCATGCTATGATGTACCTTGGGGGCCCTGAATTATCATGATATTTCCTTCTGCCTTTGAGACTGCCTGAGGTGACCGTAACAAGTCGAATTGGAGCGCGGGTGTCCCTGCATCCTATTGTTCAATGCTGGAACTATCTGTGAAGTTTTTACCCTGTAGACAGTTTGTGGGGGAATATTAATGTTTTGGCCTTGTTCCCTGCCTATTAACAAGTGATACTTGTTGATGTGCATAATTTGTAAGGTACTTACTTAAATACATGTTGAGTTGGTCTTTGCCTGTGACCAAATCTCTGCTTCACCATAAAGTGTCTGCTAGCAGGGAAACACCCTACTTGGTAGCACTACAATACTTATTAGTTGTATATCTGGAAAAACATATTGCAATACTCATGCGATTGTAGTGTGTGAATGACAGCCCTGAAACTTCCATATAATTGCCAAAAGGGTTGCAGACATTCCTTGGCCCTATCTGTCCTCTGCATACCATTGCATATGATTTGTAAATCGTGTTTTATGCTTTTATGTCATAAGTTGCTGCATTTCCTGCCCTGATGTTAGGATGCATGTCATTTTAATTCTTGCTGTGTCAGGTTAATGCATACTAATTCAGGATTTGCATAGGATGTACTGTATTTCTGATTTCTGTCACTTTGGTCAATGTGTTACGTACAATATATGCAATAGGTTTATATAGTCTTGTGTGGAGTCTCCTTTGTGGTGTATTGATTGTGCCACTGGTGTGAGTGTGCTGCACTAATGCTTTACACATGACCTCTGGAGATAAGACTGACTGCTCTGTGCCAAGCTACCAGAGGATAAGAACAAGTTTTCTTTGGTATGTAACTTACTTGCCCTGACTGCAGTGGTTGGTTCTGCCTGGCTTAGGTGCGTACCAGAAACCCCATTTGTAACAGATGTCAATTTTATCACCACTTCAAATGTAATTTAAATTCAAAATAGTTTATATTCTCATACCATTCAGTTTACAAGCCAAATCTATGTACTGTATTTTCATTCTTAGGGCCTCATTACGACTTTGGGGGTGCTTTTCCAGGACTGCTGAAGCCGCTGCGGGCAAAATACCACCTGTGCTGGTGGTCTTTTGCCTGTCATATTATGAGTCCTTGGAGGACTTCTGCCCATTTCTGTGCGGAAGTCTCACTCCAAAGTGGCGGGTGCATTACCAGCAACGCCACGCCAGCAGGACTCCACCCGTCGTATTACGGCATGTCCTGCTGGCGTGGTGGTGATGGCGATGCAAGACCGAAAGGACCCATCCCCTCCCAAACATCCTCCTTGACGGAGAAGGTAAGTGGGCATCTGAAAGGGGAGGGTGTCTGTGTGTTTGGATGTATGTGTGCGTGTCAGCGGAGGGGGATGGTGAATGTGTGCATGTATGCGAGTGAATGTGAATGTGTATGTGTGTGTGCACGTGTATGGGGTGTCTGTGTGGATGAATGCGAGAGAGTGGGGGTGTCTGTGTGGATGTATGCGTATGCTTAATGGGTGTGTATGTGAATACATGAGTGTGTGAATGGGTGGGGGGTGTTTGTGAGTGTGTGGATGGGTGGGGGAATGTGTGCATGAGTGGTGATGTGTGCATTTATGTGCCAGTGACAGGAATTGAGATTTCTGTCACCAGGTGAGTGACCGCCAGGGTTTTCATGGCGGGGTGACTGACAAGAAAAGCCTTGCGATGTGCAGCCTTGTAATCCAGGGGGCAGGCTGAGGCCTGCCGCCAGGTTGGAGGTGCTCACCGCTGGCCACGGTGGTGCGACTGCACTGGTGGGTGAGGTGGAGTTGTGGAGGCCTGCCGTCTGCCAAGCCCCACAACTTGTAATGTGGTGGTCCTTACCGCCGGCTCCACTGCAGAAGGACCGCCACAGAGAGGCTGGCAGTCTCATGGCTGCCAGCCTCATAATGAGGGCCTTAGTCTTTTGTTTTGGAAAGGTAAACAAGTTTTTTTTCTTTTTTTTTTTAAAGGTTCTTCGGAAATTAGAGAAACATTTTCTAGTCCCATGCATGTGGAGTTGATTTTGTAAAGGAAAACATTGTTTGAGTACACACTATTAGGGCCCTATGCAACCACCTCTCAAATTTGTTACAAATACAGTATAAAATGAAGTGAAAACACTGTGCTTTAACAAACCTGAAACAGGCTTATTTGTGTGGGATGGACATGTAAGATAAAAATGTTGAATGGAAGAATAATTGGAAGAGGCTTTGCCCTGTAAATTATTTTATGTCAGTTGCAGCTTTCCATCCTATTCATCATAACCCCCAGATGTTCATAATTACTTATGTTCACCAATTTATTTGGGCCTCTCACCAAATATAGGGCCAGATTTAAGAAAAGTGGTGCTGCACCCAGTTCAATGCCACTTTTCTTGCGCCGCTTAAAGTCCCCCTAGCGCCACCATGTGTCCGCAGTGTCCAAGATGCGCCACGCACCATGGTGGTAGTTAGGGAACTAGCGTAAAAAAAATGTATGCTAATCCTGCAAAGCCCATTGAGGCCTATTATGAATAATGGTGTGCCTCCTTTTAATGCCTGCTCTGAGCAGGCATTGAAAGTGCTGACAAAAATGACGCAACAAAATCTCTTAAATTTCTTTGCACCATTTTTTCAGCCCCCCTAATGGGGGAATGCCCCCTTTGCATACATTATGCAAGGAGCATGCTTAATATAGCCCAAAGGTTTACAAAGTGGTCCAGTGCATGCATGGTGCCATTTTGTAATTCTGGTGTGGCATTTTTTGGCCATCTATTGCCACATTAGCGTCAAGAAAATGACGCTAATTTATTGTTAAATGGTGCACCATAGATTGATGCATGTAGCACACGTCATGATCTTGGTCTTACTATTATTTATTAACAAATCATTGTGCTCCTTATATTTCTCTAGTACAGTTAATGTATGTCCAAGGCCCAGTTTCGTCTGATCAATCTCCTAAGTATCATCTGTATACTGTAGTTATCTGTGGGTCTTCCGACGCTGTATGTTTCTGTTCACAGTTGATACAGAACATACTTTTTCTTTTGTTTGTTTTTGCTATAAAAAAAATTGAAGATCTGTGTTTTTTGGAAAGAAAAAAAGTGCTGACAAACCTGCAATGTCTTAGTGGTCCAGTCAGGGTAATATTTTTGACAAGAGTTGTTTTATTGCCAAACAAGTTGATCGAGGTTCAGGTTATGAAAGATAAATTCCTGTTCCCAAGGAGTTGTTATAGTTTCCTGCCATTTACAAATTCCTGCACACTGTATCAATTTGTAGCTTGTGACTGTCAACAAGACACCTATAGAGCTTTTACCTTCTTGTGATGTTAGGAACTTTCTGTTGTTTTTAAATATTTGACTCTGAGGCGCTCATGTGACAAAGAGTGGAATGGGACTTATTAATTTCCTTTGCTTCACTATTTTTTTTTTCTTCTCAGTCTGCACTCCTTCTACAGGCAGTCTCTTTGCTTTGTTTATTTCATAAATATGGTGCATTCCTGCCCTTTCACATTGGCCTAGGGCAGCACAACAAGAAGACTTGCGGCACTGCCCTACGCCAATTGCCCATAAACATGGGCCTTAAAGTGCAACACAGCTCAATAACCAAACCAAAAATTATTTTTTAATACAAAACTATGTCTAACACTTTTAGTAGATAGGGCTTTGCATCAGCTATCAAGGGTGGTTGCACTCGAACACACCCACACTACTCCCCTTGAAGGTAAGTAGAGCAAACACGAATTGCCCTAAAAGGGGTAAATGCCCTATCTAGACTTTGCTTCACTTTGTTTCACTTTCCATGACTTTGCTACAGTGCAAAGTGATGCTAAATCGTGCCCTCATTCCCAGTGATGCGATGAACAAAAGAGTTTACTTGGAAATTAAGTAGCATTCAAACTTGACAAATACAAAACTGTAATTTTGTAGTTCATTGTAATAAATAGAGGTACACAAGAACTCTTCATACTTGCAGCAGGACAACTTCATTACGTAAACTCTTACCATTTAACAAATTGCTAACACTGCAGCTTACACATTCACTATTTACTATTCACTGCGAACACTACCCAAACAGCATTTCAAGTTGAGGGAGCACTTATACAACAAAACAGTTGCAGATATAGCATATCAACTGAATGCCACATTTAAAAGTACCAGAGTAAATTAATCCTCTTCTTATGAAAACACAAAAAAATAAATGATAGTTCACGCAACTCTGCATATGAACGCTACTGTGATAATCATGAAGCATACTGAGAGTTGAGGGCAATCGACTGGCAATAATGTCTATACCTGATTAACATAGATGTTCATATAAATTGTCAAAAATTGTAAACTACACACATGAACAACCTTTGCTTTGCATATATTTTCGGATACAGTTAAGTCTTGTTCCCATAGCAGTTAAATTGAAAAACCATGACAGAGCCAATTTATGTTGTTCAACAATTGATGTCATAGCCACTTACCATAGTGCATACTTGGTTTAGAATATCAAACTTTATAAGGAAAATTAATCCATGTTCAGAAAATAGAGAGACATCTTTAATCGAGTCCCAACTTCAATGAATATGTATTACATGCCTCACTAAAATCCTAGCGCTTGATTAATTTATCAGGTCAATCAAAGTATTAAAAATAAAAAGATGTTCCTGGTCAAGGGGCACGGCCAATGTCCGAGCAAGATGGCTTCTCACTGCAATGCTCCACTGAGCCTGTTATGCCATTTAACTGTTTCCTCGGTTCTGACCACCACCTCGAACTGCAACATCGGAGATCGTTACTCTACTGTATAGAGGCAGATACGCCATGGAGCTGTGTGATGCTGAAATGGGTGAGAGCTGAGTTTGGGCCGTGAGTCGCAAGGGACGGCAAGATGGCCGAGGATTGGCATGTGCGCCCTGTCCCGAGGATCCTGCCTGTGGCACCTAACTGCCCACAAAGCACCAACACAGTCAACACAGGTCCCAAGGCTGAGACATGCTAAGAGCTCACTGAGCCAGGAACTTGGTTTACTTACCTGATGTGGGCTGGTGCTTGGAACTACTTGGTGCATTAGAAGACCCATCGAGGTCTTTCCGCTGAGTTCTACAGTGTGGGAGATCCTCCATGCTATGATGTACCTTGGGGGCCCTGAATTATCATGATATTTCCTTCTGCCTTTGAGACTGCCTGAGGTGACCGTAACAAGTCGAATTGGAGCGCGGGTGTCCCTGCATCCTATTGTTCAATGCTGGAACTATCTGTGAAGTTTTTACCCTGTAGACAGTTTGTGGGGGAATATTAATGTTTTGGCCTTGTTCCCTGCCTATTAACAAGTGATACTTGTTGATGTGCATAATTTGTAAGGTACTTACTTAAATACATGTTGAGTTGGTCTTTGCCTGTGACCAAATCTCTGCTTCACCATAAAGTGTCTGCTAGCAGGGAAACACCCTACTTGGTAGCACTACAATACTTATTAGTTGTATATCTGGAAAAACATATTGCAATACTCATGCGATTGTAGTGTGTGAATGACAGCCCTGAAACTACCATATAATTGCCAAAAGGGTTGCAGACATTCCTTGGCCCTATCTGTCCTCTGCATACCATTGCATATGATTTGTAAATCGTGTTTTATGCTTTTATGTCATAAGTTGCTGCATTTCCTGCCCTGATGTTAGGATGCATGTCATTTTAATTCTTGCTGTGTCAGGTTAATGCATACTAATTCAGGATTTGCATAGGATGTACTGTATTTCTGATTTCTGTCACTTTGGTCAATGTGTTACGTACAATATATGCAATAGGTTTATATAGTCTTGTGTGGAGTCTCCTTTGTGGTGTATTGATTGTGCCACTGGTGTGAGTGTGCTGCACTAATGCTTTACACATGACCTCTGGAGATAAGCCTGACTGCTCTGTGCCAAGCTACCAGAGGATAAGAACAAGTTTTCTTTGGTATGTAACTTACTTGCCCTGACTGCAGTGGTTGGTTCTGCCTGGCTTAGGTGCGTACCAGAAACCCCATTTGTAACAGATGTCAATTTTATCACCACTTCAAATGTAATTTAAATTCAAAATAGTTTATATTCTCATACCATTCAGTTTACAAGCCAAATCTATGTACTGTATTTTCATTCTTAGGGCCTCATTACGACTTTGGGGGTGCTTTTCCAGGACTGCTGAAGCCGCTGCGGGCAAAATACCACCTGTGCTGGTGGTCTTTTGCCTGTCATATTATGAGTCCTTGGAGGACTTCTGCCCATTTCTGTGCGGAAGTCTCACTCCAAAGTGGCGGGTGCATTACCAGCAACGCCACGCCAGCAGGACTCCACCCGTCGTATTACGGCATGTCCTGCTGGCGTGGTGGTGATGGCGATGCAAGACCGAAAGGACCCATCCCCTCCCAAACATCCTCCTTGACGGAGAAGGTAAGTGGGCATCTGAAAGGGGAGGGTGTCTGTGTGTTTGGATGTATGTGTGCGTGTCAGCGGAGGGGGATGGTGAATGTGTGCATGTATGCGAGTGAATGTGAATGTGTATGTGTGTGTGCACGTGTATGGGGTGTCTGTGTGGATGAATGCGAGAGAGTGGGGGTGTCTGTGTGGATGTATGCGTATGCTTAATGGGTGTGTATGTGAATACATGAGTGTGTGAATGGGTGGGGGGTGTTTGTGAGTGTGTGGATGGGTGGGGGAATGTGTGCATGAGTGGTGATGTGTGCATTTATGTGCCAGTGACAGGAATTGAGAGTTCTGTCGCCAGGTGAGTGACCGCCAGGGTTTTCATGGCGGGGTGACTGACAAGAAAAGCCTTGCGATGTGCAGCCTTGTAATCCAGGGGGCAGGCTGAGGCCTGCCGCCAGGTTGGAGGTGCTCACCGCTGGCCACGGTGGTGCTACTGCACTGGTGGGTGAGGTGGAGTTGTGGAGGCCTGCCGTCTGCCAAGCCCCACAACTTGTAATGTGGTGGTCCTTACCGCCGGCTCAACTGCAGAAGGACCGCCACAGAGAGGCTGGCAGTCTCATGGCTGCCAGCCTCATAATGAGGGCCTTAGTCTTTTGTTTTGGAAAGGTAAACAAGTTTTTTTTCTTTTTTTTTTTAAAGGTTCTTCGGAAATTAGAGAAACATTTTCTAGTCCCATGCATGTGGAGTTGATTTTGTAAAGGAAAACATTGTTTGAGTACACACTATTAGGGCCCTATGCAACCACCTCTCAAATTTGTTACAAATACAGTATAAAATGAAGTGAAAACACTGTGCTTTAACAAACCTGAAACAGGCTTATTTGTGTGGGATGGACATGTAAGATAAAAATGTTGAATGGAAGAATAATTGGAAGAGGCTTTGCCCTGTAAATTATTTTATGTCAGTTGCAGCTTTCCATCCTATTCATCATAACCCCCAGATGTTCATAATTACTTATGTTCACCAATTTATTTGGGCCTCTCACCAAATATAGGGCCAGATTTAAGAAAAGTGGTGCTGCACCCAGTTCAATGCCACTTTTCTTGCGCCGCTTAAAGTCCCCCTAGCGCCACCATGTGTCCGCAGTGTCCAAGATGCGCCACGCACCATGGTGGTAGTTAGGGAACTAGCGTAAAAAAAATGTATGCTAATCCTGCAAAGCCCATTGAGGCCTATTATGAATAATGGTGTGCCTCCTTTTAATGCCTGCTCTGAGCAGGCATTGAAAGTGCTGACAAAAATGACGCAACAAAATCTCTTAAATTTCTTTGCACCATTTTTTCAGCCCCCCTAATGGGGGAATGCCCCCTTTGCATACATTATGCAAGGAGCATGCTTAATATAGCCCAAAGGTTTACAAAGTGGTCCAGTGCATGCATGGTGCCATTTTGTAATTCTGGTGTGGCATTTTTTGGCCATCTATTGCCACATTAGCGTCAAGAAAATGACGCTAATTTATTGTTAAATGGTGCACCATAGATTGATGCATGTAGCACACGTCATGATCTTGGTCTTACTATTATTTATTAACAAATCATTGTGCTCCTTATATTTCTCTAGTACAGTTAATGTATGTCCAAGGCCCAGTTTCGTCTGATCAATCTCCTAAGTATCATCTGTATACTGTAGTTATCTGTGGGTCTTCCGACGCTGTATGTTTCTGTTCACAGTTGATACAGAACATACTTTTTCTTTTGTTTGTTTTTGCTATAAAAAAAATTGAAGATCTGTGTTTTTTGGAAAGAAAAAAAGTGCTGACAAACCTGCAATGTCTTAGTGGTCCAGTCAGGGTAATATTTTTGACAAGAGTTGTTTTATTGCCAAACAAGTTGATCGAGGTTCAGGTTATGAAAGATAAATTCCTGTTCCCAAGGAGTTGTTATAGTTTCCTGCCATTTACAAATTCCTGCACACTGTATCAATTTGTAGCTTGTGACTGTCAACAAGACACCTATAGAGCTTTTACCTTCTTGTGATGTTAGGAACTTTCTGTTGTTTTTAAATATTTGACTCTGAGGCGCTCATGTGACAAAGAGTGGAATGGGACTTATTAATTTCCTTTGCTTCACTATTTTTTTTTTCTT
The DNA here is from genome assembly GCF_031143425.1 of Pleurodeles waltl. Lineage (NCBI taxonomy): Eukaryota > Metazoa > Chordata > Amphibia > Caudata > Salamandridae > Pleurodeles > Pleurodeles waltl. Next base: position 807,268,793 of record NC_090437.1, on the reverse strand, counting down.
CTCAGTCTGCACTCCTTCTACAGGCAGTCTCTTTGCTTTGTTTATTTCATAAATATGGTGCATTCCTGCCCTTTCACATTAGCCTAGGGCAGCACAACAAGAAGACTTGCGGCACTGCCCTACGCCAATTGCCCATAAATATGGGCCTTAAAGTGCAACACAGCTCAATAACCAAACCAAAAATTATTTTTTAATACAAAACTATGTCTAACACTTTTAGTAGATAGGGCTTTGCATCAGCTATCAAGGGTGGTTGCACTCGAACACACCCACACTACTCCCCTTGAAGGTAAGTAGAGCAAACACGAATTGCCCTAAAAGGGGTAAATGCCCTATCTAGACTTTGCTTCACTTTGTTTCACTTTCCATGACTTTGCTACAGTGCAAAGTGATGCTAAATCGTGCCCTCATTCCCAGTGATGCGATGAACAAAAGAGTTTACTTGGAAATTAAGTAGCATTCAAACTTGACAAATACAAAACTGTAATTTTGTAGTTCATTGTAATAAATAGAGGTACACAAGAACTCTTCATACTTGCAGCAGGACAACTTCATTACGTAAACTCTTACCATTTAACAAATTGCTAACACTGCAGCTTACACATTCACTATTTACTATTCACTGCGAACACTACCCAAACAGCATTTCAAGTTGAGGGAGCACTTATACAACAAAACAGTTGCAGATATAGCATATCAACTGAATGCCACATTTAAAAGTACCAGAGTAAATTAATCCTCTTCTTATGAAAACACAAAAAAATAAATGATAGTTCACGCAACTCTGCATATGAACGCTACTGTGATAATCATGAAGCATACTGAGAGTTGAGGGCAATCGACTGGCAATAATGTCTATACCTGATTAACATAGATGTTCATATAAATTGTCAAAAATTGTAAACTACACACATGAACAACCTTTGCTTTGCATATATTTTCGGATACAGTTAAGTCTTGTTCCCACAGCAGTTAAATTGAAAAACCATGACAGAGCCAATTTATGTTGTTCAACAATTGATGTCATAGCCACTTACCATAGTGCATACTTGGTTTAGAATATCAAACTTTATAAGGAAAATTAATCCATGTTCAGAAAATAGAGAGACATCTTTAATCGAGTCCCAACTTCAATGAATATGTATTACATGCCTCACTAAAATCCTAGCGCTTGATTAATTTATCAGGTCAATCAAAGTATTAAAAATAAAAAGATGTTCCTGGTCAAGGGGCACGGCCAATGTCCGAGCAAGATGGCTTCTCACTGCAATGCTCCACTGAGCCTGTTATGCCATTTAACTGTTTCCTCGGTTCTGACCACCACCTCGAACTGCAACATCGGAGATCGTTACTCTACTGTATAGAGGCAGATACGCCATGGAGCTGTGTGATGCTGAAATGGGTGAGAGCTGAGTTTGGGCCGTGAGTCGCAAGGGACGGCAAGATGGCCGAGGATTGGCATGTGCGCCCTGTCCCGAGGATCCTGCCTGTGGCACCTAACTGCCCACAAAGCACCAACACAGTCAACACAGGTCCCAAGGCTGAAACATGCTAAGAGCTCACTGAGCCAGGAACTTGGTTTACTTACCTGATGTGGGCTGGTGCTTGGAACTACTTGGTGCATTAGAAGACCCATCGAGGTCTTTCCGCTGAGTTCTACAGTGTGGGAGATCCTCCATGCTATGATGTACCTTGGGGGCCCTGAATTATCATGATATTTCCTTCTGCCTTTGAGACTGCCTGAGGTGACTGTAACAAGTCGAATTGGAGCGCGGGTGTCCCTGCATCCTATTGTTCAATGCTGGAACTATCTGTGAAGTTTTTACCCTGTAGACAGTTTGTGGGGGAATATTAATGTTTTGGCCTTGTTCCCTGCCTATTAACAAGTGATACTTGTTGATGTGCATAATTTGTAAGGTACTTACTTAAATACATGTTGAGTTGGTCTTTGCCTGTGACCAAATCTCTGCTTCACCATAAAGTGTCTGCTAGCAGGGAAACACCCTACTTGGTAGCACTACAATACTTATTAGTTGTATATCTGGAAAAACATATTGCAATACTCATGCGATTGTAGTGTGTGAATGACAGCCCTGAAACTACCATATAATTGCCAAAAGGGTTGCAGACATTCCTTGGCCCTATCTGTCCTCTGCATACCATTGCATATGATTTGTAAATCGTGTTTTATGCTTTTATGTCATAAGTTGCTGCATTTCCTGCCCTGATGTTAGGATGCATGTCATTTTAATTCTTGCTGTGTCAGGTTAATGCATACTAATTCAGGATTTGCATAGGATGTACTGTATTTCTGATTTCTGTCACTTTGGTCAATGTGTTACGTACAATATATGCAATAGGTTTATATAGTCTTGTGTGGAGTCTCCTTTGTGGTGTATTGATTGTGCCACTGGTGTGAGTGTGCTGCACTAATGCTTTACACATGACCTCTGGAGATAAGCCTGACTGCTCTGTGCCAAGCTACCAGAGGATAAGAACAAGTTTTCTTTGGTATGTAACTTACTTGCCCTGACTGCAGTGGTTGGTTCTGCCTGGCTTAGGTGCGTACCAGAAACCCCATTTGTAACAGATGTCAATTTTATCACCACTTCAAATGTAATTTAAATTCAAAATAGTTTATATTCTCATACCATTCAGTTTACATGCCAAATCTATGTACTGTATTTTCATTCTTAGGGCCTCATTACGACTTTGGGGGTGCTTTTCCAGGACTGCTGAAGCCGCTGCGGGCAAAATACCACCTGTGCTGGTGGTCTTTTGCCTGTCATATTATGAGTCCTTGGAGGACTTCTGCCCATTTCTGTGCGGAAGTCTCACTCCAAAGTGGCGGGTGCATTACCAGCAACGCCACGCCAGCAGGACTCCACCCGTCGTATTACGGCATGTCCTGCTGGCGTGGTGGTGATGGCGATGCAAGACCGAAAGGACCCATCCCCTCCCAAACATCCTCCTCGACGGAGAAGGTAAGTGGGCATCTGAAAGGGGAGGGTGTCTGTGTGTTTGGATGTATGTGTGCGTGTCAGCGGAGGGGGATGGTGAATGTGTGCATGTATGCGAGTGAATGTGAATGTGTATGTGTGTGTGCACGTGTATGGGGTGTCTGTGTGGATGAATGCGAGAGAGTGGGGGTGTCTGTGTGGATGTATGCGTATGCTTAATGGGTGTGTATGTGAATACATGAGTGTGTGAATGGGTGGGGGGTGTTTGTGAGTGTGTGGATGGGTGGGGGAATGTGTGCATGAGTGGTGATGTGTGCATTTATGTGCCAGTGACAGGAATTGAGAGTTCTGTCGCCAGGTGAGTGACCGCCAGGGTTTTCATGGCGGGGTGACTGACAAGAAAAGCCTTGCGATGTGCAGCCTTGTAATCCAGGGGGCAGGCTGAGGCCTGCCGCCAGGTTGGAGGTGCTCACCGCTGGCCACGGTGGTGCGACTGCACTGGTGGGTGAGGTGGAGTTGTGGAGGCCTGCCGTCTGCCAAGCCCCACAACTTGTAATGTGGTGGTCCTTACCGCCGGCTCAACTGCAGAAGGACCGCCACAGAGAGGCTGGCAGTCTCATGGCTGCCAGCCTCATAATGAGGGCCTTAGTCTTTTGTTTTGGAAAGGTAAACAAGTTTTTTTTCTTTTTTTTTTTAAAGGTTCTTCGGAAATTAGAGAAACATTTTCTAGTCCCATGCATGTGGAGTTGATTTTGTAAAGGAAAACATTGTTTGAGTACACACTATTAGGGCCCTATGCAACCACCTCTCAAATTTGTTACAAATACAGTATAAAATGAAGTGAAAACACTGTGCTTTAACAAACCTGAAACAGGCTTATTTGTGTGGGATGGACATGTAAGATAAAAATGTTGAATGGAAGAATAATTGGAAGAGGCTTTGCCCTGTAAATTATTTTATGTCAGTTGCAGCTTTCCATCCTATTCATCATAACCCCCAGATGTTCATAATTACTTATGTTCACCAATTTATTTGGGCCTCTCACCAAATATAGGGCCAGATTTAAGAAAAGTGGTGCTGCACCCAGTTCAATGCCACTTTTCTTGCGCCGCTTAAAGTCCCCCTAGCGCCACCATGTGTCCGCAGTGTCCAAGATGCGCCACGCACCATGGTGGTAGTTAGGGAACTAGCGTAAAAAAAATGTATGCTAATCCTGCAAAGCCCATTGAGGCCTATTATGAATAATGGTGTGCCTCCTTTTAATGCCTGCTCTGAGCAGGCATTGAAAGTGCTGACAAAAATGACGCAACAAAATCTCTTAAATTTCTTTGCACCATTTTTTCAGCCCCCCTAATGGGGGAATGCCCCCTTTGCATACATTATGCAAGGAGCATGCTTAATATAGCCCAAAGGTTTACAAAGTGGTCCAGTGCATGCATGGTGCCATTTTGTAATTCTGGTGTGGCATTTTTTGGCCATCTATTGCCACATTAGCGTCAAGAAAATGACGCTAATTTATTGTTAAATGGTGCACCATAGATTGATGCATGTAGCACACGTCATGATCTTGGTCTTACTATTATTTATTAACAAATCATTGTGCTCCTTATATTTCTCTAGTACAGTTAATGTATGTCCAAGGCCCAGTTTCGTCTGATCAATCTCCTAAGTATCATCTGTATACTGTAGTTATCTGTGGGTCTTCCGACGCTGTATGTTTCTGTTCACAGTTGATACAGAACATACTTTTTCTTTTGTTTGTTTTTGCTATAAAAAAAATTGAAGATCTGTGTTTTTTGGAAAGAAAAAAAGTGCTGACAAACCTGCAATGTCTTAGTGGTCCAGTCAGGGTAATATTTTTGACAAGAGTTGTTTTATTGCCAAACAAGTTGATCGAGGTTCAGGTTATGAAAGATAAATTCCTGTTCCCAAGGAGTTGTTATAGTTTCCTGCCATTTACAAATTCCTGCACACTGTATCAATTTGTAGCTTGTGACTGTCAACAAGACACCTATAGAGCTTTTACCTTCTTGTGATGTTAGGAACTTTCTGTTGTTTTTAAATATTTGACTCTGAGGCGCTCATGTGACAAAGAGTGGAATGGGACTTATTAATTTCCTTTGCTTCACTATTTTTTTTTTCTTCTCAGTCTGCACTCCTTCTACAGGCAGTCTCTTTGCTTTGTTTATTTCATAAATATGGTGCATTCCTGCCCTTTCACATTAGCCTAGGGCAGCACAACAAGAAGACTTGCGGCACTGCCCTACGCCAATTGCCCATAAATATGGGCCTTAAAGTGCAACACAGCTCAATAACCAAACCAAAAATTATTTTTTAATACAAAACTATGTCTAACACTTTTAGTAGATAGGGCTTTGCATCAGCTATCAAGGGTGGTTGCACTCGAACACACCCACACTACTCCCCTTGAAGGTAAGTAGAGCAAACACGAATTGCCCTAAAAGGGGTAAATGCCCTATCTAGACTTTGCTTCACTTTGTTTCACTTTCCATGACTTTGCTACAGTGCAAAGTGATGCTAAATCGTGCCCTCATTCCCAGTGATGCGATGAACAAAAGAGTTTACTTGGAAATTAAGTAGCATTCAAACTTGACAAATACAAAACTGTAATTTTGTAGTTCATTGTAATAAATAGAGGTACACAAGAACTCTTCATACTTGCAGCAGGACAACTTCATTACGTAAACTCTTACCATTTAACAAATTGCTAACACTGCAGCTTACACATTCACTATTTACTATTCACTGCGAACACTACCCAAACAGCATTTCAAGTTGAGGGAGCACTTATACAACAAAACAGTTGCAGATATAGCATATCAACTGAATGCCACATTTAAAAGTACCAGAGTAAATTAATCCTCTTCTTATGAAAACACAAAAAAATAAATGATAGTTCACGCAACTCTGCATATGAACGCTACTGTGATAATCATGAAGCATACTGAGAGTTGAGGGCAATCGACTGGCAATAATGTCTATACCTGATTAACATAGATGTTCATATAAATTGTCAAAAATTGTAAACTACACACATGAACAACCTTTGCTTTGCATATATTTTCGGATACAGTTAAGTCTTGTTCCCACAGCAGTTAAATTGAAAAACCATGACAGAGCCAATTTATGTTGTTCAACAATTGATGTCATAGCCACTTACCATAGTGCATACTTGGTTTAGAATATCAAACTTTATAAGGAAAATTAATCCATGTTCAGAAAATAGAGAGACATCTTTAATCGAGTCCCAACTTCAATGAATATGTATTACATGCCTCACTAAAATCCTAGCGCTTGATTAATTTATCAGGTCAATCAAAGTATTAAAAATAAAAAGATGTTCCTGGTCAAGGGGCACGGCCAATGTCCGAGCAAGATGGCTTCTCACTGCAATGCTCCACTGAGCCTGTTATGCCATTTAACTGTTTCCTCGGTTCTGACCACCACCTCGAACTGCAACATCGGAGATCGTTACTCTACTGTATAGAGGCAGATACGCCATGGAGCTGTGTGATGCTGAAATGGGTGAGAGCTGAGTTTGGGCCGTGAGTCGCAAGGGACGGCAAGATGGCCGAGGATTGGCATGTGCGCCCTGTCCCGAGGATCCTGCCTGTGGCACCTAACTGCCCACAAAGCACCAACACAGTCAACACAGGTCCCAAGGCTGAAACATGCTAAGAGCTCACTGAGCCAGGAACTTGGTTTACTTACCTGATGTGGGCTGGTGCTTGGAACTACTTGGTGCATTAGAAGACCCATCGAGGTCTTTCCGCTGAGTTCTACAGTGTGGGAGATCCTCCATGCTATGATGTACCTTGGGGGCCCTGAATTATCATGATATTTCCTTCTGCCTTTGAGACTGCCTGAGGTGACCGTAACAAGTCGAATTGGAGCGCGGGTGTCCCTGCATCCTATTGTTCAATGCTGGAACTATCTGTGAAGTTTTTACCCTGTAGACAGTTTGTGGGGGAATATTAATGTTTTGGCCTTGTTCCCTGCCTATTAACAAGTGATACTTGTTGATGTGCATAATTTGTAAGGTACTTACTTAAATACATGTTGAGTTGGTCTTTGCCTGTGACCAAATCTCTGCTTCACCATAAAGTGTCTGCTAGCAGGGAAACACCCTACTTGGTAGCACTACAATACTTATTAGTTGTATATCTGGAAAAACATATTGCAATACTCATGCGATTGTAGTGTGTGAATGACAGCCCTGAAACTACCATATAATTGCCAAAAGGGTTGCAGACATTCCTTGGCCCTATCTGTCCTCTGCATACCATTGCATATGATTTGTAAATCGTGTTTTATGCTTTTATGTCATAAGTTGCTGCATTTCCTGCCCTGATGTTAGGATGCATGTCATTTTAATTCTTGCTGTGTCAGGTTAATGCATACTAATTCAGGATTTGCATAGGATGTACTGTATTTCTGATTTCTGTCACTTTGGTCAATGTGTTACGTACAATATATGCAATAGGTTTATATAGTCTTGTGTGGAGTCTCCTTTGTGGTGTATTGATTGTGCCACTGGTGTGAGTGTGCTGCACTAATGCTTTACACATGACCTCTGGAGATAAGCCTGACTGCTCTGTGCCAAGCTACCAGAGGATAAGAACAAGTTTTCTTTGGTATGTAACTTACTTGCCCTGACTGCAGTGGTTGGTTCTGCCTGGCTTAGGTGCGTACCAGAAACCCCATTTGTAACAGATGTCAATTTTATCACCACTTCAAATGTAATTTAAATTCAAAATAGTTTATATTCTCATACCATTCAGTTTACATGCCAAATCTATGTACTGTATTTTCATTCTTAGGGCCTCATTACGACTTTGGGGGTGCTTTTCCAGGACTGCTGAAGCCGCTGCGGGCAAAATACCACCTGTGCTGGTGGTCTTTTGCCTGTCATATTATGAGTCCTTGGAGGACTTCTGCCCATTTCTGTGCGGAAGTCTCACTCCAAAGTGGCGGGTGCATTACCAGCAACGCCACGCCAGCAGGACTCCACCCGTCGTATTACGGCATGTCCTGCTGGCGTGGTGGTGATGGCGATGCAAGACCGAAAGGACCCATCCCCTCCCAAACATCCTCCTCGACGGAGAAGGTAAGTGGGCATCTGAAAGGGGAGGGTGTCTGTGTGTTTGGATGTATGTGTGCGTGTCAGCGGAGGGGGGATGGTGAATGTGTGCATGTATGCGAGTGAATGTGAATGTGTATGTGTGTGTGCACGTGTATGGGGTGTCTGTGTGGATGAATGCGAGAGAGTGGGGGTGTCTGTGTGGATGTATGCGTATGCTTAATGGGTGTGTATGTGAATACATGAGTGTGTGAATGGGTGGGGGTGTTTGTGAGTGTGTGGATGGGTGGGGGAATGTGTGCATGAGTGGTGATGTGTGCATTTATGTGCCAGTGACAGGAATTGAGAGTTCTGTCGCCAGGTGAGTGGACCGCCAGGGTTTTCATGGCGGGGGTGACTGACAAGAAAAGCCTTTGCGATGTGCAGCCTTGTAATCCAGGGGGCAGGCTGAGGCCTGCCGCCAGGTTGGAGGTGCTCACCGCTGGCCACGGTGGTGCGACTGCACTGGTGGGTGAGGTGGAGTTGTGGAGGCCTGCCGTCTGCCAAGCCCCACAACTTGTAATGTGGTGGTCCTTACCGCCGGCTCAACTGCAGAAGGACCGCCACAGAGAGGCTGGCAGTCTCATGGCTGCCAGCCTCATAATGAGGGCCTTAGTCTTTTGTTTTGGAAAGGTAAACAAGTTTTTTTTCTTTTTTTTTTTAAAGGTTCTTCGGAAATTAGAGAAACATTTTCTAGTCCCATGCATGTGGAGTTGATTTTGTAAAGGAAAACATTGTTTGAGTACACACTATTAGGGCCCTATGCAACCACCTCTCAAATTTGTTACAAATACAGTATAAAATGAAGTGAAAACACTGTGCTTTAACAAACCTGAAACAGGCTTATTTGTGTGGGATGGACATGTAAGATAAAAATGTTGAATGGAAGAATAATTGGAAGAGGCTTTGCCCTGTAAATTATTTTATGTCAGTTGCAGCTTTCCATCATTCATCATAACCCCCAGATGTTCATAATTACTTATGTTCACCAATTTATTTGGGCCTCTCACCAAATATAGGGCCAGATTTAAGAAAAGTGGTGCTGCACCCAGTTCAATGCCACTTTTCTTGCGCCGCTTAAAGTCCCCCTAGCGCCACCATGTGTCCGCAGTGTCCAAGATGCGCCACGCACCATGGTGGTAGTTAGGGAACTAGCGTAAAAAAAATGTATGCTAATCCTGCAAAGCCCATTGAGGCCTATTATGAATAATGGTGTGCCTCCTTTTAATGCCTGCTCTGAGCAGGCATTGAAAGTGCTGACAAAAATGACGCAACAAAATCTCTTAAATTTCTTTGCACCATTTTTTCAGCCCCCCTAATGGGGGGAATGCCCCCTTTGCATACATTATGCAAGGAGCATGCTTATATAGCCCAAAGGTTTACAAAGTGGTCCAGTGCATGCATGGTGCCATTTTGTAATTCTGGTGTGGCATTTTTTGGCCATCTATTGCCACATTAGCGTCAAGAAAATGACGCTAATTTATTGTTAAATGGTGCACCATAGATTGATGCATGTAGCACACGTCATGATCTTGGTCTTACTATTATTTATTAACAAATCATTGTGCTCCTTATATTTCTCTAGTACAGTTAATGTATGTCCAAGGCCCAGTTTCGTCTGATCAATCTCCTAAGTATCATCTGTATACTGTAGTTATCTGTGGGTCTTCCGACGCTGTATGTTTCTGTTCACAGTTGATACAGAACATACTTTTTCTTTTGTTTGTTTTTGCTATAAAAAAAATTGAAGATCTGTGTTTTTTGGGAAAGAAAAAAAGTGCTGACAAACCTGCAATGTCTTAGTGGTCCAGTCAGGGTAATATTTTTGACAAGAGTTGTTTTATTGCCAAACAAGTTGATCGAGGTTCAGGTTATGAAAGATAAATACCTGTTCCCAAGGAGTTGTTATAGTTTCCTGCCATTTACAAATTCCTGCACACTGTATCAATTTGTAGCTTGTGACTGTCAACAAGACACCTATAGAGCTTTTACCTTCTTGTGATGTTAGGAACTTTCTGTTGTTTTTAAATATTTGACTCTGAGGCGCTCATGTGACAAAGAGTGGAATGGGCCTTATTAATTTCCTTTGCTTCACTATTTTTTTTTTTCTTCTCAGTCTGCACTCCTTCTACAGGCAGTCTCTTTGCTTTGTTTATTTCATAAATATGGTGCATTCCTGCCCTTTCACATTGGCCTAGGGCAGCACAACAAGAAGACTTGCGGCACTGCCCTACGCCAATTGCCCATAAATATGGGCCTTAAAGTGCAACACAGCTCAATAACCAAACCAAAAATTATTTTTTAATACAAAACTATGTCTAACACTTTTAGTAGATAGGGCTGCATCAGCTATCAAGGGTGGTTGCACTCGAACACACCCACACTACTCCCCTTGAAGGTAAGTAGAGCAAACACGAATTGCCCTAAAAGGGGTAAATGCCCTATCTAGACTTTGCTTCACTTTGTTTCACTTTCCATGACTTTGCTACAGTGCAAAGTGATGCTAAATCGTGCCCTCATTCCCAGTGATGCGATGAACAAAAGAGTTTACTTGGAAATTAAGTAGCATTCAAACTTGACAAATACAAAACTGTAATTTTGTAGTTCATTGTAATAAATAGAGGTACACAAGAACTCTTCATACTTGCAGCAGGACAACTTCATTACGTAAACTCTTACCATTTAACAAATTGCTAACACTGCAGCTTACACATTCACTATTTACTATTCACTGCGAACACTACCCAAACAGCATTTCAAGTTGAGGGAGCACTTATACAACAAAACAGTTGCAGATATAGCATATCAACTGAATGCCACATTTAAAAGTACCAGAGTAAATTAATCCTCTTCTTATGAAAACACAAAAAAATAAATGATAGTTCACGCAACTCTGCATATGAACGCTACTGTGATAATCATGAAGCATACTGAGAGTTGAGGGCAATCGACTGGCAATAATGTCTATACCTGATTAACATAGATGTTCATATAAATTGTCAAAAATTGTAAACTACACACATGAACAACCTTTGCTTTGCATATATTTTCGGATACAGTTAAGTCTTGTTCCCACAGCAGTTAAATTGAAAAACCATGACAGAGCCAATTTATGTTGTTCAACAATTGATGTCATAGCCACTTACCATAGTGCATACTTGGTTTAGAATATCAAACTTTATAAGGAAAATTAATCCATGTTCAGAAAATAGAGAGACATCTTTAATCGAGTCCCAACTTCAATGAATATGTATTACATGCCTCACTAAAATCCTAGCGCTTGATTAATTTATCAGGTCAATCAAAGTATTAAAAATAAAAAGATGTTCCTGGTCAAGGGGCACGGCCAATGTCCGAGCAAGATGGCTTCTCACTGCAATGCTCCACTGAGCCTGTTATGCCATTTAACTGTTTCCTCGGTTCTGACCACCACCTCGAACTGCAACATCGGAGATCGTTACTCTACTGTATAGAGGCAGATACGCCATGGAGCTGTGTGATGCTGAAATGGGTGAGAGCTGAGTTTGGGCCGTGAGTCGCAAGGGACGGCAAGATGGCCGAGGATTGGCATGTGCGCCCTGTCCCGAGGATCCTGCCTGTGGCACCTAACTGCCCACAAAGCACCAACACAGTCAACACAGGTCCCAAGGCTGAGACATGCTAAGAGCTCACTGAGCCAGGAACTTGGTTTACTTACCTGATGTGGGCTGGTGCTTGGAACTACTTGGTGCATTAGAAGACCCATCGAGGTCTTTCCGCTGAGTTCTACAGTGTGGGAGATCCTCCATGCTATGATGTACCTTGGGGGCCCTGAATTATCATGATATTTCCTTCTGCCTTTGAGACTGCCTGAGGTGACCGTAACAAGTCGAATTGGAGCGCGGGTGTCCCTGCATCCTATTGTTCAATGCTGGAACTATCTGTGAAGTTTTTACCCTGTAGACAGTTTGTGGGGGAATATTAATGTTTTGGCCTTGTTCCCTGCCTATTAACAAGTGATACTTGTTGATGTGCATAATTTGTAAGGTACTTACTTAAATACATGTTGAGTTGGTCTTTGCCTGTGACCAAATCTCTGCTTCACCATAAAGTGTCTGCTAGCAGGGAAACACCCTACTTGGTAGCACTACAATACTTATTAGTTGTATATCTGGAAAAACATATTGCAATACTCATGCGATTGTAGTGTGTGAATGACAGCCCTGAAACTACCATATAATTGCCAAAAGGGTTGCAGACATTCCTTGGCCCTATCTGTCCTCTGCATACCATTGCATATGATTTGTAAATCGTGTTTTATGCTTTTATGTCATAAGTTGCTGCATTTCCTGCCCTGATGTTAGGATGCATGTCATTTTAATTCTTGCTGTGTCAGGTTAATGCATACTAATTCAGGATTTGCATAGGATGTACTGTATTTCTGATTTCTGTCACTTTGGTCAATGTGTTACGTACAATATATGCAATAGGTTTATATAGTCTTGTGTGGAGTCTCCTTTGTGGTGTATTGATTGTGCCACTGGTGTGAGTGTGCTGCACTAATGCTTTACACATGACCTCTGGAGATAAGCCTGACTGCTCTGTGCCAAGCTACCAGAGGATAAGAACAAGTTTTCTTTGGTATGTAACTTACTTGCCCTGACTGCAGTGGTTGGTTCTGCCTGGCTTAGGTGCGTACCAGAAACCCCATTTGTAACAGATGTCAATTTTATCACCACTTCAAATGTAATTTAAATTCAAAATAGTTTATATTCTCATACCATTCAGTTTACATGCCAAATCTATGTACTGTATTTTCATTCTTAGGGCCTCATTACGACTTTGGGGGTGCTTTTCCAGGACTGCTGAAGCCGCTGCGGGCAAAATACCACCTGTGCTGGTGGTCTTTTGCCTGTCATATTATGAGTCCTTGGAGGACTTCTGCCCATTTCTGTGCGGAAGTCTCACTCCAAAGTGGCGGGTGCATTACCAGCAACGCCACGCCAGCAGGACTCCACCCGTCGTATTACGGCATGTCCTGCTGGCGTGGTGGTGATGGCGATGCAAGACCGAAAGGACCCATCCCCTCCCAAACATCCTCCTCGACGGAGAAGGTAAGTGGGCATCTGAAAGGGGAGGGTGTCTGTGTGTTTGGATGTATGTGTGCGTGTCAGCGGAGGGGGATGGTGAATGTGTGCATGTATGCGAGTGAATGTGAATGTGTATGTGTGTGTGCACGTGTATGGGGTGTCTGTGTGGATGAATGCGAGAGAGTGGGGGTGTCTGTGTGGATGTATGCGTATGCTTAATGGGTGTGTATGTGAATACATGAGTGTGTGAATGGGTGGGGGGTGTTTGTGAGTGTGTGGATGGGTGGGGGAATGTGTGCATGAGTGGTGACGTGTGCATTTATGTGCCAGTGACAGGAATTGAGATTTCTGTCGCCAGGTGAGTGACCGCCAGGGTTTTCATGGCGGGGTGACTGACAAGAAAAGCCTTGCGATGTGCAGCCTTGTAATCCAGGGGGCAGGCTGAGGCCTGCCGCCAGGTTGGAGGTGCTCACCGCTGGCCACGGTGGTGCGACTGCACTGGTGGGTGAGGTGGAGTTGTGGAGGCCTGCCGTCTGCCAAGCCCCACAACTTGTAATGTGGTGGTCCTTACCGCCGGCTCCACTGCAGAAGGACCGCCACAGAGAGGCTGGCAGTCTCATGGCTGCCAGCCTCATAATGAGGGCCTTAGTCTTTTGTTTTGGAAAGGTAAACAAGTTTTTTTTTTTTTTTTTTTAAAGGTTCTTCGGAAATTAGAGAAACATTTTCTAGTCCCATGCATGTGGAGTTGATTTTGTAAAGGAAAACATTGTTTGAGTACACACTATTAGGGCCCTATGCAACCACCTCTCAAATTTGTTACAAATACAGTATAAAATGAAGTGAAAACACTGTGCTTTAACAAACCTGAAAAAAACTTATTTGTGTGGGATGGACATGTAAGATAAAAATGTTGAATGGAAGAATAATTGGAAGAGGCTTTGCCCTGTAAATTATTTTATGTCAGTTGCAGCTTTCCATCCTATTCATCATAACCCCCAGATGTTCATAATTACTTATGTTCACCAATTTATTTGGGCCTCTCACCAAATATAGGGCCAGATTTAAGAAAAGTGGTGCTGCACCCAGTTCAATGCCTCTTTTCTTGCGCCGCTTAAAGTCCCCCTAGCGCCACCATGTGTCCGCAGTGTCCAAGATGCGCCACGCACCATGGTGGTAGTTAGGGAACTAGCGTAAAAAAAATGTATGCTAATCCTGCAAAGCCCATTGAGGCCTATTATGAATAATGGTGTGCCTCCTTTTAATGCATGCTCTGAGCAGGCATTGAAAGTGCTGACAAAAATGACGCAACAAAATCTCTTAAATTTCTTTGCACCATTTTTTCAGCCCCCCTAATGGGGGAATGCCCCCTTTGCATACATTATGCAAGGAGCATGCTTAATATAGCCCAAAGGTTTACAAAGTGGTCCAGTGCATGCATGGTGCCATTTTGTAATTCTGGTGTGGCATTTTTTGGCCATCTATTGCCACATTAGCGTCAAGAAAATGACGCTAATTTATTGTTAAATGGTGCACCATAGATTGATGCATGTAGCACACGTCATGATCTTGGTCTTACTATTATTTATTAACAAATCATTGTGCTCCTTATATTTCTCTAGTACAGTTAATGTATGTCCAAGGCCCAGTTTCGTCTGATCAACCTCCTAAGTATCATCTGTATACTGTAGTTATCTGTGGGTCTTCCGACGCTGTATGTTTCTGTTCACAGTTGATACAGAACATACTTTTTCTTTTGTTTGTTTTTGCTTTAAAAAAAATTGAAGATCTGTGTTTTTTGGAAAGAAAAAAAGTGCTGACAAACCTGCAATGTCTTAGTGGTCCAGTCAGGGTAATATTTTTGACAAGAGTTGTTTTATTGCCAAACAAGTTGATCGAGGTTCAGGTTATGAAAGATAAATTCCTGTTCCCAAGGAGTTGTTATAGTTTCCTGCCATTTACAAATTCCTGCACACTGTATCAATTTGTAGCTTGTGACTGTCAACAAGACACCTATAGAGCTTTTACCTTCTTGTGATGTTAGGAACTTTCTGTTGTTTTTAAATATTTGACTCTGAGGCGCTCATGTGACAAAGAGTGGAATGGGCCTTATTAATTTCCTTTGCTTCACTATTTTTTTTTCTTCTCAGTCTGCACTCCTTCTACAGGCAGTCTCTTTGCTTTGTTTATTTCATAAATATGGTGCATTCCTGCCCTTTCACATTGGCCTAGGGCAGCACAACAAGAAGACTTGCGGCACTGCCCTACGCCAATTGCCCATAAATATGGGCCTTAAAGTGCAACACAGCTCAATAACCAAACCAAAAATTATTTTTTAATACAAAACTATGTCTAACACTTTTAGTAGATAGGGCTTTGCATCAGCTATCAAGGGTGGTTGCACTCGAACACACCCACACTACTCCCCTTGAAGGTAAGTAGAGCAAACACGAATTGCCCTAAAAGGGGTAAATGCCCTATCTAGACTTTGCTTCACTTTGTTTCACTTTCCATGACTTTGCTACAGTGCAAAGTGATGCTAAATCGTGCCCTCATTCCCAGTGATGCGATGAACAAAAGAGTTTACTTGGAAATTAAGTAGCATTCAAACTTGACAAATACAAAACTGTAATTTTGTAGTTCATTGTAATAAATAGAGGTACACAAGAACTCTTCATACTTGCAGCAGGACAACTTCATTACGTAAACTCTTACCATTTAACAAATTGCTAACACTGCAGCTTACACATTCACTATTTACTATTCACTGCGAACACTACCCAAACAGCATTTCAAGTTGAGGGAGCACTTATACAACAAAACAGTTGCAGATATAGCATATCAACTGAATGCCACATTTAAAAGTACCAGAGTAAATTAATCCTCTTCTTATGAAAACACAAAAAAATAAATGATAGTTCACGCAACTCTGCATATGAACGCTACTGTGATAATCATGAAGCATACTGAGAGTTGAGGGCAATCGACTGGCAATAATGTCTATACCTGATTAACATAGATGTTCATATAAATTGTCAAAAATTGTAAACTACACACATGAACAACCTTTGCTTTGCATATATTTTCGGATACAGTTAAGTCTTGTTCCCACAGCAGTTAAATTGAAAAACCATGACAGAGCCAATTTATGTTGTTCAACAATTGATGTCATAGCCACTTACCATAGTGCATACTTGGTTTAGAATATCAAACTTTATAAGGAAAATTAATCCATGTTCAGAAAATAGAGAGACATCTTTAATCGAGTCCCAACTTCAATGAATATGTATTACATGCCTCACTAAAATCCTAGCGCTTGATTAATTTATCAGGTCAATCAAAGTATTAAAAATAAAAAGATGTTCCTGGTCAAGGGGCACGGCCAATGTCCGAGCAAGATGGCTTCTCACTGCAATGCTCCACTGAGCCTGTTATGCCATTTAACTGTTTCCTCGGTTCTGACCACCACCTCGAACTGCAACATCGGAGATCGTTACTCTACTGTATAGAGGCAGATACGCCATGGAGCTGTGTGATGCTGAAATGGGTGAGAGCTGAGTTTGGGCCGTGAGTCGCAAGGGACGGCAAGATGGCCGAGGATTGGCATGTGCGCCCTGTCCCGAGGATCCTGCCTGTGGCACCTAACTGCCCACAAAGCACCAACACAGTCAACACAGGTCCCAAGGCTGAGACATGCTAAGAGCTCACTGAGCCAGGAACTTGGTTTACTTACCTGATGTGGGCTGGTGCTTGGAACTACTTGGTGCATTAGAAGACCCATCGAGGTCTTTCCGCTGAGTTCTACAGTGTGGGAGATCCTCCATGCTATGATGTACCTTGGGGGCCCTGAATTATCATGATATTTCCTTCTGCCTTTGAGACTGCCTGAGGTGACCGTAACAAGTCGAATTGGAGCGCGGGTGTCCCTGCATCCTATTGTTCAATGCTGGAACTATCTGTGAAGTTTTTACCCTGTAGACAGTTTGTGGGGGAATATTAATGTTTTGGCCTTGTTCCCTGCCTATTAACAAGTGATACTTGTTGATGTGCATAATTTGTAAGGTACTTACTTAAATACATGTTGAGTTGGTCTTTGCCTGTGACCAAATCTCTGCTTCACCATAAAGTGTCTGCTAGCAGGGAAACACCCTACTTGGTAGCACTACAATACTTATTAGTTGTATATCTGGAAAAACATATTGCAATACTCATGCGATTGTAGTGTGTGAATGACAGCCCTGAAACTACCATATAATTGCCAAAAGGGTTGCAGACATTCCTTGGCCCTATCTGTCCTCTGCATACCATTGCATATGATTTGTAAATCGTGTTTTATGCTTTTATGTCATAAGTTGCTGCATTTCCTGCCCTGATGTTAGGATGCATGTCATTTTAATTCTTGCTGTGTCAGGTTAATGCATACTAATTCAGGATTTGCATAGGATGTACTGTATTTCTGATTTCTGTCACTTTGGTCAATGTGTTACGTACAATATATGCAATAGGTTTATATAGTCTTGTGTGGAGTCTCCTTTGTGGTGTATTGATTGTGCCACTGGTGTGAGTGTGCTGCACTAATGCTTTACACATGACCTCTGGAGATAAGCCTGACTGCTCTGTGCCAAGCTACCAGAGGATAAGAACAAGTTTTCTTTGGTATGTAACTTACTTGCCCTGACTGCAGTGGTTGGTTCTGCCTGGCTTAGGTGCGTACCAGAAACCCCATTTGTAACAGATGTCAATTTTATCACCACTTCAAATGTAATTTAAATTCAAAATAGTTTATATTCTCATACCATTCAGTTTACATGCCAAATCTATGTACTGTATTTTCATTCTTAGGGCCTCATTACGACTTTGGGGGTGCTTTTCCAGGACTGCTGAAGCCGCTGCGGGCAAAATACCACCTGTGCTGGTGGTCTTTTGCCTGTCATATTATGAGTCCTTGGAGGACTTCTGCCCATTTCTGTGCGGAAGTCTCACTCCAAAGTGGCGGGTGCATTACCAGCAACGCCACGCCAGCAGGACTCCACCCGTCGTATTACGGCATGTCCTGCTGGCGTGGTGGTGATGGCGATGCAAGACCGAAAGGACCCATCCCCTCCCAAACATCCTCCTCGACGGAGAAGGTAAGTGGGCATCTGAAAGGGGAGGGTGTCTGTGTGTTTGGATGTATGTGTGCGTGTCAGCGGAGGGGGATGGTGAATGTGTGCATGTATGCGAGTGAATGTGAATGTGTATGTGTGTGCACGTGTATGGGGTGTCTGTGTGGATGAATGCGAGAGAGTGGGGGTGTCTGTGTGGATGTATGCGTATGCTTAATGGGTGTGTATGTGAATACATGAGTGTGTGAATGGGTGGGGGGTGTTTGTGAGTGTGTGGATGGGTGGGGGAATGTGTGCATGAGTGGTGACGTGTGCATTTATGTGCCAGTGACAGGAATTGAGATTTCTGTCGCCAGGTGAGTGACCGCCAGGGTTTTCATGGCGGGGTGACTGACAAGAAAAGCCTTGCGATGTGCAGCCTTGTAATCCAGGGGGCAGGCTGAGGCCTGCCGCCAGGTTGGAGGTGCTCACCGCTGGCCACGGTGGTGCGACTGCACTGGTGGGTGAGGTGGAGTTGTGGAGGCCTGCCGTCTGCCAAGCCCCACAACTTGTAATGTGGTGGTCCTTACCGCCGGCTCCACTGCAGAAGGACCGCCACAGAGAGGCTGGCAGTCTCATGGCTGCCAGCCTCATAATGAGGGCCTTAGTCTTTTGTTTTGGAAAGGTAAACAAGTTTTTTTTTTTTTTTTTTTAAAGGTTCTTCGGAAATTAGAGAAACATTTTCTAGTCCCATGCATGTGGAGTTGATTTTGTAAAGGAAAACATTGTTTGAGTACACACTATTAGGGCCCTATGCAACCACCTCTCAAATTTGTTACAAATACAGTATAAAATGAAGTGAAAACACTGTGCTTTAACAAACCTGAAACAGGCTTATTTGTGTGGGATGGACATGTAAGATAAAAATGTTGAATGGAAGAATAATTGGAAGAGGCTTTGCCCTGTAAATTATTTTATGTCAGTTGCAGCTTTCCATCCTATTCATCATAACCCCCAGATGTTCATAATTACTTATGTTCACCAATTTATTTGGGCCTCTCACCAAATATAGGGCCAGATTTAAGAAAAGTGGTGCTGCACCCAGTTCAATGCCACTTTTCTTGCGCCGCTTAAAGTCCCCCTAGCGCCACCATGTGTCCGCAGTGTCCAAGATGCGCCACGCACCATGGTGGTAGTTAGGGAACTAGCATAAAAAAAATGTATGCTAATCCTGCAAAGCCCATTGAGGCCTATTATGAATAATGGTGTGCCTCCTTTTAATGCCTGCTCTGAGCAGGCATTGAAAGTGCTGACAAAAATGACGCAACAAAATCTCTTAAATTTCTTTGCACCATTTTTTCAGCCCCCCTAATGGGGGAATGCCCCCTTTGCATACATTATGCAAGGAGCATGCTTAATATAGCCCAAAGGTTTACAAAGTGGTCCAGTGCATGCATGGTGCCATTTTGTAATTCTGGTGTGGCATTTTTTGGCCATCTATTGCCACATTAGCGTCAAGAAAATGACGCTAATTTATTGTTAAATGGTGCACCATAGATTGATGCATGTAGCACACGTCATGATCTTGGTCTTACTATTATTTATTAACAAATCATTGTGCTCCTTATATTTCTCTAGTACAGTTAATGTATGTCCAAGGCCCAGTTTCGTCTGATCAATCTCCTAAGTATCATCTGTATACTGTAGTTATCTGTGGGTCTTCCGACGCTGTATGTTTCTGTTCACAGTTGATACAGAACATACTTTTTCTTTTGTTTGTTTTTGCTATAAAAAAAATTGAAGATCTGTGTTTTTTGGAAAGAAAAAAAGTGCTGACAAACCTGCAATGTCTTAGTGGTCCAGTCAGGGTAATATTTTTGACAAGAGTTGTTTTATTGCCAAACAAGTTGATCGAGGTTCAGGTTATGAAAGATAAATTCCTGTTCCCAAGGAGTTGTTATAGTTTCCTGCCATTTACAAATTCCTGCACACTGTATCAATTTGTAGCTTGTGACTGTCAACAAGACACCTATAGAGCTTTTACCTTCTTGTGATGTTAGGAACTTTCTGTTGTTTTTAAATATTTGACTCTGAGGCGCTCATGTGACAAAGAGTGGAATGGGCCTTATTAATTTCCTTTGCTTCACTATTTTTTTTTTCTTCTCAGTCTGCACTCCTTCTACAGGCAGTCTCTTTGCTTTGTTTATTTCATAAATATGGTGCATTCCTGCCCTTTCACATTGGCCTAGGGCAGCACAACAAGAAGACTTGCGGCACAGCCCTACGCCAATTGCCCATAAATATGGGCCTTAAAGTGCAACACAGCTCAATAACCAAACCAAAAATTTTTTTTTAATACAAAACTATGTCTAACACTTTTAGTAGATAGGGCTTTGCATCAGCTATCAAGGGTGGTTGCACTCGAACACACCCACACTACTCCCCTTGAAGGTAAGTAGAGCAAACACGAATTGCCCTAAAAGGGGTAAATGCCCTATCTAGACTTTGCTTCACTTTGTTTCACTTTCCATGACTTTGCTACAGTGCAAAGTGATGCTAAATCGTGCCCTCATTCCCAGTGATGCGATGAACAAAAGAGTTTACTTGGAAATTAAGTAGCATTCAAACTTGACAAATACAAAACTGTAATTTTGTAGTTCATTGTAATAAATAGAGGTACACAAGAACTCTTCATACTTGCAGCAGGACAACTTCATTACGTAAACTCTTACCATTTAACAAATTGCTAACACTGCAGCTTACACATTCACTATTTACTATTCACTGCGAACACTACCCAAACAGCATTTCAAGTTGAGGGAGCACTTATACAACAAAACAGTTGCAGATATAGCATATCAACTGAATGCCACATTTAAAAGTACCAGAGTAAATTAATCCTCTTCTTATGAAAACACAAAAAAATAAATGATAGTTTACGCAACTCTGCATATGAACGCTACTGTGATAATCATGAAGCATACTGAGAGTTGAGGGCAATCGACTGGCAATAATGTCTATACCTGATTAACATAGATGTTCATATAAATTGTCAAAAATTGTAAACTACACACATGAACAACCTTTGCTTTGCATATATTTTCGGATACAGTTAAGTCTTGTTCCCACAGCAGTTAAATTGAAAAACCATGACAGAGCCAATTTATGTTGTTCAACAATTGATGTCATAGCCACTTACCATAGTGCATACTTGGTTTAGAATATCAAACTTTATAAGGAAAATTAATCCATGTTCAGAAAATAGAGAGACATCTTTAATCGAGTCTCCACTTCAATGAATATGTATTACATGCCTCACTAAAATCCTAGCGCTTGATTAATTTATCAGGTCAATCAAAGTATTAAAAATAAAAAGATGTTCCTGGTCAAGGGGCACGGCCAATGTTCGAGCAAGATGGCTTCTCACTGCAATGCTCCACTGAGCCTGTTATGCCATTTAACTGTTTCCTCGGTTCTGACCACCACCTCAAACTGCAACATCGGAGATCGTTACTCTACTGTATAGAGGCAGATACGCCATGGAGCTGTGTGATGCTGAAATGGGTGAGAGCTGAGTTTGGGCCGTGAGTCGCAAGGGACGGCAAGATGGCGAGGTGCTTTCCCTGCTGTGTGCTGTCTCTGAGCTGCTCCTGATGACGCAGAAAAAGAAGGTCCGACATATATTCATACATATCGTGTAATCAAAACATATAATGAAGTGTGATTTTAGTAAAGAAAATAATGTACGAGGGAAATTGTGCCCTCAGGGTAGTTCGCCATCATTGTAAACGAGCTTTATTAAGTATTGAAAATGTAGTAATCCGTCATAATTGCATAAGTATGCCATGATTTCTTGTTTGAAAACCGTTTTGCTTAGCTTAAATTTAGTACAGGCTTTGGCCTAGTTGCCTGGTCTCAAATTCTAACTGCGTGGCTTTTTCCTTGAACTAATGAAACATATATTCTTGCTTGAAGTTGTATTTTTCCAGTAGAGCTGACTGATACACTTATCTCCAAGGTTTCGTACTAGGCCGGTTTCATCCCCTTTGATACAAGGTCAGTCTACAGGTGCGGACAATGAAGGTACAGATAGTAAAATAATTGGCAACCCATGTTACAACTTGTGTTCCAAGGCTCCAAGGACAGTGTATGCATAAATGAGCGCTAGTAAAAGACAATTTTCATTGGACAATTTGAAGCCAACTTATGAATCCTCCAATGGAAGACCCTGCAGAATTTGGAATGTTTCTTACTTAAACCCACTGGACAAAGAGAAGTCAGCCATGTTCCTCAATGCCAGTTTGAAGCCAGATGCCAGACTCCAGTTTGGACGACACCCTGATGCCCTTTTCTCTATCTGAGAGAAAGAGACTTTAAGAATTCTCACCCTAGAGACTTTAACTTTGATTTGCCCCGTCTTGCCTATGCAGTAACTTTGCCCCATTCTCCTTGCCGCTGCAAGGAAGCTTGCCCTTAACTTTGCCCCTTTGAAACTTGCCCCATGCTGATTAACCGGTACCTGAAGGACGAAGACTTTTCTTGAATGCTGATTGTATTTGGTAAATAAGAATGGACAAATGTATTATGCATTGTGTTTTTCCTTTTAGGTACCAACTGCTATTTTGATAGGGTCCTAGCTAGAAGTTTTCCAAATTTGTGTTGACTAAATTCGTTTTGCATGAAGTCCCACATGCCAATGCTAATTAGAGGTTAGTCGAGGGATTCATTTGATGTACCATGTTGATTTGAAATCTTGTTATGCTGACCAATGTATGAAATTAGTCAAACACAGTTAGTTATATTAGTGATTTGTATTGCGATAACTGAGTGTACTATTATTCAGATTTTGCGCAGATTGCGTTTCTTCCGCCGCTATGGACAGCTTGCAATGTTCATATACATATATCATTTGGTTTTGAGACTTATATACATCGTACTAGCTTTGTTAATATAGGGAAATAAAATTCACTAACTTTTAATAAACTGGTGTGGTTATTCATGACTGAAAGGTCATGGTGCGCCGAAATTCCAACTGTTATTGATTTCTGATGTGCTATATTGATCTATTAATTGAGTATTGATTACTGATTACAATAGTTATTGATTATTGATCTGAGTGACTCAACTATTTTAGGATGACTTCTGATTCAATGGCGCAGGGAGGTCAAAACTATCAGAGACCGACATTGATTCAAGCTGAATCAACACAGTTCTCGATGCCCCAAAAGCAGACACAAGAAGTGCGAGTAATAGAAAGCCAGTTAGGTATGCCAGCAATGATGAACCACAATGTGGTGATTAACTTGCCACAGAATACGGGGAACAGACAGAATCCAGATGCAATATCTCTACCTATCACTGTAGGTCCACCAGTACCACTGTACATACAGGCAAATTCAAGCACAAGCGACCAAGGGTTAATGATACAGAATGGGACAGGGAGAAGATGCATAGAAACCACTCCAGAGACAACTCCGATAGCGGCACTGCCAAATGGATCTGGGTCCTTGTCGGAATTTAGTCCAATTCCAATTTGTGCTCCGTCAACCGTGGTAAGGTCACATCCACCACTATTAGTACCGTTAACCTCACAGACTGAAACATTACAGACACCGTCAGTGGCAGTTGATGTAACTGCTACACTGATGGGACTGAACTTCGCAACAGTTAACACAATGGTTCAACAGCCTGAACTCCCCACAGAGTGCATCTAGCGGGAAGGGAGAAGAATACCTGAATAAAATAAGGTTGGGTATGGAGGCAGATGAACTGGTACAGGGAAAAATGGGTTTGAGCAGATTAGAATCATACACAGAGGAAGAACTAAGATACATGTGCCCTAGGATTACAAGAGAAGTAAGCAGCATACATAAGAAGTTACAAGAAATTGCAGACAGATACAAGATCGATATAAGTAAGACTAAACACCTGAGCAGGAGTTACAGGTTAGACTTTGAGACAAAAGATTTTGAACACATGAGATCTGCAGGGATGAAAACACACCTTAAAGAGATACTACAGAGTGCACAGGTCTGGAGATGTTTAGACAAGTGGGAAAGCAGGTGGGTTAAGAAAAAGGACAAAAAGAAAGAAAATACTCTAGAGCGGAATGAGAAAAAACAACAGAATGATGACCTGATAACTATGTTACCAATGAGAGAGACAGCAGGGGGAAAACTTGTACATGTACCGTGGCACAGGTGCGATATTCAATCCTTTACGGATGACTTTCCCAAATTGAGAGAGAAGCCGATTGAGTGGTATCAACAAACAGATAGATTTGTGAAACTCGCGAAGTGTCTCTGGGAAGACTTGAATACTTTGTTTGAAATTGTGGTTCTGGCGGATTTGTGGGAAGATTGTAAAAGGGCTGTAGGTTGGCCGATGAGTGAACCAGAGAGAGACAGGGACACAGGTGCGCCATCACCCACGGTAATGAGCTTGTACCACAAGGTGATCGAGCACTTGAAAACCAAGGTTGCTTCGAAAAATGTGGATTGGCAGAGGATTGACAGAACAGCCCAAGAGGTTAAAGAGTCTATACATGCGTATTATGAGAGGTTGTTGAAAGCGTTTAAAAATTAAAGTGGCACGGAAACGATTGAGGCAAAGGACATGCTCCATTTTGTGTTCAGGTTTGTGGAAGGGTTGAGACCCGAAATCAGCCAGATGATTAAAACGCATTTGATTTGTTGGCAGTCGAAGTCGATCGATGAAGTGTTGAATTATGCGAAATACTGCAGTGATGAGATTGAGACCAAGCAGAAAGGATTGAAGGAAAAGGTGATGGTGATGCAGCTTAGAGCAGCTCAGACAGGTTTGCAAGGTTTACAAGGTTTCAAACAACAGATGCCGCAGCAACAGCAACAGGGAAACGCTATGTTTCAGCCGCAGATGAGAGGCAGAGGCCGAGGAGGTTTTGTGAATAATGGTCCTGATTTGAATACCGTTATGATTCCAAATGGTATACAGGCAATGAAGAAGGTGATGCCATGTCACACGTGCGGAATTATCGGGCATTGGAAACGGGAGTGCCCAATGATGGTGCAGGAAGGTGTAGGTCAGCAAAACAATGATGTCAATGCATTCCAGACTATGAGAGGACCGACACTAAGAGGTCCAAACCCAAATTTCCAAAACAATCTGAACCAGCTGCAGGGTTTACAACCCATGCAACCGCAACAGGTGCAAATGCCCCGTGTGCAAATGGCACAATTGCAGCCAATGCAACAGCAGTTTCCTATGGTACCTAATCAGCAAATGCAAATACCCTTAGCACCAATGAATCAGCAGCAAGCAATGCTTCCTCAACAGGTCACGGGTCAGGGAATGAGTCAAAATGACACAGTACACCAATTCCCACTACACAGCGAGAATGGAATAAACGATGTATGTGAGAGTGAAAGTTCAGATGAGGAGTGAAATTGTGTGCTTGCAGCATCCTTGGAAGTTGATCAAAAGGGTCCGTATGTGGAGGGAAGAGTTATGGGTCATCGGGTTTCATTCTTGGTTGAC
This sequence comes from Pleurodeles waltl, assembly GCF_031143425.1. Lineage (NCBI taxonomy): Eukaryota > Metazoa > Chordata > Amphibia > Caudata > Salamandridae > Pleurodeles > Pleurodeles waltl. Next base: position 807,243,028 of record NC_090437.1, on the reverse strand, counting down.
ACAGGAGCTACACGTTCCACTGTCAGGAGCATTGAAGTACCAAATTTGCCACTTTCAGGGAGAACAGTTCAAGTAGTGGGAGTAGCAAACAGGTACCTGACGAACCCAATCACAGATCCAGTACAAGTCAGAATTGGTAACTATCAAGGGACACATAATTTTGTGGTATGTGACTCAAGCCCGATATCACTGTTAGGGAGAGACCTATTGTGCAAATTGGGATGTTCGATTATGTGTTCGAACGATGGAATTAAAATTCAGACGAGCAGTGATGGGGAAGAAGAGGACAGTGTAGAAGGGGATGAGATGGAGATTGTCGATGAAGAGTATCCCCTGATTACCCTTTATCCGATGATCACTGAAGCAGATATTCCTGCTGAGTTACAGGAAACAGTCGGAAAAGAAGTGTGGGATATGACAGGGAAAGAGGTGGGATTGGTGAAAGGAGTGGAACCAGTGAAAGTGACCGTAAAACCCAATGTAACCTTTCCCCAGACCCCACAGTATCAAATGGCACAAGACACCCTCATGAAAGTCGCCAAACTCATTGATGAGTTTGTAAAGCAGGGGGTCCTGAAAGAAGTGTTAAGCAGTCCATGTAATTCGCCAGTCATGGGACTAATAAAGCCAAGTGGGAAGGTCCGAATTGTGCAGGACTTGAGGAAAATAAATGACATAATAATAAAATGTTGCCCTGTAGTACCAAATCCAGCTGTGATAATGTTTCAAGTCCCTTGTGATACTAAGTGGTTCTCAGTCATCGACTTGTCACAAGCATTCTTTTCGGTGCCTCTTCATGAGGACAGCCAATTTCTCTTTTGTTTCAAATTCCTAGACAGAGTTTACAGTTGGTGTCGAATTCCTCAAGGGTTTTCGGAGTCACCGTCAATTTTCAATCAGATTCTAAAGAAAGATTTGGAAGCGTTGGAATTGCCATTCGAGGCAACCCTAGTACAGTACATTGACGACTTACTGATTGCATCCAAGACAGAAAGTGACTGCACAGCCGACACCATTGCCCTATTGAACCATTTGGGAAGGAATGGACACAAAGTGTCTCCTTCGAAATTACAATTCTGCCAGAAGAAAGTGAAATATTTGGGTCACCAAATAGAGAAAGGGTCACGAAGGATTATGAAGGAAAGGATAACGAGTGTACTCCAAATGAGTCCCCCAAAGACGAGGAGGGAGCTGAGGAAGTTCTTGGGAATGGTGAGCTACTGTCACCAACGGATCCCCAACTTCTCAACTCTAGCAAAACCTTTACTGAAACTGAGCCAGAAGGATGCATTGGATGAAATTGAACTGAAAGGAGATGAGATGGATGCTTTTATTGAATTGAAAGAATGCATGTGCAGGGCTCCAGCTTTAGGTATGCCTGACTACACAAAGCCTTTCACATTGTTTTGTCATGAGGGTGATGCATGTTCCTTGTCTGTCTTGACCCAAGCCCATGGCGGCGTAAACAGACCAGTAGCATATTTTTCAGCTACTTTGGATCCGGTCGCAGCAGCACTGCCAGGGTGCTTGCGTGCCGTAGCCGCAGTTGGTATCAGCCTCACTCAGAGTGAAGGAATAGTGATGGGACACCCTTTAACAGTCATGGTCCCTCACTCAGTCGAGATACTTTTGACACGTTCTCGAACACAACACATGACTGGTGCTAGGCTCTCAAGGTATGAAACAATAATTCTGGGATCACCTAATGTGCAGCTGAAAAGGTGCACTACGTTGAATCCAGCAACCTTGTTTCCCAGTGAAAATGCAGAAATTGAGAACGCTGAAGACATCGAGCACGACTGTCTTCAAGTGACTGAATTTTGCACCACACCAAGACCTGATATCAAAGATACCCGATTGGAAGAAAATGATCAAATTATTTTTGTTGATGGTTCATGTTTAAGAGATGCACTGGGTATATTGAAATCAGGGTACGCTGTATGTACGGTAACATGTGTTTTGGAAGCATCTTGGCTTCAAGGAGTTTACTCTGCACAGGTAGCAGAATTGGTAGCCCTTACTAGAGCTTGCCAACTCTCTGCATTAATGAAAGTTACCGTTTACACTGAAAGCCAGTACGGGTTTGGAATAGTGCATGATTTCGGACAATTGTGGTCACAGAGAGGCTTCATGACCTCTTCAGGATCACCAGTGAAAAATGGTGAAAGAATAAGAGAATTGTTACATGCCATCCAACTACCGGGAGAAGTAGCAGTGGTAAAATGCAGTGCACACTCGAAGGGACAAGACTATGGGCCTGATTCTAACTTTGGAGGACGGTGGTAAACCGTCCCAAAAGTGGCGGATATACCACCTACCGTATTACGAGTTCCATAGGATATAATGGAATCGTAATACGGTAGGTGGTATATCCGCCACTTTTGGGACGGTTTAACACCGTCCTCCAAAGTTAGAATCAGGCCCTATGTTTCTCTGGGTAATGGATATGCGGATCAAGTCGCAAGGTTTTGCGCATTGAACTGTATATTGCTTAGGGATGAATGGAATTTGATAAGTGAACCAGAACTCGAACCAAGCGAAATATTTGCTCTAAAGGTGGTAGATACGATGGACGAATTGAAATCCTTACAGAATGATGTCAGTGAGGATGAGAAACTCTTGTGGACCAAATCACAATGTGTAAAGCGACTAGATGAATTATGGGTTTCAAGTGAAGGGAAATTCGTTCTTCCAAACAGCCTTTTGACACAGATAGCCAGATTTTACCATGGACAAGCTCATCTTGGGAGGGATGCCATGATTAGATTGTTTAAAACTGATTGGTTTAACCCCAAATTCCATCAAGTTGCTGAAGCAGTTTGCCACCGTTGCGTCATTTGCCAACAGATGAACGCAGGGAAGGGAACCGTAGTAAATTTGAGCCACATAGGAAGAGCAGGGGGTCCATTCAGCAGGATGCAAATGGACTTCATTGAGATGCCTGTGCATGGAGGCTTGAAGTATGTGTTGGTGGTTGTGTGCATTTTTAGTCACTGGATCGAAGCATACCCTACACGCAGGAATGACAGTCTCACAGTTGCAAAACTACTCTTGAGAGAGCTAATACGACGTTTTGGATTCCCGATTTCTTTAGAATCAGATGGGGAAGTCACTTCAATAACAAAGTAATCAAATTGTTTTGTGCAGCACTGAACATTGAGCAAAAGCTGCATTGTAGCTACCGCCCTGAAGCATCAGGTCTAGTGGAGCAAATGAATGGCACATTGAAATCAAGAATGGCGAAAATATGCGCATCAACAAACTTGAAATGGCCTGACGCATTGCCTTTGGTACTAATGTCAATGAGAAACACCCCTGACAGAAAGACTGGACTGTCCCCACACGAGATTCTCATGGGCAGAGCTATGAGACTTCCAGCAGTTCCTGCAAATGCGCTTTTGAATATTACAGATGATATGGTGTTAGACTACTGCAAAGGTCTAGCTGATGTGGTTCGCTCTTTCTCTCACCAGGTGGAGGCAACCACCTTGCCACCGATCCAAGGTCCAGGACACGCCCTGAAAGCAGGTGACTGGGTCGTGATAAAGAAGCACGTGAGGAAGTTGTGTTTGGAACCCCGTTGGAAAGGACCTTTTCAAGTGATTTTGACAACTACCACCGCTGTGAAGTGTGCGGGAGTTCCCAACTGGATTCACGCCGGTCACACAAAGAGGGTATTGTGTCCCACAGATGAGGAAGTTGAAGCGCTGAAGTTACCAGTACCTGATAACAAAGTGCCAAGCGCTGAGACAGAGCGAAAAAGAACTAGAAGCGAACAGGCAGAAATAGAGGAGGGCTTTTCCAGAAGCAGACGATACAGGAAAAGAAAAGGAAAACCTGATTGACTCCCCAGAAGGAGGGGACAAGGCAGAACAGAACGAAACTGCTCAAACTCCTTCAGAAGAGATTGCAGGTCCATCAAGTGGACACAGTGCAAAAAGAAGACCAAGCATATCGCCAGTAAAATTAAGAACTAGAGAAACGTTGAACGACAGTGAAGGACCAAGAGTGAAAGAGAAAAGAAAGGAAGTGTCTGTCGTAGTACCAACACCAAGTGAAGAAAAGGACTTGGCCAAAGAGGAAAGTACCAGTGAGAAAGAATCAAAGAGAGATGCAAAATTGAAAAGAAAAAGGATACCGAGCAGGAGGTATTCCGGTCCGGAGTGGGCATACGTAGCCAATAACGATTGGTCAGACGAATTCATATCCCTCAGTCTTGACAACGAAGAGGCAGAACTTCATTTTGGAAATAAAAACTTTATGGACTCTGTTGATTGAAGACATTGATCACCTGATTGACTTTTCAACCGGCTAAGACATTGCTAACTTGATTGACTTTGAAACCGATTTTGAGACAACGCTGCTAACCGATAAGAGACTAAGCTGCTAAAGAAAACTGTGTGAACATTGAACTCGTTCAGCTTTGTAAATACCTGCAAATACGCTTTGATAAAGTGTCTTAAACTTTCTGATTCTATACAGATCATGACTAGCTTCACTACACAGGGGCGTAAAATGAAGTGTTGTAAATACATGTGTATAGGTTTAAAAACCGCATGCGTACTAATCATTGTAGCAATAGTTCTTGGAATGCATGGTAAATGAGAGTGAGACGAATAATGCTTCTACTTCTAAACCTATTATTGTTACTGAACTAACAGCTCTAAAGAGACTCGAACAAGACAAGAGACATTTGCATGAGAAAAAGGAACTTTCATCTAACATTTTCTATCGCTTACTGAGTGAGTATGTTGAGACCATGGATGCGAAAGATTGTTATGTGTGTACACAAATACCTACCTCAGTAGTGGAAGGGGTAACGTATCACAGCATGCCTCTTACGTATGGAATTACATGTAGTATAATAGCTTCCAGATTTTATGGTCAAACATACATTCATTATTTTTACACTAATTATGATGTTACTTTTGCATATGTCCCCATAATAGGGCACCTAAGTAAAATAGCTAGAGACTATTATGCCAAATTAATGAGGGAATTCTTCGAACCAATGTCACCTTTTCACACAGCTCACGCACATAGAGAGAACCTTACATGCTTGCTTTCACCAGTAGAAATACATTTCTTAGACCGCACTGATGATAGGAGGAAAGAAATGAAGGAGGAATTAGAAAGGGAATTACACAAAAGAACATCTGTAGATAATTATGCTTTTGCCGCAATAAAGACACCAGGAAAAATAGCTTTAGATACATTGCACGTAGGGAAATTTTGTATATATAGAGCTGAATCATATTATGACACAGTTTTTGTGGGAACGAGTGAATGCAAACATACGTATGCATTTAAACCTAAGTGGACGTTCATGCTGAATGGACAAGACCCAGTTATTCCTGGAATATATTATATTTGTGGACTCAACGCCTATTATCGTCTTCCTAAAGGATGGTATGGGAGGTGTTATTTGGGAATAGTGTTCCCAAAGATTTACCAACTAGATGACTTAAAGAAATTTCCAAGGCTGTCTGAATCACATCATGTTCAGAAAAGGGAGACAGCTTCTGGTGTGGTAGGAGATATATTTGGAGCATTGTGTCCTTCAGTAGGAGTCATATTGAATTCAATCAAAATACGAAAGTTGTCTACTATTGTGGATAACATGCTGACAAAGTTTTCAGGAGCTATAATCCTGATGGATGCTGAACTTGCTGCAGAAAGAGCTATGACTCTTCAAAATCGGCTTGCCTTAGACATTCTTTTAGCAAAGGATGGCGGCGTTTGCAAAATGCTTGGTACACGTCACTGTTGTACATATATACCAGACAGCAGTGGAAAAATTAGAACGATGCTTACAAATTTAACTAAAGAAAGTGTAGGTTTAAAGAAATTGAAAGAACCAGGAGTTTGGGAGAAAGTTGGAAAAGGATTTGCTTCTGTGGGAAATTGGCTCAGCAACGTTTGGAACGGATTGTTACTAAAAATAGTAAAGGGAATATTAATAATATTAATTTGTCTATTAGGTTCTTGGGGAACATGGAAAGCTTTCAAAATGTTAAAAGCAAGGAACAAAAGAAAAAGAGAAGAGAAAATAGAGAACAAAATGGTGGAAATATATAGAGAAAAATCAAAAGGGACTAAAAGAAAAGGGGAATTGACTGAAGTGCCAAATTACTATACAGAATTTTAATGGAATAAAATTTGTGGGTAGATTTGATGTGATGACATAATTAGTCATCAGAGGAGGGATTGATGACGCAGAAAAAGAAGGTCCGACATATATTCATACATATTGTGTAATCAAAACATATAATGAAGTGTGATTTTAGTAAAGAAAATAATGTACGAGGGAAATTGTGCCCTCGGGGTAGTTCGCCATCATTGTAAACGAGCTTTATTAATCATGAAGTATTGAAAATGTAGTAATCCGTCATAATTGCAAATGTATGCCATGATTTCTTGTTTGAAAACCGTTTTGCTTAGCTTAAATTTAGTACAGGCTTTGGCCTAGTTGCCTGGTCTCAAATTCTAACTACGTGGCTTTTTCCTTGAACTAATGAAACATATATTCTTGCTTGAAGTTGTATTTTTCCAGTAGAGCTGACTGATACACTTATCTCCAAGGTTTCGTAATAGGCCGGTTTCATCCCCTTTGAAACAAGGTCAGTCTGCAGGTGCGGACAATGAAGGTACAGATAGTAAAATAATTGGCAACCCATGTTACAACTTGTGTTCCAAGGCTCCAAGGACAGTGTATGCATAAATGAGCGCTAGTAAAAGACAATTTTCATTGGACAATTTGAAGCCAACCTATGAACCCTCCAATGGAAGACCCTGCAGAATTTTGAATGTCTCTTACTTAAACCCACTGGACAAAGAGAAGTCAGCCATTTTCCTCGATGCCAGTTTGAAGCCAGATGCCAGACTCCATTTTGGACGACACCCTGATGCCCTTTTCTCTATCTGAGAGAAAGAGACTTTAAGAATTCTAACCCTAGAGACTTTAACTTTGATTTGCCCCGTCTTGCCTATGCAGTAACTTTGCCCCATTCTCCTTGCCGCTGCAAGGAAGCTTGCCCTTAACTTTGCCCCTTTGAAACTTGCCCCATGCTGATCAACCGGTACCTGAAGGACGAAGACTTTTCTTGAATGCTGATTGTATTTGGTAAATATGAAAGGACAAATGTATTATGCATTGTGTTTTTCCTTTTAGGTACCAACTGCTATTTTGATAGGGTCCTAGCTAGAAGTTTTCCAAATTTGTGTTGACTAAATTCGTTTTACATGAAGTCCCACATGCCAATGCTAATTAGAGTTTAGTCGAGGGATTCATTCGATGTACCATGTTGATTTGAAATCTTGTTATGCTGACCAATGTATGAAATTAGTCAAATACAGTTAGTTATATTAGTTATTTGTATTGCGATAACTGAGTGTACTATTATTCAGATTTAGCGTAGATTGCGTTTCTTCCGCCGCTATGGACAGCTTGCAATGTTCATATACATATATCATTTGGTTTTGAGACTTATATACATCGTACTAGCTTTGTTAATATAGGGAAATAAAATTCACTAACTTTTAATAAACTGGTGTGGTTATTCATGACTGAAAGGTCATGGTGCGCCGAAATTCCAACTGTTATTGATTTCTGATGTGCTATATTGATCTGTTAATTGAGTGTTGATTACTGATTACAATAGTTATTGATTATTGATCTGAGTGACTCAACTATTTTAGGATGAGGAGAGCCCGACTCGGTTAAAAGATTCACCGACCTCCAACGTGTCCAGGTACAGGTAATTTATAAGGGCTGGACGCGTTATCACTCCTGAACCACCACTAATCCAGTCTCGGGTACTCTGTGGTCCAGCTCCTCACCTAAGGGTCCCTGTGACTACGGAGCCTCAAAAAAACATTCCCGAAGCAAATTCGCCGAGACTCGCCATGGACCACAAAATCGCTGCACACGCATTTACCAAGATTCAATATTGATCTTTGATACAATCCTGAATGACGACATTTATGGAAGCGGACCTCGCCTACTCCTGGTCTGCAATGGTGAGACCACTATATTTGCTCTCTCTTGGTATTTGCGCCCTCTTCGTATTACCTGACAACCATAGTGTGACTACCTAGAGCTTTACTATGCGGCCTCACACACCGCTACGAAATACAGCAATCCCATTCAAAGAGCTGCTCCTTCGAATCTCGCATGGCTTACACTTCAGCAATTCTTTCGTTTTTGACGCCAACCCTGTGACTCTCAAAACAACTTAATTTTTCCACTGGGTATCTATCTAATACGTTTATCAACACTTCTACGATAAACTGCATGGTTATTGAATAGTTAGTGATAAGCCTGCAACTATCACCTCTCTTCCACAAAACCTTCACAAGGGCTCCTCCACAATGCCTAGCTATTTTTAGCCTCACATGCCACATCTAGTCAGGGTTTGTAACTTGGGAAAGTGCAACCACACTGATAACGCCATGGCGAGCATGTTTATATACCCATCCTCTTGAGTGCAATGGTCAAGACGTTATTTTTGCCAAATAAGATATCCTCTTTCAATTAAGGCCTGCAATCGGTGATTTCCTATGCCTCACATCACATTGTTGGTTGTGCAAGTTATAACATCAGAATCCACTGGCCTGCCTCTACCTAAACAATTTGCCCACCTTGACAAATCTACCACTGCCTCGTCCAATTTTAGACTATGTTTGTGTCTTCTGTGCCAATTTATACTCTTTGATAATCCTTTAACATGACTGACCAAAAATTATTATAAAATGCTTAAGGAGAAAGAAAGCAAAACTGGTCTCAAAAGATCCAAACATGATGCTCCAACTCCTTAGTCGCCTGTCAAGGACAAACCCGATCACCACTCTACCTGGACATGATTCTCAAAAAGCTGAATGATGTTCATGTAATTGCCCAAAGCACCAAGACTAGCCCCAACATGCTTCTTTCGGAAGTAGCTGCAACCAGGAAGGACCTCAAAGAATTAAACCTGGGAGTATTGAATGCATGATGAAAGATAGTCTGTAGGCACAATCCAAACACCTTATCAAGATGACATGGTTCGATCTACTCTCAAGCGCAAAATCACCGAGAATACGAGGGGGAACTTTAGAATCTTTGGCCTACTGGAATGACCAGAAGACAAAGTTCCCTATTCGATCATTGTTCTTGAGACTTGGATACCAGCGTCTCACAGGATCACATTCCATAAAGACTTTAAAATCGAACGCGCACATAGAGTGTTCTCTTACAGACACAAAAACACAACCATTCAACACGCTCTCTTCTTCAGCCCGTTCTGCACACCAAACTTATCCTATCCTACATGAAGAAGAAAATGTCTATAATTTGACAGGGCGCTAAGATCAACATATCCCAAGATTACGTTAGTGGCACTGTAATTAAAAGGAAATGATCTTGGCACTGTAAAAATCATTGAAGGATAGGTTGATTCAACATTCCTTTATCAGACCACCTATGTTCAAATTGATTTACGACAGAAAAAAAATATATTCTCAGACCCTAACAAACTATGGGCTTCATTTACAAGGTTTTTGTGCAGGACAGCACCTCATGGATTCTTGCCCTGCTGCCCTGCATCAAAAGAAAAGTGCAGAAATGTGCTATAACAATGAGATACAGTACATTCCTGTCCTTTTCCCCTGTACTGGCGCACAAAGGGCGGCCATGCTCCATCATAGGCACCCTTGCACCAGTACACGTGTGTATGCATTGCAGGGATTGTTTTTGTGCAGGAATTCAGCACACATAGAAAAAGGAAAAACAAAGAGAAATAAAGCAATTTCTCCTTGTTGTGCCTCCCTTACGCCTCCCCTGTGGAGGCGTGGGCTTTTGACATATTCCCAGGTTTAGGAAATCTCATACATCTGGGAATGTGTCAAATGCCAAGGGTGTTACGTGGGAACACCCACCATAACACCTATGGTATGCCTCCCTGTCTCAGGGTGAGGCAACACAGTGACTTTTGCTGCGTTGTCTTAGTCCATATCTATTAGGCCATGAAAAGTCATGCAGGGTGGCTTTACGTGGTCTTGTAGCTATAGCCTTGTAGTGTGCGCTGCTGGACCATCACTAAAAGTGATGTTCATGTGGTGCAGATGAGCTTGTAAATAAGACCCTACGTCATTTCATGAGCAATACCTGTGAACACAAATGGAGAACTCCCAAAGTGGCCATGGTTAAACTGCACACCGCCTAATATCATGTAAATATTGACCTATGATGACGCTCAAAATCCCTCAAAGGACTTCTCATGAAGATGGCCATCCTGCACTACACCCATATAGCAGGCTTATCTATCTTGCGCATCATGTTCTATGAATAGGGAGTACCTTCTTTTACATAATTACCATACTCTCTATTGTTTCATTGTAATGTGATTGACCGTTGTTCAGAATACCTGTTTGCTCTAACTCCATCTCTAACGACACCCTTACAGCAGGGTTGTTTAACCTACGCATGGTATTCTATGAGTAGATTTCACTCTCCCTAGCCTAATTACCATGTTCTCTACTGTGTGAGTATGTACATTATGTCTGAGCGTTGTCCAGATTACCTGTCTGCTGTAATTCACATGCTCTTTGAAATATCTCACAGAGAAAAACACATGTTATATGTGCCTCACTACTTGTGAGTTACGTGACAATACTAACGTTTGTTTACGGCAGACCATGCTGATCAAGATCCCTCACAGGACTTCTCATAACTTCATCCTGCACTACACCCATACATCAGGCTTGTCTATCTGGTGTATGATGTTCTAGGAATAGACAGTACCTGCTTTTCCCTAATTACCGTACTCTCTAATGTTTGATAGCAATATGGTTCAGAATACCTGTTTGCTTTAAGTTAAACTCTAACCACACACTTACAACAGGTTGGTTTAACCTATGCATGATGTTCTGTGAGTAGACCTAGTTCTCCCTAGCCTAATCACCATACTGTCTACTGCTTGAGTACATTATGGCTGTGCGTTTCTCAGAATACCTGTTTTGCTGTCATGCTTTTTGAAGTATCTCACAAAGGAAAACATATAAGTACCTTACCATGTGTTTGTTACATAACACTATTAATGTTTGTTTGTTTTTTGGCTCTTTGCAGGTGACACAAACAGTTCCATACTACACAACTCGTTTTCTCTCGGTAGATGTCTAGACACAGCCCTTCCCATCACCACTGTAGTGAGTCATATATTTTCCCCTCCCTACTCATCACTTGCCTTCATAGACTGTAGGGCCTTCCACATTCTTAATCCACATTACTCTAACAGCTGATCAGAAGAAATCAATACTTAAAGTGATTTCTCTCAATGACAAAGGCCTCAATCACCCAGTGAAGCATAGGAAGTTCTAGGAATATTGTCACTCACTGACAGGTGATCTGGTCTTCCCGAAAGAGACCAAAATTGTTACAAGGAAGCTCTTTCCTTATGTACGGGTGGATATCAAATTTCGCATGTTCACCTGCAGTCTCTAAAAGCTCTCACTCTGATTTCGAAAAGCTCAGGTCTATCCATTGTTCAGGACAATGATGCTTTAGCTAATTAAATGCTTAAAGACTGCCACTTCAGAAGTGTATGCAGTGAACGTATATTGTCCCACAGTAGATGATCCGAAATGTTGGAATCCACTCTCAGCAAAACTTGTGCTCCTACCCCCAGAGGCACGCATTATTCTTGGTGGTGACTTGAATGTCCCAGTTCACCCCATTCTGGACAGACAGTCCACCTTCAGATATAGAAATTGGAAATCCCACAAAGCCCTACACGCCCTCTGCTCAGCACATAATTTATCCGAGCCCTGGAACTTCACAACCCTACTAGTAGGGATTTCACATTCTGCTCATCCTCATATAACACTTTCTCAAGAATCTATTGTGTCTTTTAGGAACCTTTCCTTCCCCAACACATTATCTCCACAGCTATAGATCCCATCACTATTTCGGACCACTCTGCAATCTCGGTTTCCATACTAATATTACTCTCGCCCCCAAATATCACAAACTGGCTATGAATTCAAACATTTTTGAAGACCCAGCTGCAGTCAGATAGTTATCTACACAGAGAGTTATCACAGTTTATCCTAATCAACAAAAACTCACTTTGCTCCGCAATAACACTCTGGGACTCCTTGAAATGTTTTTTTAGAGGTCAAATTACAAAACACATGTGCAGGAAGAACAAATTATTCAACTTATCTTTAGATCACCTGACAACAGAAATCAAGGTTAACGTAAGAGAACATCATGAAAGTAACAAAAAATCTATTTTGACATCATTAAAACGTATTCAAAATTGAATTGAATTAAATAATCAGTAAACTTGCACATTTCTGAGTTCACGCCCAAAGGGGGAAAAAATAAGGCTGGGAAATCTTTAACAGTTTACCTTAAAATTAAGCATAACTCCACTCTTACACAATTCGCTGTCCGAGTCTAAAGAACTTCGTGAACAAAACAAGCTACAATCCTCTACAGATATGACCCTCAAAGGGGAATATTTATACTCTGTTTGCGCTGAATTAGAGCCATTTTTTTTACATTAATTCAGCACAAAGTCAACACCATATTTATATTTTGACGCTAGACCAGTCTAGTGCCAAAATATTGGTGTTAACATCATTTTTGCATGCATGAACCTCCTTGCGCCAATGAGATTCAAGGTAGGCATTCCCGTCCAAAAAATAGAACGCCTGGGTCAGGGCAGGCGTTAAAATGAGGCAAACACACTACTACTTAAGAAGAACACATAGAAGCAACATTACCAACCCACAGGAGAATATGGAGGTCATAATGATCCAGCTTGCAAGACAGCGCAGAGGCCAACAACAACTTCAGCAATCACCACCAATACAACGCGGCCCACAAAGGCAATGCAAAAATCAGGAGAGGCTCTTCAGAACCAGGTCAACCATTCTTGGCCTCAGGGACTTGGACATTATTAGGACCTACAGACTGAACCGGCAAGCCTTACTACACCTTTTGCACCATATTGAGCCACAAATTACAGCCAGCCTGCAGACCCCACACAACATACCACCTGTGACATCTGTGCTAGCTGTCCTGCACACGCTGGCAAGTGGTTCCTTCCAAACAACGGGTGCCCTGGTTGCTGGTGTCTCACAGCCATTGTTCTCTGCATTCCTGTCAAAGGTGTTGTGTTCTATCAAATCCATGGTGTCCCGCATGTGCTCGGTGCAATTGACTGAACCCATGTCCAGCTCGTACCACCTGCAGCAACAGAGCATGCTTTCCATTAATGTGCAGGCTAAAGTGGACCACTGGGGACTATTCATAAACATTTTGGCCAAGTATCCTAGGAGTGTCCATGATGCCTACATAATCTGGCACAGCAGGATAAATGAACAATTCCAGGATGGACAGTTTGGAAATGGCCTACTTGTGGGTAAGTCAACAAATCTAGCAATATGCACACAACACACCAACCCTGTCGGACACACAAGATATACACCACTACATTAACACATGGCCAGGGTAACACATGTGCAGGTGACAACATATATGCACCATGCTGCAGTACAGCACAATCAGTGCACACCACAACACATACACCCACCTGTACGTAACACACCCACAAATTAACAGGCACACCACGGGAAGGACAGGTGCAGACATGTACCCTTTGCTAACAGTAGAAATACACAGACCACTACAAGTGCCCACAGGTTGCCTACTATGTACACTTCACACACAGTACAGCAAACAAAGAATAGCACAGACATGTCAATGGCATACACCATGCCCATGTCATGTAAGTTTCATATAGGCACAGATCTCTCAAGTCATGCCGTGCAAATCACTGCCAGAACAAATATCAAATACCAGACAACTTGCGCCTATACCAACTACTTCTCATCAACACATAACTGACTTACCTGTAGTGTGCAGAGACATATACCTGACGCATTGGCTAACACACATAGGAATACAAGATCAATGCCTATCACATGCCAAATGTGTGATAAGTGGTACCACACCTACTGTAGTGCCACCTCACATGCAACACTAACTGACTCACAACACCATCATATCTGTATCTGATACAATAAATGGCCCAACATGCGGCAGAGTCACTGTCAGACAGTGCAGATCATGGATGTCATAGTGGGACCCAGTAGGAGAAAACAGGCATCACTGACCTCAACTGCACTGTGCAAAGGGACACATTTGCTAAGTAGCTGAGCTCCATCTCATAGCCTGCACTGTGCATGTGTCACAAGTATAAATGCTGATTAATGTTTTGGAAGATAGGAGAGACACTGGTAGTTATGTTGATCATCCTGCAACAATGGGATACACACCCTTGGACACCTCATGGCTGCCACAAACATTAGCTGCCAGTCTGGATCACCAAGGGACCTATGTAATAGCCCACAGTATCACGGTTGTGTCCTGCACTGTATGTACAACTTGAGAAATTACCGTTTCATAATGACTTGAAACCACATTGTAAATCAGCCACCTTCCCATGCTGTATGCAGTGTGAAAGGGATGTGCAATGTGTGTCACTGCAGGTCTGTCACCACAAGATACATAGCATGATGATGCTGACTCAGATGTAGCTGTCACCTAAAACCTGGGGAAGTGCCCTAGGGGTGCTGTATGCAGGTTGCAATGAGAAAGTAGACTGTGCTTTGAATTCAGGCGATTGTGCTACGAATGCATGCTGCATTCTGCTGCACACACAGAACGAGCCAATTGGCCATCAAAACAGCATATGTATAGGGTGGTGTCCCTTCCTGCACAGATACATCCACCTCCACAAGGCAGCTAGCCAAGTACCCTGGTGCAATGTAGGTAATGTTGGTGCATGGCTGCATATGAGCAACTGGCGCAGGGGACAACAAAGGGTTGGCAAGTAACATGTCACACTTGGGGCATTCTTGCATAGTCAAAATGTTGCAGGACAGTGCAGCCAATTTTGGAGACGTGTTGTGCATTCTCACTTACCAATTTCAAAGGCCCAGAATGGGGTCAACTGGGACATTCAAGTCACCACCAAGGATGATGCGTGCCTCTGGGGGTAGGAGCACTAGTTTTGCTGAAAGCGGATTCCAACATTTCGGATCATCTACTGTGGGACAATATACGATCACTGCATACACTTCTGAAGTGGCAGTCTGTAAGCATTTAATTAGCTAAAGCATCACTGTCCTGAAACAATGGATAGACCTGAGCTTTTCAAAATCAGAGTGAGAGTCACACATCATCTACAATGGCACACGTCAAAATGGATGAGATGTCCAGGCTCTGTAGTGCTATCATGTTGCCACCACATCTGATCCCATTGTGCTGTGAGGATGTGTCATGTCCCCTCTAGTGATAGCACACTGAGACGCAGGTGCACTACACAATGCATGGTACATACATTATGACCATCAGTTTTGAATCCAACTAATATGTCCCAGGTCCTTGAGTCAAACACAAGATTGTCATTTCCAACAACCTAATGTTGAGGAGACATGACACAAGGATAGTAACTCACACCACACCAAAAATATATATGTGCCACAACCAACTCAAAATAACAACTGCCATGCTACATGACATACCTGTTGCAAGCCCTAACAACAACTCACTCCATTAATATTTTGCAGCGGATCAGGGTTATGGCATACAGCCATGGATAATGACCCAATTTTCCAACCCAAGCACAGCAGCAGAGCGTGCATATAATGAGGGACATCCGAGGACTATTGTGGAGAGGACATTTAGCATCCTGTACTCCAGATTCAGGTGCCTGGACATCACAGGAGGCAGCCTCCTATATGTCCCACACATCGTCTGCAAGATAATTATGACATGTGCTATCCTGCACAACATATGTGTGCGGATGAACGTCCCCTTATATGAGCAGGTTGATCATCTGCCTGAGGAGGAGGAGGAGGAGGAGGGTGGTGGACAAGAAAATGAGGGGGAACAGCAAAACACAGCTGCTGGGATACGCCACAGACTGCACATCATTGAGAACTTCTTCACTTAATAATCATGTAACTCACCTTGTACATTTTGTCAATAAACACCTCTCTTATTCACAAAGTCCGGCTTTGGGTCTTCAATCTACACAACATATACCACAGGATTGTGAGCCTAACCTCAGGGAGCATGTCACAAACACCAATCTGATGAGTACAGTAGAAACATCAAATGTGATGCATAAGATTGAACTGCCAGCTGAAGGGCACAATCTATGTACTACAACATATTATTTACATCCACGTTGACAACTTGCACAACAATAGCTCATCACACACAACTACAACATGTCCAAATAGGAGGTAAACAAGGGACCCACACATGAGGCAGTGGATGTAAAAATATGGTGAGACTCAAATGTTTGAACAGGCTACTGACACAACTCAGTGTGAGAGTTGTAATGTCTGCATGGAGCATGTGTGACAAGGAGGGACATCATTGATGACAATGGTCATCATGATTAGCCCATGTATGACAAGAAATGGACAAAATTGAGCCTGCACAGTACATCCATGGAAATCAGTCCTACCACTGCCATGGGGCCCAATCTTGACACAGGGTACACATGACCTTACACTTTGGACGGACACATCTGTGGAATGCAAAAACAACAAGTGATGGACGGAATGCTGAACAATGTCAAACATTCACCCCCAGTACAGAGATCTGGGCCTAAATCCATCGTTTTTTTGCCACCCATGCCGTTCCAGTTCCTATATACAAATCAGTCTTGACCCTGTTCCCAATGGGAGCAGTCCAGCCCGAACTGCCAAGCCAGGTCCTCTGGACTGGAAACAAGCATCCTAGGACTGGTTTCAGGGTATCACCCTTCATCAGCCAGGCTAGCTTGATTCCAGTGGCATGGGGAGCACAGGAACCACGTCTGGGCATACACTTCCCACTTGGGGCGACAAATGCAAAAACAAGTGATGGACAAAATACTGAACAATGTCAAACATTCACCCCCAGTACAGAGATATGGGCCTAAATCCATCGTTTTTTTTTGCCACCCATGCCATTCCAGTTTGGACCCAACTATATGAAAATCAGTCTTGACCATGTTCCCACTGGGAACAGTCCAGCCGGAACTGCCAAGCCAGGTCCTCCCTGGACTGGAAACAAGCAACCTAGGACCGGTTTCTGGGTATCACCTTTCATCAGCCAAGCTAGCTTGATTCCAGTGGCATGGGGAGCATGGGACCCACGTCTGGGCATACCCTTCCCACTTGGGGCGACAAATGCAAAAACAACAAGTGATGGACGGAATGCTGAACAATGTCAAATATTCACCCCCAGTACAGAGATCTGGGCCTAAATCCATCATTTTTTTGTCATCCATGCCATTCCAGTTTGGACCCAGCTGTATGCAAATCAGTCTTGACCCTGTTCCCAATGGGAACAGTCCAGCCCGAACTGCCAAACCAGGTCCTCCCTTGACTGGAAACAAGCATCCTAGGACCGGTTTCAGGGTATCACCCTTCATCAGCCAGGCTAGCTTGATTCTAGTGGCATGGGGAGCACAGGACCCACGCCTGGGCATTCTTACAAACCGTCTTGCCTGTCTGATTCCAAAACTGGTCCATCCCAAACAATCTGGCTTTATGAAAGGTCACTTTGCCAGTAGCAACATTCAACTCTTCTCTCACATCATTAAAAGGCATCCAATATATTCTACCCTTTGGCTGCAGCCATAGCCCTTGACACAGAGAAGGCAATTGTTAATGTTTTGTGGCCTTATCTTAAAGCTGTCCTCCTAAAACACAACCTGGGAGACACGTTTGTTACAATGACAATGGCCCTTTACTCAAACCCCGTGGCCAAAATGTTAATAAATGAGATACTATTCCAACCATTCTCTCTACAGCAGGGAACACATCAAGGTTGCCCCCATCCTCTTTATTAATTTTGCTTGCCATTAATCCTCTCCTTTTGACGTTAAACTAATCCACTGATATTCCAGGTATGTTGTTTAATGATATACCATACAAAACAGCAGCAAATGGGGATGCCATCTTAATATTTCCTGAATCCCCAGACCGTGCCATCAATGCTATACTGAGTATTATTAAATGTTTCTCCTATTCCTATGGCTTCTTCCTTAACAGGGATAAGACAGATGTGCTCTCCCTGAATGTAAAATTCCATACCTCTGTAGTTGGCTCTTCACACTTCCAATGGAAATTAATATCAAATATCTTGGAATCTGGTTTTCTAGGGCCCTCTCTGAAACTATCACTACTAATGAAACTAAAATCTCAAGCCAGATAATTGACCTTTCTAGCTGCATGGTCTCCTAAACATATTTAATGTTGGGACAGGTTTAAACTATTAAGATGATGATATCTCAGTTGGTTCACTTCCTAACCACCATAGTTCCCCTCTGCCTGTCCCCTAACTTTTTTCTACATGTTGATAAAACTGTTTCCTGCTTCCTTTGGGAAAACAAGAAACCTAGATTCAGCCTTAACAATTTGAGATTGCCCGCTACATTAGAGGGCAGCAGTTTCCCTAAATGAGTTGTTTACCAAACGTCCTACTTAGCGGCTCAGAGTGCACAATGGTTTAGTACATGAAAAAAACAGTACGACTACCTTTGGAATCATCCATCTGCTCCACTTTATCATTACTTGCCTTCCTGACTATGTCACACCATCCATTTGCCCACTCTTGAAAAAAATCTGAAAGACACCTTTGCCGCTATTTTGTCAGTTGACACAGCACTGGTTTCCAATGTTGGCTCTTCATTTTTCGCTTCTCTGTGGAAGAACACAAAGCTGCAAAAACCCAACTCAGTAACCATAGAACCAGTATGGCTGCTAAAGGAATCTTAACTATTGGGGATCTTTAGGACCATTCTGAACCACCTACATGTGCCTCTCTACAAAATAAATATGACCTTCCATACATTGCCTTTTATTACATTTTAAACATCAAGGCCAAGATATCTAAGCTTTGCCCAATTCAACAATCACCCATTCTTCAAAAGCTGAGATCGACTCTTTTAAGCGGCCACGCTGGGTCAAAGTTCTACAAAATACTAACCTCATCTAAAAGTCAGCATCACCATCCCCAGAAACACAGATGGGACTAGAGGACTTATCCCTCTTAGCAAACACTCCTGGTCGCAAATTAGCTCAAACATATTGAAACATAAACTGTGTCCCTCATAAACCCAAGCCAGGTTTTTCGCTGCACACTTCCTATACTGAAAGCCCGCAAAACTGTCTCACCTTAAACTAATAGACTTCCACACCTGTTGGTTGTGTAACTCGTCACCTGGTAATGAAGAACATATGTTCTTCTCATGCCTATATCTGCACACTTACACTTAATGGCAAGACATTCATTGGCTTACAACTACAACAAATGTTCAATACCACCATCCTACTGTCCTTCCCTTTGATCATATTAGGTCCACACTATGCTAATCCCCCAATTGAGCTCCCTGGTACAGAGCTCCCTCGACTGGACCTCTTACTCCCTATTGCCATAAAACTGATTCTGATTGACTGGGAAGTTGGCAACAATATATCATATTATACCTGGTGGGCGTGGGTAACTCATTTAAGCAGTACTCATATTAAAAAATCATCTAGCAAATGTTATCCTTTGTCCTCTCAGCGCATATGGGATACAATTGATCTCTTTTGTATTGACCCTATCCCTTAATGGGAAACCAATTTTTATTGATTAGATTAACCTGTACTCGAATACTCCTCTTCTCACTTACAATCTGCCTATGGGTTTACATGACCTACTCCCCCCACCCCATAAAAGTCAGATTATACTATCTTTGACATATACACCACAGACCCCAGGTTGTCCCACAGCTGACGCCTGCGAGTATGTGATACATAATGTGTGCTGCTCAGACACGTTCCCTATATGACCACCACCCCATTCACATCGCAGGTCCATTCCTAACCAGAAGCCTTTGTCGTTTTTCGCCATTACTTAATGTTACCTTTTACTCGATGATCAAGTTCGATACAGCATGTATGTATATATCTCTGGATATATATGTATTACTTGTTTTGCTGTATCCCCGCGCCTCCCTACCTGTTTTCCCCCTCTGTATTCCTTTGTTTTCTTTCTCCTTTTTTGAAAAAAGACGAACAAATTCGCTGAACTAAAATAAAAAAAAAGACTAAAGTTGTTAACTGGAAAAAGTGTGTTTTGCAGATACTCCTACATTTTAAGATCGCTGTGTACACTTTGAAACAAACTATTTAAGAATAATCTATTTACTGAATAGTGAACGATTTTACATCATTATAATCTCTTCTGGTCTATGTGCGAAATTGTTTGAAATTACAAATTCATTTAAATTGGCCTATATCTGTCTCATCCAATATCTAGAGGATTTAGGGGAATACAAGGTTTAGCGAGTGGGAAACTCTTATTTCTCTCTTCGGTCATGTTAAGGCGGCCAGGGTTTCAAGGCAAAGCAACAGATAATCACAATGGGCTTGTCATTTATGCCACAGCAAGACCCTTTAATATTTTATCTTCCCAGAGCTGCAGAGTTTAATAGAACCCTCTGATCTGCTGCTAAATCTCAGGGATTGAGAAAGTTATGATATTTGAAACACCGACAAACACTGAGGGGGTTGATATGTGGCGATGGTCTAGCAGAGATCAAAGTTAGGAGTTACAGAGAAATTGGAACCTGCAGAGAATTCCAATTTCAAGAGTTTTCTTCATCAGTTCATCTCATTGAAGCACTCAGAGCAATACAATGCTCTGCGAGAGCTTTACCTCTTGAACTCTTTAATGCGGCATTGAGCGGACTTCGTCAACAGAAAAACACACCAGCTACCCAGTAAAAAGCGACTTTGCTTCACTGCCTTACACAATTCGCTGTCCGAGTCTAAAGAACTTCGTGAAAGGCACACCATATTATAAGGACACAGTATGTGGTGTACAAATTGTATTTGATACATTTGATAAATGTTATCATCATCAAAAGTATTGTCTCTGAATCATTTGGTTACTCATGTAAACTCCAATTACCTCAGTCCCCACTTAACTTTCCTCCCACTATATAAAGCACAATACAGCCACTTGCAGGTGGTGGATGTAAGATACTACATCAAATAAACCAGCAAACAAAAACAATTGATGGGCGGAATGTGGAACCAATCAAACATTCACCCTCAGTCACAGATCTGGGGTTAATCCATGAATTCTTTGCCACCCCAGTTTGGACTCAGCCATATGCAAATCAGTCTTGACCCTGTTCCCTATGGAAAAAGTCCAGCCCAAACTGCCAGGCCAGGTCCTCCCGGGACAGGAAACATGCCTCCTGCGACCGGTTTTAGGGTATCACCCTTCAACAGCCAGGCTAGCTTGAATCCAGTGGCATAGTGAGCCTGGGACCCACGTCTGGGCATACCCAGCACACTTATGGCAACAAAAGCAAACAAACACAAATGATGGACGGAATGTGGAACCAATCAAACATTCACCCCCAGTCACAAATCTGTGTTTAATCCATCAATTCATCAAATACACCAATCATAAAGTCACTTCAGAGTGACCGGAGATCTTGCAAATGAAAACGCTCGCTCTGTGATACATTTACAAGATGATTGTATAGTGTAAATATGGTGAAAGTAGGACTTTACTGAAATAATACATAACCAGATGAATTTTTATAGCATTTTTTTTGCAAGATTATAAATTATACTATTGGCAGTTTAGTGTTGAATTACACAACAGGAACTAAGCAGGTGTTCTTTTTAATTGTAACCACAGACGGAGATGTCATGGTAATTGAATTAATTCCTGTTTGCTGCAGACAATATTTGTATTAATAGAGAAATCAACAGTTAAAACTGGCCCAACAGACCATTAAATAGGCCCACAAACTGCTAAAAAGTGACTCACACCATGGCCTGTCAGACCAGCCCATTGGGCACTTCCTGATTGCCCTATTGGCCAGTCCGACCCTGCGGGCATCTAATATCATCGGTACATGAGCCATTAAAAAGTATTCAGTAGTTTGGGGGCAGGGGCTTCTTTGAACAAACATGAGCAATGTTTTAAGTGCATGTTCATTGTGCAGCTTTTTAAAAGTATTTCTTCATGACAAACAGAGCAAAGGCTTCCTAATTTCCCAACAATTTGTGTTTTATAGACGTGTAGCCATTGTGGGTTAGAATATTAAGTATAGATTCAAGGGCATCCCTCAGCTGTATCTCAGAAAGAATTACTTAGTCTGAGTTTTTTCTCAGTTAAGAAAAACAATAAACTCCAATGTTAGACCTTTTGTTTGAGAGACGTGCTCCCAAGCACCTAATCTGGCTAAATACAATTGAGAGCTGATTAAATACAGCCCATTGGCCCTCTCTGCTCAAAATGTTCATCATATGACTTATAAGAAATCATGAAAGTCAAAATGATTCAATGTGGCAAGACAGGAATCTGTGTCATATGAGGGTTCCATGAGGTTAGATTTGATGAATTCTGGTCCCATTGAAGCCTTCACTTTTGTCATCAAAGTCTTCGAGTGGGATAAACATGGATATCATAGTTAGCAAGGTCGGTATCTCAAAGGGATCATTCTGCTACCTTACCCTAAATTTGAGCTTTTCCTTTGAAAGTAAAACAGTAGGACGAGAGTGGGAGGCATAAGTTGCACAGCACCTCAAGGTTAGAAAACGTATGTACAAGGTCCTGCTGTAGCTTCTTGTGGCAAGACACTATAACTGAGATAAATCAGGAATTCTTGTCTGCTAAAATTGTGCCTTATTGGGGAGCTTTGGTTTCTTTTACCAACATTATTGGATGCTGACGTTCCTTCATCTATTCACACCCAATCTCCTTAACTTCAAGGACAGCTTAGTGGGCAAAAGGGCACAGAGATCAGTGAGTGGTAAGCTCAAAGACTCTAATTAGCCAAGGCTCTAACACAGTTCCTAGTGCCAACTGCTCTGTCCTATTTGTCCCAGGTACCAGAAGAGGCCAACTGGTACGAGCATTTAGAAGCATTTCCAGGCCTTCTAACAATGCAACAGCAAGCTGATTCTCTGCTTCTTATCTTCTCCAAGTTCCTTTGTGTTTTGGGATTTCTGGGATGGGAGTGTTTTTATATTAGCTACTGTCTAGTGCTTTCTGGTAAGGCATCAACCTACATCAAAAAGCTTCGCACCATTCCAGTCAATCCTTTTTTTCAACACTTCTGAGCTATATCACAAAACATTTTTGGCTGGTGCTATTTCATGTCCCAGGTGGTAAGTTAAAGCTGTGCTTGCTCCAAATACCATTTACTGTTGTATGCAGTGGTAGTTTCTGCAGGAGAGCGTTTGAACTCCGCCACCTTGGCATTCAGTAAAAATAAAAGCAATCATAGGGGCACTGTCTTCCACTTATGTCTGGCCTCACCATTGTTCTTGTCTGTGAGGTTGAAACTAGTGTGTACAGTGTGAAGCCTCACAGGCCAGCACTTTCTCTACTTGCTCCCCTAGGCTACAGTTTTTGCAGGGCTGACAATCTCACAACCCTGAGGCCTGTGAGGTCATCAGCTCAGGCTGTTTTCTCTCAACTATAAAATTGCTTTGGTTTTTAAACCATTTGCCTAGTGTATTTCATTGGATCAGGTTATCAACTTTCGTGATATAGTACTAAGGAATAAATGGCTTGCACTATGATCCCGAGATGTGCCGTGGTTTTCTTCATTTTGTATATGGACTGTGACCTTTTGTAGGAAACAACCCTCACACCCTGTGGCTGGGTGTTTTACCACTGGAGCACTCTTCTTCTTTTTTAAGAAAAGACTTTTCTATCATGAACTTTGATTACTGAACGTAGCAGACATCCTGGAAGTGCGCACCACTCATACACAGCCACAATTGTCGATGTCTTTGTTGTTGACTGTCTTCCACTTATGTCTGGGCTCACCATTGTTCTTGTCTGTGAGGTTGAAACTAGTGTGTACAGTGTGAAGCCTCACAGGCCAGCACTTTCTCTACTTGCTCCCCTAGGCTACAGTTTTTGCAGGGCTGACAATCTCACAACCCTGAGGCCTGTGAGGTCATCAGCTCAGCAAAAACTGAAAATCAAGGACCAGTGTCCACCCACTGATGATGTTGAGGTAAAGTTAGCCCTAGGCGTTTTCAAATCAAGCCATGTATCACGTGGCATCCTCATCAATAGGGGAATGGAGAGCATTGTGCCACCACCCTTTCCAACTCGTCACAGGTAAAGGGGTGGGATCCTGTGATGAGTTGGGAAAGGGTGTGGTAAGCACTTGAGTGCGGGAAGGCAAGATATTAAGGGGCATATTTACAAGCCCCTAGCGCCTTCCTGTGTCACATTAGCATCATTTTTAAGCTAATGTAGTGTTAGGGAGGCTTTTTTGTCACGCCGTTTTCACAAAGTGGTGAGGTGCTCGCATTGCGCCACTTTGCACCCCCTTGTGCTATATTATGCTTGCGTCAGGCATAATGTATGCAAGGGGGCTTTCCGGCGCTAGGAAGCCTGCCAAAATGGTGCAGACCATCTACAAGATTTCACTGCGCCATTTTTGGTGTTATTTATAATGCCTGCTCAAAGCCAAATGACGCACCCATAGAAACCTAAGGGCCTCCTTGCACTTTGCTGCTCTAGCATAAAATGTTTTGACACAGGTGCAGCAAAGTGCCACAGTACCATAAAAAATGTTGACACTATTGGCCTAATGACTGCCATAGTGCACTGTATTGTAAATAAGGAGCACCCATGGTGTTGTTAGGTGAGGCAGAGGTGACACAAGAAAACTGGTGCATCAGCACTGATGCACCAAGTTCTTGTAAACATGCCCCCAAGTCTGCGCAGCTTGTCATCATGGCTTAAAACACACTGTGCAGACCCGACTTGTGGTGGCTGCTTCCCGCGTGAGTTAATGCTGCAGCTGTTGATGACGCAGAAAAAGAAGGTCCGACATATATTCATACATATCGTATAATCAAAACATGTAATGTAGTGTGATTTTAGTAAAGAAAATAATGTACGAGGGAAATTGTGCCCTCGGGGTAGTTCGCCATCATTGTAAACAAGCTTTATTAATCATGAAGTATTGAAAATGTAGTAATCCGTCATAATCGCAAATGTATGCCATGATTTCTTGTTTGAAAACTGTTTTGCTTAGCTTAAATTTAGTACAGGCTTTGGCCTAGTGGCTTGGTTTCAAATTCTAACTGTGTGATTTTTCCTTGAACTAATGTAACATATATTCTTGCTTGAAGTTGTATTTTTCCAGTAGAGCTGGCTGGTACACTTATCTCCAAGGTTTCGTGCTAGGCCGGTTACATCCCCTTTGATACAAGGTCAGTCTCTGCAGGTGCGGACAATGAAGGTACAGATAGTAAAATAATTGGCAAACCATGATACAATTTGTGTTCCAAGGCTCCAAGGACAGTGTATGCATAAATGAGCGCTAGTAAAAGACAATTTTGATTGGACAATTTGAAGCCAACCTATGAACCCTCCAATGGAAGACCCTGCAGAATTTGGAATGTTTCTTACTTAAACCCACCGGACAAAGAGAAGTCAGCCATTTTCCTCGATGCCAGTTTGAAGCCTGATACCAGACTCCATTTTGGATGATGCCCTTTTCTCTATCTGAGAGAAAGAGACTTTAAGAATTCTCACCCTAGAGACTTTAACTTTGATTTGCCCCCGTCTTGCCCATGCAGTAACTTTGCCCTATTCTCCTTGCCCTTAACTTTGCCCCTTTGAAATTGCCCCATGCTGATCAACCGGTACCTGAAGGACGAAGACTTTTCTTGAATGCTGATTGTATTTGGTAAATATGAAAGGATAAATGTATTATGCATTGTGTTTTTCCTTTTAGGTACCGACTGCTAATTTTGATAGAGTCCTAGCTAGAAGTTTTACAAATTTGTGCTGACTAAATTCGTTTTGCATGAAGTCCCACATGCCGATGCTAATTAGAGGTTAGTCGAGGTATTCATTCAATATACTATGCTAAATTGAAATCTTGTTATGCTGACCAATGTATGCAATTAGTCAATTACAGTTAGTCATATTGGTGATTTGCATTGCTATAACAGAGTGTATCATTATTCAGATTTTACGTAGATTGT
Organism: Pleurodeles waltl; assembly: GCF_031143425.1. Classification (NCBI taxonomy): domain Eukaryota; kingdom Metazoa; phylum Chordata; class Amphibia; order Caudata; family Salamandridae; genus Pleurodeles; species Pleurodeles waltl. The sequence goes on along the minus strand of NC_090437.1, from coordinate 807,216,943 downwards.
GTTTCTTCCGCCGTTATGGACAGCTAGTAATGTTCATATACATATATCAATTGGTTTTGAGACATATATATATTGTGCTAGCTTTGTTAATATAGGGAAATAAATTCACTAACTTTTAATAAACTGGTGTGGTTATTCATGACTGAAAGGTCATGGTGCGCCGAAATACCAACTGTTATTGATTTCTGATGTGCTATATTGATCTATTAATTGAGTATTGATTACCGATTACAGTAGTTATTGATTATTGATCTGAGTGACTCGACTATTTTAGGATGAGGAGAGCCCGACTCGGTTAAAAGATTCACCGACCTCCAACGTGTCCAGGTACAGGTAATTTATAAGGGCTGGACGCGTTATCAGTAGATGGTTGCAGAGATTGATGGTTTAGCCCTTTGGGACCCCATCCAAACAATAGACAGAGTTAAGTTAGAATTTTCTTTGATAAAACAAGTTGGAGAGATGATGATGCCCTAAGTTCCCAATGACTTTCCCGGAATCTCGGAGCTTGCGAATGAGGAACATGGAGGTATGAGAATGGTCTCAGCGTTTCTAGTGACGGTATGAGTGAAGTTAGGGTTTTGCGCTTGCACAGCTTATCGCCGCAGATTAATTGAGAAGTTTGTGAGGATTTAAGGGGTTCAGAGGAGTGTTACTCCAAAGGTGTGAGAGTAGGGAAGTCGTCGAACTTCATGTGTGTGTAGCGCTTTGAGCAGAAAAATTGTCCACGTGGTTGTTGATGTTGAGACGGGCCCTGCGAGGTCAAGAGACTCCGGAGTATGTTGAAAAGTGTATGTGACGCTTGTTTGATGTCGTGATCTGGTCAGGTTTAATAGGTTGATCGGGCATGGTCAACAAGTCGGTATGAATGTTGCAGAGTGAAAGAAAACTTCAACTTTGAGATTTGACGAATTCTAAAGTGCACTAGAATAGTTCATTGATCAGTTGAGAGTAAAATTTGCGGGTCAAATTTTGCTTGCGAAAGTGGGAAACCGAGAAAGATGGAATAACTGCCGAGGCTAGTGAAAAATCCCTAAGGTTTCTGAAGCGATTGTATTACCTTTCCTGTAGTAAACCGACAGATCTGTTTTATTCTTTTGGTTAAGTGCTCGCGTTATATTGCAGAAATTAGTTTATGAGTGAAGCCGATTGAAAAGAGGACAAGCCGCGGGACTTTGTCAGCCGCAGTGTGTGAGTGTGACGTCACTAGGAGCCGCGCTGGGATAGGTCGGTTGGTGAGAAGGGTCGCGCACGGATTGGACGCAGTCCGTGAAGCACAATTGGAAGGGGAAAGGCAAGCGAAGAGTATTCCGGGAATTAAAGTCGCTTATTGATTACATATTTTAGAAAAACAAAAGACGGAAAGATGAAATTTTTCAAAGCATTTAAGAGTGCCATGAGGGGAGATGTTTATATTAAAGCAAATGTAGGAGAAGAAACACCGCCTGAGGGTACACCAGCTTACATCGTCATTGAAGAAAAGGGTGTAGCGCCATGTCTTTGGTTAAAACAATGGTGCAAATTAACAGAGAAACATAGGTCGTTTAATCTAAGAGTTTTAGAAAATCTGAGATTTGCGCTATACGACATGAAAGTACCTCCAAGACCAGCACAGTTTGAGGCACTAGCAATTTGGGAGCTAACAGCTAGAAACCAACAACAAAAGAAATTTGAGACAAGAATAAGGAAAGTAGAAAAGACACTAGCGGATGCTAGATGGGACAGCACACAAAAGGTTTGGAGATCAGACGTATTGCAGGGGATTAAATTGTTTCCAGCGATTACCGAGGAAGCGGAGACGGAAGGAAGGAAAGCCACCTGTAAGACAAACAGGAGTCAGTCCAGAGAGGGAGAGAGCAATAGAAACTCGAAAAGGGGAGACGAGTCAGATGATGAGGAGTTCATTATACAATTGCTGAATGATCGCCCACCACCATACGTGGAAAGCGAAAAAGGCTGAAGCATTAGTACTGCCCCTCCAGAACCAATACAGGGTAATGTAACACCAAATTTGAGAATATCTCAGAGGCCGAGCAGCTCTGACATGCCTTTTTCACAACGAATACCACGGATTCAGAGAATGTACCCAGACGTGCCAACATTGAAACCTGCTGATAACTATCAGCCACAGGTTCAAAGGCACTGTTGCGATGAGCATAATGTGGGAATGACTTCTGATTCAATGGCGCAGGGAGGACAAACCTATCAGAGACCGACATTGATTCAAGCTGAATCAACGCAGTTCTCAATGCCCCAAAAGCAAACGCAAGAAGTGCGAGTAGTAGAAAGCCAGTTAGGTATGCCAGCAATGATGAACCACAATGTGGGGATTAACATGCCACAGAATTCGGGGAACAGACAGAATCCAGATGCAATATCTCTACCTATCACTGTAGGTCCACCAGTACCACTGTACATACAGGCAAATTCAAGCACAAGCGACCAAGGGTTAATGATACAGAATGGGACAGGGAGAAGATGCATAGAAACCACTCCAGAGACAACTCCGATAGCGGCACTGCCAAATGGATCTGGGTCCTTGTCGGAATTTAGTCCAATTCCAATTTGTGCACCGTCAACCGTAGTAAGTTCACATCCACCACTATTAGTACCGTTAACCTCACAGACTGAAACATTACAGAAACCGTCAATGGCAGCTGATGTAACTGCTATACTGATGGGACTGAACGCGCAACAGTTAACACAATGGTTCAACAGCCTGAACTCCCCGCAGAGTACATCAAGCGGGAAGGGAGAAGAATACCTGAATAAAATAAGGTTGGGCATGGAGGCAGATGAACTGGTAGAGGGAACAATGGGTTTGAACAGATTAGAATCATACACAGAGGAAGAACTAAGATACATGTGCCCTAGGATTACAAGAGAAGTGAGCAACATACATAAGAAGTTACAAGAAATTGCAGACAGAAACGAGATCGATATAGGTAAGACTAAACACCTGAGCAGAAGTTACAGGTTAGACTTTGAGACAAAAGATTTTGAACACATGAGATCCGCAGGGATGAAAACACACCTTAAAGAGATACTGCAGAGTGCACAGGTCTGGAGATGTTTAGACAAGTGGGAAAGCAGGTGGGTTAAGAAAAAGGACAAAAAGAAAGAAAATACTCCAGAACTAAATGAGAAAAAACAACAGAATGACGATCTGATAACCATGTTACCAATGAGAGAGACGGCAGGGGGAAAACTTGTACATGTACCATGGCACAGGTGCGATATTCAATCCTTTACGGATGACTTTCCCAAATTAAGAGAGAAGCCGATTGAGTGGTACCAACAAACAGATAGATTTGTGAAACTCGCGAAGTGTCTCTGGGAAGACTTGAATACTTTATTTGAAATTGTGGTTCCGGCAGATTTGTGGGAAGATTGTAAAAGGGCTGTAGGTTGGCCGACGAGTGAACCAGAGAGAGATAGGGACACAGGTGCGCCATCACCTACGGTAATGAGTTTGTACCACAAGGTGATCGAGCACTTGAAAACCAAGGTTGCGTCGAAAAATGTGGATTGGCAAAGGATTGACAGGACCGCCCAAGAGGTTAAAGAATCTATACACGCGTATTATGAGAGGTTGTTGAAAGCGTTTAAAAATTACAGTGGCACGGAAACGATTGAGCCAAAGGACATGCTCCATTTTGTGTTCAGGTTTGTGGAAGGGCTGAGACCCGAAATTAGCCAGATGATTAAATCGCATTTGATTTGTTGCCAGTCAAAGTCGATCGATGAAGTGTTGAATTATGCGAAATACTGCAGTGATGAGATTGAGACCAAACAGAAAAGATTGAAAGAAAAGGTGATGGTGATGCAGCTCAGAGCAGCTCAGACAAGCTTACAAGGTTTGCAAGGTTTTCAACAACAGATGCCGCAGCAGCAGCAACAGGGAAATGCTATGTTTCAGCCGCAGATGAGAGGCAGAGGCCGTGGAGGTTTTGTGAATAATGGTCCTGATTTGAATACCGTTATGATTCCAAATGGTATACAGGCAATGAAGAAGGTGATGCCATGTCACACGTGCGGAATCGTCGGGCATTGGAAATGGGAGTGCCCAATGATGGTGCAGGACGGTATAGGTCAGCAAAACAATGTTGTCAATGCATTCCAGACTATGAGAGGACAAAAATTGAGAGGTCCGAACCCAAATTTTCAAAACAATATAAACCAGATGCAGGGTTTACAACCCATGCAACCGCAACAGGTACAAATGCCTCGTGTGCAAATGACACAATTGCAGCCAATGTAACAGCAGTTTCCTATGGTACCTAATCAGCAAATGCAAATACCCTTAGCACCAATGAATCAGCAGCAAGCAATGCTTCCTCAACAGGTCACGGGTCAGGGAATGAGTCAAAATGACACAGTACACCAATTCCCATTACACAGCGAGAATGGAATAAACAATGCATGGGAGAGTGAAAGTTCAGATGAGGAGGGAAATTGTGTGCTTGCAGCATCTTTGGAAGTTGATCAAAAGGGTCCGTATGTGGAGGGAAGAGTTATGGGTCATCGCGTTTCATTCTTGGTTGACACAGGAGCTACACGTTCCACTGTTAGGAGCATTGAAGTGCCAAATTTGCCGCTTTCAGGGAGAACGGTTCAAGTAGTGGGAGTAGCAAATAGGTACCTGACGAACCCAATCACAGATCCAGTACAAGTCAGAATTGGTAACTATCAAGGGACACATAATTTTGTGGTATGTGACTCAAGCCCGATATCACTGTTAGGGAGAGACCTATTGTGCAAATTGGGATGTTCGATTATGTGTTCAAACGATGGAATTAAAATTCAGACGAGCAGTGATGGGGAAGAAGAGGACAGTGTAGAAGGGGACGAAGTAGAAACTGCCGATGAAGAATATCCCCTGATTACCCTTTACCCAATGATCACTGAAGCAGATATTCCTGCTGAGTTACAAGAAACAGTCGGAAAAGAAGTGTGGGATATGACAGGAAAGGAGGTGGGATTGGTGAAAGGAGTGGAACCAGTGAAAGTGACTGTAAAACCCAATGTAACCTTTCCCCAGACCCCACAGTACCATATGGCACAAGACACCCTCATGAAAGTCGCCCAACTCATTGATGAGTTTGTAAAACAGGGAGTACTGAAGGAAGTGTTAAGCAGTCCTTGTAATTCACCAATTATGGGACTAATAAAGCCCAGTGGAAAGGTCCGAATTGTGCAGGACTTGAGAAAAATAAATGACATAATAATTAAATGTTGCCCTGTAGTACCAAATCCAGCTGTGATAATCTTTCAAGTCCCTTGTGATGCCGAGTGGTTCTCAGTCATCGACTTGTCACAAGCATTCTTTTCGGTGCCTCTTCATGAGGACAGCCAATTTCTCTTTTGTTTCAAATTTTTAGACAGAGTCTACAGTTGGTGTCGAATTCCTCAAGGGTTTTCGGAGTCACCGTCAATTTTCAATCAGATTCTAAAGAAAGACTTGGAAGCGTTAGAATTGCCATTCGAGTCAACCCTAGTACAGTACATTGACGACTTACTGATTGCATCCAAGACAGAAAGTGACTGTACAGCCGACACCATTGCCCTATTGAACCATTTGGGAAGGAATGGACACAAGGTGTCTCCTTCAAAATTACAGTTCTGCCAGAAGAAAGTGGAATATTTGGGTCACCAAATAGAGAAAGGGTCATGGAGAATAATGAAGGAAAGAATAACAAGTGTACTTCAAATGAGTCCCCCAAAGACGAGGAGGGAGGTGAGGAAGTTTTTGGGAATGGTGAGCTACTGTCGCCAATGGATTCCCAACTTCTCAACACTAGCAAAACCTTTACTGAAACTGACCCAGAAGGATGCATTGGATGAAATTGAACTGAAAGGAGAGGAGATGGATGCTTTTATTGAATTGAAAGAATGCATGTGCAGGGCTCCAGCTTTAGGTATGCCTGACTACACAAAGCCTTTCACATTGTTTTGTCATGAACGTGATGCATGTTCCTTGTCTGTCTTGACCCAAGCCCATGGTGGCGTAAACAGACCAGTAGCATATTTTTCAGCTACTTTGGATCCGGTCGCAGCAGCACTGCCAGGGTGTTTGCGCGCCGTAGCAGCAGTTGGTATCAGCCTCACTCAGAGTGAAGGAATAGTGATGGGACACCCTTTAACAGTCATGGTCCCTCACTTAGTTGAGATACTTTTGACACGTTCCCGAACACAGCACATGACTCGTGCTAGACTCACAAGGTACGAAACAATAATTCTGGGAACACCTAATGTGCAGCTGAAAAGGTACACTACGTTGAATCCAGCAACCTTGTTTCCCAGTGAAAATGCTGAAATTGAGAACGCTGAAGACATCGAGCACGACTGTCTTCAGGTGACTGAATTTTGCACCAAACCAAGACCTGATATCAAAGACACCCAATTGGAAGAAAATGATCACATTATTTTTGTCGATGGTTCATATTTAAGAGATGCACTGGGTGTATTGAAAGCAGGGTACGCTGTATGCACGGTAACAGGTGTTTTGGAAGCATTTTGGCTTCAAGGAGTTTACTCTGCACAGGTAGCAGAATTGGTAGCCCTTACTAGAGCTTGCCAACTGTCTGCATTGATGAAAGTTACCATTTACACTGACAGCCAGTACGGGTTTGGAATAGTGCATGATTTCGGACAATTGTGGTCACAGAGAGGCTTCATGACCTCTTCAGGATCACCAGTGAAAAATGGTGAAAGAATAAAAGAATTGTTACATGCCATCCAACTACCAGGAGAAGTAGCAGTGGTAAAATGCAGTGCACACTCGAAGGGACAAGATTATGTTTCTCTGGGAAATGGATATGCTGATCAAGTCGCAAGGTTTTGCGCATTGAACTGTATATTGCTTAGGGATGAATGGAATTTGATAAGTGAACCAGAACTCGAACCAAGCGAAATATTTGCTCTAAAGGTGGTAGATACGATGGACGAATTGAAATCCTTACAGAATGATGTCAGTGAGGATGAGAAACTCTCGTGGACCAAATCACAATGTGTAAAGAGACTAGATGAATTATGGGTTTCAAGTGAAGGGAAATTCGTTCTTCCAAACAGCCTTTTGACACAGATAGCCAGATTTTACCATGGACAAGCTCATCTTGGGAGGGATGCCATGATTAGGTTGTTTAAAACTGATTGGTTTAACCTCAAATTCCGTCAAGTTGCTGAAGCAGTTTGCCACCGTTGCGTCATTTGCCAACAGATGAACGCAGGGAAGGGAACCGTAGTAAATTTGAGCCACATTGGAAGAGCAGGGGGTCCATTCAGCAGGATGCAAATGGACTTCATTGAGATGCCTGTGCATGGAGGCTTGAAGTATGTGTTGGTGGTTGTGTGCATTTTTAGTCACTGGATTGAAGCATACCCTACACGCAGAAATGACAGTCTCACAGTTGCAAAACTACTCTTGAGAGAGTTAATACCACGTTTTGGATTCCCGATTTCTTTAGAATCAGATAGGGGAAGTCACTTCAATAATGAAGTAATAAAATTGCTTTGTGCAGCACTGAACATTGAGCAAAAGCTGCATTGTAGCTACCGCCCTGAAGCATCAGGTTTAGTGGAGCAAATTAATGGCACATTGAAATCAAGAATGGCGAAAATATGCGCATCAACAAACTTGAACTGGACTGATGCATTGCCTTTGGTACTAATGTCAATGAGAAACACCCCTGACAGAAAGACTGGACTGTCCCCACACGAGATTCTCATGGGCAGAGCTATGAGACTTCCAGCAGTTCCTGCAAATGCGCTCTTGAATATTACAGATGATATGGTGTTAGACTACTGCAAAGGTCTAGCTGATGTGGTTCGCTCTTTCTCTCACCAGGTGGAGGCAACCACCTTGCCACCGATCCAAGGTCCAGGACACGCCCTGAAAGCAGGTGACTGGGTCGTGATAAAGAAGCACGTGAGAAAGTCGTGTTTGGAACCCCGTTGGAAAGGACCTTTTCAAGTGATTTTGACGACTACCACCGCTGTGAAGTGTGCGGGAGTTCCCAACTGGTTTCACGCCAGTCACACAAAGAGGGTATTGTGTCCCACAGACGAGGAAGTTGAAGCGCTGAAGTTACCAGTACCTGATAACAAAGTACCAAGCCCTGAGGCAGAGCGAAACAGAACTAGAAGCGAACAGGCAGAAATAGAGGAGGGAAAAATATTCTCTGAGGACGAAGCAACTGATTCACTTGGGGAAGACCAAGGAGGAGCCTCAGACAGCGACGAAGCAGCTGAAGGTAACAAAGAGCCTGAAGCAGCTGAAAGTGCAAAGAGCCTGAAGAAAGTAACGGTGACAAAGGGCTCGAAACAGGTGAAGAAGCAGGAGAGCATGATCAGAGGAGGGCTTTCCTAGAAGCAGACGATACAGAAAAAGAAAAGGAAAACCTGATTGACTCCCCAGAAGGAGGGGACAAGGCAGAACAGAACGAAACTGCTCAAACTCCTTCAGAAGAGATCGCAGGTCCATCAAGTGGACACAGTGCAAAAAGAAGACCAAGCATATCGCCAGTAAAATTAAGAACTAGATAAACGTTGAATGACAGTGAAGGGCCAAGAGTGAAAGAGAAAAGAAAGGAAGTGTCAGTCGTAGTACCAACACCAAGTGAAGAAAAGGACTTGGCCAAAGAGGAAAGTACCAGTGAGAAAGAATCAAAGAGGGATGCAAAATTGAAAAGAAAAAGGATACCGAGCAGGAGGTATTCCGGTCCGGAGTGGGCGTACGCAGCAAATAACGATTGTGCAGACAAATTCGTATCCCTCAGTCTTGAGAACGAAGAGGCAGAACTTCATTTTGGAAATAAAAACTTTATGGACTCTGTTGATTGAAAAAATTGATCACCTGATTGACTTTTCAACCGGCTAAGACATTGCTAACTTGATTGACTTTGAAACCGATCTTGAGACAACGCTGCTAACCGATAAGAGACTAAGCTGCTAAAGAAACTGTGTGAACATTGAACTCGTTCAGCTTTGTAAATACCTGCAAACACGCCTTGATAAAGTGTCTTCAACTTTCTGATTCTATACAGATCATGACTAGCTTCACTACACAGGGGCGTAAGATGAAGTGTTGTAAATACATGTGTATAGGCTTAATAACCGCATGCGTACTAATCATTGTAGCAATAGTTCTTGGAATGCATGGTAAAAATGAGAGTGAGACGAATGATGCTTCTACTTCTAAACCTATTATCGTTACTGAACTAACAGCTCTGAAGAGACTTGAGCAAGACGAGAGACACTTGCATGATAAGAAGGAGCTTTCATCTAACGTTTTCTATCGCTTACTGAGTGAGTATGTTGAGACCATGGATGCGAAAGATTGTTATGTGTGTACACAAATACCTACCTCAGTAGTGGAAGGGGTAACGTATCACAGCATGCCTCTTACGTATGGAATTACATGTAGTATAATAGCTTCCAGATTTTATGCTCAAAAGGACATTCATTATTTCTATACTAATTACGATGTTACTTTTGCATATGTCCCCATAATAGGGCACCTAAGTAAGATAGCTCGAGATTATTATGCCAAATTAATGAGAGAATTTTTCGAACCGATGTCACCTTTTCACACAGCTCACGCACATAGAGAGAACCTTACATGCTTGCTTTCACCAGTAGAAATAGAATTTTTAGACAGCACTGACGATAGGAAGAATGAAATGAAGGAGAAATTAGAGAGGGAATTACACGAAAGAACATCTGTAGATAATTATGCTTTTGCTGCAATAAAGACACAAGGGAAAATAGCTTTAGATACATTGCATGTGGGAAGATTTTGTATACATAGATTTCAATCATATTATGACACAGTTTTTGTGGGAATGAGTGAATGCAAACATACGTATGCATTTCAATCTAAGTGGACGTTCATGCTGAATGGACAAGACCCGGTTATTCCTGGAGTATATTATATTTGTGGACTCAACGCCTATTATCGTCTTCCTAAAGGATGGTATGGGAGGTGTTATTTGGGAATAGTGTTCCCAAAGGTTTACCAACTAGACGACTTAAAGAAATTTCCAAGGCTGTCTGAATCACATCATGTTCAGAAAAGGGAGACAGCTTCTGGTGTGGTAGGAGATATATTTGGAGCATTGATTCCTTCAGTAGGAGTCATATTGAATTCAATCAAAATACGAAAGTTGTCTACTATTGTGGATCAGATGCTGACAAAGTTTTCAGGAGCTATAATCCTGATGGATGCTGAACTTGCTGCAGAAAGAGCTATGACTCTTCAAAATTGGCTTGCCTTAGACATTCTTTTAGCAAAGGATGGCGGCGTTTGCAAAATGCTTGGTACACGTCACTGTTGTACATATATACCAGACAGCAGTGGGAAAATTAGAGCAATGCTTACAAACTTAACTAAAGAAAGTGTAGATTTAAAGGAATTGAAAGAACCCGGAGTTTGGGAGAAAGTTGGAAAAGGATTTGCTTCTGTGGGAAATTGGCTCCGCAACGTTTGGAACGGATTGTTACTAAAAATAGCAAAGGGAATATTGATAATATTAATTTGTTTATTAGGTTCTTGGAGAATATGGAAAGCTTTCAAAATGTTAAAAGCAAGGAACAAAAGAAAAAGAGAAGAGAAAATAGAGAACAAAATGGTGGAAATATATCGAGAAAAGTCAAAAGGGACTAAAAGAAAAAGGGAATTGACTGAAGTGCCAAATTACTATACAGAATTTTAATGGAATAAAATGTGTGGGTAGATTTGATGTGATGACATAATTAGTCATCAGAGGAGGGATTGATGACGCAGAAAAAGAAGGTCCGACATATATTCATACATATCGTATAATCAAAACATGTAATGTAGTGTGATTTTAGTAAAGAAAATAATGTACGAGGGAAATTGTGCCCTCGGGGTAGTTCGCCATCATTGTAAACGAGCTTTATTAATCATGAAGTATTGAAAATGTAGTAATCCGTCATAATCGCAAATGTATGCCATGATTTCTTGTTTGAAAACTGTTTTGCTTAGCTTAAATTTAGTACAGGCTTTGGCCTAGTTGCTAGGTTTCAAATTCTAACTGCGTGATTTTTCCTTGAACTAATGAAACATATATTCTTGCTTGAAGTTGTATTTTTCCAGTAGAGCTGGCTGGTACACTTACACTTTGATACAAGGTCAGTCTCTGCAGGTGCGGACAATGAAGGTACAGATAGTAAAATAATTGGCAAACCATGATACAATTTGTTTTCCAAGGCTCCAAGGACAGTGTATGCATAAATGAGCGCTAGTAAAAGACAATTTTGATTGGACAATTTGAAGCCAACCTATGAACCCTCCAATGGAAGACCCTGCAGAATTTGGAATGTTTCTTACTTAAACCCACCGGACAAAGAGAAGTCAGCCATTTTCCTCGATGCCAGTTTGAAGCCTGATACCAGACTCCATTTTGGACGACACCCTGATGCCCTTTTCTCTATCTGAGAGAAAGAGACTTTAAGAATTCTCACCCTAGAGACTTTAACTTTGATTTGCCCCGTCTTGCCCATGCAGTAACTTTGCCCTATTCTCCTTGCCGCTGCAAGGAAGCTTGCCCTTAACTTTGCCCCTTTGAAATTGCCCCATGCTGATCAACCGGTACCTGAAGGACGAAGACTTTTCTTGAATGCTGATTGTATTTGGTAAATATGAAAGGATAAATGTATTATGCATTGTGTTTTTCCTTTTAGGTACCAACTGCTAATTTTGATAGAGTCCTAGCTAGAAGTTTTACAAATTTGGGTTGACTAAATTCGTTTTGCATGAAGTCCCACATGCCGATGCTAATTAGAGGTTAGTCGAGGTATTCATTCAATATACTATGCTAAATTGAAATCTTGTTATGCTGACCAATGTATGCAATTAGTCAATTACAGTTAGTCATATTGGTGATTTGCATTGCTATAACAGAGTGTATCATTATTCAGATTTTACGTAGATTGCGTTTCTTCCGCCGTTATGGACAGCTAGTAATGTTCATATACATATATCAATTGGTTTTGAGACATATATATATCGTGCTAGCTTTGTTAATATAGGGAAATAAATTCACTAACTTTTAATAAACTGGTGTGGTTATTCATGACTGAAAGGTCATGGTGCGCCGAAATACCAACTGTTATTGATTTCTGATGTGCTATATTGATCTATTAATTGAGTATTGATTACCGATTACAGTAGTTATTGATTATTGATCTGAGTGACTCGACTATTTTAGGATGAGGAGAGCCCGACTCGGTTAAAAGATTCACCGACCTCCAACGTGTCCAGGTACAGGTAATTTATAAGGGCTGGATGCGTTATCACTGTCACAAAGGCAGGTAGGTAGTATTGTCAGAAGGGTGACTTGTGTGAGCCAGTCTGCGGCCCGCGGCAAACCTCTGCTCAGTTTCTGAACTAAAAAGCACAAGTAATTAAGTAAGTGCATGTGCTTCTTTCAAATAAGATGTGCACAGTGCATGCAGTTTCAATCCCTGCTGCCACCCCAACCTCACATGATCGTTTCTGGGGGCATTCTGACCCACACTCACACACTGCGTGGATGTTTTCAGAGAGCTCCCTGTCATCCTCATTTGTTTCTGGACACACCCTGCGCATTATCACGTCGTAGTTACTCTGTGCTTTGAAGTTAATCTGGGCCCCATGTTACGACTGACTCATTTCAGCAGGTTCTGGCGTTTTAGTGAGTAACACCTCTCTGGTAATTGTATCTTCGTTTTAACCGTAAGTAGCAGGGCTGCGTGTTCTACATTGAGAGGGACACTGCGTGAAACATCCACATTTCCTGGGATCACTTGGCCAGCTGTGCAGTTCACTATCTGCAGTAGTCTCTTGTTCTAGTGTGCAGCGGTTAGTACATTCCTCACATGCATTGAACTGGATGCATGTCACCTCAAGCTGAAACTTTGCACGTGTTTTACCATAACCAACATGCTGGATGAGAGTACCTAGATGCTCCAGACTTAATGAAAAACTGTTTATTTTCTACACGACAACACAAAACCATTGAGAACAGGATTCAAAGTATCAGATGGTCACGCCTATTGTGAAAAAGATATAAATGCATTGCTGTCAAGAAGGTACATAAGATTGGGTAACTTACAATTATGCATAAAACTTCCCTAAATTCTATGAAATGAGACGTGACCTGGTTATCAAGTCACGAGTACATATGGCCTCAAACTAGATAAACTTTCAACTGTTACTAGCGTGGAGCAAATGATCATTTACACAGTAGATGCTGCTTGTGTAGCATGGTATAGAGCAAAGCGGTCTATACTTTCCATATGGTATAAACAAAGAAAAGGGTACATTCGTTTTGCAGCATTTTCCGTTCAGCCTCAAGTATTTTATGTAAGTACTACAAGGCATTCATTTTAATATAAGCAGCAAACACTGTAAAAGAGTATTGTCTCATTGTACAATTGCAAAGATTATTTATAAGTAAAATAACAGAACAATAAGTAATATGATATGAGTAATATAATATATAGCAACACTTCTAATTAATATATATTGTGACACTTTGATAGTAATAAATATTGTTACACTATTAGAAATAGGGTCTTTGGTTGGCAGTATGGTTACCCCCTGTCCAAGCAAGGACCCTCACTCTAGTCAGGGTAAAGGAGAATCACCCTCAGTTAACCCCCACTCATCCCCTTGGTAGCTTGGCATGAGCAGACAGGCTTAACTTCAAAAGCAACGTGTAAAGTATTTGTACCAACACACAAAGTAATACAGTGAACCACTACAAAATGACACAACACACATTTAGAAAAACAGGTAATATTTATCTAAACAAAACAAGACCAAAACAACAAAAATCCAACATACAGAAGACAAGATATGAATTTTCAAAAGGATAAGAGCCTTAACCCTTAGAAAACAATGAGTATGCTGTTGTTACACACAGAACCTGGTTAGCGTAAAAAATAAAGCAGCAAGGGTGAGCGTGCGTCAGAAAAGGGTAGCAATGCATCGATTCCTTACTCGCAAGTGAGGCTGTGCTTCATTTCCTTCTCCGGTTGGGTCGGAAATGCATAGTTTTTCACCCTCGCAAGAGAGCGAGGTGTCGATTTCCGGACGGGGCACCTCAGATCTGCACAGAGTCTGGTTGACTTGGACGCTCAGGGACGATGCGTGGATCCGGTCACAAGGTGTCAGAAAACCGCGCTACGTGGGCTTTGCATCGTTATCAGCCTCCATTAGTGGGTGTGACGCGTTGTTTCTCCAGCCGCGTTGCATTGATCTCCCAGCCACGATGCAGGTGGAGCATTGATTTCAGCCTTGAAGCCCGCGGTGCGTCGTTTATCAGCTGTGTTGCAGAAGGTGCATTATAAAGTTCCCCACACACTGTTCTGTGCGTGGATTTTCAGTTCTTGTCTGACAGCTTCATCTCTCGAGGGCCCAGGCACTGGATAGGGCACCACTTGGCAGGGCAAGAGTCTCAGCAGAGAGTCCAGGTGCTCATACGGGAAGTCTTTAATGGCACAGAGACTTCAACAACAGGAGACAAGCTCAATTTAAGCCCCTGGAGATTCTTCTCAATCAGGAATGCACAACAAAGTCCAGTCTTTGTCCCCTTTCACAGGCAGAAGTAGCAACTGCAGGATAGCCCAACAAAGCACAGTCACAGGCAGGGACAGCACTTCTCCTCAGCTGTTCAGCTCTTTTCCTTGGCAGAGATTCCTCTTGATTCCAAAAGTGATCTAATTTTCAGGTATTTTGGGTCCAATACTTACACGTCTTCCAGCCTTAGAAGTAGGAAAACTTCAAAGAAAAGTCTCTCTTGTTTGTTTGATCCTGCCTTGCCCAGGCCAGGCTCCAGACACACAACAGGGGGTTGGAGAAAGCATTGTGTTAGGCCAGGCACAACCATTTCAGGTGTGAGTGACCACTCCTCCACTCCCTTCCAGCATAGATGGCTCATCAGAATATGCAGGCTAAACCCCAGCTCCCTTTGTGTCACTGTCTAGAGGAGAGGCACGAAGAGCCCAACTGTCAAACTGACCCAGACAGGGAATCCACAAACAGACAGAGTCACAGAAATGGTTTAAGCAAGAAAATGCTCACTTTCTAAAAGTGGCATTTTCATTCACACAGTCTTAAAATCAGCTTTACTAAAAGATGTATTTTTAAATTGTGAGCTCAGAGACCCCAAACTTCACATGTCTATCCACTCCCAAAGGGAATCTACACTGTAATCATATTTAAATGTAGACCCCATGTTAACCTATGAGAGGGACAGGCCTTGCAACAGTGAAAAACGAATTTAGCAATATTTCACTGCCATATTCACTTTCGAACTTGTGTGGCACTCTGAGAGTATGCAGTTATAAACCTCAACTGCTGTTGTTTGGAATGTTTAATAACTTGGTTAAAGTTTTAGTTTTTTCTTGCTAAAGTGTATATATTTTGTGATGTTAAGGAGCATTTTTTGACACATTTTTTTATTTTTTGATGTTTGGGTGCAATTTTAGTAGTATTTTTTCTGTTGAGTCTAGGTAGTTTATTTAAAGCGCTAAATGAGTGCACAGGAAACACCTGTGAACAAGGTCCGGTGTGACGAAACGTGTCAGGGGATTCCTGTCTTGTTTGTTTGTAATCCCACGAATGGAATAAAAGTTTAATCATTAATTGCACAATGACGGAGTGCGGTTCTTTTCTCTTGACAAAGTGAAAGAGAAATCCCCTTCTTTTGAAATATATATATATATATATTCGCTATTAGTTGTCTCGCAGCTTGCATCTTCAAAGCAATGCACTCCAACTGACGTGTTTCAACTGTAGCTTTTAGAGAGCATTAAAAAAGTCAAGCTAACTCTTGTGATTATGTTTCTGCTAGAAAAGGATCTGACTTTTGTCTAGTTGCAATTCTGATGCCATAAAGTAGCGCAGAAGGTTTATATGCCTACTGTAAAGATCAAATCTGTATTTTATGTGAATATCTGAGTGGATTGGAAAAGCCAGCCTTTACCTGCTCTCTAGTACAAATGAAATGTATGTGCGAGGGGGGCTAAGGAGAGATGAAGGGCACTTTTGCTGGGTGGTAGTGAGGGAATCTGAGGAGGAGGTCATGGGTGTGGGAGTACCGATAAAGATTGACGGACTGGGCGCCAGAGGTGCTAAAGTCTGTGATGATTGGTATGTGACAAGACAAAGTAATAGTGTGTCTTTTTTGTTTTTTTGAGTGCCTTGAGAGAACGTGCTGATTGAGGGAAGAAGTGAAGGTAAGGTGACCTTTACTGTTGCATGTATCAAATACACACCGACCAGCAATTTTGTTACTGTCTACGTAGACTAGTGTTTTAGAGGGACAGTTTAGCCAGTAGCAGAGATGACTTCTCGTTGGATGATTACTTCTCAAGACCTAACTATGGTTATAGAGGACAGCTCTGGCATAGAATCAGAGACTGAGACAGCAGATACTGAGACAGTATCTGAGGGATAGGACAATGCCGCAGAGACTGGGAGTGATTTTCCAGTTGTTGGAGTCTCATCTGACAACTCCTCTTTCAGTGATTCTGAGGGAGGTGATGGGGACAGTCCTGCTGTCCCTTCGCATACACAGTGTGTGCAGTGGGACAATAGCAGGTTGGCCCAACCCAGAGTGTAGGTGCATGTGGCAGCAAGCACAGAGAGAGTGCTCTCTTGAGAGCTCCCCAATTTAGTTCAGCCCCATATTCCACTGCCCAAATCGTATTGTGGAGTCATCAAAATTATCTATCACAAAACAACCTGGTTTTGTAAAGCAGGAACCTGCATATATTGCCCTGGGCTCGGCAGCCATATAGGAAAACCTACCAAACCCAGACATTTCTGAAAACTCGACAGCCGGGGGAGTCCACGGAGGTGTGACTTGTGTGGATTCCCCAAAGTTTTATTACCCAGAATACCCTGCAAAGGTGAAATGTTGAATAAAAACGTCATGTCTGTCACACAAACTACAGGTATATGCTGGGATCCACAAAATTCCTACCACCCAGTGTTCCCCCGACCTGTCCTGATAAAAACACTACCCCACTTGAGTGCCTGTACCTAGTGTCTGTGTCATGAATGGATCTCCCCAGGGTCAATAGTTGCCCTCATTTAAGGACTAACATTGACCGTTGTGTGAACAATTCCTGACATGGGCACTAGGCCTACCCACCCAAGTGAGGTACCATTTTTATCGGGACACTTGGGGGAATGCTGGGTGGAAAAATGTTTGTGGCTCCCCTCAGAATCCAGAACTTTCTATCACTAAAATATGCAACAAACATGTTTTTAGCCAAATTTTGTGGTTTGCAAAGGATTCTAAGTGACAGAACCTGGTGAGAGCCGCACAAGGCACCCCATTCTGAATGTCCCTAGGTGTATACTTTCCATAAATGTATAGGTTTGGTAGGTTTCCCTAGGTGCTGGCTGACCTAGAGGCCAAAATCCACATCTAGGCACTTTGCAAAAAAACAAGTTAGTTTTCTTTGGGAAAATGTGATGTGTCCACGTTGTGTTTTGGGGGATTTCCTGCTGCGGGGACTAGGCATACCCACACAAGTGAGATACCATTTTTATGGGGGGGAATTAAGGGAATGCTGGGTGGAAGGAAGTTTGCGGCTCCCCTCAAATTCCAGAACGTTGCAGCACCGAAATGTTAGGAAAATGAGTTTTATAGCCCAATTATGAGGTTTGCGAAGGATTCTGGGTGACAGAACCCAGTAAGAGCCCCACCAGTCACCCCAACCTGCATTCCCCTAGGTGTCTACTTTCAATAAATGTATAGATTTGGTAGGTTTCCATAAATATATAGGTTTGGTTGTTTTCCCTAGGTGCCAGCTGAGCTACAGCCCAAAATCCACAGATATGCATTTTGAAAAAAAACATCATTTTTCAATGGAAAAATGTAATGTGTCAATGTTGCGTTTTGGGCCATTTCTTGTCATGGACACTAGGTCTATCCACACAAGTGAGGTACTATTCTTATCGGGAGACTTAGGGGAACACAAAGTAGAAGAACAAGTGTTATTGCCAATTATTTTTCTCTACATTTTTGCCTTCCAAATGTAAGGCAGCGTCATTTTGAGACATGCCCTGTAAATCACATGCTAGTATAGGGACCCCCACATTCAGAAATGTGCAAATATCCATTGTTTCTAACTCCTAATCTTGTGTCCATTTTGAAAATGCAAAGGTTTCCTTGATACCTATTTTTCTCTCTTTATATTTTACCAAATGAATTGCTGTATGCCCGGTATACAATGAAAACCCATTGCAAGGTGCAGCTCATTTATTGGCTCTGGGTACCTAGGGTTCTTGATGAACCTACAAGCCCTATATATTCCCGCAACCAGAAAAGTCCAGCAGACATAACAGTATATTGCTTTAAAAAATCTGCCAAGTTACAGAAGAAAACGTGGACAGAAATGGCTGTTTTTTTTTCAACTCAATTTCATTATTTTTTTACTTCAGCTGCTATTTTATGTAGGAAAACCTTGAAGGATCTACACAAATGACCCCTTGCTGAATTCAGAATGTTGTCTACTTTTCAGAAAAGTTTAGCTGTCTGGGATCCAGCATTGGTTTCTCACCCATTTCTGTCACTAACTGGAAGGAGGCTAAAAGCACAAAAAATAGTAAAAATGGGGTTTGTCCTAGTAAAATCCCAAAACTGTGTTGAAAAATGTGGTTTTCTGATTCAAGTCTGCCTGTTCTTAAAGCTGGGAAGATGGTGATTTTAGCACCGTAAACCCTTTGTTGGTTCCTGTTAGAAATGGGGTCTTTGGTTGGCAGTCAGGTTACCTCCTGTCCAAGCAACGACCCTCACTCCAGTCAGGGTAAGTCATGCACAATCCAAATTATCCTGTGCCCACCCTCTGGTAGCTTGGCACTGAGCAGTCAGGCTTAGCTTAGAAGTCAATGTGTAAAGTATTTGTGCAGTAAATCTTGCAATAACCCAGTATAAACAACCACAAAATACACCGCACAGGTTTAGAAAAATATAGAATATTTATCTGAGTAGATTAAGGTCAAAACAATTAAGATCTGCAATAAGTAAAAGTTGAAATGTGAATTTCAAGAGTTATAAAATAGTATTTGAAGAAGAAACAGACAATTAATGCTTGGTTTCCAAAGTACCTGCTGTTCGTAAAAAATTACACAAATGAGTATCGCAGAGGAGGAGGTTGCATGGAAAAAGAGAGGGTGTGCGTTGGATTTTCCGGCACCCACAGACGATCCGTCGTTTCTTTTCGGGCAACATGGGACTTGTGTTGTTTGGTCTGGGTTTCTCACTGTGGTGCGGGGATCTTTGTTGCACCCAGGGATGATGTGTAGAAACCCTGGTGTGCGGGGTGAAGTCACAGGCTTGCATCGTTCCAGTTGCGCGTTGCATCTGATTTTCTGTTGCACGGCAGGCGCTGCATCGATTCTCCGTCCGAGAAGTCATGCTGCATTATTCCAGCTCGCCTGTGCGTAGATCCAGGGGACTGTGCGGTGAATTTCCAGTTGCAATGTAGGTGCTGCATTGATCCTCACTGGAGAAGTCAGGCTGTGTCGTTCTGGTTCGACTGTGCGGCAATTTTCTCATCGCTGTGCAGGCTGTGCATCATTTCCCACAGGCTGTGCATCAAATGTTCGGCACACAAGGATTTCTTTGCAGAAAATGAAAAATTAAGTCTTTTTAGCCCTAAGACTTCTGCAACAGGAGGCAAGCTCAATCCAAGCACTTGGAGACCACATCTCAGCAGAGCCAGAGGCCACCAAGGCAGCAGTCCTTTACAGCAGTCCAGGTGAGTCCTTTGGGCAGCCAGGTAGCTTCTCTTGGCAGGTTTCAGGTTCTGGTTCAGTGTTTCTTTATCAGGAGGTATCATGTCAAGAAGTATCTGAGTTGGTAGGGCCAGGGACCTAGTTTATATACCCAAATGTGCCTTTGAAGTGGGGGAGACTTAAAAGACTGGCTTAGAAGTGTACAAGGTCCCCTTTCAGTACAATCCTGTCTGCCATGGTCCCAGTAGGGGGTTTGGCAGTCTATTATGTGAGGGCAGGCCACTGTCCTTTGAAATGTAGGTGTCAGGCACTTCACCCTTCCAGCCTAGGAAGACCCATTCAGTATGCAGATATGTGCATGTGTGATTGAGCATCCTGTGTTTGTGGTTGTCTGAGTGAAATGCACAAGGGAGCTGTCAACCTAACCCAGCCAGACATGGATTGTAAGGCATAATAGGATTTAAGTGCAGAGAAGCGCTCACTTTCTAAAAGTGGCATTTCTAAAACAGTAAATCGAACATCACCAGTCAGCAGGATTTTGTATTACCATTCTGGCCATACTATATGACCTAGTTACTCTTTTCAGATCCGAATCTACCTCTCAACCAGTATATGAGGTAGCCCTAATGCTAGCCTATGAAAGGAGCAGGCCTCACAGCAGTGTAAGATGAATTCTAGGAGTTTTACACTAGCAGGACATAGAAACTACACAGATATATGTCCTGCCTTTTACCTACACAGCACCCTGCCTTATGGGTTACCTAGGGCCTCTCTAGGGGTGACTTATATGTAGAAAAATGGGAGTTTAGGGCTTGGCAAGTACTTGTTAATGCCGAGTCTAAGTGGCAGTGAAACTGCACACACAGGCGTTGCAATGGCAAGCCTGAGGCGTGGTTAAGGGGCTCCTTATGTTGGTGGCACAATCACTGCTGCAGGCCTACTAGTAGCATTTAATCTACAGGCCCTGGGCACATGTAGGGCATTTTACTGAGGACTTACAAGTAAATTAAATAATCCAATCGGGTATGAGCCAATGTCATCATGTTTTAAGGGAGAGAGCATTTGCACTTTAGCACTGGTTAGCAGTGGTAAAGTGTGCAGAGTCCTAAAACCAGCAACAACATGGTCAAAAAGTGGAGGGAGGCAGGCAAAAAGTTAGGGGTGACCACCCTAAGGCTGTCAGGTCTAACAGTTCCCTTTTCAGGAAAAACAAAAACACATGCTTTCTTCTGCAGCACATTTTTCGCATAAAGAACCCACATATTTTAGCTGTATTTTGGCTATTTTTGTCTCTACTCCAAGGGAACCCACAAACTCTGGGTTCTTTAACAATCCAGAGAATGTTGGGAAAAAAGGACGCTAATTTGGCGTGGATAGCTTATGTGCACAAAAAGTTATGGGGGCCTAAGCACGAACTAGCCCAAATAGCCAAAAAAGGGCCCAGCAATGAAAGGCCCAGCAGCTAAGGAGATCCTTATTGAGTGGAGTTCAAACCATTAAAATAGTTGAAACAAGCTACAGTTATCTCATAGGGATATCACCGTTCCTCATTTTTAGGAGAATACAATGACCATGCATAGGGTGATTAAAGTTTTTATAAGGACAGGTGGGAAACTAACACTTTATTCTATTCAAAATCTTTATTTCAGCACTATCAGCATAGACCAAGAAAGCAAAAGAAAGCATTAAAATATGCACCCAAAGCTCAATGACAAACAGACAAAGCAATGCTATAATACATAAGAAATGCTTCTAGCATGTATTGCTTTCCAGATGTAAGAAGCAACACTAAAACATGATGCAGGGAACTGCACATTAAACAAAAAATGCATTGAAGCTTTGTGGCCCCTGATATTGTGTGCAATAAAAATGGTTTAAACTATTTCCTTAAATCCCAATAAAACTTGCAAAAAAGCAAAAAGTGCAAAGTGCTCTGTTGTGAGGTTGGACCACATGGGTACGGGATAGATACACTATTCCTTTAGTTAATAGTGGGGAAAGAAACAAGGTGATGCACAATGCCTAACCTTACTCTAGTCAAAACAAATTAAGTGTTGGTGTGTTTGTCAACAAGGACAGATATGTTTGGAATACCTCAGGAATGGCAAACAACATATATGTGACAACCATATGTTTACTAGAATCAGCAGGGGCTCTTTGTCTGTCAACATATCAGATAAAAATGCATTCAAGTAAGATTTCTAGAGCATAAGATTTCTAGATGGCTCCTGGAAAAGCTAAATGACAACATATGGGTGTCATTGATGAAGGAAATAGGATGTGAAAAGCATAATCAAACATAAAACAGTCCCTTATGATTGCCCCCATAAATTCTTTCTTGGGTTTGGCCCATATTGAATGCCACAGTAGAATGAGTTTAAGTAACAACATATCTTCCAGGTGAATCACTCCCACTTCCTTAGGAATAATAGAAGACAATATTGAAGGGAAGTACACAAAAGATGCCTTAAAATGGTGCTTTCCTCAACCTACAAAGGACTACTAGAAGTTTGATCCCAAACACCCTCACCAAAAGTTGCCATTGCTAATGCTCTCACTTTATAGATGGTAATCATATCCCTAACAGGATAACAGCCAAGGCAAGTTTACAAAAGAGTCTCAACATACCCTCACACACTCTATTCATCTTAGGCCAGGTGTTGGGTATGTGTTTGGCCCAAGAACCATCGCTAGAAAAAAGAATGCCGAGATAACAACATTACATACTTAAACTTTGCAATGGGTGTGCCCTCTAAAGAAAGGATCTAACCTCATGTGGAGTTTTTCCACAAAGCATTAAAAATGTCTTGGATTTGTTGATCTTTAATTTCCTGGCTTCCATTAAACCAGCGAAGGTATACATCAATCGCTGAGGCCCGATACCAGTCCTAGACAATAGGACTTTGTTGCCTGCATATAGGAGAATGGAAATCGAGCAACCAGCAATAGTTGGTGCATCAGCTGGCAAGGACCGAAGGGTATCATCTACACTATTTATAAAAAGTCTATGGTTTTCACACAGCACAGAACTGAAGATTTGTGTGCCCTTGCACCCATATTCTCGTTAGGCTTTCTTTGCAGAAACGTGAATATATCATTGCCTTAAGGATTGTTATTGGCATATAGCCAACACAGTAAAACAAAGTAGTTTTCTTTTCCTTTTTCTACTGTTCTGTTTTATACACGTTGAAAGGGGCCTTGGAGGGAATTATACCATATTGTGTCCCAAAACGCTAATAGACACAAAGAAACAAAAATAACATTACGGAATGCTTAATGTTTGCAATTGTAAGTGATGTAGGAAAGAGTAAAAGGAACCATTCTTTCTGCTTCAATGGATGGCTTCTTTTGATACAAATAAAATTTGTAAGATGCAAGAGTTAAACCCCTTTGCTGCCAGGCCTTTTCCCCCTCAGGTGGTGAGCGTTTTTTTGCGATGGGGGTAGTTCGCGCTTAGGCCCTCATAACTTTTTGTCCACATAAGCTACCCATGCCAAATTTGTGTTCTTCTTTTTCATCATCCTAGGGATTCTAGAGGTACCCAGAGTTTGTGGGATCCCCTGGAGGAGACCAAGAAATTAGCCAAAATACTGCTAAAATGTTTTTTTTGCTTTTTTTTTAAATGGGGAAAAAAGGACTGAAGAAGTAAGCATGTGATTTTTACCTGAAAATTGCATCAACAAAGGGTTTATGGTGCTAAAATCACCATCTTCCCAGCTTTCAGGAACAGGTAGACTTGAATCAAAAAAACAAATTTTTCAACACAATTGTGGCATTTTACTGGGACACACCCCATCTATTTTTGTGCTTTCAGCCTCCTTCCAGTTAGTGACAGAAATGGGTGTGAAACCAATGCTGGATCCCGGACAGGTAAACATTTCTGAAAAGTAAAAACAAATTCTAAATTTAGCAAGGGGTCATTTGTGTAGATCCTACAATATTTTCCTACAGAAAGTAACAGCTAAAATAAAAAAAATATTGACACTGAGGGAAAAAAGAGCCATTTCTGTTCACATTTTCTTCTATAACTTTTTCCAGCTATGGCAGATTTTTTAAAGCAATATAGCGTTACATCTGCTGGACTCTTCTGGTTGTGGGGATATATAGGGCTTGTAGGTTCATCAAGAACCCTAGGTACCAAGAGCCAACAAATGAGCTGCACCTTGCAATGGGTTTTCATTGTGTACCGAGTATACAGTAATTCATTTGGTGAAATATAAAGAGTGAAAACTAGGAAGCAAGGAAACCTTTGTGTTTCAAAATTGGGCCCAAGACAAGGTGTTGAGAAGCAGTGGCCACTTGCACATCCCTGAATTCCAGGGTCCCCATTCTAGCATGTGAATTTTAGGGCATTTCTCAAATAGACTTCTTTTTTACACACTGTCTTACATTTGGAAGGACAAAATGTAGAGAAAGACAAGGGGCAATAACAGTTGTTCTTCTGTTCTGTGTTCCCACAAGTCTCCCGATAAAAATGGTATCTCACTTGTGTGGGTAGGCCTAACTCCAGTGACAGGAAACGCGACATGGACACGTCACATTTTCACATTGAAATCTGATGAGTTTTTTGGAAAGTGCCTAGCTGTGGATTTTGGCCTCTAGCTCAGCCGACACCTAGGGAAACCTAGCAAACCTATATATTTTTTAAAACTAGACACATAGGGAAATTAAAAATGGGGTGACTTGTGGGGCTCTCACCAGGTTCTGTTAACCAGAATCCTGTGAAAACCTCAAAATTTTGCAAAAAAACACTTTTTCCTCACATTTCGGTGATATAACGTTCTGGAATCTGAGAGGAGCCACAAACGTCGTTCCACCCAGCATTCCCCCAAGTCTCCTGATAAAAATGGCACATCACTTGTGTGGGTAGGCCTAGTGCCCGCAACAGAAAATGCCCCAAAACACAAGAGGAGACTTCAAATTTTCACAAAGAAGACTGACCTGTTTTTTGCAAAGTGCCTAGCTGTGGAGTTTGGCCTGTAGCTCAGCTAGCACCTAGGGAAACCTAGCAAACCTATACATTTTTTAAAACTAGCCACCCAGGGGAATTTGGAATGGGGTGATTCATGGGGCTTTCACCATGTTCTGTTACCCAGAATCCCAGAAACCCCTCAGTTTCCTGATAAAAATGATACCTCACTTGTGTAGGGGGGCCAAATGCCTGTGAGAGGGAACAGCCAAAAACATGTCAAAATTGAGGGGGAACCAAAGCAGGTCCGAAAGCGCAGTTTGAAAAAATAAACGTTTTTTAGGTTGAGAAGTGGGGCAGAATTTTTATGAGTATAGATGCAATAATGCAGTGTGATAGGAACTTTGTAGATTCCTGCAGATTCCAGAAGGTTCCATCATAAAAATGTGGGGAAAATGTGTGATTCCAAGTAAAGTTGGAGGTTTGCAGGGCACTGTGGGAAAGAAAATGGTGCGGGGTGCATGTGAAGCACACCACCCTGTACTCACCCAGATGTTTAGTTTGCAGATGTGTCTATGTCTTGTAGATTTTTCTAGATGGCAGCGTCCCAAAGTCCATAAAGTGCAGCCCTCACCATTCCAAGTGGGATGATTTTGAGAGTTAGCCAAGCTCTCATGGCCCAAATGTAAAATCAAAACCCAAAATAATCAAATGTCCTCTTGCTTGGTGTTGGCATAAGAGCTTTTAGTGTGCGGGGGAGAGCTGAAAGACTGTTACTCCCTTCAGTTGAAGTAGTGGCATAACTATGCCCATACGGGTTGGTAGCCACCACCCTACTATTTTTCTTTTTTTTTTAATTCCCTGGCATCTAATAGGCTTTCCACCCCGGCCAGGAGTGGATCCGGGGTAATTGCTACATCCTCCCTCCGGTGGGCAGAACAACTTTGTTCCCATTTATTTGTGGTGGGGGTATAGCCATACCCCCACCCTCTTTTTCAAAAGTAGGCTTTCTGCTCCCCTTGGGGGCAGATGGTCCTTGCAAAAATAGTCTGATATGCCCCCAAGGGGGGCGGAAATGACCAACAGTAATGTGCCCCCATGGGAAGTGACCCTTGCCCAAGGGGCGACCCCCCCAAACAAAACACACACACAAATCCCTGGTGTCTAGTGGTTTCTGCACCCCTTTGGGATAGATTGACCTAATAAAAATAGGCTGATCTGCCCCAAGGTGGGCAGCAAAGGCCTAAAATAAAATTGCCCCCCAGGGGTGTGACCCTTGCCTAAGGGGTCATTCCTCACCTGTAAAAAAAAAAGAAATCCCTGGTGCCTAGTGGTTTCTTCACCTCTTGGGGACTGATCAGCCTTTTAAAAATAGGCCGGTCTGCCCCAAGGGGTGCACAAATGGCAAAAAATAAACTTGCCCCCCAGGGGAGCGACCCTTGCCTAAGGGGTCGCTCCTCACCTGTAAAAAAAAAAAAAAAAAGATCCCTGGTGCATGGAGGTAATTAACCTAGACCGATCTGCCCCCCTTGCCCTATATTAAATTGCACCCCCCTTGAAGAGTGACCCTTGCCCAAGGGGCCTCGGCCCTTCTTGGTTTACCTACAGTAAACAAAACTCCCTGGTATCTAGTGGGCATTCCTGCAGGAATGCTCAGAGAGACAAGAGAAGGAAAGGAAAAGCCTTTGCTTTCCTTTTCATGCCTCCCTGACCGATGAGGTCAGCCGTCATCAGACGTCACTGGGGGTGTCGGGTGGAAAGGGAAGTGATTCTCTTTCCATCCCTGCCGAGGGGAGGGGTGTGGGAGGGCCACGGGTCGCGCTAGCCGTGGGCTGGGTGCAGGACGTAATGGTTACATCCTTGGCACCTGAGCCCTGAGGCTGAGGATGTAACCATTATGTCCTGAGCACCCGAGGGGTTAAGGGATGCAACTCTCTCCTTGTAAGTGTTGTGTTGCTTCTTATTGGGATGGTGAAGAAAATAACAGGCAAGTATAATAACTTGCCTAATAAAATTGCTGCATATAGATATATATATATATATATATATAGGTATATATATATATATATATATATATTCAGTGAAAAAAAACACACAGACATTATAGTTAGGTTCTTAATATACTCCTACAAAACCACAGACGTTCAGCAGTTATAGTTAGAGTTATTTCAAGTAACTATAACTTGCGCCCTAATGTAACTATAACTCACACCCTCACCGTACACAGTTTTCTCATCAATAATTTTATTGCAAATGTTGCAGTGACAACATCAAAAATACCATAGAAGGAAAGTGTCATTAATGAATAATCATGATTATTCACGAACATCACACATGGTGAAGACAAATAATTTTAAACCCATAATTTGACCCTCAAACACCCCTTTATCACACTCCTGCGGTCAGGGTACCTACACCTTGACCCCTCATACTGCTTCTCATTTTGTTTTTTCAGTCCCGGGAACGTGTTGTGCGACCTTTAAATGGTGGCTGCAACTTCCTGTCCAGGTTGAGGGCAATCTCAGATATACACATTTGGATTTTCTTTAATTTCTCATAAACTACTGAACGGATTTATATCAAATAACAAAAAGCTTAATCTGCATACCAAAAGCTAGCTTTCTGCCAAATTTGGTGCAATTCGGCCCAGTGGTTCGGGCTGTAGTTGCGTTTAAAGCCCCTATGGGAATTGGCATGGAAAACACTAGTTTTTTTACCCCCCCCTTGAAAACCAAAGGTTACAGAGACTTTATAGTTGGGCTCACATTTAAACATATCAAGCCATAGAAATTCACCTGTTATAGTTAGAGTTATCTCAAGTAACTAAAACTCGTGCCCTGAGGTAACTATAACTTGCCCCCTCACCATGCACTGCTAATTTCCCCACAAATGACAGCACTCATGACACCTTTGATAATATCATTGATAATGTCCCTGCATTACCAAAAGAAGTCATCCAACTGATAATCAGCGTATACTCACTGTCCTCAGTACAAAAGAAAGCTGGTTCTGTCCTACAGGTCTCCTCCAACCTCACAGAGAGCAGGTCCAGCATTCTTCTGATCTGACAAATTCTCATAGTTCTGTGACTGTACTAATGGCAAGACACATTCTAACCACATCCTGAGAATAAGAAGGTTCATAATTTTCCTTCATGTTCCTCCTCTGCTTTTATCCTGTGACAAGGATCACCACAGTAATAAACTTTCGACGTGGGCGCCCCTAGATAATTTTATTAAGTCACTTATAACCTCACCGATCTACACCAACAAAATATCTCTCCCCTTCATTTGACTGGAAACTAAGTAAAAAAACATTGGCAAAGATCCCCATTGAGGGGCCAGTTAGGCATTGCAGCACCAGCCCAACGAGGATATGCCTATTGATGAAGCATGCCACCAAGTTTGGTGGGCGAATGCTCTTACCTCAAAATATAAACATTTCCTCTACCTTGACCTCCTTTGTGGACACTAGTAGTGTTTTCCCAGAGGTTCAGGAAGAACAGTATACTCCATATTTGACTAGTTATTAGTAATGTGTACATTGGGCCTTTATTACTCTCTATCCCTCTCCTTCCTGATTATAAAAGTAACTTACATTACTTTTTCTTAATAGTTATTATAATCTGACTTCACAATGGAATTGTTTTTTTATTAACTACTGAAACGAGCAGTTTTGTTTTTTCTACCAGGTCCCTTTCGCAAGTTAGCAGTATTAGTATTTTAATCTGCATTCAAGTTTCTAGCTAGATCTTCCGCTGCAAAAACAACATTTTGGGTCTTGTCATTGCAGGGACATGGCAATAATAATTTTCTACATCCCCGCTTTTAAATACCATGTCCTCTACCGCTTGAGCTATAAGGCTTAGATGGGGGTGACTTACCAATATTTGAAAGGAGGTTTTTACCTGTCAAAAGAGGTTATTTTTAAAACGTGCATTTCAGGGTTTGCCCTGTATCACTCAGGCTTCTCAGGGTAGTCCTGGAGCTGTGTTTTCCTTTATCTACTACTAGTGCATGGCATAATAAGTGATGCAGTCAACAAGTGATAGTTACTTTTTCATGACGTGGATGTATTTATGCACAATAAGTTAAGGCCTTATATAAAACTAAAATGCACCAATCAGGGATTAGCCTGCTACTCCATGTTTTCAGGCTCATATCACATACACTGGACACTTGGCAGCAGTGTCTTGATGTGCAGGGTCAAACAACCAGCAAAACAATAGGGTCAAGCAAAAGGCAAGAAATCAGTGGTGACCATGCAGAAAAGGAAAAGTTTCTACACCTCTAATTAAGCTTTTCCAGAGTGGCACTATTAAACCTTCAAGTGTCGCAGATGGCAAAGATTAGATTGATACTTGTATATAGGGGGAGGACACATAAAACTGCATTGAGGCAAAAATTATATTGATTGGATATTGAGAACCATATCATATTAAGTTGCTTTGTATTGTTCACCAAGCAATCATTTTTGGAGGGCAAAAGATGTTGCAGAAAAATGTTTGGAGGTATACCCCTACCTCACCTCTTTGCTCACCCAACCATCATAATTTGTTGATACTCATGTTTACCAAATCTCTTTCTGGTGTTAGAGATTTTATTTATTTAGATGGAAAACACTGGATCACATTACTGCAAACCCTACAGTAGATATTTTTCAAACTCTTTTCACAAAGGCTTTTAAAATCTTGGTTTTTCCTTAACGATTATTTTGTAATGACCTTTTTAGCTCTCAGTGTCAGGATATCCTTTATTACCAGTTCATACTATATGAAAATCACTAAAATAACATAGCATATTTATTTGTGTCGCTAGCGGTAGTGTAAATTCAAGCCTGGCTAAAAAAAACTGTAAAAATGTTCTATGTACAGAATCGAGCAAAACCTTGGGAGAGAGAACCTTCAGAGGACACTTATATACCCACAGTGGAATTCTGAAGGTAAACGAGCATTGACTTTAAGTGTTGTTTTTATCTTATCACATTTGCTGTACTTTCAAACACGGAGATCACCTGTCATTCTAGCCTACTGACAAATTGAAGCTCATTCTTTTAACATGGAGAATGGTTTTCACTTTCCTTTCACTTACTGCAAAGTGTGAGGATTTTGTAAAGTGAACTACTTGAAAATCTTGCTGGTGTGAAAGGAAACGCTATTGGATGTTGTTTTCTTATAACACGCAACATTTGAATAGCTATAATGAACTGTACAAATATTTCAAAATAAATTAACAGTTAGGACAGCTCAAATTAAACTTTTTTTCTAATTCTAAAGTATGATGGAAACAAAGTTTTGAATGGGGTCAAAACAAATCAAGATGCTTTACTAGGTGGTGCACAACTGACAAATATTCCCTGGAACCCAATTCCCACATACTGTTTGTGTGCAATATAGTTTTATCAGTAAAATTGCATGTCTGTTCAGATTTATTGGTAATTTCAGAGGAAATGTTATGACAGTGGCTACCCCATCAAGGTTTGTAGTGTATTCATGAATGTGTGCCTCTAAATTCAGCACCAGTTACATGCTACACCCTTACCATTCTCCTGCAGTATGGACATGGCTCATTCGCAACCCTTGTTTTTTGTGTGATATTTGGAATTTTCAGAATGCAAATGAGTTCAGTGATATAACAATAATGGCAGCACCACCAGTCTGAAAATTACTTTAACGCCACTTCCTATTAGGCCCACAAGAGTTCTTACAGTACTACAAGCGTGCTGTTAGCTCTGTTGTATTCCCTTAGTTGCAGGAGTCAACAGAATCTACTGAAGCACTGGCGGGACACTGCAGGGACCTCATTGAGCATGCACTGAATGGCTGAGAGGTGTCTATGCTCACATTTGTAGATACACAGTGCGGCATTCACCCCTAGGTGCCTTACACCAGCAGAGGTCAAAGAAGAGGTTATGCACCATGCTTCTGGGTAGCTACTAGAGACAAGGCAGTAAAAGGTATTACTGCATTCAACCTAACATGTGATGCAAACAATGGTGGTTAGTAAAAGAACAGAGGCTTATTTAGGACAGAATGTTGAAATAGGGAAAATTGACATTTGATTGCTGCTTCATTTTATGCTAAAAGAATTCACAGGTGCCATTAAACAAAATCTTGTGGTCATTAATACACAATTCTTCCTACTTAAAACCAGCCAGAACATCAGAGAACAGGAAGATGTTGCCCTCCAGAGCGAGGTACTGAGAGAGTGAGAACTCGAGCAACTGTTATACACAGTACTGTATTAGAGGTAAGTGAGCCAACAAATTATTAGGGAGAGCCAAGTAAAGAGTCTGTCTTGGTCCTAAAAGCCGGCTTTGGTTCTAAGAGCTTTGACACAAGCTGAAGTTACATAAAAACATTCACATGAAACTCACTCAGTTATAATATGAGATCAGGCAGGAAGTACTGCTTTAGAATCAATCTACACTCATGTCAATAGTTTAAAATCCCACATGAAGACAATTAATACTCTGTCTAGTGAGTCCCCAACCCAAGAAAATATCATTATATAGGCAATATATTGAATATATAGGCAATATATACTCTGTCTAGTGAGACTCCAACCCAAGAAAATATAAATGTAGACAATATATTGAATATATCAAAGGCAGCCAATACCTGATTTTTTTGTGTGGATCCAAGTGGCATCTTTATTTCAGAAACAGCAAACAAAAGAATCATATTAATGACAAAAATTCAATCTGGTAAGTGCACCCAAGTGAAAAGACACCAAATTAAACACATAAAGGTCCTACAAAATAGAAGGGTACTACAATGACTCAGATTGTTCAACTAGGATGGCTTCACTGAGTGGCAATAAAACACCACTCCTGCTCCCTATACTCTATCTATTTGTGTGTGTATTAGGTATGTCCAAAATACTGTTTAGTTGTCTCATCAGCCCCTTGTATTCTACAAAATAGTACACAATTGTGCTTAAAGAAAATGGACTTAAGGTAAACCTGCTTCAAATATTTTTCAGACCGAGGGCCTGATTACGACCTAGGAGGAGGGGATTACTCAATCACAAATATGACAGATATCCTGTCCGCCATATTACAAGTTCATAAGATATAATGGAACTTGTAATACACCTGGTGGGATATCCGTCATGTATGTGATGGAGTAACCCATCCACCAAGGTCTTAATCAGGCCATGAGTGTCATTCACATATTGGTTCAGCCCTTCAGAACAGCATACATATTATTGGGCAGTGGAGCAGCCCTTTTCAGCCATTGGCCTCTCTGCCAATGCTTAACTCTGTCTAGTAGACAACTGCTGGTCTTTTAGGATGTGAGTTAGTCTGAGTAACACTATTTTATCGGCTCACTGTTTCTTACTTTGGATCCAATGAAGTCCAATAGTGTTAATATTTTTTTTAGTTCCTCCCCCAGCAGCTCACCTGCTAATGCAGACTAGTGCTACTTGTGAAATGAGAGTACCAGCAGCTCAGTTGGACCACACGAGACACAAAACCATGTGACCATCTTGAAATGGTATTCTGCATACTCCATCATTCTTTACTGTTCCAAGATGGCAGACTAGTGCAAAGCTTTACATTTGTATTTTTATTCATTGAAGCTCATTCCCTCCACATTTTGTTGACTTTTTTGTTTTGTTTTTCTTTATTTCTCTCTTCAGTTATCTTAGCATTTGCTTGCACTACAAAGACAACCACCAACTTGTTTTTAGAAGGCAAGTGGAACCTTTCTTGATGCAAAGCCTCTTCCCACTGAAGCCTCATATAGTCTGAAGTGGCTAATAGGAGATTAAATTGCCTCAGTGGCAATTAAGGATCCAGTGTAGCTAACCTCACAAGCTTTGATTTACAGTAGTGGACAGATGCACCAGATGATGAGCCTGAGTCTTCTATGCCACCATCTGTTCAAATTCTTCTCCTTTCTAGTGAGTGGTGTACATGTGTGTGAGCAGTGTGCGTGTGTGAGTGCAGAATAGCCACCATGTGTTGTGAGTGCATTTTGAGGGGTGTGCATGTGTGAATACAGGCTTAATATTGTCATTTGTCAGTGCAATGTAAGTGGTCGCTAGGTTGAAATTGGTGCCTGTGTGAGTTCAGAGTGAGGCATATGCTTGTGTGAGTTATTTGCCTTCATGAAGACATCATTGTGAGTGTGGGGTCCCTGCATTTTAGGTGCATACGCTTTATAAGGGCCAAACCTGTTGGCTTTGCTAAAGCTTTTTAGGGTTATGCTTTTTAGGGTTAGGCACAAATGCAATTCAGACTGTGGAAATACAATTTTGTGTGTATGAGAGTGGTAATGAGTTTTGATATGGCAGATATAGACTCTGCCAGAAGAAGTTGAGAAGTATTGAGATGTCACCCCAGTGAGGCACGGCCCAGTTTCTTTGCTTGAACTAGGGCCCATGGCAACTCAGCTACACCACTGCCAGTGAAAAATCTATTGGAAACACTACTATCTGTGTAGTAGGAAAATCGCTTAGGGAAAAAGAACTCCCCCCCCAAAAAAAACAAATTCAGGACAATATGTCCCTAGCATTAACAATGTGTACCTTTACCTTTTAAAGTGACTGATGTAGCAAAGTTAGCTTTTCTGTCAATCAGATCTCAGACCATGTGGTCCGGCTGAAGGCTTTCTCTTGAATGTCACCAGTCGCACAAGAGCAGTAGCCAAAAGGGTCAACTAACTCCTGACTGACATTTTATTTGCATTTCATTATAATGTAAGCTCAGAGATATATAGCAGTTTTAGGACAGCATTCATGAAAGTCTTAACATAGGAGCTGATAGGTTGCTACAGTTCTTTAATGCTTTATTTTCAGACTAACTTTATTAACATGACCCCAGACACTTAGGTGAAAGTACAAAGGTGAGAAAAGAAAACAAAATCTTTTGTATGAAATGAGCTTTATTCGAACAATATGTTAGCTTGAAATGTTAAGATCCAACAAAAAAGAGACATACATATTATGGTGGTGTGTGGGCAGAATAAAGAAAGGACATCTTTTGTTGCTTGAACTAGTAAGCAGTTCATACACTGCTCCCTGCAATAATGTGTACATTTTACACAAAAACACCTTCTCTTAGACTAGAGAGGGCATGCAAAGACTTTAAAAATAGTGTTCCTAGTTTGTAAAATAAGAAAAAAACATTACCATAGCAACTGAAAAAACAGCAATCTCGCTCTAGTGTCATATCTTGAATATATAGTCATGTTCACTGTTCAAGTGCAATAAACCAGAAACAACGGACACATAAAATGCACTTCACAATACTCAAGGTGTTTAAAACCTGAATATGCACTTGATTATTGGTTCACTTTAGACAATCTATTAGCTTGATTATGTGCACTTAGACAATGTTTATGAGTAACAACATATTGAAATGTCATGCTATATGTCCAGGGTGGAATTTGAAATATGCCTGAATGATTGGAGAAATATTGGTAATTTTACATTATTCTTTGATGTTAAATTGCTAATAATTACACAATTACTCCTGCTTGCGTAATTAAGAGTAAATCAAGCAGTGCTAAATATGTAAAAGAATAAGTGCCAGTGACCCAAGCTTGTTCATAAGCATACTACCGCACCATAGAACATTACTGTGCTGAATATCAAGGCTGTATATTCTTAATTCAAGGTCATGCCTTGCTAATCCATCACCAGACACTCTTTATCTCAATCTTACAGGTTCTGTTTCATCCCAGCTTTCTATCTATCTATCTATCTATCACTATTTTTCAATCTTAGTTTTTCTCCTTTTTTTAACCTTTTTGTGTTTTTTCTCAATCAATCAAACAGCATTTGTGTAGCGCAGCACTGTCACCGCAAGGGGTATCTGGGCATTGAAGGTTACACTTCTCTGTCAAAAAGAGAGGTCTTGAGTTCTTTCCTGTAGTCAGGGAGG
Organism: Pleurodeles waltl; assembly: GCF_031143425.1. NCBI lineage: Eukaryota > Metazoa > Chordata > Amphibia > Caudata > Salamandridae > Pleurodeles > Pleurodeles waltl. The sequence goes on along the minus strand of NC_090437.1, from coordinate 807,182,384 downwards.
ATACTGAGAGGTAGGCTATTCCAGGACTTTGTGACGATGTGGGAGAAGGAGTGGCTGCCGCTGCAGCTGTGTCAGATGCAGGGGTGGTGCTAGGGTGATTGAGGTGAAGCGCAGGTGTCTTGAGGCAGGTGGAAATTTAATCAATGGTTGATGTGGGATGGTCCTTCATTGTGAATGGCTTTGTATGCAAGCTTGAGGATCTTAAATTGGCATCTCTTTTGTATGGGGAGCCATTGGAGGTCTCTGACGTGGGGGTGATGTGGGTCCTTTTGGGGCGGTTCAGGATGAGTCTGGCCATGGTGTTCTGTATGGTCTGGAGTCTTCTGGGGAGCTGAGTGGCGATTCCGACATAGAGGAATTGCCATAGTTGAGGCAGCTGGTGACAAGAGCCTGGGTGACGATTTCCTTGGTGTTGGTTGGGATCCATCTAAAGATTCTGGGGAGCATGCAAAGGATGTGGAAACAAGTGCTTGAGACTACATTGACTTGTTGTTTCATGGTCAGCTGTCTCTCTAGGATGATGCCCAGGATTCGAGCATGTTCTGGCAGTGTAGGTTTTGGTCCGAGTTCTGTTGGCCACCAGCTGTGGTCCCATATGGAGGGGTTCTTTCCAAAGATTAGGACTTCTGTTTTCTCTGAGTTGAGCTTGAGGCAATTGCCTCTCATCAATTCTGCTACGTTGGTCATGGCATTGTAAAAATTGTTTTTGACATTGGCAGCATCCTCAGTGATTCAGAGGATTAGTTGCATGTTCTGTGCATAGGAGTTTATATTGAGTCAGTGGGATCTGATGACGTTTGCGAGGGGAGTCATGTACATGATGAATAGAGTGGGGCTAAGGGATGAGCCGTGGGGCATGCTGCAGACGATTTCCTTAGGTGCGGAGGTTAAGGGTGGTAGATGGAATGTTTTAGTGCATCCTGTCAGGATGGAGATGATCTATTGGAGGGCTTTTTTCTCTATGCTGATGTTGGTGAGTTTGTTGATCAAGGTGTGGTGGAAGATGTTGTCAATTGTCGCAGAGAGGTTGAGGAGGATCAGGGCAGCATTTTATCCTTGGTTGAGGAGAGTTCTGCTGTCATCTGTTACAGCAATCAGTGCAGTCTCCATGCTGCGATTGGCTCAAAATCCCGATCGGGTAGGTGGTTCTCTTCCTCTAATTCAGTGAGCTGCTGGTTGATGACCTTTTCTAGAACTTTGGCAGGGTGGGGGAGCATGGAGATTGGGCTGTGGCAGAGGGCTTCTTTAGTAGGGGGTCTGACCTCTGTGTCTTTCCAACTTGCAGGGAAGGTTTCTATGTAGATGGAGGTGTTAAGGATGCTGGTAGGCTCCGTGCTGATTGGGTTGGATATGAGGTTGAAGAGGTGGTGAGGACAGGAGTCAGGGGGTGCCCCAGAGAGGATGGATTACATGATGGCTGGGCTGTTTTGTGAGATGAGTGGAGACCAGGCAGTGATCGTCAGGTTAGTGTTTACAGGTAGGTTGAAGGTGTTAAGGTTGGGAGTCTTGGGTTGGGGACAAAGTTGTTGTAGATTGTGGCACTCTTGCTGTGGAAGTAGTCCGAAAGGGTGTTGCAAAGTTCTTGAGAGGGGTGGTAGTTGTTTTCTGTGGCTGTTGGGTTAGAGAACTCCTTGACAATCTTGAAGAGTTATTTTGTGCGGTTGGTCGCTGTCTCAATGTGGGTTGTGATAGCTGCTTTCTTCGCTTCCCTGATGAGGTGGTGGCAGTTGCTGTGGGCAGCTTTGTGTGCAGCTGTGTTTAAGGGTCTTATGTGAATCACTTCTCAAGTGGATTGCAGTTGTACTTGGGGATTTGAGCTCTGGGATGTACAAGCTGGATTGTTTGGTGGTATAGTTGGCATTTGCTGGTTTCAGTGGAGCAACTGTATCGGCACATTTGGGGATCCAGGCTGCAAAGTTCTGGGCAGCCTGATCAGGGTCTATTGTATCTCAGGTAGTGTGTCATTGAGGGCCTGCGTTCATTGGGTCTTGGCAACCCTTCCCCATCTGCGGTGGGTGGCTCTGTGCTGCTTGGTAGTGGTATGCTAGATGTTGGAGATAGTGAAGTGTACAGCGGCATGGTCGGGCCAGGTATGTTCTGTGACATGGGTGAATTTGATTCTCTTGCTGGAGGTGAAAATGGCATTGAGGTTGTGTCCAACTTTGCATGTAGATTCGGTGATCAGTTGAGTGAGGCTTATGTTGTTCAGAGTCTTCAGGAGGACGGTGGAGTTGGCATTGTTTGGGTCGTCGATGTGGAAGTTGAGATGGCAGAGTAGTTTGTAGAGGTTGGAGTTGATGGCCAGCGTGGCGATGAGGCTGGAGATTACATTGCAGAAGACTGAGCAGAGTCCTCGGGGGGTCTTTAGGTGAGGGTTACTCCCAGAGTGGTTTTGTGTGTCAATCTGAAGTTGAGGTGTTCCATGTGGGGCGTTGGGTCGTCGTCAGTGATGGTGCACCAGTTGGTTTCTTTGAAGATGATGACAATTCCACCTACTTCTTTGTTGGTGTGGTCCCTCTGCATCACAGTTTATCCATTTGGAGTGAGGGAAGCAATGGCCTCCAGATGAGGTTGAGCTATGTTTCAGTGAAGAAGGCCACGTCGGGGAAAGGGTGGAGATGGTGTTTCAGTGGCATATTTGCACAGGGAGCGGGCGTTGAGCAGGATGCATTGGAGCGGTTCTGGGTTGTTTGCAGTTTCCTTGGCAGGAGCGGCACAGCAACCGGTGTGGGTTGGTGGCTCAGTGTGGCAGGAATAGTGGCAGTGGTGGCAGGTAAAGGGTCCTTTGGTTGAGCGTAGAGAGGATGCAAAACATCTGATGTTGTGGTGTCCAGGGCCAGGAACTCCTTGAAGGTGTAGCGCTGGATGGTGTGTGGACCAAGGGGTCCTGGTACTGGGTGCGGTCAAGGCACATGTGGGGGCAGGCTGATTTGACTGTGGCGCACCTTTGGCACGCTGGTAGCATGGCCACACAGGACCCTCCATAAAATAGTCCTGGGAGGTGGGTATGGCCAGCCAGGAGGTGGGTGAGGAGCAGCAAGATGGGAGGAAGTGGAATCAGAGAGACATGTGGGCAGGGGAGATATTGGTTGCTAAGGCAACCCTAAACAATGGTGGCTGTGCAAGGGAACAAGTGGCAAGCAAGTGGAAGTGCAAACAGTGATGGAATCCCGAGCCGCAGTGAAGAGCTGCAAGTGGCAGAGTGGTGCAGCGGGGGGCAGTGACCTGGTCCGAGGGTCAAGGTCTGCTCACAGGGGGCATGCAGCAGCCTCCCTAAATTAGTCCTAGGAGGTGTTTGAGGCCTGCAGAGGGGCAGGAAGGTGGGGTGGGAGCGTCAAGGTGGAAGGAGGTGGTGCCGGTTGAGACACGGTTTACGGGAGCAAGTTGTTGTAAGACAACCCTAAACAATGGCGTCCGTGCAAGGAAAGCGCAAGGTTGCTAGGGCCACCCTGAACAAGTGGTGAGCAAGAGGAAGTGTGAGGAGTGCTGAGCCGAGATGGAGAGTGGCAGGTGGAAGAACGATGCAGGAGGGGAGCAGTGACTTGGCCCAGGGGCCAGGACTGCTCATCAGGGCCAACTAGTAGGCTCCATAAGATAGCCCTGGTAGATAGATGGGGTTGGCCAGGAGGCATGAGGGCAGGGTGGGAGTGGTAAAACAGCAGCATTGGAGAGATGCTGTGTCAGGGAATCGAGTGGTTACTAAAGTAACCTAAACAATGGTGACTGTGCAAGAAGAGCTTACAACCACTGGCTCAATTAGGCACTCAATTTGGAAGAAACAATCTTACAGCAAGAGCTCATTTAGCAATCAGGTGTGGCTGCTCATGATAACTATTGGTGTTCTCCTGCATTTAGCGCTATTATCTTTGTGCAAAATGCATTGTTGCTCTCCATTTGGATGCAAGGGGGTATGTGTGCTCTAAGAAATAGTGCTAAACACAGATTTACTCTTATTTTGTAAGTATGTGGATTATTGTGGAATTCTTGCTAATTTCCATGTGATTGTGCTACACTGAATTGCTCGAGCAACACCCATCCCTAATGCTTAACGATGGAATGACCACAGTGTAGTTTAGGCAGTCAAATTTCCCAACTAAAAAAGCTGTGGGCTGCAGGGTGGAGGGGTGAGATGACCAAGGTTCAGGATGGACTGTTTCCATGAGGAACAGGGTCAGTACTGATTTGCATTAACTCAGACTCTGTCTAGAGAGGCACAGTGGGCAAAAAACAATGGGTTGGCATGCTACCCTGTGTGATTGTCACTGGTTATACTATTTGCAAGCATTCATCACATTACTTTTTGGATGTTTGATTACCAGTAGTATGTCTGGCACATTTTTCATGCCTACTACTGCTTATGTTTGTAAATTCCAAAAATCAGCACATTTACATCCATTCGAGGAGTACTTATATGGGTGCAAGCTTACAACATTCTTGGTAAACCGGTCACTATGTACATTTAGGATCGGAATCCAAAAGTTTTTAAAAGTTAAAATCTCTTAGTAAAATGAAAACAATAAGAAAAAAAAAGACCCAACTACCAAACCAAGAATACATTTTGAGGGGTGTCTCACCCCATAAACTTCAGCTGAAGCTACACCCTTGTCCGTTGCAACTGGACCTGGTAGTTATCCCTAGAATTTCATGACTACTTTCATGTACAAAATAATGGCCTCAAGTCCTGGCATTGGATCCCTTCTTTCTCTCTGCTACAAGAAGTCTTGAACGTAGAGTTGTCAAATCAGTTGGCAGGGCTCCCTGTTTCTAGTCCTTCCCTTTTGCAAATCAGTTTATCAAATAACTGATGGTCCACGTGCCAAGCCTGTGTTACAAATGTAGGAGGGAATGTAGAAAGATGAATAGGATGAGACGAGCTTTGGCTGGCTTGGTTCTAAGAGTCAGTATATGAGCCAAGCTATGAAAATGTTTGGAATGTACATCATGCAACAAACATAGTATAAAAATATGATACAATATCTTCAAAATTCGGACAAAAAATATTTCTTTATCATCTGGAAAATGTTCACCTTTAATATCATATCATATCACTTCAGAGATAGGCATTGATTACATTTTTTTGAGTCAGTAGTCATGTGTAAACTAAACGTGGCCTATATTCTTATTATAGATGAAGTAATATTACAGCCTAATAAAACAAGTGTAAGAGTTGCTTGACCAATGTACATCCTGAACTCAATTATTTAAAAGTGCACATGTAAGTGATAATAAAGAAAAAGGAGGCTCTGTGAAATAAACTATCTGCCTAGAATCACACAATTTGGACAAGAGGGGGTGCAGGTATTGATTCCAGGTTATCTGGTTTCACATTTTGAAATACAGCCACCAGATGGGTATCTCTCTCTCTCTCTCTCCCTCTCTCTCTCTCTCTCTCTCTCTCTCCTGTTTATTTCACATGTCACTGTTTTGTATTTTATTCTTGGCTCAGGATGAGAATTAGTTATATACAGTTAAAAGACCTGACTCGGGTTTCCCAGATCCAACCACCAAATTAAGAATGCATTTTTGTGGGGTGTCCCTCACCAAACACCCCTCTAAAGCTATACTCATGGAAATGACAGTGGAACTATATTAGCATTGCAGAAAACCCAGGGAAAGGGGAATTGAATGAGAGAAACACAGAAACATTGAATATTATCACTCTGACTCTTCACTCTACTTGAAACTGGGTCATAGACAAGGGATGTCCTGAAGCAATCAGTTAGACAGGGATCAGAATACATAAGGTGATCAAACTAGGAATATTCCGCATATAACACACAATTAACAATGGATTATCATTAGTGTTAGTTTGTATGATCTTGTGGGAAATGATGTGACTGCATCAAAAGAGATCCCATAAAAGGTGAGGAGGTGTTATTTTCACAGAGCATTTAACGATATCCAACAGCTTTTATGACAGAAAAGCCTAAGTAAATGTTTGTGCATGAGGCATTTAGAGCCAAGTTATGACACTAGTGGTCTGAGGACCGCCATTGCCTTGGTGGCTGTCCGACCACTGAGGTTGTGGTGGTTTAACCACCACATAATGAGGTTGGGGGGCAGACGCGCCAACCTATCGCCGTCCCCTCCAGGATCCTAGATCCTGATAGCCTAACTGCTGTCTAGGTGGCAATCAGTAAGGGCAGCCCTGAACTCAACGATGCCCTGCTGATTATAAGCTTGGTCAGTTCAGGGGTCCCCCTACACAGCACTATGGAAATGTGCACTGTCTGCTGTGCCGACAGTGTGCATTTTGAGGGTGCTGGTGTCCCCTGCATGTGGCAGCAGGCTTTATTGTGAGTCGCACTTTCCCACTCGGCTAACCAGCGGAAACCTTGGTTTTCTCCAGTCAGCCCAGGAGGAGAGTCCTAATGGGTGGGGCCGTCAGGGAGGTCTCCAGAATGGCAGTGGCCAACCCGTCGGAGGTTTGGCGGATAGGTGTTCCCATCCGCCAAATTTATAATCGGGCCCTAAGTCTTTAACTCAGTGGCACCCTATGCTAATAATAATGAAGATTTGCATACACATACAAACACATGAGAAGGCCAAGGACATAGATCAAGACCAAGTGGAAAGACAGAAATTATTTTTTAGAGACTGTGAATAGGACAAAAGTAACAATACAGAAAGCGGGCACAGGAAAGGCAGGATTGGATTTCAAAGAACAGGGTATTGGATGAAAAGTATCACTGAAGAATAGAGGAAGAACAGGCAGACCAACTCAACTATCATTGGAAATAAAACAGATCTAGGTGTTAGAACTGGCATCCTTGGTGTGGTTTCCCCTGACTTTTTGCCTTCTGAACTCCTGTTTTTCTGACTTCATTGTTGCTGGCTGTAAGATGCTGTGCACTTTACCTCTGCTAACCTGTGCTAAAGTGCAGGTGCTTTGTGAATAGTAAAAACATTAAAAAAAAAATAATAATAATCTGGTGTTATTCTGCCTTAATTTGTTTCTACCAGATAGTTAGTGCTTTTTATATGAGACATGCATGCAAATAAAAATGGCCCCGTGACTCTTCTAATCATAATCACATCAAATTTCAATGTCACTAGGGCATCAGCAATGTAGTACAATGTGCCTTACCTACTTTTGAAGAATTGTTTCTTCAGAGCATTGTTTACAATTTGTCTTTTTCATTTTTGTTTTTCTCTGTATAGTTATTCCTGCTGGACGACCACCAACCAGGCAGGATATAGCAGCCCATCTGCGGAAGCAGAGGATGGAGAACATCTAGGCCGAATAGCGGCAACTGGTGCTCCTGGAGGAGAGAGGGGGTGAAATAGCTGCCTTGTACCCAGGACCTATCTCAGCAGCATTCCAGCACCAGCTTCCAGCCTCGCAGCTACTACATCACTGGTGCTGCCGCCAGCTGTCAGCATACCTGACTCCCACTGCTGCTACCCCCTCTTGTTCGGGCAGGATATTCTAGGTTAATTTCCTGCAGTGGCTCGACCGCATTGAAAGATGTCCAGGGAGCATAGACCAGAGCATTGAACAGCTCCATCCAGTATGAGCAATACCTTCTTCTAAGCCCTTTTTCACATTTTTTCTTTTGATGAGAGGGATTTGTTGTGGGTGGAGAGGGTGGGGAGATAGTTGGAATTAGGCTTCACTTTGGACTTTAGTTGGACTTTTCAGGGATGGGGTATGTGTTTGTGGAGAGGAGAGGGCCTTTTGTGAGTTTTTGTATTTGTTAAAAATAAAAAGGGGATACTTTATTTTACTTGATTTATGCTTCAAATGTTTATTTTGGAGTTTCAGTTTGCACTAGGGGATAACTGCCTTTGCCTATTTTGACTACACCAACCTAGATACACACAGACATCATCTTCAGTAGGAGTTAATTACTAACTAAACAAGTTCACTTCAATCTATAGTTGTTCTCTTACCTGAATAGATTGAAGCAAGGGAGTCTTGTTCCTGCAGATGTTTTCCCAAGGTGGCATCTTAAATTGGTGGTAGGTAGTAGTAGTAGCAGGCTAGCACGCTAACAGGGTAAAAACAAGGTGCCACTCCCGCCTAGGCAAACTCCAACTGCAGGATTAACCATTGTGATATCCATCACTGTTAACTAGATTGATGGAAAACAAAGAGTAAGTGGGTCATATTATATCATAACTTTAAGAAGACTGGAACCAGACTACCACAATGACAGTATTTGACACAGAACAAAGAAGACCTGATATGATAATAAAAACAGCATTATTAACTTCTTCTGAGCAATGTTGGGGAGCTAGTATTTAAAAACTAAACTTAGGAAATGAAATCATGGAGTCAGGATAAGTTAGGTCAGAGTCAAGAGTGGTTGGACAAGGTTATATCTTTACCCAACACACAACACAACAGGCTTTAAAGATGATGTTGTTGCGGCTGGTGTGGAATATTGCTCAGGTAATAGATGGTAATGCAGTAAGATGGTGTCACTTTCACCACATCTTCCCCAGCAAGTGTGTGACCCATTTATGGTGTAAAATGAAGGCACACCTCAACAAATCACATAGCTTGGGGGAGAGGGTTAGAAGGCTTGAGGAATGGATGGGAAAGGCGATTTGGGGAAGGGTTGACAAAGACACTACACAAAGAAAACCATGACAATGTTCATCAGGGCACCAAGCAGCACACCAAAGGAAAAGATTAAATGATAAGTATGGCACAGTGCAGATAAATGCATTGCAAACAGTCCTTCAGTCTCAGAGCAACTCAAGATAGTATATCTTTAAATGTTATGTATTCTTATGTTTTGAAACATTCCCTTCAGAAAAAGGAATTCAATTTTGTTTTGTAGTATGTATCAATTATGTTGGCACCGATGTACTCTTTGGAGGAGATAATGTCATTTTACATCATTGCATTACAAGACAAGCAATAGCTTTGGCTCTCAACCAAGGCATGTGCTTCTGTTTTTTCATTCCCACCTCCAAGTGCAAACATTTCAGACACCTTCTTTAGCTGGCCCTGTAGTAGATGCAACAACTGGATAGCTTGACCCATTGTACTGTCCTCCTTGCTAACTTCCTTGAAAACCTCAAAAGGGAGCAGCATCTGTGTCAGGCATTTGTCTGCATCCATGGTCATAGCTTCCCCAATTGCATCCCCTCCTCTTAGAATGACATAATAATTAATCTGACTATACTGCTCAAACAGACGTTACAAAATGCAATAGGTTGAGTTCCAAGGTGTTGGAACCTCCAGTATCAGGGTTTTAACTGGTACTCTGTTACCACACTGAATAATCTGCAACTGTTTCCAGGCTTTATAAGAATGGCTGAAATGAGTGCAGATTTGTCTGCAGGTGGTCTGTATGTTGCTGACTGTGTCTTCTTTTTTGAGAAAACTTTGCACAACCAGGTTGATGAGGTGCACCAAACACAGGACCTTAAAATAGCCAACGTCTGCCATGGCCTTGACAGACTATTGCTATTGTCTGTGGCAACAAATCCAATTTTGAGACCTCTGGGCTACAGCCATTCAGCCACCTTGCTATCAAAATTGTCCAAGATGTTGGCAATTGTGCGTGATTTCCCCATGGCAAACATGTCTAAAGTTGCATGCCGCTGAAAGCTCTTAAAACATTCTTCAGGGCCAAGACCTGTAGATAGCATTTGCTTTACCCCAAAAAAGAGATCCACTGTGCAGTGATGCACATACAATCCATTGCCTGGCAACTAGTCCACATGACTGTCGTCAGGTGGATAGTGTGGACAACACTTTGCTGCAAAGCTTGTCCAACCAGTTGTAGCACATTGTGATTCAGCACTGTGCAGCAACTCTGGCAGAATAGGTCCAACTTGCAACCTTCTATTTTTGGGCAGATGGCTGCCACAAACTCTAAGAAGCCCTCTCCTTCCACAAAAGAAAAGGGGAGGAGGTCCAGTGCTAACATTTTTGCCAGCTTCCCGTTCTACAAATGTGCCATTGGGTGGTTGCGGTCATAGGGCCCCTCCTGCTTAAACAGGCTCGTAATTGTAGCCTAGATTTTCTTCTTTTGTGGAGCCATTGACTCATGTGACTTTTGAGATGCAGGCGGTGGTAGACTCAATGTGTGCAGTGGAACACTCACTGTATGCTGTGGTGTCTCCATCTGAATCTGAGTGTTCCTGTGCCATTGTGAGCTCGCCGAGGTGGTGCACTGCTGGGGACAAGGCTGCTTTGCATAATGATGTCACCTTCTTCTTCCTCATCTTCCACTGTGACTTGACCAGTACCTGATGCTTCCTGGCTCCCATCACCTTCACCACTGTCACCACAATAAGCAATTCGTAAGGTGCTGCGTGATATTTTTCATATGGGTTGTCTGGCCTCTAGTACCAGAGTGTGAACCAGGCTCATTTTGACCAACACTCGTGTGGCAAATGGAGCATATCACAATGTTCTCATCTTGTTTGCTAATCATGAAAAAGACCCAAACTGGGGAGAAGTACTTTCTTATTGGTACACTGCCAATGCCTGAAGAAGAACTGGAGGTAGGTGTGTGTGTCGATAGCCTCTTTGCAGTGCATACTTCTACTGAGGTACCGGTTTGTACAGAACTCTGCTGGGGCCTTACAAATATGGGAGCCAATGGTGCTGCCTGTGCCTGTCCCTCGGAGCAGGTTGAATAGTAATGTCAGACTCCTCCGTGCCAGCTTCAACAATGACTGCCTCATTGTCATCACCCTCCTTATCATCATCCCTTCCATGATTCTAAGGCTTTCTGGAACTTTTCATTTCCCTTGTTTTCCGGGTGACTTCTGGACTCTGGCGGTGTCCAATTCATGTCCCTATCATCATCATCAAAAGAGGTGCTTGAAGAAGATGATGGAATAGTACCCTTCCTTTTTCTTGCTGGAGATCTGGGAGCCATTGTTTCTAAAAGAGGAAGTTCTTCCTCTGCAGGAAGCTCCACCTCCTGTTCTGCTCCAACTGTTTCTGGTCCAGGGAGGACCTGGCCTTGCAGTTTGGGCTGGACTGTTCCCATGGGGAACAGGGTCAAGACTGATTTGCATATGGCTGGGTCTGAGCTGGAATGCCATGGCAAGCAAATAATTGATGGATTTAACCCAGATCTGTGACTGGGTGTGAATGTTTGATTTGTTCTGCATTCCGTCCATCTTCTGTTGTTTTTGCATTTGGTGCCCCAAGTGGGAAGTGTATGCCCAGACGTGGATCCCGTGCTTGCTATGCTACCAGATTCAAGCTAGACTGGCTGATGAAGGGTGATACCCTGAAACTGGTGCAAGGATGCTTGTTTCTAATCCAAGGAGGACTTGGCCTTGCAGTTCGGGCTGGACTGTTCCAATGGGGAACAGGCTCAAGATTTATTTGCGTATGGCTGTGTCTGAGCTGGAATAGCATGGCAAGCAAAAAAACTGATGGATTTAACCCAGATCTGGGACTGGGGGTGAATGTTTGATTTGTTCTGCATTCTGTCCATTTTCTGTTGTTTTTGCATTTGTTGCCCCAAGTGGGAAGGGTATGCTCAGATGTGGAGCCTGTGCTTGCTATGCCACCAGATTCAAGCTAGTCTGGCTGATGAAGGGTTATACCCTGAAACTGGTCCCAGGATGTTTGTTTCTGGTCCAGGGAGGACCTGGCCTTTCAGTTTAGGCTGGACTGTTCCCATGGGGAACAGGGTCAAGACTGATTTGCCTATGCCTGGGTCTGAGCTAGAATGACATGGCAAGCAAAAAATCTGATAGATTTAACCCAGATCTGTGACTGGGGTGAATGTTTGATTTGTTCTGCATTCCTTCCATCTTCTGTTGTTTTTGCATTTATTGCCGCAAGGGGGAAGGGTATGCCCAGACAAGGGGCCCGTGCTTGCTATGCCACCAGATTTAAGCTAGCCTGGCAGATGAAGGGTGATACCCTGAAACCAGTCCCAGGATGCTTGTTTCTGGTCCAGGGAGGACCTGGCCTTTCAGTGCGGGCTGGCTGTTCCCATGGGGAACAAGGTCAAGACTGATTTGAATATGGCTGGGTCTGAGCTGGAATGGCATGGCAAGCAATAAAACTGATGGATTAACCCAGATCTGTGACTGGGGGTGAATGTTTGATTTGTTCTGCATTCCATCCAACTTCTGTTGTTTTTGGCATTTGTTGCCCCAAGTGGGAAGGGTGTGCCCAAACGTGGGACCCATGCTTGCTATGACACCAGATTCAAGCTAGCCTGGCAGATGAAGGGTGATACCCTGAAACTGGTCCCAAGATACTTTTTTTCTGGTCCAGGGAGGACCTGGCCTTCAGTTCAGGCTGGATTGTTCCCATGGGGAACAGGGTCAAGACTGAATTGCATATGGCTGGGTCTGAGCAGAAGTGGCATAGCAAGCAAAAAACGGATGGATTTAACCCAGATCTGTGACTGGGGGTGAATGTTTGATTTGTTCTGCATTCCGTCCATCTTCTGTTGTTTTTGCATTTGTTGCCCCAAGTGGGAAGGGTAGGCCCAGATGCGGGTCCCGTGCTTGCTATGCCACCAGATTCAAGCTACCCTGGCTGATTAAGGGTGATACCATGAAACAGGTCCCAGGATGCTTGTTTCTGGTCCAGGGAGGACCTGACCTTGCAGTTAGGGCTGGACTGTTCTCATGGGGAACAGGGTCACGACTGATTTGCATATGGCTGGGTCTGAGCTGGAATGGCATGGCAAGCAAAAAAACTGATGGATTTAACCCATATCTGTGACTGGGGGTAATGTTTGATTTATTCTGCGTTCCGTCCATCTTCTGTTGTTTTTGCATTTGTTGCCCCAAGTGGGAAAGGTGTGCCTAGATGTGGGTCACGTGCTTGCTATGCCACCAGATTCCAGGTAGCCTGGCTGATGAAGGGTGATATCCTGAAACCGGTCCCAGGATGCTTGTTTCTGGTCCAGGGAGGACCTGGCCTTTCAGTTCGGGCTGGACTGTTCCCATGGGGAACAGGGTCAAGACTGATTTGCATATGGCTGGGTCTGAGCTGGAATGACATGGCAAGCAAAAAACTGATGGATTTAACCCAGATCTATGACTGGGGGTGAATGTTTGATTTGTTCTGCATTCTGTCCATCTTCTGTTGTTCTTACATCTGCTGCTCCAACTTCAGGCAGATCTACTATTGTTGGCTGCTTTCCACTTTGCTCTGTTTCCTGAAACAATTGGGTACTACTTTGCAAAAGGAACACATCCAATTGAATGTCACTGCTTCTTGTCATCACCATAATTGAAGTGTATGCCTCACTTACAGATGTGGTCTTGGGCTTAGTCTGGGGTTGTGATGTTGAAGCAAGAGTGCTGCTCCCACGTTCCTCCCCAGAGACTAGTGTGGCAGACTCACGTCTCCCAAAAAATGTTGTGGTTCCCATGGCACTGATGGAAAGCTGCTTCTTCTCACTCGCCACTTTCTTGGGAGCAACTTTCTTTGGGCTCATCTTAAGCTCTAAGTTGGCAGTGGCACTAAGATTCACAAACGAAAAGTTAGGAGGGCTGAAGTAACTGTAAGGTCTTCTCTTTGGCAGTAATGGGAGTGATGTGAGGTTTCTTCTCTTATGCACCTAAAAGCAACCAACCCTCATTACGAGTTTGGCATCCCAACAATGGGCCATAATATGATATATACTTTTTTTTTTTTTGTATTAAAATCTTTTTTTTATCTGCATGGACATAGTCTGTTTGGTTAGTTTTACATGGTTACATGTTTTCTTATTTGGTTAATTATTGTTTGTCTACACATTCAGGAAAGGGAGATATATTAATTAGCATTTTAGTTAGAATATACTAGGATCTCTCTTGTCATCTCATTATGATATTATAAAAGCATAGACATTGATTGTTGATGTGCCCCACTGAATTGTTTGTTCATTATTAAAACGGGTCTACTATTGTAAACCCGGAATTACACATCAAGGCAACGATGTGTGTCAGTGTATGAGCACTCATAAGTTTATTCTTACATGTTTAGAATGTGCATTTATTTCAAGTAATGAGTTGCCTTTTGTTGTTGATTGGATGGACAAAATAGCTGCCAGTCACATTGCCAAACAACAAGAACAAGAAGCGAGGAGCCATGGTGAACAAAGAGAGATCACAAGCAAGCCTATGGCAAGGGAACACTTCCAGCCACATGGTCAAACAACAAAAAAAGAGCAAGAATAACATAAAAAGAACATATGTAAACCTATGACAAAGACACGCTGGCTAGATGCAGAAAATGGCCACCAGCCACATGGTCAAACAACAACTGAGAACAAGGAGGCATGGAAAACAAAGAACACACACAAGCCCATTGAAATAGATTACACAAAATGGCCCATGGCCACACGGCATAGAGAACAAGGACAAATGATGGATGATGACAATTTACACACACACAAACACTGGCCATAACAAGACATGGTGTAAACACTGAAGAAAACACTAACGTTAATTCAGCAGTGCGAAACATGAAAATGAACTGAGCTATACAAATTTACACATATCCTCCTATGCCATCAAATATTACCACACAACATATAAGCTTTTTGCAAAATCTAATCCAATGCCATACCTGCCCTAAATTAAGTTTTAAAACATATACCACTGAAATATTTATTTCATGCACTGATGAATACTAGTACTGGGCCTACTCGCTATATGGCCCTTTGGGAATCTCTGTCACATAGTAAAATAATATTGAACATTTTACACACATGTAGAAAAAGACAGGAACTGAGCTGTGCAACAATTGTCTTTGACAAAAGATTAAAAATCAATGAAATGCAAAATTAATAATAACTAAGCCCATACTAAACTCAAGGCCACCCACCACTATAAAAATGTTTAAATCACATTAAAGTACAAAGAAATACTGGTACATGGCCAAGTACGCAAACAACACCCTTATTCACAAGTTTTTGAACTTACTTGTGCGATTTCACAAGTTTGGAGGTCTGTTGACCACCATGGCAACAGCAGTGGTCTGACGACCACCATATTACCAGTCATTCCGTCTTATGGAGCAAAGACCGCTGTAATCCTAACAGCACCGTCAGGCAGCAAAGACTGCCACAGTCACAAGGCTTCACAAACAGGCAGGCAGAGCCTGTGTTGCTGCCAGATACACTATGTAGTTGCCAACCACCAATGTGACCGTGGAAGTCCGACCACCATGTCCCAGCAGGTAGAAACGGGGACTATAGAGGTAGACACTCACCTGCAGGCAGCATTACAAATCCAGTGCCCTCATGGAAATCATCAAGCATGTCCTGTTGCTGCTAATGATCATCAAAGGTGACTATAAGTACACACACCTACCTGTGTCATTAACCTTAGCAAGAGATCATTCCGCTGTCATCCACATCATATGGGAGTTGCGCTACAGGCACCAAGTACACGTATCTTTGTGTACACAGTCGGAATCCTACATAAAGATGGACACATTCACAGTTACACTATGCCCCCTTTGGGCAAGTCACTCACACTGCACTGCCACACTACACAAAACCACACGTCTGACTATCTCAGGCACAGGGACAGTGAAGGGTACATTGTCTCACACAACACCAACACACCAACATCACATCTACAAATATAAGTCACACACTCATATTCCTCACATGCCATGGACTCTTGTCACAGTGAACACACCTATGTATGGATGGGTCATGGAAAACCAACAACACTGCACTAAACAGCCCTGCAATGAACACACACATCACACACATTACAGCACAATGGAAGGACAATGGCTGCACAATTGACAGAGAGACAAATAAAAATCTCACTATGCAAACCATACCTGTACAATTGGGATGGGACTAGCAGTAGCATTCAGGGAAGGAGGCTGTACTGGGACATATATCACTTTGCACATGCTGATAAAACCTTTGCACAGGAAATGGCCTTCCATGTATCTCAGGGATAAACAATACTAGACCTGAATGACGTGCCCATCTGCACAATGTGGAAGTGCAAGTCAACAAAGCACATACAACAACAACTGCATGGGACATATTCTACAGGAGCTAGCTGAAAGTTACACACAGCTAAATTGACACATGCAAGGAAAATGCAAACAAAGGTAGCACAAATTAACACACTCCATGTCTGCGTAAACCAAACTCAAGTTGACACACATCAGACAAACATGTGATCCATATCAGAGGGACAAGTCTAACACCAAACATGATCACATTGGACAATACAAGATGAAATACTTACCATAACAAACATAACGCAATACCATGACACCACCATTGCATTTGCACAAACATATCCACCAGCACTGCCCACAAAGTCAGAAACTGCAAACAACAGTAAAAGGAAGGGCAAGCACACTGAAACACACACAACTGTACTCAGGAACAACATTAAGGCTGAAAAGGAATTGCAGGACAAATGTACACCACAAAAAACAACAATTGTTTTGGGTGTATTTTTAAATAAATTGGCCAGTCCATGGTATTATCCAAAATAGAACAGTATTGTGCCAACACTTGACTCCTAACTGCAATGGAATTTTCATAGAAAGGGGCATCAAGTGGGCAGGCAGGTACCTCAAGAACCATCCTGGGGGATCAGATTTGGGAGGGGGTTTGGTCTTGGGTTTTGGGGGGTGTGGTCTGCTTTTTGGGAGAGGTATGGGTGCTTGTAGGGGGGCAGGGGAGGCCGTGGAGGTGGAAAAGAGGGCCAGGGAGGTGGGTGGGAGAGTCTTGGGTTTGGGAGAGGGTGTGCTGATGTGAATGCGTGTGGATCTGTCTGTGTGCTTAGGGTAGATGGGGTAAGGGGGGATTTAGATTGGGAAGAGGGAGGTGGAGGGGTGGAAAGTGTGGGGTGACTGCCTGCCATCAGTGTGGAGGCCAGGACCTGAAAAGATCTTGGTAGGCCAGACACTGCACCATGAATGCCTTCCAGGAATACATTCATCTGCTGCAGTTGGGTTGCCAATGGCTGTCTGACCCACAGAGATACTCATCAGGAAGTCAATAGCCTCCTCACTGAGGGCTGCAGAGGTAACAGGGTCTGGGGTAGCCAACTCAGAGTGGATCAACAGCAAGGGTAGTAATAGAAGAGGGGTGGCAGACAAGGGTGGTACAGGTGTACACCACAATGGGTCCACCATCACTAGGGAGTGTCCACTGGAGGACGATTCTGATGATGAAGATGATGTTGTTGCACTCCCCTCACTCTCTGGGACACTGGGTCCCTCGGTGTCTGTGGTGTCTTGACCAGCGGTCCCATGGCCAGATGTGACCCCACTCAGCTGTGCTCTGTCTCCTTTGCTTCCCTGGGCTGGTGCTGCAACTACAAAGAGAAACAGGGTCATTACATGTCCATGATCACAGTTGAACAACAGCTCTGATTAGCAAACATTACCATGATGTTAAGTAGGCCACAGCAACAAACTCCACCTAAGTGGCCAATACATGTGCCATACCATATGCATGCATCTCATCTGAACTGTCAACAGTTGCTCACAGGAAACTCGGGATCTCAGATGCCTGCAATTGCATGGCTGAAGTTGTGCAATCATAGTAACCATTGCAGTAGTAGGAGATCTCATCACTCTCAATGCTTTGCCCCATGTAGCATACCTCAGTTACCTTTTGTCATACAATAGTAGGCTAATGCCAGCTGCATTACCACAGATTCCACACAAAGCCATGCACACATCTATTTATCACATACCTAAGGACCCACCAATAGGAAATTATGTTCCCAAATCCTGCCATGCTGCTGGCAAAAATACAATAGGCTGGAGAAGGTGACATGGAAATACTCATGTCACACTGGAAGCAGTTCCACAATGCACACTTATGTTGCTCAGATAGGCCACACATTTGGCATGGAAATGGGCACTATAGACATCATGTTCGATATGTCATGGAGAGATGCCCCTAAAATCTTCAACACAATGAAGCAACAAGCCCAAAGGAAATCAACACTAATGTCGGGCACCCCTTACAATGACATACTCTGAGTGTATCAGAAGATGCCATTAGTCCCTTGAATGTTGGAGAGACCCAGAGATTTGCAAGTACTTGTTGAAGGCCCTCTACATGCCATCCAATTGAAAGCTACATCATTGTCTCCAGTATGGTCATGCAGACCTAGATGTCTGTGGATGAATGGTTGTACCCAAACACATGTGATTTCAACATAACTTCAAGTCACTCCATGACGCATGCCAATAATCAGGTTATAATCCTTGCCCATTTCACATGTGCTTAGCACTTTGCTACATGATTCTATATCAATGACACAGAAATGCACATTATGGCTAAACAATCTAGGCATACTGTCATGTACCTCATTGCTACTGCAGTTGAACATGCCAAATGACATGCAATGATGCATGAGGGCATATGTAAACTAATAAACAATGAGGACACACTCCTGTATGTGGCACAACATGACATTTACCCCCATTGTAAATAAAATATCCACACAGGTAGACCATGCATATAACAGCAGCTTACAAATATTTTGCCACTAAGAAAAAAGTCATATGCTGACATGTAGGCACAAGGAATGTTGGCAACAGTGATTGCACATAAATCACGTGGACATTCCCCACTTACCAAGGGAAAGTATTGTTCGGTAGCTGCACCAAAACCACAATGTAGGCTCTGCCACATGTATGATGGCCATCTTCACATTTCAGACTGTAGTGAGGCACCAGCACCTGTCAACACTGAAGGCAAGTAGCCTCTGGGTGGCAGATGCCAAAATACTCATAAAACCAGACACATGGCTGAAGACAGTGATCAATCACTTCCTTACCTTTGGCCTGTAACATTGAGGAGTAGTGGTCTGTTGCATAGAATGTGCACCAACTATAACAACAAACAGTACTTGATTGATCTCTGTACACAGCCATATGTCATCCCTGGAGAGCATGTTTGTCCATTGTACACAGTTGTATCCTAGGTCCCTGGGCCAACAGGCAAGGCACATCAGTATACAACACATGACATGTCTACACAAACAATTACTCATCTATTGTGTTACAGATGGGTCATCCCTAATCCTCAGGGGGAGCTGTCAGAATCTTACACATTCACTAGGCAATGCGACAGGCAAGAAGATGCCCTGTCCTTCCCCCCTTGTGGCTGCTGTGCTGTCCTTAAACGCCCATCAAAGGTCTGCGAAGGCCACTGCCAGAATGTAGACCATTAGGGGGGGTTCATGGTCCAACGAGCACCTCCCTCACATTGGGAGGGCATCCCCAGCTGGGCCTCTGTGATCTCCGGGCCCAGCATCTCAGGTCCTCCCACCTTTTCCGACAGTGGGCGGTCCGCCGGCTGTGAACCCCCAGGGTCTGCATCTTCTTGGTGATGGCTCTCCATAGTTCCTTTTTCTGATGGCCTTGATCTGCATTGATCAAGAAATTAAATTCACAAGTTTCATCACAAATGGTTGTCACATACATGTCAGTAACACCAAGCTAGGACTTTTCTATTTGTTAATACTCCCCAAGGGTGAAACACACAAGCCAATACGTACAGAGACATGACTACAGACATATGTATTTGCATTTGTAGACAAGCCCACTACGCTGCTCGTGGCCTACAATGACTAAGGAAGCTTATTGACATAGTGAAGTAGCCTATGCTCTTGCAACCTGTATTGTGATGTGAGCCACAGTAAAACATTACAAACGTGTGTGGCTTCTGAAGGGTAAACTTGTGGGCCTGAATGGACCAACACTTTCACACTCTGTGAGAATGACTCACTGCATACATTTCCTACAGGCAACTGCCAGAGTGCAAACTTCAACATTACACATGAGTAACAATCAAGGGGCTGGTATTGTGGGTAAAGAAAGTCTCTTCCTTGTCCTTTTGTGGACATGTGGCCTAACAAATGCAGATACATGTCACTTCAGGGGTTGGGGTTCTGTGTTGTGTACCCGTGCCAGAGAACTCTCCTTTTGACATCTATGTCTATCCTAGGTGGCATCCAACAAACAAAGACATGCATTGCACAGTTTCTGCTATGTGAACAAGTGTCACATGGTATAGCAAATGACTATGTGGACTGATAAATGATATACTCCACACCTTAGTTATTTGCTTATTGGCCTCTTTATTTAACTCTGTATTTCTTCCTCTGCTTTCTTCCTCTGCATTTGGTTTCATCGTAATCGCCTTCATTTTCCTCTTCCTGCTAGTATCGGCAGGACTGGACCACCATGGTTGGCGCGCCCCTCAGATAGAAGAAAAAAGAGTCATAAGTAAGTGGATATTCCTTAGTTTTAACTATAATATGGGGGTGGGGGATCTAATCACCAATTTGCCCTATCCCGCCACTGTTTTGTCGTGCTTTCACTTCTTTCTTCCATTTCTTACAATGTGGCATGTGACTCTCATTTCCGTCTTCTACCTATGATGGGGAACCCATCGCTTAGCTGGGGTACCCCTTTCTGGCAGGAATGTGTCTGTTCCCGCAGGTACCCATTTCCTTTCCATCAAATTGTCCTAGCAGATGCCCATATTCCTGGGCTAGTCAAGCTCCTCCGGGAGTATAGTGGGGCAATACGAGGGAATTATCTACTCCGTTCACTCTTGTCCGGGTCCCTGGAGATCTCAGAGGGAAGGCTGCGGCTTCTTGCATTGTCCTGCCATGGTTGGCATTGTTTTGGGTCTATTTCCTCCAGCATCGTCCTCTGGTGCTTCTCTCTTTAGCGGTACTCCTTGCTTTCAGGTTAGTCCTGCCTCCTATTTCAGGCCACCATTCATCAGGGGGATGATCAGTGCCTCACACAATACCATGCCCTCCACCTCCTGTATCCCTGTAGAAGCTTTAAAGGGACAGACGTCCCTGGTAGTCTGTTAAAAAAATACAGGTGCATCCCGGGGTACAGAAAGAGAAGGGAAGGGCCAGGGAAAAGTCCCATCAATACTGTTGTTCTTGTCACACCAAGCTACGGAGTCACACATCATGGCCTCTCAAGAATCAATACAATGTCTGCACTGTTGGACTGTCATTTATGTAGTATATGCCAAATATGACATGTGTGAAGGTAATAACAGAGCTATGTGAGTAAGGGATCTGTCCTGCGTCTTAGACACACATTGACAATAATGCTAAATGCACATATGGACTAGATTAATGATATATCTCTGTACCCATTCCAAATCCAGACAAAGGAATGAGGCATTCAGGGCAGGTTTTGCCACCAGAACATCATTTTGGACTCATGACAGGATCTGCTGGGGCACAGGGAGTGGGCACAGTGGCACTGTTGTATAGCCAGAGTGACTCTACCACAGTCTAGACTAGGTCCCATACTGGGAGATACATTTAATAGGCCCTTGTCTCTGAAGGCGGAGCTGACAGAACCTACATGACACCCCATTCCCATCACTTCAAT
Organism: Pleurodeles waltl; assembly: GCF_031143425.1. Lineage (NCBI taxonomy): Eukaryota > Metazoa > Chordata > Amphibia > Caudata > Salamandridae > Pleurodeles > Pleurodeles waltl. The sequence continues at coordinate 807,161,074 of NC_090437.1, read as the reverse complement.
GCATGACAGTACATCATGTAGACAACAGCAATTTGGCATGTGGTGTGTGTGACAAACTGAAGGGCAGAGTGACTCATGATACGCCGCCTACACAACAGTTTTGCAAGACCAGGTGTGGTTTGAAAGATCTGTGGCACTATACACATTGCTCACATGACTCAAGTAACTCATACAACATGCATACACAGCTCATGCTGTCGTGCACATCCATGTTGTCTGAAATTTACAACAATCATGAGGAAAGAGATGGCAGTGGATGGCAGTATTGTTTCCTTACCTAGTTATGTGCATCCAACAAAAGGATTATCTAGGACCCCAAAAACCTCACAGAACACAATGTGACTGAACTTAACAAATGGCACTGGCCACCAATGCCTGCACATTGTCCATCCCGTAGATGCCACACAGACTGCAACAACAGATACAAAAGAAGTCTAATTGGCACACTTAGGCATATTCTAGCCTATCAGGAAGGAAAGGATGGTGAAGTACAGAGACGATTGTGCACAAAAGGTACTTACATGCTCTTCACGGGTAGGACCTCAGTCACCAGCCTCTCCAACTCCTCTGGTGAGAAGACAGGGGTCCTGTCACCTGCTGGACTTGGCATGATTGCTCCCAGACATAGCACCCAGCAGAGCAGGTAATGGAGGTCTTGCTAGCAGCAGTGTCAGAAGTCAAGTGAGTGCATCTGCAGAGCATGGTGGTCGGGATCTACAGTCACATTTTGAGGGGCAGTTGTGTTGCACATCTTTGAGTTTGGTCCATGTACATGTTGGGGGCACATGTGACGCTTGTGTTTTTTGCAGTTGTGATATATACTGGTAGCCATGTCTATCCAGTCAGAAATGCCTTGTCACAAGATATCATTGACATGCATCCTGTATGTTGCTGTGGACACACTGATTAATATTACAAATCATGTCTTATCATACATAGGTACCCAGGGAGATGGATGATGTGACAAGCTCCTGTCTATCGTCCACTGCCAGACCTTCATACCCTGGAGCAAAGGCACATAATAACATATTACTCCCTGGATAGGCAAACAATGGTGGACTTATGTCGTCAGTTGGAGCCAGATCTGTTGCCAGCTATTAGTTATCCAACCAGCATACAACCCATTGTACAAGTCAAGTCAGTATTGCACTTTCTAGCCACAGGGTCCTTCCAAGATACAGTGGCCCTATCTGTTGGTATGTTCCAACCAATGTTTAGTCTGGTGTTGAAGGATGTCCTGTTAGCAATGTTGAAACACCTTGACAGCAATGTCCAGTTTCCCCGACATGAGAATTTAGCCCATGTGAAGGCTGACTTTTATGTTTTTTCATGCATCCCACAGGTGGTGGGGGCCACTGATGGCACACATGTTGGCTTGGTCCCACTGCAGACCAATGAACAAGTTTTTCCCAACAGAAAGAAATTCCCTTCCATCAACGTGCAAGTTGTCTGTGTGGCGGATCTGTGCATTTCACATGTCTATACCAGTTATCTGTGTTCAGTCCATGATTCCTTCATAATGTAGAACAGCACTATACCCCAACTGATATGATAACTATACTCAGAGAGGACCTGATTGGTTGATAAGTTACATCTGTCCTGTTTGTATGTGTGCAATGTCTGGTTCTACAATCATGATGTGAGTGACTCATTGTTGCACATATGTCTCATTACTTAACAGAAGACTATGCATATCCAAACCGTCCTTGGTTGTTGATGCCACTAAGGAATACAACTACACCAGTGGAAGTCCACTTCAATGAGGCCCACGGAAGAACACGGCAGGTAGTGGAGTGGGCTTTTGAACTCCTGGAGCCAGATTTAGGTCTCTGAACAGGACTGGTGGAGCCCTCCTCCACTCACCCAAAAAAGTGTGTCAGATCACTGTGCCATGCTGCATGCTCCACAACATTGTCTCGTGGAGGAATAGCCCGTACATCCCAGAGGAGGTGGAGCCTGCAGTGCCTCCGGGTGAGAATCCTGAAATGTAAATGAGGATAACAGTGGTGAAAAGGGAGGGGCTGACAGGCGGGAAAATCTCATTAACAGCTACTTTTCATGAGTGTAAGAATGTCATGAGATATAATGATTGACTGCACAATGAACTGTAGTTGGGAGAATGTGTGGAGTTGAGTGTTTTAGCAATAACTAGGGAGCTGATACTCTGCAATATTCACTCAAAGGCTGCTTGAAGATTTACCCTTTGCTTTGACATATCCCCACCTTGATGATGATGCTTTGTTTTTGTCAGTTTCCTTGCAATGCAACCACATTTCCAGTTGCTTGCTATGTGATTTCTGTAATAGGTATGTTTTCAAGACTATACTCCTTGTTTTGTCCTTGTACAGGTACCTTCACCATGGCATCCTCATATGGGCATTTCAGAGTTGTGGCATTGTCAGGTATCTGATGCTATTCTGACATACAAAGTGGACATGGATTGTTCCGGGTAATGTGTCATAGTTTGACTTTTGCTCTAGGCAAAACTGCTGGTTGAGGGATGACAGTACTTATGTGTGTAGGCGATGATGTCAGTCCTACAACAAGTCGCAACTGTCATCCCAACCCTCCCGGCTCACAAGCAGCACCTCACCAAAAACCCAAACAGTAATAGGTGATTTGTGGCAGCTCTTACACATGGACTCAAGAATACGACATCTCAGGGAGTGTCGTGGTTAAACTGAGGTTACCCCTTTCCCACATGAACAACATGTCTCAATCAAACACAGACAATAAAGGAGTTGCAGCTCATTATCCAATCTCCTCTGAGAATGAGTCACTGCAGCCACAGAAGCCGTAGCTGCTGTAGATTTGGCTGCTTCATCAGCCAAAGTGTTGCCGATAATGTGTATTCCTACACTTTGGTGGCCCAATGTATATACTACAATGACACAAGGTAGCTTATCCTTAAGATCATCCACGCTCCCCCACAGAATTCTGTGTTTTATGGTGTACCCTTTGGAATCTCCAAACCCGTTCAATCGCAAATGATTAAGGTAATCATTGTAGGACTGGATGCAGTAATATGAGTCATAGACAATCCAGGTCAGTAGTACTGGCTCTGTGTGTTGTAGCGCAAGAATAAGGACTTTGAGTTCAGCCAGCTGTGCAGGCCCCAAAGGTCTGCGTGTATGTATTGTGAGGGTGGAATACACCATCCTTCATCACTCTGCTCACGGTTGCACAAGCAGCTGAGTATTGATGCTTAGTACCTACAGCTGGTTGTGCTGAACCATCATTGTAAATGACATCATGGTATCTGTCAAGTGGCATAATATCTAGAGGTGTGGGATACTCCTGTTCATATTGGAAATTTTTGTGTCTGAAGTTTTGGGTCAAAGATGTAATCAACATTGGTGGCAGTCAGGGAGGTTGCCCACTGAATCCAGCACGGATGGAATGCTTTAGCATTAGGAACGCTTGCTTTGGTGATGGCCTCTGAGGCTGACACCGGGGAAATGACAATAATGCGTTTCCCTTGGACTAGTGGCCTCTCCTTAATGACAGCCATCTGAGCTGCAGTTAATATTTTTTCTGTGGGTGCAAAATGTTGTTCTGCATTAGAGTATAAATTTGATATATATACTATGGGCACTGTGTCGCCTTCGTTAAAGGTGACATAAGTAAACCCAATGGCATCAGCAAGTATTCTAATGACTGTAGGAAAGTACCATCTTGCCTGGCATGTTACCCCCATATTTCACTGTATATATGTTGTTTTAGTCTATGTGTCACTGGGACCCTGCCAGACAGGGCCCCAGTGCTCATAAGTATGTGCCCTGTATGTGTTCCCTGTGAGATGCCTAACTGTCTCACTGAGGCTCGGCTAACCAGAACCTCAGTGGTTATGCTCTCTCCGCTTTCCAAATTTGTCACTAACAGGCTAGTGACTAAATTTACCAATTCACATTGGCATACTGGTCCACCCATATAATTCCCTAGTATATGGTAATGAGGTACCCAGGGTATTGGGGTTCCACGAGATCCCTATGGGCTGCAGCATTTCTTTTGCCACCCATAGTGAGCTCTGACAATTCTTACACAGGCCTGCCAGTGCAGCCTGAGTGAAATAACATCCACATTATTTCACAGCCATTTACCACTGCACTTAAGTAACTTATAAGTCACCTATATGTCTAACCTTCACCTGGTGAAGGTTGGGTGCAAAGTTACTTAGTGTGTGAGCACCCTGGCACTAGCCAAGGTGCCCCCACATCGTTCAGGGCAAATTCCCCGGACTTTGCGAGTGCGGGGACACCATTACATGTGTGCACTGTACATAGGTCACTACCTATGTACAGCGTCACAATGGTAACTCCGAACATGGCCATGTAACATGTCTAAGATCACAGAATTGTCACCCCAATGCCATTCTGGCATTGGGGGGACAATTCCATGATCCCCGGGTCTCTAGCACAGAACCCGGGTACTGCCAAACTGCCTTTCCGGGGTCTCCACTGCAGCTGTGGCTGCTGCCAACCCCTCAGACAGGTTCCTGCCCTCCTGGGGTCCAGGCAACCCTGGCCCAGGAAGGCAGAACAAAGGATTTCCTCTGAGAGAGGGAGTAACACCCTCTCCCTTTGGAAATAGGTGTGAAGGCTGGGGAGGAGTGGCCTCCCCCAGCCTCTGGAAATGCTTTGATGGGCACAGATGGTGCCCATCTCTGCATAAGCCAGTCTACACCGGTTTAGGGATCCCCCAGCCCTGCTCTGGCACGAAACTGGACAAAGGAAAGGGGAGTGACCACTCCCCTGACCTGAACCTTCCATGGGAGGTGCCCAGAGCTCCTCCAGTGTGTCCCAGACCTCTGCCATCTTGGAAACAGAGGTTTCTGTGGCACACTGGACTGCTCTGAGTGGCCAGTGCCAGCAGGTGACGTCAAAGGCTCCTTCTGATAGACTCTTACCTCTCTTGGTAGCCAATCGTCCTTCCTAGGTAGCCAAACCTCCTTTTCTGGCTATTTAGGGTCTCTGCTTTGGGGAATTCTTTAGATAACAAATGCAAGAGCTCACCAGAGTTCCTCTGCATCTCCCTCTTCACCTTCTGCCAAAGGATCGACCGCTGACTGCTCAGGACGCCTGCAAAACCGCAACAAAGTAGCAAGATGACTACTAGCAACCTTGTATCGCTTCATCCTGCCGGCTTTCTCGACTGTTTCCAGGTGGTACATGCTCTGGGGGTAGCCTGCCTCCTCTCTGCACCAGGAGCTCTGAAGAAATCTCCCGTGGGTCGACTGAATCTTCCCCCTGCAACCGCAGGCACCAAAAGACTGCATCACTGGTCCTCTGGGTCCCCTCTCAGCATGACGAGCGTGGTCCCTGGAACTCAGCAACTCTGTCCAAGTGACTCACACAGTCCAATGACTCTTCAGTCCAAGTTTGGTGGAGGTAAGTCCTTGCCTCCCCACGCTAGACTGCATTGCTTGGTACTGTGTGATTTGCAGCTGCTCTGGCTCCTGTGCACTCTTCCAGGATTTCCTTTGTGCACAGCCAAGCCTGGGTCCCCGACAATACTCCCTGCAGTGCACAACCTTCTGAGTGGTCCTCCGGCATCGTGGGAATCCCTTTTGTGACTTCGGGTGGACTCCAGTTCACTTTTCTTCCAAGTGCCTATTCAGGTACTTCTGTGGGTGCTGCCTGCTGCTTCTGTGAGGGCTCCCTACGTTGCTGGGTGCCCCCTCTCTCTCCTCCTCCAAGTGGCGACATCCTGGTCCCTCCTGGGCCACAGCAGCACCCAAAAACCCTAACTGTGACCCTTGCAGCTAGCAAGGCTTGTTTGCAGTCTTTCTGCATGGGAACACTTCTGCAAGCTTCTTAACAATGTGGGACATCCATCCTCAAAAGGGAAAGTTCCTAGCTCTCTTCGTTCTTGCAGAACACCAAGCTTCTTCCAACAGGTGGCAGCTTCCTTGCACCCTCAGCTGGCATTTCTTGGGCTCCTGCCCACTCTCAACACTGTTGTAACTCTTGGACTTGGTCCCCTTGTCTTACAGGTACTCAGGTCCAGAAATCCACTGTTGTTGCATTGCTTGTGTTTGTTCTTCCTGCAGAATCCCCCTATCACGACTTCTGTGCTCTCTGGGGGTTGTAGGTGCACTTTACACCTACCTTTCAGGGTCTTGGGGTGGGCTATTCTTCTAACCCTCACTGTTTTCTTACAGTCCCAGCGACCCTCTACAAGCTCACATAGGTTTGGGGTCCATTCTTGGTTCGCATTCCACTTTTGGAGTATATGGTTTGTGTTGCCCCTATACCTATGTGCTCCTATTGCAATCTATTGTAACTTTACACTGCTTGCATTACTTTTCTTGCTATAACCTGCATAATTTTGGTTTGTGTACATATATCTTGTGTATATAACGTATCCTCATACTGAGGGTACTCACTGAGATACTTTTGGCATTTTGTCATAAAAATAAAGTACCTTTATTTTTAGTACTTCTGTGCATTGTGTTTTCTTATGATATTGTGCATATGACACCGGTGGTATAGTAGGAGCTTTACATGTGTCCTAGTTCAGCCTAAGCTGCTTTGCCATAGCTACCTTCTATCAGCCTAAGCTGCTAGAAACACCTCTTCTACACTAATAAGGGATAACTGGACCTGGTACAAGGTGTAAGTACCTCTGGTACCCACTACAAGCCAGGCCAGCCTCCTACATTGGTTGTGTAGCGGTGGGATAAGTACTTGTAACTACTTACCACTTTGTCATTGTGTACTTTTCATAAGAGAATAATATACAAAACAAGTTCAGTGTATGTACACTTAACCAAAAAGTTCTGCTTTTCTCCTCTTACACTTTCTACTAAGTGCTGAAAAGTTTTATAAAACTTCTAAAAAGTTTCCAAAAAGTTAGAAAAAGTTTTTTCTCTGTTCTTTAAAAAGTTCTGAAACTTTTTCTTTCTTCTCACTGTCTCTAAACCTTCTTTTATCATGTCTGTTGTAGAGTCTGCTCTTAAAATGGTCAATACTACCTATGACAATTTAAATTTCAAGAGCCTAAGGAGTCTCTGCTTAGATAGAGGTTTAGTGATAGGAAAGAACCCTACAAGAGAGTTTCTATATAACATGCTCATTGTGAGTGATGAGTCCCAAGCAGGCACTTCAAATGAGAAGTTAATAGATGGCTCTCATTCTGACACAGGGGAACTCCTTGAGGGAGGTGGGGAGGGTTCTGTTCTAAATCTGCCCCTTAGCAGACCACCTAGCAATGCTGGTAGTAATAGGAGTCCCCATCATAGTAGGGATGCTTTTATTCCTGGAGGCCAGGTTGTTAGAGTCCAGTCAGTTAGGGACAGATCTCCCTCTGTTGTATCCAATTTATCCTCTGTGTCCAAGCATTCCCAACCCACCCACCCTGAAGACAACATGTTAGAAAGGGAACTCAAAAAGGTGAGAGTGGAAGAGACCAGACTGAAGCTTAAACAGCAACAGCTGGCTCTAGACAGGGAATCCCTAGACCTGGAGAAGGAGAGACAGAGATTGGGGTTAGGATCCCATGGTGGCAGCAATAGCAGTATTCCTGATAGTAATCCTGTGAGAGAGCATGATTCCAGGAATCTGAACAAGATAGTTCCCCCTTACAAGGAGGGGGGTGACATCAACAAGTGGTTTGCTGCACTTGAGAGGGCCTGTATGGTACAGGGGGTCCCTCAAAGGCAGTGGGCTGCTATATTGTGGCTATCTTTCAATGGAAAGGGTAGGGATAGGCTCCTTACTGTTAGAGAAAGTGATGCTAACAATTTTGCAGTTTTGAAGGGTGCACTCTTGGATGGATTTGGCTTAACCACTGAACAATACAGGATTAAGTTCAGAGACACCAGAAAAGAGTCCTCAAAAGACTGGATTGACTTTGTTGACTGTTCAGTGAAGGCCTTGGAGGGGTGGTTACATGGCAGTAAAGTTTCTGACTATGAAAGCCTGTATAATCTTATTCTGAGAGAGCATATTCTGAATAACTGTGTGTTTGACTTGTTACACCAATTTCTAGTGGACTCAGATCTGACCTCTCCCCAAGAATTGGGAAAGAAGGCAGACAAATGGGTCAGAACAAGTGAACAGAAATGTTCATACAGGGGGTGACAAGGATGGCAAGAAGAAGGATGGTAAGTCTTCTGACAAGGGTGGGGACAAAAGTAAAAATGAGTCTTCATCAGGCCCACAAAAATCCTCTGGTGGGGGTGGTGGGTCCAAATCCTCTTCAAATCAAGTTAAAAAGCCCTGGTGTTATTTCTGTAAAGTCAAAGGCCATTGAACAACTGATGCCAGTTGTCCAAAGAAAAACACCAAACCTCCCACTACCACAACCCCTACTGCCAACTCTAGTGCCCCTAGTAATAGCAGCGGTGGTGGGAGCAAACCTACTAATAGCCAATCCAAGGGAGTAGCTGGGCTCACTTTTGGTAATTTAGTTGGGGTTGGTCTTGTTAGGGAGACCACAGAGGCTGTGTTAGTCTCTGAAGGTGCCATTGATTTGGCCACCTTGGTTGCTTGTCCCCTTAATATGGATAAGTACAAGCAACTTCCCCTAATAAATGGTGTTGAGGTTCAGGCCTACAGGGACACAGGTGCCAGTGTTACCATGGTGATAGAGAAACTGGTACACCCTGAACAACACCTACTTGGTCACCAGTACCAAGTGACAGACGCTCATAACAATACTCTTAGCCACCCCATGGCTGTTGTGAATCTCAACTGGGGGGGGGGAGTTTACTGGTCCAAAGAAAGTTGTGGTTGCTTCAGATTTACCTGTAGACTGTGTACTAGGAAATGATTTAGACACATCAGCTTGGGCAGAAGTGGAGTTGGAGGCTCATGCAGCAATGCTGGGCATTCCTGGGCATACTTTTGCTTTGAAAAGGGCTCAGGCCAAAAAGCAAAAAGGACAGGGTAACTTGGATCCTGGAACAATGGACCAAATGCTCCCTAAAGCTAGGGGTAGCAATGGTAAATCCCTACTCACTATCCCTCCCTCTACAGATGATTCTCCTTCTGAGGAAGAAGAATTTCCTCCCTGTGCAGAACCTTCACCAGATGAGCTGGCAGCAGACACTGCTGAGCTTTTGGGTGGAGGGGGGCCTGCTAGGGAAGAACTGAGTGTGGCACAGCAATCCTGTCCCACATTTGAGGCTCTCAGACAGCAAGCTGTCAAACAGCAAAATGGGGATATCAGTGACTCACATAGAGTTTACTGGGAGGACAACCTCTTGTACACAGAGGCAAGAGACCCAAAACCTGGAGCAGCCAGGAGATTGGTCATTCTCCTGCAGTACAGAGAGTTCCTCCTGACTCTGGCACATGACATTCCTTTGGCTGGGCATTTGGGCCAGATCAAAACATTGGACAGGCTTGTCCCCCTGTTTCACTGGCCTAGGATGTCAGAGGACACAAATGATTTTTGCAAGTCTTGTGTGACCTGCCAAGCCAGTGGCAAGACTGGTGGCACACCAAAGGCTCCCCTTATTCCACTACCTGTGGTTGGGGTCCCCTTTGAAAGGGTTGACATAGTTGGCCCTCTTGACCCTCCTACTGCTTCAGGCAATAGGTTTATCTTGGTGGTTGTGGACCATGCCACAAGATATCCTGAAGCAATTCCTCTAAGGACCACTACAGCACCTGCAGTGGCAAAAGCCCTCCTGGGAATCTTTTCCAGGGTGGGTTTTACAAAAGAGGTTGTATCAGACAGGGGTAGCAACTTTATGTCTGCATACTTGAAAGCTATGTGGAAGGAATGTGGTATAACCTACAAATTCACCACACCTTATCATCCACAGCCTAATGGACTGGTAGAGAGGTTTAATAAAACTCTCAAAGGAATGATAATGGGACTCCCTGAAAAACTCAGGAGGAGATGGGATGTCCTGTTACCTTGCCTCCTTTTTGCTTACAGGGAGGTACCCCAGAAAGGAGTGGGCTTCAGCCCCTTTGAACTCCTATTTGGACACCCTGTAAGAGGTCCACTAACACTTGTGAAGGAGGGTTGGGAACAACCTTTAAAAGCTCCCAAACAGGACATAGTAGACTATGTACTTGGCCTAAGATCCAGAATGGCCGAGTACATGAAAAAGGCCAGTAAAAGCCTTCAGGCCAGCCAAGAGCTCCAGAAGCAATGGCATGACCAGAAGGCTGTTCTGATCCAGTACCAACCAGGACAGAAGGTGTGGGTATTGGAGCCTGTGGCCCTATGAGCACTCCAGGACAAATGGGGTGGACCCCATCTCATTGTTGAGAAAAAGGGCGAGGTCACCTACTTGGTTGACCTGGGCACTGCCAGGAGTCCCCTTAGGGTGATTCATGTCAACCGCCTAAAACCCTACTATGACAGGGCTGATCTCACCCTGCTCATGGCAACTGATGAGGGACAGGAAGAAGAGAGTGACCCTCTCCCTGATTTCTTCTCCTCCACTGAAGAGGATGCTCTAGTGGAGGGAGTAGTTTTAGCAGATTGTCTGACTGCAGAACAGAAAGACAACTGCATAAATCTCCTTGGACAGTTTTCTGAACTCTTTTCAACTGTGCCTGCCACCACATCTTGGTGTGAACACACAATTGATACTGGAGACAGCATGCCTGTCAAAAGTAAAATCTATAGGCAGCCTGACCATGTCAGGGACTGCATAAAACAAGAGATTCAGAAAATGCTTGATCTAGGAGTGGTTGAACCTTCTGAAAGCCCATGGGCGAGTCCTGTGGTGCTTGTACCAAAGCCTCACTCAAAAGATGGAAAAAGGGAGATGAGGTTTTGTGTAGACTACAGAGGTCTCAATCAGGTAACAAACACTGATGCTCACCCTATACCCAGGGCAGATGAGCTCATAGATACACTGGCATCTGCCAAGTATCTAAGCACCTTTGATTTGACTGCAGGGTATTGGCAGATCAAATTGGCCGAGGATGCTAAACCTAAAACTGCATTTTCAACTATAGGAGGGCACTACCAATTTACAGTGATGCCCTTTGGTTTGAAGAATGCACCTGCCACTTTTCAGAGGTTGGTGAACACAGTCCTGCAAGGGTTGGAAGCTTTTAGTGCAGCATATCTAGATGATATAGCTATCTTTAGCTCCACCTGGTGAGCACCTGGTCCACATTTGGAAAGTTTTGGAGGCCCTGCAAAAGGTAGGCCTCACTATCAAGGCCTCAAAGTGCCAGATAGGGCAGGGAAAGGTGGTTTATCTGGGACACATGGTAGGTGGAGAACAGATTGCACCACTTAAGGGGAAAATCCAGACAATCATGGATTGGGTTCCCCCTACAACTCAGACCCTGTTGAGAGCCTTCCTAGGCCTCACTGGGTATTACAGGAGATTCATTAAAAACTATGGCTCCATAGCAGCCCCTCTTAATGATCTCACAAGAAAGAAGATGCCTAAAAAGGTATTGTGGACAGCTAGCTGTCAGAAAGCTTTTGAGGAGCTTAAACAGGCCATGTGCACTGCACCTGTCCTAAAAAGCCCATGTTACTCCAAGAAATTCATTGTTCAAACTGATGCATCTGAATTAGGGGTAGGAGCAGTCTTATCACAACTGAATTCTGAGGGCCAGGATCAACCAGTTGCTTTTATCGGCAGAAGGTTGACCCCTAGAGAAAAGCGTTGGTCTGCCATAGAGAGGGAGGCCTTTGCTGTGGTCTGGGCATTGAAGAAGTTGAGGCCATACCTGTTTGGCACTCACTTCATTGTTCAGACAGACCACAAACCTCTACTTTGGCTAAAACAAATGAAAGGTGAAAACCCTAAATTGTTGAGGTGGTCCATATCTCTACAGGGAATGGACTATACAGTGGAACATAGACCTGGGAGTACCCACTCCAATGCAGATGGACTCTCCAGATATTTCCACTTAGACAATGAAGACTCATCAGGTCATGGCTAGTCTTAGGGGGTCATTACAACACTGGTGGTAAAAGGCACTTACCGCCGTGCAGAAGACCGCCAATACACCGCAGCGGCCGCGGAATTCCGCCACAGCTATTATGACACACATCTCGGAATCCACCGAAATTCAGACACCCACACAAGTCCGCCACACCAAAGGTCAGTGATAAACTGGCGAAAACAAATCCTCCACCCTCACGCCAACAGAAACACGCCCATGCTATTACGACCCACAAATCCACGCGGCGGTCTTTCAACCGCGGTATTCCATTGGCGGTACACACCGCCGCGCTCAAAATACACACACATCTCCAAAACACCGCCACATTGGACAATTCCAAATACACACACCTGATACACATACAAACACCACTCCCACACACCCAACACAATATAAAACGCACACCCACATCACCCACAAACCCCTACGACCAAAAAAAAAAGACGAAGGTGACAGAGAGAGCACAGCAATAGACAACCCCACCACACAGAGGCACATGACACCATCACCCACACAACATCCACGCACAAAACACCACACACCACTACACATCACCACACTCATCACCACATACACCACCCCACACATCACCTACACCACCCCATGGCACGCCAAAGACACCCCAGGTTTTCGGAAGAGGAGCTCAGGGTCATGGTGGAGGAAATCGTACGGGTAGAGCCACAGCTATTTGGATCACAGGTGCAGCACACCTCTATAGCTAGGAAGATGGAGCTATGGCGAAGAATCGTGGACAGGGTCAACGCAGTGGGACAGCACCCAAGAAATCGGGAGGACATCAGGAAGAGGTGGAATGACCTACGGGGGAAGGTGTGTTCCGTGGTCTCCAGGCACAAAATCGCGGTTCAGCGGACTTGCGGCGGACCCCCACCTCCTCCCCCACAACTAACAACATGGGAGGAGCAGGTCTTGACCATAATGCATCCTGAGGGCCTTGGAGGAGTCGGTGGAGGAATAGACACTGGTAAGTCAAATCTTAACTATCATATCCCCCACCCTACCTGCATGCTATCACACACCCCCACCCTCACCCTCTTCCATATCACTCCAACTCCTCACAAATGTACTGATAACACAAACCACCCATCCCAACACCAAGCCCTGCATGACACAACAAAGCATGGACACCCATCACTAAAGCATGCCCACTGCACGTACCCATAACAACCCCTAACCATCATCACACAAGCCCCCACACAGGAATGCTAGCACTGGGATACACGCTCACCCACCCATTACACACCATGACACACACAGATGCAATAATCATGCTTTTATACTCATGCAGGACCACTACCTAACGTCACCAGACAGGAGGGTCCAGACATCTCTACCCCACCCACAGAAGAGGCCCACAGTGATGATAGCAGCTCTGGCCAACTGGATCCAGATGACCAGCCCAGACCATCGTGGGCCTCGGGACAGTCGGTTCCCCTCGCACAGGCACAGCCCAACACTGACCTTCCACCCTCTGGAAACACCATTACAGCACCCACCCAGCGGGCCCATACCTCCGTCCCCAGGACACGTCAATCAGCTGTGTGTCCACCACTACAGGGAACCCAGGATAACCCACCACCCCAACAACAACAGGGACCTGGGGGCAGTGGCAGTGGGCACACGGTCCAGAGGACAGAGGCCCAGGAACACAGGGGAACTGGGAGGACTGCTGTGCAACAGGGGGCCAAGACAGGCCAAGGGAACCCACTCTCCACGAGGCCCTCTCCTCCATCATGGGAGCATACCACCACTCCCAGGAGACGATGGCTACGGTCCTGGCCAAGTTTCGGGAGACCCAGCGCATGCAGGAGGAACAGGATTTGGGGTTCAGGGAGGAACTCAGAACCATCAGTTCCGCCCTGGGCACCATCGTAGGGGTGCTGAAGGACATACAGAACACCATGAGGGACACCGTGGCACTCCAAGGGGCCCCTGACACTAGCATGGATGATGAACTGCCCACCACCTCCGCCGGCGCTAGTGGACAGGACGCCCCGCCACAGGACCACCACACCTGCACCCCACCCCCTGCAGACGGAGAACCACCCCGCAAGCAGTCCCTGAGATCCAGGAACAGGACAGAGCATGATGGCAAGACCCCCGCAAAAAAATGAGACCACCCTGATTGTCATCCCACTGTCCCACTTTGTAACCCTGTCCATATTGGAACTGCCCCAGCTCCACTTCCTATGCCCATATGGGCAGTGCACCTGTGATACTAATAAACTGGACTCTGCCATGGACATTCCTCCACCATCAATCATCACCAGTTTACCACCACCTCCAATAATTAGCACTTCAAGAATCACCCTTGAACCACAAAACAATCTGGAGTCAGTCTGTGATTTTGAAAAAGTGTATTAGCTATGACAATGACAAAATCTGTTCTCAATAGTAATGTCAACATACCTATGTCACACATCACAAGTCCATGAAGGATGCAAGCAGATGACACACGTTGGTAACCACACCGGTGAAACCGTAATGGAAATGTACAACTCAGTTACCAAATACTGCTTGAAATTGACAGACAGGATAGAGGTAGAAGTGTGAAAGTAAATGTATTAGTAAAGAAAGTGTTCTCACCTGTGTGTCACTGGAAATATTGCTGTATGACTGAGTCCCTGTTGTCAATGTCTTCTTCCTCTGCTTCCTCCTCATCACTGTCCACAGGCTCCACAGCTGCCACAATACCATCATCTGGACCATCCTCCTGCAGAAAAGGCACCTGGCGTCGCAAAGCAAGATTGTGAAGCATAGAGCAGGCGATGATGATCTGGCACACCTTCCTTGGTGAGTAGAATAGGGAACCACCTGTCATATGGAGGCACCTGAATCTGGCCTTCAGGAGGCCAAAGGTGCGTTCGATCACCCTCCTAGTCCGCCCATGGGCCTCATTGTAGCGTTCCTCTGCCCTGGTCCTGGGATTCCTCACTGGGGTCAGTAGCCATGACAGGTTGGGGTAACCAGGGTCCTCTAATAGCCACACCCGATGCCTCTGGAGTTGACCCATCACATAAGGGATGCTGTTATTCCGCATGATGTAGGCGTCATGCACTGAGCCAGGGAACATAGCATTTACCTGGGAGATGTACTGGTCTGCCAAACATACCATCTGTACATTCATTGAATGATAACTATTCCGGTTCCTGTACACCTGTTCACTCCTGTGGGGGGGGGCCAGAGCTACATGGGTCCCATCAATGGCACCTATGATGTTAGGGATATGTCCCAGGGCATAGAAGTCACCTTTAACTGTAGCCAAATCCTCCACCTGAGGGAAAACGATGTAGGTCCTCATGTGTTTCAGCAGGGGCAGACAACACTCTGGACAACACGTTGGAAAACATAGGCTGGGACATCCCTGATGCCATGGCCACTGTTGTTTGAAATGACCCACTTGCTAGGAAATGGAGCACTGATAGCACCTGCACTTGAGGGGGGATTTCTGTGGGATGGCGGATAGCTGACATCAGGTCTGGCTCCAACTGGGTACACAGTTCCTGGATTGTGGCACGGTCAAACCTGTAGGTGATGATTAAATGTCGCTCCTCCATTGTCAACAGGTCCACCAGCGGTCGGTACACCGGAGGATTCCGCCATCTCCTTACATGTCCCAGCTGACGGTGCCTAAGAAGGACAACAGCGACCACATAGTCAAGCAATTCAGAGGTATGTACCCACAGCTACACAGAACACGAAACAAACTCCAAAAAGTGGTCTGTATGTGTGTTGAGTCCAGGCCTAGGTATGTGTGACGCAGTTGAAAATGAAGCCATGTGGGCCCCTGAAATGGCGGCTGCCTGACCTCTAAAGTGGGACAATGGGATGTGAGGTAACTGCGCTGGCGTTGTACACCGTCGCGGTAGGCGGTCGTAGACCGCTGCGCAATGCTGCATTGGTTAACATTGGACCCTATGGGTCCCAGGAGCCAATGACCAAGTGCGCCGGCGGTGATGATACGCACCGCCGCGGACGTCACCGCCACGGACGTGACCGCCATTTTCTATCTGTTCAATCACTCGATACCTGATCTTCGACAGGAGAGGTCCTACACTGCAAGTGCTGCTGTGACCGTGGTCTGGAAGAGACAATGGCTTGTGCGTCTGGGGAAAGGGCCCCTGCCTTCACTGCACAGGAGTTGGAGAAGTTCGTGGACGGGGTCCTCCCCCAGTACACGCTACTCTACGGTCCTCCAGACCAACAGGTGAGTACATAGGGTGCAAGTTGTATGGACTATGCCTGGGTGGAGAGGGCTGGATGTAAGAAGGAAGGGGGCAGATTACTGCGAGCATGAAGGAGTGTGAATGCATGTGCCACATGGCAAGGGCAGGGATGTGGGCCACTCACTTCAATGGTGAAGTTGTCAATGACTTCTCTTCTTCCCCTGTACATGTCATGTAGGTTGCGCCCACCAGAAGAAGGATATTTGGCGTGCTATCGCCAAGGAAGTCCGGACCCTGGGGGTCCACCAGAGATGGAGCACCCACTGCCGTAAAAGATGGGAGGACATTCGCCGCTAGAGCAAGAAGTCGGCGGAGGCTCAGCTGGGGATGGCCTCCCAACGTGGGAGGGGTGCCCGTCGCACCATGACCCCCCTGATGTTCCGGATCCTGACGGTGGCCTACCCTGAGTTGGATGGGCGCATGAGGGCATCACAGCAGACACAAGGGGGTGAGTACACTCTCATTCTGCTGACTTTGCGCGCAGTGGAGGGGTCTGGGTGGGGGAGGAGGGCTGTGGGTTTCCCTAGGCCAGGGCGAGTTCTGTAGGCTAGGCCCCTCCGTAATGCAGGCCATGTGCCACTCCACCCCACCTCTGTAGAGTGCCAAGTACAGGTATACATGCCCCTGTGTCATCTATGTGTGCAGATGTCCACCATAGCCATGTAGGCCATATCCCAGGAACTGCATCTGTAGAGCCCAAGAGCGCAGCGTAGTGCAGGGGGCTGCTGTGTCTGCATTGTCCGCCAACGGTAGCGGTAAGCCATGCACTCAACCTGTCTTTCTTCTGTTTCCCCACCCCTTTTTGTGCTCTCCCCGTTCTTTTGTGCATCAGCATCATCAGGCGGAGGTACAGTGGCACCGGAGCACGAGAGGGCTGCATCCCACATGGCCGTGGAGGGCCACACCACGGACTCAGAATACACCAGTGAGACGGAGGGCGAGGGGAGCTTCACGGCGGTCACCGGATCAGCAACCAGCGACACTGACTCGTCCTCCGATGGGAGCTCCCTTGTGGTGGGGGCACCATCTGTGCCCCCCACTTCTACAGGTACAGCCGCCACCCCCCCTACCAGCACCGCCCTCCCAGCAGCCCCTCAGCCTTCGCCCCGTGCCCGCTCACCCAGGAGGGTGGGCATCACCTTCGCCCCAGGCACCTCAGCCCCTGCCCCTGTCACCCTGCTGCCCTCAGTGAGGAGGCGATTGACCTCCTCAGGTCCCTCACTGTTGGGCAGTCTACCATTGTGAATGCCATCCAGGGTGTAGAAAGGGAGTTGCAACACACTAATGCATTCCTGGAGGGCATTCATTCTGGTCAGGCTGCCCATCATCGAACCCTGCAATCTCTGGCCTCAGCACTGATGGCAGCCATTGTCCCTGTGTCTAGCCTCCCCCCTCCAACTTCCTCCACCCAGACCCAATCCCCTGTACCTCAGCCTATCCCAAGCACACCATCAGACCAGCCTGCACACACCTCAACACACAAGGGCAGCTCAGGCAAACATAGGCACCACACATCCCACAGGCACTCACACAAGCATCACCCACATACAGACACAGCAACATCCACTGCCTCCACTGTGTCCCCCTCCTCCTCATCTCCCTTCTCCCTCCCAGTGTCGTCTACACTCTCACCTGCATGCACTACCACTACAGCCACTAGGACTCGCACCAGAACACCCAGCACCACAACCCGCTCACCTGCCATCACCACCCCCACTACCATTTACACGTCCCCTGTGTCCTCTCCCAGTGTGTCTGTGACGCCCCCTCCCAAAGTACACAAACGCGGGCACACACACACCCAACATCCTTCCACCTCACGACAGCCTCCAGAACATGCACCTGCACCCAAATCATCAAAAGTTACACCTCCTACAACCACCTCCTCTTCCTCCACTCCCAGACCCCCTCCAGCTACCCGTCCCAGTGTTCGTCAGAAACTTTTCCTGAGTAACCTTGACCTCTTTCCCACCACCCCCCCCTCCAATTCATAGGTCCCGTAGTAGCACCTCAGCCAAAAAATGTCCGGTACCTGTTAGAGGTATGTGGAGTGCACCGGGCACCAGGGCAGCCAGTGTGACACGGAGCTAAAGCACAGCCAGTACCCCCCTGTGAGGCACCAGAAGTTGAACAGTGCCCGACGGGAGAGGGTGAAGACTCCTGCCGGCAAAGCCGCTCACAAGGGTCCCGGGGGGAGTGTCGAGTCAGCTGTGACTCCTCCCAAGGTGGGGAAGGGGCAGAAGAAAGCGCCAAAGTCTGGGAAGAGCAGCACGGCGGAGAAGGCCGCCATCATCCCTGCTGCCCATGGCGCCACCGCCAGTCCCATCGTCACTGGTCAGGAGATCACCGCCAGAATCAGTGCCCAGGAGGGCAGCACAATCGTCACTGGTCAGGAGACCACCGCCAGAGTCAGTGCCCAGGAGGGCAGCACAATCGTCACTGGTCAGGAGACCACCGCCAGAGTCAGTGCCCAGAAGGGCCCCGGCAGCCACAGCCCCGCTGGGCAATGAGGGACCGCCATGGCACACACCACTGCACAGGTCAGAGACAGCAAAGTCAAGCACCGCTGAACAGGGCAAAGACCGCCATGGCAAGCACTGCTGAACAGGGCAAGCACCGCTGAACAGGTCAGAATCTGCAAATTCAAGCACCGCTGAACAGGGCTAAGACCGCCATGGCAAGCACCGCTAAACAGGGCAAGCACCGCTGAACAGGTCAGAATCTGCAAAGTCAAGCACCGCTGAACAGGGCAAAGACCGCCATGGCAAGCACCGCTGAACAGGACAGAGACAGCAAAGTCAAGCACCGCTGAACAGGGCAAAGAACGCCATGGCACACACCGCTGCACAGGTCAGAGACAGCAAAGTCAAGCACTTCTGAACAGGGAAAAGACCGCCATGGCAAGCACCGCTGAACAGGGCAATCACCGCTGAACAGGTCAGAATCTGCAAAGTCGAGCAGCGCTGAACAGGGCAAAGACCGCTGTGGTGTTCTACACTATTTCTTTATTGTGTTTATCTCAGCATTGTTTCTCTTTATCTGTAATGTGTTTCTTTTAGTTATGTATTTCTCTTAGTTGGTTTCTCCCACTTCTTCCCCTGCTTTCCCTTATGTTCTTAGACTCTCTGGAATGTAGATGCTGGGAGTCTGGGAAGCTCGGTGGTGAGACTGGAGGCTCTTTACCTTGGTGGTGGATGAAGTTTCTTTTATGGATCAAACTGGAAATAAACATACATCAAATCAATCAACTTGTGTCAATTTGAATTCCTACCTTGGATGACATCATTACTACATTTTTGGCGACGAGGGTGGTTCAAGACCTCTGAAACTGTTACCTTTGGAAACATCAACACCTTCATTTATTCTGTTTCTAGCGTCAAGGAAAAAAAAAAAAAAGGAACTGTATTTCGTTATTTCTGTGGCTGATATATATATTTTTTCCCAAACTGTTTCCTGAGCCACATAGTTATTCTGTTTGTGTTTATTTATAATTTTCATACGCCCGTGTCCCAACCATCTCCTTAACTCGTGCCTCGGGAGACGCGCGCTCTGCATATGCTGTGTTGATTTCCGTTGCCACAGCAACGTGTACGCGTGCCTTCTCTGCCTGGCCGCGGTCAAGGGAAACACGCGCTGCCTTTCTACCCGGCCGCACTCAAGGGAAACACACACCACAGGGAAACACAACAACTCTTCGCTTTGCTGCACGCTCCGTTTTGAGCTGTACCTATGTATTTGCAAGTGGATTGTTAACCCATGAAGACGCGCATTTTTTTTTTCTTCTTCTTGTATGCGCTTGTAGAACAATTTTAACAAATAAACAAAGAGTCTAGTTTTAAACTGTCTGTTTAAAACTACTCTTGTGCAACGTTTATTTTCTTTACCCATTTGGAAACAATCTTGGCCTGCTCTACACTTGTCATTGTTGCAGTTTAATTTGTCCTGGATATTTTATTTTATTTTACGTGGCACTTCATATTTCTGTGTTACACTATTTCTCTGCAATAAGAAGAAATAATGCAGAACATTACACCTCCACCATTTTTTCTTGCTCTTCCTGGAGAACCGCCTTTACCGTGGCAAACATGGAAAAAGGTTTTCCTGACCTACATGCGCGTCTGTGGCAGCAATTTATCCTCTGAAAGAAAGACTTCTGTTTTACAACATTGTCTTGGTGCGGAAGGTCAGGAAATCTTGGAAACTTTACCTGCAATAACAACGTCAGATGGTGCTGAAGGTGACAACTCTCTGAATGAATTTGATTCTACTCTACTTAGACTGGACAAGCACTTTCTTCCTAAAGTTTCAATTATTTTACAACGATACTATTTTGGGAAACGTAAGCAGACTGATGATGAATCTATTGAAGACTTTGTGACAGCATTACGCAAACTAGCTTCATCATGTAACTTCGGAGAAAATCTAGAAGAGCGTATTAGAGACCAATTCATGCTTGAATGTAAATGCGACAAAGTAAGAGAAGCATTATGGGTCAAAAATGATCCATCATTAGATGAAGTGCTAATTATTGCTAAGCAAGTTGAACACTCGATGGCTTGTATTGAAAATTTGAGGAAATCGAAAAATCTTTCTATGGAGGTCCAAGCTCTAGATACAAAAACTAATAACAAATTTCAAGCAAACATTAGAGCAAGACTAATGTGTTTTAGATGTGGTTCTACAACTCATTTAGCTAATAACATAGACTGTCCTGCAATTCATGTTACTTGTAACAAATGTTCCAAGAAAGGACATTTTGCTAAGTATTGTAAATCATTTACTAAGTCTAAAGTCAAAGTTCAGGAAATTGATTGTAATGACGATCGAGATTTTGTTCTTCAGATTATTTATGATGTTAATTGTGTTGCCAATAATAGTTGTCAGAACCCTTCGGATGTTGTGGATGTCAACGGAACATCTATTTCTATGATGATGGATTTGGGCGCGAAACTTTCCTTAGTATCAGTTTCGGATTTCACTAAGCATTTTATGGGAAAGGTTTCGCTACTGGATCCAGTTATGGCGGAAAACCTATTGAGCTGAAGGGTTACTTTGAAGCCACCATAACCTTTAAAGGGAACACAATTACAGGGAAAATATATGTTCCACTTATTGGTGACACAATTCTAAGTTGGCCACATCAGAAGATGCTTGGCATTATATTAAATCCCAATTCTATTCCTCAGGTGTTAGTTCAAAATGTTTGCAGTATCAAAGACGACACCATGGATGAATTTTCTGACGTATTTACCTCTAAAGTTGGGTGCATTACAGGATACAAACATCGTATTTGTCTTAAGGAGGGTGTCAAGCCTGTAGCGTGCAAAGTCAGGAAAATCCCTTTCACTTTGCAGGATAAGGTTAAATCTGAATTGCAAAGGTTACAATCTGAAGGCATCATTGAAGAAGTCGAGGCTGCACAATGGATCGCTCCCATTGTAGTTGCTGTGAAAAAAGTGGGGGATATTAGACTTTGTGTGGACCTTAGACACCGCAACAAAGCTGTGATCGAAGACAGATTTCCATTACCTAACATCAATGAAATGGTCAGTCTTTTAGGAGAGGCTAAATATTTCACAACATTAGATTTGAGTTCAGCTTATCACCAAGTCCAATTGTGTGAAGAATCAAAATTACTGACATCATTCATCACTCCCTTTGGTGTGTTTAAGTTTAATAGGATGCCGTTTGGTTTGTGCTCAGCTGCTTCTGTTTTTCAAAGACTAATGTATCATATTCTTGGGAAAACTGATGGTGTTAGTTTTTTTCAAGATGATGTCCTCATTTTTTCTAACACTCTTGAACAACATCTTTCTAAAGTTAGAGAAGTCTTGAAAAATTTTCGTAGTAAGGGAATCACACTCAAGGGAGAGAAATGCAAGTTTGCATGTTCAGATATCACGTATTTAGGGCATGTAATTTCTGCTCAAGGGGTTAAACCGAAAGAGGATCTAGTTAAAACTGTTGTTAATTTTGCGGATCCTGTTAAAAGAGAGGATGTGCAACTCTTCTTAGGCATGGGGGAATTCTATTCCAAATATGTTCCCAATTTTGCCAGTAGGTCTTGTTGCATTAGAGAGTTACTTAAGAAAGGTGTTGATTTTGTATGGTCTGAGGCCTGCAAGAAAGAATTTGAGGATTTAAAGAATGCACTATCCTCTGCTAAATGCCTCAACAGCTTTCGCCCAGGGTTTCCATGGTGGATTATAACTGACGCCTCCGACAAGGGTTTAGGAAGTGTTCTTAAGCAAAAGTATGATGGTAAGGATGTTACGATTGCATTTGCTTCCAGAGCGTTGAGGGGAGCGGAGTCGAGGTTTTCCACCATTGAAAAAGAAGCACTGGCTATCTATTGGGCTATAAAGAAGTTTAAACAGTTTCTGTGGGGATCTCAATTTGTTGTGCAGTCTGATCATAAGCCTCTACAATAAATTTTTGATAAGAAGGGGCTAGATTGTATTTCTTCACGTATTTGCAAGTGGATAGTTGGTCTCCAAGACTTCCAATTTTCTGTCAGATATGTCCCTGGATGTGAGAACCGCACAGCCGACTGTTTGTCAAGGTTAAGATCATTTGGCTGGGACCAAGATACAGATTGTAGCACATGGTGGGTTGATGAGAATGTGAAAGTGTACATCTTGACTGATGGTTGCATCACAGAAGACGAGTGGTTAAAGGAGTTTAGTAATTATACTAGTTTAAGACGAGTAAAGGATTTGATTGAATCTAATCGCATTCCTGCGGATTGTGATGAAGAGAATGTGTATAAAAAAGTTTGGAATTAACTTTCAATTGAGGATGGTTTGATTTTTAGGAGTGGGAGATTAGTACCTCCATCTGGTTTACGAGAAAGGTTGCTACATCTAGCTCATTTGGGTCACCATTGTATTTGCAAGACAAAGGAACGGTTGAGGGAATTTTATTGGTGGCCGAGAATGGATTTAGCATTGGAAAGAGTTGTTTGCGACTGTGTGGAATGCAAATTTGCAGATAAAACACTCAAATGTAGGTCTCGTCTATTGGAAATCAGGAAAATTCCTAATGAAGTGTGGGAGGATGTTGCAATGGATATTATGGGTCCTGTCGTTTGTGGTTCTGTTTCTAAGTATATTGTAGTTGTAATGGACATGTTGTCTCGTTGGTCGTAAATTTTGATTACCTCTGACATAACTTCTCAGTCAATTACTAATTTTCTTTCAGGGGTATTTTCTAGGGAAGGATATCCCAAATGCATCATAACGGATAATGGTGTTCAATTCACCTCTAAGCACATGTGCGAGTTTTTAGCATCTAGAGGCATATTACATAAGAAAAGTGCTTTATACCATCCTGAAACCAATGGTATGGTTGAGCGCTTTAACAGGACGTTGAAGGAATCTATTCAAGTGGCAAAATTGACAGGGCGTGGTTGGATAGAAGCTGTTAAATCTAAAGTTGAGAGTTATAGGTATACACCACATTCCAATACTGGCCAATCCCCATTTGTATTGTTCAAGAAGAGAGTGCCTAACACAAGCATAAGTCCTTCATGGGTGAATAAATATATTGGTAAAGAGTTGAATCACAAGAAAATTAAAGAACTAGCTGTAACCAAAGAAAAGATTTTACAGGAGAAAAGGAAGTTGACATATGATCTTCGTAAAGCAGTCAAACCTCTTTTTGTTGCAGTCGGTAATTCTGTTAGGATTAAGTTACTGAAAAGAAATTGCACAAGTGTTTCTCACTACAGTAAAATTTTTAAGGTTACCAAGGTGTTTAAAGGTGCTATCAAAGTGGATGATGGGCGTATTTGGAATTTGAATAGAGTTGTGAAAGTGTAAAGAAAAAAAAAAACATTTTCATTTATAATTTGGGGGGAAGATAGTGTGGTGCTCTACACTATTTCTTTATTGTGTTTATCTCAGCATTGTTTCTCTTGATCTGTATTGTGTTTCTTTTAGTTATGTATTTCTCTTAGTTGGTTTCTCCCACTTCTTCCCCTGCTTTCCCTTATGTTCTTAGACTCTCTGGAATGTAGATGGTGGGAGTCTGGGAAGCTCGGTGGTGAGACTGGAGGCTCTTTACCTTGGTGGTGGATGAAGTTTCTTTTATGGATCAAGCTGGAAATAAACCTACATCAAATCAATCAACTTGTGTCAATTTGAATTCCTACCTTGGATGACATCATTACTACAACCGCCATGGCAAGCACCGCTGAACAGGGCAAGCACCGCCAACACAAGCATTGCTAGCCCATGTGCGGCAGGGGCAGTGACGGAACTGGGACCGTCAAGGGGAGAGTGATGCACTCTGGGCACCAGTCCCCCTCCAGAACCAGTGGAGACTGTTATCCACTTGTGAGACTGTGGCTTTGCACTCCCCAGGATGGTACAGTGGGCAAACCACCCACTGTAGAGACTTGAGAGACTGTGGCTTTGCACTCCCCAGGATGGTACAGTGGGCAAACCACCCACTGGAGAGACTTGAGAGACTGTGGCTTTGCACTCCCCAGGATGGAACAGTAGGCAACCCACCCACTGGAGAGACTTGTGAGACTGTGGCTTTGCACTCCCCAGGATGGTACAGTGGGCAAACCACCCACTGGAGAGACTTGTGAGACTGTGGCTTTGCACTCCCCAGGATGGTACAGTGGGCAACCCACCCACTGTATAGACTTGAGAGACTGTGGCTTTGCACTCCCCAGGATTGAACAGTGGGCAACCCACCCACTGTATAGACTTGAGAGACTGTGGCTTTGCACTCCCCAGGATACATCAATGGGCATGGAGCCCCCTCGTGGATCTGGCGTGGTACTGTCATCCGGCTGAGGTGCCCCCCCTTCCCTCCCCCCTGAGGTGCCTGTTGTATTTCTATCTGATGCCCCTGCAGTGTTCTCTCCATTTCTGCACAGGTATCGTGTGTGGGCCTCGCCCATGCATTTTGGGCCCAGTGGTCCACGGAAATTGAATGGTGCATACCTGCACTACTAATCGTGATGTATATTTTTGGAATGTGTATATATTTCTGTATAGATTAGCTTACTGTATTTTGATACATTACAATGGTTGTACTCATTTCCTTTTGTCTTTGCTTTCTTCCGGGGGGGATGGGGGTTGTTACTGTGATGTTTGGAAATGCATTGGTGTGTGTGTTGTAGTGTGCGAGGGTTGGGGAGGGGGTGGGGGTGTTGCGTGTGTGTGTCCCTGACTTTTGCCTCGCCCCTCCCCTATGTCGTAGGTGCAGTACTCACCTTTGTCTTCGGCGCCGGTGTTGCTGATGTTCGTAGAGGAGCAGGAACACTATCGCAGGGAATATTTGGAGTTCCGGCTCCATGGTGCCCTCCTTCCTCGTGGAGTGTGTTAAGGTGAGCGTTTTCCCTTTGAAATGGCTGTTTCCGCCATGTTTTCATCCACGGTGAATCCGACCCGGAAAAGGTGCCGGATTGGCCTGTTGTAATACTGTGGGCGGTACTTTGTCTTCCGCCTGTCTGTTGGCGGTGACCGCCTCACTGCTTGTCTGTACCGCTGTGGCGGTCGGAGTGTTAAAGTGTCTGTCTATGTTGGCGGTTTCCGCCATGGTCATAATTCCCTTTTTTTTTTTCGCCGGCCTGTTTGCGGTATTAACGCCGCTTTAACACCGTCCGCCAGGGTTGTAATGACCCCCTTATTGTCTTTCGTTGGGGGGGGGGTTGTGTAGGAAAGTACCATCTTGCCTGGCATGTTACCCCCATATTTCACTGTATATATGTTGTTTTAGTCTATGTGTCACTGGGACCCTGCCAGGCAGGGCCCCAGTGCTCATAAGTATGTGCCCTGTATGTGTTCCCTGTGTGATGCCTAACTGTCTCACTGAGGCTCTGCTAACCAGAACCTCAGTGGTTATGTTCTCTCTGCTTTCCCAATTTGTCACTAACAGGCTAGTGACTAAATTTACCAATTCACATTGGCATACTGGTACACCCATATAATTCCCTAGTATATGGTACTGAGGTACCCAGGGTATTGGGGTTCCAGGAGATCCCTATGGGCTGCAGCATCTCTTTTGCCACCCATAGGGAGCTCTGACAATTCTTACACAGGCCTGCCAGTGCAGCCTGAGTGAAATAACGTCCACGTTATTTCACAGCCATTTACCACTGCACTTAAGTAACTTATAAGTCACCTATATGTCTAACCTTCACCTGGTGAAGGTCGGGTGCAAAGTTACTTAGTGTGTGAGCACCCTGGCACTAGCCAAGGTGCCCCACATCGTTCAGGGCAAATTCCCAGGACATTGTGAGTGCGGGGACACCATTACACGCGTGCACTGTACATAGTTCACTACCTATGTACAGCGTCACAATGGTAACTCCGAACATGGCCATGTAACATGTCTAAGATCATGGAATTGTCACCCCAATGCCATTCTGGCATTGGGGGGACAATTCCATGATCCCCCGGGTCTCTAGCACAGAACCCGGATACTGCCAAACTGCCTTTCCGGGGTCTCCACTGCAGCTGCTGCTGCTGCCAACCCCTCAGACAGGTTTCTGTCCTCCTGGGGTCCAGGCAACCCTGGCCCAGGAAGGCAGAACAAAGGATTTCCTCTGAGAGAGGGTGTAACACCCCCTCCCTTTGGAAATTGGTGTTAAGGCTGGGGAGGAGTAGCCTGCCCCAGCCTCTGGAAATGCTTTGATGGGCACAGATGGTGCCCATCTCTGCATAAACCAGTCTACACTGGTTTAGCGATCCCCCAGCCCTGCTCTGGCGCGAAACTGGACAAAGGAAAGGGGAGTGACCACTCCCCTGCACCTCCCAGTGGAGGTGCCCAGAGCTCCTCCAGTGTGTCCCAGACCTCTGCTATCTTGGAAACAGAGGTGTCTGTGGCACACTGGACTGCTCTGAGTGGCCAGTGCCAGCAGGTGACGTCAGAGGCTCCTTCTGATAGGCTCTTACCTCTCTTGGTAGCCAATCCTCCTTCCTAGGTAGCCAAACCTCCTTTTCTGGCTATTTAGGGTCTCTGCTTTGGGGAATTCTTTAGATAACGAATGCAAGAGCTCACCAGAGTTCCTCTGCATCTCCCTCTTCACCTTCTGCTAAAGGATCGACCGCTGACTGCTCAGGACGCCTGCAAAACCCCAACAAAGTAGCAAGACAACCACTAGCAACATTGTATCGCTTCATCCTGCCGGCTTTCTCGACTGTTTCCAGGTGGTGCATGCTCTGGGGGTAGCCTGCCTCCTCTCTGCACCAGGAGCTCTGAAGAAATCTCCCGTGGGTCGATGGAATCTTCACCCTGCAACCGCAGGCACCAAAATACTGCATCACTGGTCCTCTGGGTCCCCTCTCAGCATGACGAGCGTGGTCCCTGGAACTCAGCAACTCTGTGCAAGTGACTCCCACCATCCAGTGACTCTTCAGTCCAAGTTTGGTGGAGGTAAGTCCTTGCCTCCCCACGCTAGACTGCATTGCTGGGTACCACGTGATTTGCAGCTGCTCCGGCTCCTGTGTGCACAGCCAAGCCTGGGTCCCCGACACTCCTTCCTGCAGTGCACAACCTTCTGAGTTGTCCTCCGGTGTCGTGGGACTCACTTTTGTGACTTCGGGTGGACTCTGGTTCACTTTTCTTCCAAGTGCCTGTTCAGGTACTTCTGCGGGTGCTGCCTGCTTCTGTGAGGGCTCCCTACGTTGCTGAACGCCCCCTCTGTCTCCTCCTCCAAGTGGCGACATCCTGGTCCCTCCTGGGCCACAGCAGCACCCAAAAACCCTAACCGCGACCCTTGCAGCTAGCAAGGCTTGTTTGCAGTCTTTCTGCGTGGGAACACATCTGCAAGCTTCTTCACGACGTGTGACATCCATCGTCCAAAGGGAAAGTTCCTAGTCCTCTTCGTTCTTGCAGAACACCAAGCTTCTT
Organism: Pleurodeles waltl; assembly: GCF_031143425.1. Classification (NCBI taxonomy): domain Eukaryota; kingdom Metazoa; phylum Chordata; class Amphibia; order Caudata; family Salamandridae; genus Pleurodeles; species Pleurodeles waltl. Next base: position 807,133,083 of record NC_090437.1, on the reverse strand, counting down.
CCAACAGGTGGCAACTTCCTTGCACCCTCAGCTGGCATTTCTTGGACTCCTGCCCACTCTCAACACTGTTGCAACTCTTGGACTTGGTCCCCTTGTCTTACAGGTACTCAGGTCTGGAAATCCACTGTTGTTGCATTGCTGGTGTTTGTTCTTCCTGCAGAATCCCCCTATCACGACTTCTGTGCTCTCTGGGGGTTGTAGGTGCACTTTACACCTACCTTTCAGGGTCTTGTGGTGGGCTATTTTTCTAACCCTCACTGTTTTCTTACAGTCCCAGCGACCCTCTACAAGTTCACATAGGTTTGGGGTCCATTTGTGGTTCACATTCCACTTTTGGAGTATATGGTTTGTGTTGCCCCTATCCCTATGTGCTCCTATTGCAATCTATTGTAACTTTACACTGCTTGCATTACTTTTCTTGCTATAACCTGCATAATTTTGGTTTTTGTACATATATCTTGTGTATATAACTTATCCTCATACTGAGGGTACTCACTGAGATACTTTTGGCATATTGTCATAAAAATAAAGTACCTTTATTTTTAGTACTTCTGTGTATTGTGTTTTCTTATGATATTGTGCATATGACACCAGTGGTATAGTAGGAGCTTTACATGTCTCCTAGTTCAGCCTAAGCTGCATTGCCATAGCTACCTTCTATCAGCCTAAGCTGCTAGAAACACCTCTTCTACACTAATAAGGGATAACTGGACCTGGTACAAGGTGTAAGTACCTCTGGTACCCACTACAAGCCAGGCCAGCCTCCTACAATGACCAAGTTTGTTTTGTTGTCACTGATGTGCAAGTGTTTTGTTTCTAGCATGTCCTGTTGTAGTTTTCTAAGGATGCATGTGTGCTCTACTGTCCGGTATCTAGTATCTGCTAGAAAATATCAGGGCGAATGAAGTGATAAAGTGGCTTGATACGTTGTGCATAGTCAGGAATGCAAGTTCTGCCAAAGTTAAAGAAACCAAGTAAAGCCTGTAGTTTCTTGATTGTATTTGGTGGTTGGAGTTGAGCACATTTTTCTAGAAAGTGCGGGGACAGGCTCTTACCCTCGTTTGATAGCTTGAATCCCAGGAACAATACACTGAGAATGGCTTTTTTGCTTTCCTTAAAATTAAATTTGTAACCAAGGGCTGCGAATCCTACACTGATCGATTTTGGCAAGATGAATGTTGAGGTCGTCTTCTTTTGGAAATGTCCAATGTTGTTTGTATTTTTTGCGCACTATGTTGTTAATTAGTACTGTGCTATGTGAATTTTGTATAGTGTATGTGTGTGTATGACTGTTTAAGTGTCTGTAATCTAAGACTATTCTGTAAGAATGGTCAGGTTTGGCAACAGGGAATAACGGGTCATTCATTGCAGAGGCACAGGGCTCAATTACTGCCTGGTACTCGAGCTGAGTGAGGATCTCCCTCAGTGGAGCTTTTGCTTCATGTTTTACAGGATATTGTGGCTGAGGCTGGGGTGTAGATCTGATAGGTATTACATGACAAGGTGAGTCCTTGTCCCAACCTACATGATTGCGGTGCAACGCCGGTGCCTGCCGGTGCCTGCGCTGAAGCCCAATTGACAACGTAGGCTTGTTTTACCGCTTCAGGAACAAGATCAGAGAAAGAAGGCTAAATGACATCTTCCCCACGTGGGAGCTTATGCACCTGCTCGGGTGGCCAGTCCCTCTCAGCCAGCAGGATATCACAACTGAGTTCATCCCAGAATATCACACTAATGGTGCGCTCTATGTCTTCCTCAATTTGGATATTTAAATCATAAACTGTGTTGGGTCCGCTGTTTCAACTGTAATAAAATCGCTATTTGCTGTTGAATCCAGATGATCTTTCAGACTCTGATGACATATCATGACCTCTGCTGCGCTGTCTAGCAGTGTCACTGACCACATATTGTTCTTCAGCAATGTTCTCAAGTGTCAAGGACTTCATATGGTGAAACGGCAGCGTTATCAGACGCTGCAGTGGCAAGCACATACGCCTTTGTTACTTGCTTCCCGAACTCTACGGTTAGAAACATTCAGGTCTATTTCATCGTGTGGATATCTAACTGAACACCATCAGCCATTCTTTACCTAAAAAGTATACCTAGAGCCTTGAAAAAGTCAGAGAGGACGAAACACGTGTTGGCTGTTTTGTTGCTCATCTATGCCTGTTCATTCTGAGGAGTCAGTTTGTTATTGTAACCTGCTATATACTTTCTCATATGTGGATTCAAACAATTTTGAACTATGATTCAACGACCAATTACTGAGGATTAAACTTTTCCACACTAAGTCACCCGACTTTTGGACTCTCTTTGTTTGGAGTGCCCCGGTTTGCTCTTTTCTTAGATTTTATTCAACAGTGCTGTCACCTTTTTCTTTTTAAACTGTGGCTTTTGTTGTGAGGACTTATCTCCTTTTTTGTCTGAAGATTGGGGTGAGTCTTTCTTCTTGTTCACTTAGTCATGATGTCTCTCTGACTGGCCCACTCTCTCTCTACGTCTATCTGGTGCGTCCTAAAAGGAACGAGAGGGACATGAATCAGTACATATGTCAAGAGCTCTTCTTTTTTCTCTGTTCCTGAGAGTATATCTCCTGTCGGAGTTCTCCGGTTTTGGAGAGTCTGCTCTCTGATTTAATCTGTCTTTAAATTGCTTTTGTTTATCCCAGTACTTTTTAGAACCCTCCTGTGGTTGTTTAGGGGCATATTTACACTCCGTTTGCGCCGAATGTGCGTCAAACATTTTGACGCACAATCAGCGCAAACGTTGCCCCATATTTAAACCCTTACGCCCGAGGCCGCGCACGAGAAAAAACCACAGTGTGTGCCATTTTCTGGAAGCGGCAACCCGCCCTGCGTTAATGACATGCAGGGTAGGCGTTCCCGTCCAAAAAACGAAGCACACACCCGTGCGCCGTATTTATGCTTCCAGGCAAAAAGGACTCTCGGCTGGTAGGCGGAGCAAAAAAATGACGCAAAGCCCGATGTGCGCCAAAATTTAACGCCTGGGTCAGGGCAGGCGTTAAAATGGGGCAAACACACCTGTATTTAATCAGAACACACCGAACAAACAACAGAGCAACAAAGCAGCAGAGCAGCAACAGGGAGACATGGAGGAGATTGTTATTCAGCGTGCACGTAGACGCAGAGCCCTGCAGCAACAACAGCAGCTACAACAACAACAGCAGGGACCCCCAGGGCAGCGCAGAAGGCAGGAGAGGATATTCCGCCCAAGAACAACCCTGCATGGCCTCAGGGAACACGACATCATACAGAGGTACCGGTTGAACTGGCAGGCCATTCAGCAGCTGCTGAGAAATATACTGAACAGCAGTTGGCCCCCACTTTGGTGACAACCCACACCATACCAACAGAAACAAAGCTGCTTGCCGTACTTCACCTGCTGGCAAGTGGCTCGTTTCAGACAACTGGTGCCCTGGTTGGTGGAATATCACAACCATCATTCTCCACATTCCTGCCAAAAGTCCTGGATGCCATCATTCGCCTGACACCCCGCCACATCTGCTTCCCTAACACATTGCAGAAGCAGCAGGAAACTAAACAGGGGTTCTACGCCATCAGTGGCTTCCCACACGTCCTTGGTGCAATCGACTGCACAGACGTACGCCTTGTGCCACCTGCTGCAACAGAACACCTCTACCGCAACAGGAAGCACACACATTCAATCAACGTGCAAGCCATAGTCGATCACCAAGGATTGTTCAGCAACACCGTGGCTAAATATCCTGGGAGTGTACATGACGAATTCATCTTCCGTCACAGCACCATCAACCAACACTTCCAGGATGGACGGTATGGCAATGGACTACTTGTTGGTAAGTACAAAAATCAAACTTATATACACACTGCACAGCAACCCTCTAGGACAAACAACACCTACACCACAATAGCAACACCTAGCCAGGATCACACTGAGGTCCTCACATCACTAGCCATGTTTCTGAAGTCACCATTGAACCTGTCACACATTGGAATTTACTCCACAGCTTAATGTGAAGACATTAATGAGTGTGGTTGCCTAAATGTCACATTGCAAATTGGAAGTGTCACAATAACCTGTACATTAACACATTGCATAAGTCTTAAGTTATGGGATGTCCAGGGTACTTTCATATGAACGTGTTAACTACACTTTCATGTTTTAACTCTGCATGGAACTATCATCTCACCCCCAGTGAAGACACACGGACACGTGTATCACAAGTCACAATGCAAGGGAGGGCACACTGTTCTGAAAATCCAAATACATACTGCTGACAAACGGTTAGCTAACAAACACTTGCTCAGCCAAGGAAAAAACTCAATGCAAAACTTTTCTCCTACAAGTATAGATTGTCACATTAGTACACAAAAGAGTCACAGACAACACAACACAACTACTGCCATCAAAGGTCTGTACAAGAGTGCCTCCTACATCTAATTGATCCCATTCTGTGTTTCTCTTTCAGCTGATCAGGGGTATGGCATCCAGCCTTGGCTAATGACACCATTTGGGAACCCGACTACTGCTGCAGAGCGGGCATTCAATGACGCCCATAAGAGGACACGCAGCATTGTTGAGCGGACCTTTGGGATCCTAAAGTCAAGGTTCCGCTGCCTTGACATCACTGGTGGTAGCCTACTATATTCCCCAGAGATGGTCTGTAGGATCATACTCACTTGTGCCATATTGCACAATATTTGTGTAAAAAGGAACATTCCCCTCCTTGAACCAGACCCAGACATGCCGGAATACGACGAAGAGGAGGATGCTGGCCTGCAACAGGAGGGGGAACAACCAAACACGGCTGCTGGAGTGCGTAGGCGCCAACAGCTTGTAAATAATTTCTTTTCATAATTTCTTATATCAACACTTATTGCACAATTGTAAATAAACACAGATAACAAACACCACATCATGCTTTGGCCTATTCATTTCTGCCCACCTTTAGTTTGAATTTGCTGAAGAAGAATGTCGTCTCATTGTGCAATAATGACATAACACTCATCACACAAAAAATATACACCACAAATGTCTGCACAGAGGCTATGATGTTTCATGATACATTACCATCCACAGAGGCCAACAGGAGTACAAATGTGGCAATGACACATGCCGGATCCAGACACCTGAGACAGTCTCTCACTCAGCACAAAAATGTAGCTCATTTGAAAGTCTCATTACACGTGTTCAGTGACAGGGTGGGACCATCCATGTGTACGTGACCATGTCCTCAATGGCATGTATCAATTTTTGATATAAACAATACCCAATTGCAACAAGATTAGCTGCCACTAACTCATGAGGAGACCTTGAAGTTACAGTGACAACATACACCCAGACAGTTGATAGTGGATCCACATTCGCCCACACATATAAACATATGTCATCCAATCAACCAAATATTTGCAAGCAGCCGATCACAGTAGTGTCCCAGTTCGAACCTAGCAGGAAGAATGTAACATGCCACTAAACCAGGTAATGCATAAAGGGCCACATACATCAACAACCTATTTGTCATCAGCACATGAGGAACGCCGAGATTTAGCAAACATAGTCAGTGCAAAATGGTATGTCAGATTGCTCCAAATAATCAATAGGGCAAACGTCAAATGGGCTAATGGGATGATTGAATGGCTAACAGTGATTCATACCCTATGGCCTTCCATTAGCCTGCTGCTGCAGGTTTAGCATAACAGCATAAATGAAAGACCTGGATAAATTAGCAAATCTGGAAGGGCAAAACCTAGGGTGCTGGGGGCCTAAGTCCACCTCTACCGCCCCCCAAATATACAAGAATTAGTAGATGTGAAGTAAACACATGCATAAGGCGCATGTGTGGCCTACATGTCAAAAGTCAAACACAAATCAGATACACAAAATCATTATTAGGACATGGTTAGCCCCATAAAAAGTGTAAGTGACTATTGCACTCCCTGTTTGGACTATAGATAAATGCATTACCGTGATAAATGTGGACACATTTTTGAGAAGGAATACATCCTGGTATCCCATTCATCATTTCCAAATAGCCATCAGCAATTACCCAAAATATGTGTACAAATATGGTTAATAAACATTTTGAGCAATCATAAATATTACAGTGTAAATGCCTTCTATACATCCAATAAGGGACATGTGTCATAGCTAACCACAAATGTGTATCACATAGCACCGTTTGGCCATGACAAAGTTGCTTTCACAACTTGAAAAAATTTAGACATTTTTGTCTAAATGCGTCATTTTTTCACGTAAACAGCATGGGCATCATAATTTTTTGACATGCAGGAGTGCACAGAATGCAGAGTCAAAAAATATTATATGAAAAATAATAAAATAATAAGGTACATTACATGTACACCATATTGTCTATGAAGCGTCATATTTCCACGCATACAGCATGGGCGTCATAATTTTTGGACGTACAGGAGTGCACAGAATGCAGAGTCAAAAAATATTATATGAAAAATAATAAAATAATAAGGTACATAACATGTACACCATATTGTCTATGAAGCGTCATATTTCCACGCATACAGCATGGGCGTCATAATTTTTTGACGTACAGGAGTGCACAGAATGCAGAGTCAAAAAATATGATATGAAAAATAATAATATAATAAGGTACATGACATGTCCACCATATTGTCTATGAAGCGTCATATTTCCACGCATACAGCATGGGCGTCATAATTTTTTGATGTACAGGAGTGCACAGAATGCAGAGTCAAATATAATTTTCATATTTGGTTCTCATATTTGCCAGCAAATTACAATTCTACTGTAGAACTGTAAACTCAGCCTCACACAAATGTAGGGGAACAATGAAGAAATTAGTTTTGACTCTGCATTATGTGCAATGTTATGCGTAAAGAAATATGACGCACAATCTGTATGCATGAAAATATGACACATGACGGAAAAATTTAAATGGCGGCCATTTTCAGCAGGAAGTGATGTAATAGGATATCCTGTTTACATAATCTGTACTGTGAGTTTACTTTCACTTTCACTTTGCAGTCTCAGATTCTTCTAGACTGTGTGGCTGTGTGAAAAGTGTTGTCCTGTGTTTTACTGCTTTTGTGTCCTGTGTACCTTGTATATTGTGCTTTTGTGATCATAGTCTTGTTGTCTAATATTGTCTTAGTTTGTTTTCTATACTTTTGTCAAATCCTGTGTTTGTTTGTTTTGTCTGTGGGAGTCTGTTCTGGGTAGTTTAAATTTGGGGTTAGTTGGGCTATTTTTCTTAAGTTTTCTTTTTCCTTCACTACTCTACCTTTCCCCATTTCCCACTTTTACTTTTTTGTCTAATTTTTCACCTTTCAATTTGAAAATATGTCAGGTAGGCCTCGGCTTGCCAGGATGGGTGAGGAGGAATTGGGGGGATTCATTTGGCTTGTTTGCCATTTCCTCCCACTCATGCTGGAGGCTGGTGGCCGTGTGATACAGGGGTATCACACAGAGGCACGTAAAGTCCGGTGGGGGAAGGTGCGGCATCACCTGGGCCGGGTCTACGGTAGCATTAGGAATGAGCATCAACTCAAGCACCGCTGGGCTGATCTGATATCCAGGGAGCAGGATCTGCTGGACCACCTGGGAATCAGGATTGGTGGCCATGTTGGTGAGTACAAATCAATTACATGTGAATAATTGAAAGCTCTGTGGGGACATGTGATGATTGTTACCCAATCTGCTAGATAAGTAGCTGACTGTGTGTAATGCTAGGGAAACCTAATGTGTATTTGTTGCACAATGTGTAGGAAGACCAATGCTAGCAGTCAGATGGCTCATGTTTTCAACAAATACCGGATGCCTGTAGCTGTATGTAATGTGTTGTTGCCTTTGTGTCAGACAAGCGACACGTTAATGCCTCTATTTGAACTCTACAGGTCATAATTGCCAATGAAAAAGTGATGTTGAAACATCATACCTACATATGTAGACGCCATAGCTAGACAGAAAATTGTAAACCCATGATGATGCTATAAATGTGTGGTGCCTTCACGCCACATGAAGTTAGCTATGTTGTCCACACATATGTCACATGTGTGTCTGGTTGGTGTGTGTTGAAAATGTCCACATAGCCTGTTTGAGTTTGAGGGGTCATGCAGTCCTCAAGTAACCAGCTTTTGGATGTCTCTCTGGGATGCACATGATGAGATGAATGCAACCCTATATTGTTGGGGCATAGTAATGGAGGTGTATCTTTGACACCACATGACTGTCCTGGCCACTGCATGTGTGTAGTAGGGTGTGTAACTGTAGCAGGAGACTCATCCAATGTAAATGTTGCTTAAGAATACATCCATGCAGTATGAGCATGTGTGAAAGTGTATCATTACGCATGTCATATTCACACAGTGTCATAGTAACTGCAATTATTGGTCAGTGCACGGAGTCTGAGTATATTCTTCCTTTCATGCTTTACAGGTGGACCTGCACCGTACACCGTGGGAGAGGTGGCACATTTTGAGGACCCCGATACCTACAGTGAGTGTGGCCTGAGTGCTATTTTTATTGTTTGCTAGTGATGCATGATGGACTACTGTGTGTTCAACAGAATTCAAGATTTGATGCGCTGCCCGTTCATTGGCATTGTTGCTTTAGTGGGATTTCAAATATCACTTCTGTTTCTGTAGACCAATACTTAGCCATCTCTCAGATTTAGGGGCTGTAGGTCATTCCAGTCGGCCCGCTATGGGGAGTGGGATGAGTCATGTGGAATACACTGGTTAATGTAAGAGTTGCTCTGGGACTTGGCTTGGTCTGAGTCTGCATATCAGACTGACATTCTCCCAGATAGCTTTGGCAAAAGGTTTGTATAAAATATGCAGCTTCCTAGTTGAGGATGGACTGTGTACACTGTAGGTTGGATCTTCCGGGGGCATGTACTTCCACAAGTTGAACTAGAAGTGTGTGTGGCTAGAGTGCAATGGCCTAGGTGTTCAGTCGACTCATGATCATGGGTGTTCTTGCTCCTCTGTGTGTGTGGTAAAACATGCCTCACTGGTAGTATGTGATGTTGGCCTGAGTCAGTGCATTTTGACATGTGTGGACCTTGGATAGGACAATGTTTGGCTGACTCCAAAGTGTTGCTAGCCCTTCATTGGTGTTGTGTGTGGAGCCAAATACTTGTTGACCTTTCTATACACTCCTGGGTGTGCATTGAATCTGGGATTGTTGGTTGTTCTTCCCACCCCACCCTCAAAGAGTGCCATGTGATTGGGAATAGGGTACCTAGGACTGTAGCAACCAGTATGTTACACATACTTGTGACCTTTTGCAACTTTGTTTAGAACCTAGTGTACACATTCGGTTATGGCCCATGGGTTCAATATTTGCAAACAACAATTTACAAATGGCATTGAGTGAGGGTTGTGATAGTTATCACATAGAGTGACATATGTAGTGAAGTCAGTATGCGGAAGAGGTTCAGCCATAATGTCAGCTGCATTAGGCATTATTTGGATGAGAAGTTTAGGCTGATGTCACCCATCATGTAGAGACATGGATATGCTAGGTGTGAGATGGCCTTATGTATGCAGGCTTCATATGTACTTCCTCTGAGACTTTCAATGAACTATGTTGTGACAATTGCTGGAACAAATGCAGTACAAGTAATGTGCAAATGACCCATTGTGCTATTCCACCCAATGCATTTCCCATGGTAAATATTTGCCATATCTCTTCACAGCTGCAAACATGAGTGCCGCAGATAGACACCAGTTTGAGAGGCGTGCCATGCGATACCGGCACATCCTGCAGGTGCAGTCGGGGTACAGGAGGATGGCCCGCAAATACCAAGCAGATCGGGCCTCCGGGGCATGGTGGGCCTCACCACAGGGTGGCCCTACATTGCCCACAACAGCGACCACCACCACATCCACCAGGTCTCCCCAAGTGGCCCCAGCAACGGCGGGGACAGTTGACCCTGCCTCGTCATCAAGACCTGGACCCAGCCATGTTCCACACCCAGGACAGTCCAGTGGCCATTCAACTACTGGCACAAGGTCCACCTCGGCCAGCACACAGACTGCAGCAGCCCCTCCTGTGGACCCAGCCGCATTCCTGGCATTAAGCCATAAATTGGACAAAGTTTTTACAAAGGTGGACAAGCTAAGCCAGGATGTGGCATATATCAAGAAAAGGGTTCGGTCCATCAGGATGACCCTACGGAGGGCCAACCTCTAGGACTTTTGCCATGTTTTACTTTTACCCCTACCCTCTCTCCTCTTTCCTATTTTGTACTGATAGTTGGGTTTTGGGGATTAGTATTAGGTTAGTATAGGTTGTTAGCTTAGTTAGTGTTAGGGAAGAGGGTGGGGGGTCCTTATTGTTTCTATTTTTCTTTTTTGTGTGGGTGGGTGGGTGGGTGTCAATGTTGGGATTCCTGTTTGTTTAAAAAAAAAAAAAAAAAAAAAAAAATTAAAATACAAAAAAATATATGATTGTTCAGGATAGCATAGTATGTGTGTAGGTTAGTATGTGTTGTCCTGCATGTGTCCTGTCTCATAATGGTGGGTGGGGGGTTGATGTTTAGATCGTTTCGTTATATGTGTAGAGTAAGTTTAGCTTAGGTTAGTTAGGGACAGTTGTGGGTTAGTAGTAGTCAGGTTAGATTAGTGTAGGTATTACTTTTCCCTTAGTTGCCTCTTGTGTGAATAAATAGTAATAAATATATAGTTAACCCTTTGCATGATGCGTTAGGTGCTACTTTATCATGGCCTTGACATCAGTGTAGGTGAATGTTTTTCTATGACATTAGTGTCCTATGCTACCCATCACAGAAAATTGAGGTTTAACATGCCAGCTACCCGTGTGCTAACTTGGTAAGTATCCACCATTTGGGAGACCCACCGTTGGTAGTTTGCATCGATCACCAAGGTTTTGTGTTGATGAGTAGGTATTCTACTTCACAAAGTGTGCTTCCAGACTTGTTATTGTGGGTAATTTAATAGGTCGGACTGCAGTGTGATGTTCAGGGAGATCTTTGTAGGTGAGGTGTTGTTAACACTCTTGTCTTGTTGCCTTCATTGCTGACCTAGATCATGTGTGTAATAAGTCAGCATGACTTTCCTTCATGGAAGTATACTCAGAAAGGGTGATTGATGCAGTGTTTTCTTTTTTTGTTTGCTTAGATTTTGCTGCATAATTTCATGTTTTAGTATTGCATGGTGCCTACATTTCTCAGCCACCATTAGTTGATTAGAATTGCTATAGATGGAGCATTATTCTGTCCAACACAGCATGATTGTGTGTGGTTTGTCCCTTCATCAGTTATTCTCCTCAGGATGGTAAGGCTATGATGCAATCCTGGCCACTGCACAGATGTATCAGACTACATGATGTCAGGACAGTTGTATTGACAAGCTACATGGTTGCCACACAGGCACTTTAGAGTTATCTACTGCACAGTTGATGTGTCAAATCACACAGAGACATATTAGGTGTGCAAGTGCTATTTATTGATAGGTGCTGTAGTGCAAAATGTCCATTGTCCATGTTTGCTGAGTCCGTTCTGGTGCATTCTTACATGGTGATCCTACAGAAGGGGTGTGGATGATGCTCCTGACATGCTGGGGTGATGTCACAGACAGTGCAGAGGGACAGGAATTGGCAAATAGTAGGAGAGAGACATTCACTGGCAATGGTGACAAGTCATACAGTGGATTGCAGAACAGTCATTGAGCGTAGTTGTAGTGAGACTGGCATTTGACAAAACGTAGGACCTTGGTCAAAGTAGGCCATGGTGCAGGGACTAGTGCTTTCGGGTACTCTTCCGTGAGAATGTGATCTGTTCCATGTCTTCTTCTTCTGATGTGTGTGTTGCCTGGTTTGTCCTTGTTGTTGTTGGTTGTGAAGGGGCAACACACACCTCAGTGTTAGAAGACGTGGAGGCAGACATCCCGGGGGCTGCTCCCTGTGAAGTTCTTAAGGGCAGTACTGCTGCAAGGAGGGCCTGCTGGTTTTTGAGAATAGCAGCCACATCACGATGGCAGGCAGCCAGGTCGGCCCTGAGGGGTTCAATGTTGCATTTGTGCACATGTTGACTGGATTGCAGTTGTAGGTGTTGTGTCAACTGGATGACAGCTGTGCTGATTTTCTTCTGTGTTTTAGCAAGTTCCTGCAAGAGAGATGTTAGGGCTTGCATTGCAGCTGCCTGATCTGCAAATGACATAATGCACGAACGCACCCCCTCAAGGCTGGCTGCCATGTTTTGCATCCCCACCCGCACCTCCTTGGCCAGCTCCTGCTGGACACCAACTACAGTTCTTTCAAAGCTGGTGCCAGTGTAGTCAGAGTCCTCAGCTGTGTAGGAGCTGGCAGGTCTTACAATTGGGGTGGTGGGTGGGACTTCTGTGATGGCTGCTTGTTCTCTGCTCCTCCTTGTGACTGAAGGTGGGGTCTGGAGGGTTTCAAGGACCTTTTGGATGGTCTCCTGGGAAATGTTTATGGGCTCGTCATCCATGTCATCAGGGAAATCAGGGACAGGCATATCGGCAGAAGATCCATGTTCCTCTGCAATGAAACAGGGTACAATTAGTGTGTCTGTGTTGTGACAATTTTGCCATAACATGCAAGCCTTTTGCTGAGTTTACTTTGTGCTCTGGTTTGGTATTGGTATCTGCTGTCCTTCATATGAGCATTGTTATAGGCCTATGGCCCACCTGTGTGTCACATGTATGATATATAGTTATCAGACTTGTCTGCCTAATCGCCTCTAGGTGTTGCTTTGTACCAATTAGGGAATTGCCATCTTTTTGTCCTACTCGTCCCTCCGTGTATATCTATTCTTATGGAGAGACATTTTGTTGCGTGGGCTCTCATTATCCTAAATTAGACTACTGGATTTCTAGGCAGCAGGATCGATAACGGTGTGGGGGCCTGAGTCTGACCCACTTGTAAAGAACTCTGTCACCCTAAATCTTTTTTATGGCTCTGGCTAACTAGCAGTGCCTCATGTCTCCCACGGGGAATAAATGATTGGGCAGCCGAGCGCATGACATTTTTGCAACTTCTCAGGGAAGTGGTGGTCACTCAGATCCAAACCAACTCTCTCATTTCCAGTATGATCTCATATACAAATGACAAAGACAGTATGAGTTTTATATGATGATTTCATTAAACAACTGTATTTGAGATAATAATGCGTGAGCCGCAATAACCACATAGTAGAATTGAAATAGTCACCAGGAGAGTAAAACTTAAGAACAAAGCTATCATAGTGCCTAACAGTTTCTACTCTCCCTCTGCTTGTTCTATTTAGAGCACAGCATGTTCAGCTTCTAGCTTGCCTTTCCGAATCACTGGGAAGACATCAGCCCTCATACCTGAGCAAAGGCCTGTGATCTGGTTCAGCATCTGCAACAAGGCAGGCAGCGTCTAGTTGTGGTTCTCTGTTCGGAAACTCCCTCTTGTGTGTATTGGGACAAGGAAGTGTTTTTATAACTAACATGTCATCGTGATCACAAAATGTCCCTACGCAGGAATGCGACATCTAAACTCCTACCACGTCTATCGGCAATGTACCAGACTGTATCCTTGACTGAAACACAGAGTGAATATGTTATGGAGAACTCCAGTGCTGAAGTAGGCAAAACAGTGTGAAATGAATACAAAACAAGACCGTAGAACTGGCTATTTGAAAATAACAGTACGATGCCTAATAAAAAGCATTTAGTGTAAAGTGCACAGAGGCTCTAAGCTGTCAGCAAACGAATAAAATACATTCAGGGCAAAGTGCACAAAGGCCTAAAGCATGAAGCTAATGCGCAAAGGATAGGTAAAACTTACCACACTACACTTTCACTGGCTGTGGGTGTTGTGATTGTCCTGCCAGCACACTTGCCTCTCAGGACCTCCCCCAAAATCTTTTTATTCACATTGACCTAAATGTAATTGTTATGTGACATATCCTATGCATGGCAATGTTAGGATGTGATATGGATTTAAACATTGTTGATGTTTCCAGCTGATGTTGGGTAATGTGTGTTTAATTGGATTGCCCTGTTTATCGTATCAATGTCCTATTTGGTTCTCAGACTGTGCAGGTGTGTTTCAGTGACCAGTTGCATGTGTCCCCTCCTCAATGTTGTTGTCTGAGCAGTATGACATTAGTGATGTTGCCTTGTTAGCCAGGCACGTGCGGGACCCTGACGTATGCAGCATGTGTGTGTCCTTAGTGCTGTGTGGCTCCTATTGCTGTTTACTTTGGCTGATGTATGTGTCAACTATGGGCATTGGCATTTGAGTGTACTGGTGCCTTTGTCTTATTTCTAGAAATAGTTGCAGAAGTCATCCTCACCCCCTAATTTAGGTAGGTATGTTCCATGGGGCGGTTCCTGCCATTTGCTACTATAGCTGCACAGAGATCTGAGGTGTTAGTGTCAACTGTTGTTGCAGTTACATTGCAGTTGTTGTTTTGGCTACTGGATTACTGATAGGGACCTAGTTGATGTAGGATAAATTTTGACTGTTGAGTGCCTGGATGTAAGTTTGACGTAGTGGCCTTCCCACCTGTCGCTGCTTTCCCTTAGCTCCATTGTTGTCGTGACAGGATGGCCCCATGGGACTGGTGTTGGTGCTGTGTTTTGTCATGCCCCAGCTTCTGTCTGTGCTGGGCATGCCCCCCTGCCGTGCCCCTTTACCCATGCCACTTCATATATATGCTGACTTACATGCATTGTGTAGTTGGTATTCCCCACCCCGGTTGCAGTTATCATTATTGCATTATAATTCCCCATGTGACTTACCCTGCATGTGCGTTGTGTCCTGGTAGTCTGCGCTGTCCTGTCCTTGAATCCCTGTGACGATCTCCTCAGGGATGACGGCTGCGACCATCTCCTCCATGTGGTCCAGGGCCTCCTGTTGTGCTGGTCTCCCCCCTCCAGTCTGCAGTGCTGCCTTCCTGTTCCTGGCCATTTTTTCCTTTGTCCTACGTTTGCAGTCATGCCAGCGTTTCTTACACTCGGTGACTGTTCTGCGTTCTTCAGCCACACTGTTGATCTTGTCCACAATTTGTTTCCATATGGCCTCTCTCCTGCTGATTGGCAACTTAGAGGTGATGAACAGTTGGTGCTGGTGTTCCGTCACCTCTTTAACCAGGATTTCCTGCTCCTCTGCACTGAAGCGACACTTTCTTTTTTTTCTAAAAATGTCCTGGTTCCTGTATGGATTATCCTGGCTGGTTCCTGGTCTGCTGTCATCTTCCTGGGGTATGTTGGGGCATCTGGGATCCATTTTGGCTCTCCTCTGCTGAAAGGGCAGTGTTCGCGGGTAAATTTGACGCTATTGCGTCAAAATTGACGGCGCTTTCCTGGTTGCGCTGTCGTAAATCGACCCACAGTCATTTGCAACACGTTAACGTTGATTTCCTTTACGACTTGACGCCGCTGTGTGCGTCACGAAATAATGACTCCCACCTGTTGGTTGCGCCGCCGTGCGCCAAAGTATAAATTTGACGCCCGCACGGCGCATCGAAATGGCGTTAGCCGGCGCAAATTTTTTTGACGCAAAACTGCAACGGCGCAGCTTTGCGTCAAAAAGTATAAATATGGCCCTTAGTACCTTCCTTAGGGGTGGTGCTCTGTATTTCGAGATTTTTCGGTTTGGCTCCCAAACTATCCTGTCCTATACTGGCATAGGTGTCAGAAATAATTTTCTGTAGCTGTTTCTCCTATTCCAAATGTGGTACCTCTTGGAGGCGCTGGCATATAGCCAGTGCTACCGCTTTCCCTTTAATGTTAGAGAGTATTATTGAGGCGACTGCGTCAAAGTTACGCATTTATTTCATCCCCAAGTCTAGGGCAGGTGCAGCCCCGTACTCATTCTGAATTTGTTTTAATACTTCCAGTAAATTGCCATGTGTCCGGGTTCCATGTGTGGTAGTATAAATTGCAGCGAACACTGTACTCCATATTGCACAGTCATCCACTGAGGGAACCATCCCAAAGGGCAGGCACATTTGTTCGAATGTATGTTTTTCCTGTGGCCCCGCATGGGGAAACACAGCTTTCAGCTGATTAGTTTTCTGGGCTATCCAGAATGGATTTTCCTCTCGTTCTATGGGTACTTTAACCATGATAGAATGTACTGTTTGTGGAATAATCCCAGTAGTAGCCAATTGGTATCCAGCAGGTGCTGATGGTGCTGGACGCGCTGGTGTGGTGTTCAGAGTTTAAACAAGTCGTCTATATAGTGTTACTAGCTCAACGTATGGATTGCGGAGATCTGCTGCCTGCATGTTTTGTATACCTGGGTAAGGTGTGTGTGTGGCAAACATAGGCCACGTTGGTTCTTCATTACCTGAGGGACCTAATCTCATGGGTTGTATTACGTGTGGTAGGGTGCCATTAAACCGCAAATGTCATATTTCAGGGAAGAGTACCGCCAGCCTGTTGGCAGTACTCATCTCCAAAATACCGCCGTCCGCCAGGGTCATAATGAGGGCCATAGTCTGAGTTCATCAGTAGATGTAATTTGTCCCTAGAATGTTGGAGAGGCCCAGAGATTTGAAACTACTTGCTAAAGGTCCTCAACATGTTGCCCAATTGGAAGCTACATCCCTGTCTCCATTATGGTCATGCAGACCCAGATGTCTGTCTGTGGATGAATGCTTGTCCCCAAACACACGTGATTTCAACATAACAGCAAGTCACTCCATGATGCTGGCCAATAGTCAGGGAACAAATATTACCCATTGGACATGTGAAGTGTACTTTTCCAAATGATGCCACATCAATGTCATAGATATTCACATTGTGGCCCTCATTATGATATTGCGATAAAAAGCACCTACCGCCATGGCGACACCCGCCAAAAGACCGTTGCCGCAGCTACCAGCCGTCTCCTGTATTATGACCACAGCCGCATTTCCGCCAGAGGGATAGCAGAAATCTGGCTGTGGCCATGCCGACGGATGTCGGTAAGGTGGCGCTGATGCTAGCAGCAGCGCCACGCCAGTAGACCGCCTCCAGCCGTATTATGACCAATAATATGACTGGCGGTGTTCTGCTGGCGGACGCTGCTGCTGGCAACAGCACCCCATCCCGTCTCCTGCCGGTGGACCCCCTGAACACAGGTAAGTGGGTGCTCCAACAGGGGAGGAGGTGGGGGTGTTGTGTGCATGTGTGGGGGTGTGTGTGAATGTTTGTGCATGCGTGCATGCGGGTATGGGTTGCGTGTTGAATGTGTGTGCATGTAGGGAGGTGTGAGTGTGCATATATTATGAGATGTGAATGCGTGTCTGCGTGTATAAATGAAACTGTGTGCGGATATGTATGTGAATGGATGTATAAATGCATGGATGCATGTGGGAATGGATGTGTGTATGCATGTGTTAGTGTGAAGGAGCGTGAATGTGGGGGGGTTTGGAGAGAAAGGGGTGTGGTGGGTATCTGGAGAAGGGGGTGGGGGTGGGGAAGACATCTATCAGTGACAGGGAAGGGATTCCCTGTCACTGAGAGTGCCTACCGCCATGGTTTTCTTGGCAGTAAGGAAGCCACAGAAACCATGGTGGTAGGTGGGGTCATTATCCCACAGGTGAAACAGTGATGGCCACCGGACTGGAGATTGATGGCCATCGGTAAGGAAGCAGCGGAAACCCTGACAGAACAGTGACGGCTGCCGTGGCGCTAGGTGTGCTTCAGCCAAACCGCCAATGTCATAATATGGTGGAAAGTACAGCCAGCCTGTTGGCAGTACTTTCCACCATATTACTGCTGACCGCCAGGGTCATAATGAGGGCCTGTGTCTCTAAACTCCAGGTCTACCTGTCACGTCCCTCTTTGCTACTGCAGTTGTACATGCCAACTTACATGCTATGATAGGTGAGGTATGTGTCAGCCAATAAACAAGGTGACACACTCCTGTATTAGGCACATTAAATGTACCCCCATTGTGAATGTACTTTTCCACAGTTTGCCATGCACATATATGTGAGGGAATACAGACATCATCCCATCAACATAGGTAGACTATGGATGAAACAGCAGCTAAGAAATGTTCTTCAAAAGAGAAAGGGACACATGCGGACATGTAGGCACAAGGAATGCCGGCAACAGTGATGAAACAAACATTTTGTCAATGAAAAGTCCCCTTTTACCATGGAAAAGTATTGACTTCTAGCTGCATCCAAAGAACAATGTAAGCTCTGTTACATGTATGTTGGGCATCTTCACATTACAGATTGCAGTGAGGCAGCAGCACCCATCATAAGCTGAAGGCAACTAGCCCCTGGGATGCCAATGCCTTTATACACCTTTACCCAGACACATGAGGACAGTGATCCATCACCTACTTACATGTGGCCTGTCACATTTAGGAGTAGTGTTTTGTTGCATTGAAATTACACACAGTACAACAACAAACAGTAGTTGTTTGATCAATGTACCTAGCCATATGTCATCCCTGCAGAGCTTGTGGTTTGTGGATTCTACTCAATTGTGTCCTAGGCCCCTTTGCCAATATGGAAGGCACATCAATATGTACCACATGGCATGTATACACAAACAATCCTTCATCTACTGTATGATACATCTTTCATCCCTGATTGTCAGGGGGAGCTTTCACAACCTAACTTATTCACTTGGCAATGTGACAGGCAGGAATCTGTTCTGTACTCACACCCTTGTAGCTACTGTGCTGCCCTCAAGCACCCATCAAGCTCCAGATAGGCCACCACCAGAATGTGGGCCATAAGGGAAGTCATGGTCCGATGGGCATCCTGCCCACATTGGGAGGACATCCCAACTGGATCTCAGTGATCTTCTGGGCGCAGTGTCTCAAGTCCTCCCACCTTTTCCTGCACTGGGTGTTCGGTCGGCTGTGGATCCTCAGGGTCTGCTCCTTCTTGGATATAGCTTTCAATAATCCTTCATTTTGATGGATGTTGACCTGCATGGATGCAAAAGACAAATCAAGAGATCATTCTCACATGTTTCATAACAAATGGTTGAGTCACATACAGGTCACTAACATCAAGCTAGGACTTTTCTATTTGCCAACATCCCCAAGTGTGACCATACAAGTCAATAAGTACAGGGACATGATCACACACATATATTTCTTTATATGCAGACTAACAAACTACCCTGTGCTGGCCCTACAATGACTAAACAAACTTTGGCATCATGTAGTCCATGCTCTAGAAACCTGACTGTGATGTGAGCCACTAAGAAACACTACGGCCCGTATTTATACTTTTTTACGCTAAACTGCGCTAACGCAGTTTAGCGTCAAAAATGTTTGCGCCGGCTAACGCCATTCTGAAGCGCCATGCGGGCGCCGTATTTATTGAATGGCGTTAGCCGGCGCAAGCAGACCGGCGCTGCCTGGTGTGCATGGAAAAAAAACACGTACACCAGGCAGCGCCGGCGTAGGGAAAAATGGCGTTAGGGCATCTTAAAAATGGCGCAAGTCAGGTTGACGCTAAAAAATCGTCTTAACCCGATTTGCGCCATTTTAAACGACGCCCAGATGCCATTTACATGACTCCTGTCTTAGTAAAGACAGGAGTCATGCCCCCTTGCCCAATGGCCATGCCCAGGGGACTTATGTCCCCTGGGCATGGTCATTGGACATTGTGGCATATAGGGGGGCACAAATCAGGCCCCCCTATGCCAAAAATAAATAAATTAAAAAAAAAAAATTATACTTACCTGAACTTACCTGAATGTCCCTGGGGTGGGTCCCTCCATCCTTGGGTGTCCTCCTGGGGTGGGCAAGGGTGGCAGGGGGGGTCCCTCATTTTGAGCCCACAGGTCCCTTAACGCCTGCCCTGACCCAGGCGTTAAAAAGTGGCGCAAATGCGGGGTTTTCGGCCCCGCCAACTCCCGGGCGTGATTTTTGCCCGGGAGTATAAATACGACGCATTTGCGTCGCAGTCATTTTTTTAGACGGGAACGCCTTCCTTGCATCTCATTAACGCAAGGAAGGCGTTCACGCAAAAAAATGACGCTATTTGCCCATACTTTGGCGCTAGACGCGTCTAACGCCAAAGTATAAATATGGCGTTAGTTTTGCGCCGAATTTGCGTCGAAAAAAACTACGCTAATTCGGCGCAAACGGAGTATAAATATGCCCCTACATACCTACGTGGCTTCTGAACTGTAAACTCCGTATTCATGAGTGGACCATCACATTCACATTCAGTTGAGAATAACTCTCTGCATATAGTCCGTACAGACAACTGCCAGAGTACAAACTCAAATATTATACATGGTGTTAGACTTGGCATCCTTGTTTTGGTCTCCCCTAACTTTTTGCCTCTGTTTCCCAGGTTGTTAATGTATGCTGGACTCTGTTCTTGCTGTTTTTGTTACTCTGGGCACTTTACCACTGCTATCCAGTGCTAAAGTGCAAGTGCTCCTATGGAAAATGTGTGTGTAATTGACTTTCCATGATTGGCATATTTGATTTACTAGTAAGTCCCTAATACAGAGCACTAGAGGTGCCCAGGGCCTCTAAAGCAAATGCTACTAGTCAGCCTGCACCACTGGTTGTGCCACCCACATTAGTAGCCCTGTAAAAAAGAGTCAGACCTGCCACTGCAGTGTCTGTGTGTACAGTTTTAAACTGCCAATTCGACTTCCCACTTGCCAGGCCTAAACCTTCCCTTTTTATACATGAAAAGCACCCCTAAGGGAGGCCCTAGGTAGACCCATGGGCAGGGTGTAGCGTATTTAAAAGGTGAGACATGTACTGTGGTTTACATGTCCTAACAGTGAAATACTACCAAATTTGTTTTTCACTGTTGCAAGACCTATCTCTCTCTTAGGTTAACTTGAGGGATGCCTTTAATTACTATTAAAGTGCAGATTCCCTTTGGGAGCAGATAGGCATGTGGAGTTTGGGGTGTCTGAACTCACAATTTAAAAATACATATTCTAGTGAAGTTGTTTTTTTGCTGCAGTGTTTGAAAATGTTACTTTTAGAAAGTAGGTATTTTCTTGCTTAAACCATTCTGTGATTGCCTGTTTGTGGATTCCCTGTCTGGGTCAGTTTGACAGTTGGGCTGTTTGCACCTCTCTCTAGACAGTGACACAAAGGGAGCTGGGGTGTAGCCTGCATATCCTGATGAGCCATCTGTGCTAGGAGGGAGGGGAAGAGTGATCACACTATGCAGTCTCCAACCCCCGGGTGTGTGTCTGGGGCCTGGCCTGGGCAAGGCAGTATTTTGAAAACAAGAGAGACTTCTCTTTGAAGTAGGCCTAATTCAAAGGCAAAAAGGGGTATAAAAAGAGCCCCCAAAACCCCTGAAAATGAGATCACTTCTGGAATCAAGAGGAACCTCTGCCAACGAGAAGAGCTGAGGAGAAGTGCTGCCCCTGCCTGTGACTGTGCTTTTTTGGTCTATCCTGCAGTTGCTGCTTCTGCCTGTGAAAGGTGACAAAGACCGGACTTTGTTATATATTTCTGCTTGAGATGAATCTCCAAGGTCTTGAACTGAGCTTGCTTCCTGTTGTTGAAGTCTCAGGGCCATCAAAGACTTCCCCTGCCAGCACCTGGAAACTCTGCTGAGACTTCTGCCCTGCCAAGTGGTGCCCTATCCAGTTCCTTGACCCTTGAAAGGTGAAGTTGGCAGACAAAAACTGAAAATCCACACACAGGCGACTGTGCGGGTACATTTTCACTGCACCTTCCGTGACGTGGCTGATAAATGACGTGCTGCTGGCTTTGCGGATTAATTCAACGCTGCACCTGCATCGTGGCTGGAAGATTGACACAATGTGGCTGGAGAAATCACACGCAACACCCGCTAACAGAGGCTGATAATGACTCAAACCCCACGCAGCACGGTTTCTTGACACCGTGCGACTGGATTTTCAATGCAACATCGCTGGGCACGGAAAATCATCTCAAAGCCTGCCAGGACCCGAGGTGCCTGTCCGGATCGACACATTGCTCTCTCGCGTGAGAAAAGAAATGACACACGCCGACGCGACCAGAGGAGGAACGACGCACGGTCTCGCTTGTGATTGAGAAATCGATGCATTGCTGGCCTTTTTCAACGCACACTCATCTGTGCGGCTTTATTTTGAGCCTACCCAAGTACTTTTGTGAAATAACAGCATTCTCACTGTTTTCTAAGGATTAACACTCTTATTTTTTTGAAAATGTATAACTTGACTTGTGTATGTTGGACTTTTATCGTTTTTGGTCTTGGTTTGTTTAGATAAATATTCCCTATTTTCTAAACTTGTGTTGTGTCATTTTGTAGTGTTTTCACTGGATTACTGTGTGTGTTGGTACAAATACTTTACACATTACTTCTGAAGTTAAGCCTGCCTGTTCGTGCCAAGCTACCAAAGGGGTGAGCAGGGGTTAACTGAGTTTGATTCTCCTTTACCTGACTAGAGTGAGGGTCCTTCCTTGTAACCTGACTGCCAACCAAAGACCCCGTTTCTATCACATGGTTAACAATGAAGGGACTGGCATGGTGGGTACAGGAAGTGTCTTGTCTATCCATGTGTGGATATGTGCCATAGCAAATAAAGGCTCATGCCACTTCAGGGGGTGGGGTTGTGTGGTAGAGAACACTCCTTTGGGAATTTGTGACATATGTGACCATCCTACAGAGTTGGCATCCAACAAACAAAGGCATACATTGTACACTTTCTGCTATGTGACCAAGCTACTGAGAGACATACCACAGACTCCCAGGAATCAACATACTGTCTGCACGGTGGGAATGTCAGTTATACAATAAGTTTGTACCCAACAAATATAACCTGTGTAAATGTGACAAGAGGGCTCTGGGAGTAAGGGACCTAACATGAGTCAAATACACACACTGACAATGATGCTAAGTGCACATATGGACTTGGTTAATAACATACCTCTTTATCCATTCCTAATCTTTTCAAAGAAATGAGGCATTCTGGGCCGGATTTGCCACTAGTGCTTCATATTGCACACATGACAGGATCTGCTAGCGTACAGGGATTGGGCATGGTGCCACATTTGCATAGCCACAGTGACTCTAACTCAGCCTAGACTAGGGCACACACTGGGAAATGCATTTGACAGGGCCTAATCTCTGTAGGCTGAGCAAACAGAACATACATGACAATTCATTCCCATCACTTCCATGCATGACATAAAATCATGTAGCCAACTGCAACTTGGCATGTGGTGTGTGGGGCAACCTGAAGGGCTGAGTGACCAATTATATGCCTTCCAAACAACAGTTTAGCAAGGGCAGATGTGTTAAGAAATTTCTGTAGCACCATACACATTGCTCACATTACTCCTAAATGACTCACTCAACATGCATACTCTGCTCGTGCTGTCACGCACATACTTGCTGTGTGACATTTACAACAATCATGAGGCGAGAGATGTCAGTGGATGGCAGTAATGTCCCTTTACCTAGTTATATGCATCAAACACAAGGAGGATCTAGGACCCCAACAAACCTGCACAACACAATGTGACTGAACTTAACATGTGGCACTGGAAACTAATACCTGCACAATGTCCTTCCCATTAATGCCACAAAGACTGCAAGAACAGGCATATGACTAGTCAAACTGACACACATGGCCACATTCTAGCCTGTGAGGAGGGAAAGGATGGTGAGGTACAGAGAAAACTGTGCACATGAGGTACTTACCTTTTCCTCTGGTGCACTATAGATCTGTCCATACAGGGGTTGGACCTCATCTACTAGCCTCTCCAGCTCCTCTGAAGAAAAGGCAGGGGCTCTACCACCTGTTGGACATGGTATGATTGCTCCCAGATGTCTACACTGCAGCTCAGGTAGTAAAGGTCTTACTGGCAGCAGTACTCTATGAATGAATCTACAGAACATGGCTGTCATGTCCATAACGTACATGGTTGTCACCGCCGGTGGACACAGCCATTGGCCCGCAATCGCCACTGGCAACACCATTAGCCTATAGCTGGGTCCGCGGCAGTTGCAACCGCCTACTGCCATGATGACTTCCACCGGCAGTCATGGGCGGTTCCTAATGTCCAATGGAGTAGGTCAGGCAGCCGCATTTGGAAGCCTGAAAATTTGTATTGGCTTCACAAACTCCATCACACCTCTACAAATGTTGTTTTGAGCTCAAAGACATGATTATTGTGTCTTGCCATGTAGGTCCTACTAGTCAAACACCATTGT
This sequence comes from Pleurodeles waltl, assembly GCF_031143425.1. Taxonomy (NCBI): domain Eukaryota; kingdom Metazoa; phylum Chordata; class Amphibia; order Caudata; family Salamandridae; genus Pleurodeles; species Pleurodeles waltl. The sequence goes on along the minus strand of NC_090437.1, from coordinate 807,108,956 downwards.
ACTATGTTACCGGGCACAGATGGCATCTAACAGTGGGCAGAGCCAGGTCTAAGTCTATTTTTGTTACTAATAACATATGCGTTAACATCCTTATATAGAACAGTAAGCTATTAACACTTATCAAAGAACAGGCATGCATTTTTCAAATTATAGATTAGAGCATTATTATTTTTCTCCCAGTCTATCATTATCCTAGTGTTTCAAAAGAGTTCCAATTCTTATTATTAAAGAGAACCCCCAACCATGGTGTTACCTTTAAAAATCTGAGTTTGTGATCCTCCAGACTGAGTAAAACTAAGCTATACAGCCTACCAGTATGGATGGCATGTAACTCCCACATCTTTTAGTGCTCTGCCTCATGTAACATTTCTTACACACTCATTTGCAAACTTATGACTGATTGTCTCTGTGTAATGTATGTGTGTGATGCAAAGTGCTCTGACACCCTACACTGAAATGAGTGATGCTATAAAACTAATTAATTGCATCTTAGAGAGGGTGTTAGAAATGGGGTCTTTGATTGGCAGTCAGGTTACCCCTTTCCAAGCAAGGACCCTCACACTTGTCAGGGTAAAAGAGAATCACCCTCAGCTAACCCCTGATTACCCCCTTGGTAGCTTGGCACGAGCAGTAGGTGTAAAGTATTTGTACCAACACACACAATAACTTGATTAAAACACTACAAAATGACACAACACAGGTTTAGAAAAATAGAGAATATTTATCTAAACAAAACAAGACCAAAATGACAGAATCCACAATACACAAGTCAAGTAATCAATTAAAATGCAAAAAGAGTCTTCATGTAATTTTAAACACAAACTAACACTGTTAACGTGAAAATGTACCTTGGGTGCGTCAAAAATAACCCTGCCCGGGTGAGTGTGCATCGAAAAGGCCTTGCAATGCGTCGATTTCACTCAAGAGCGAGACCTTGCGTCGTTTCTCGTCGGGTCGGGCGCGCCATTTCTTCTCTCTGCAGGAGAGCGATGCCTCGATCCGGTCAGCACTCTCGGGTCTGGGCAGGCCTTGCGTTGTTTTTACACACCCAGTGGTGCTTGCATCAGAAATCCAGCCACACAATGATCCGAACACCACGCAGTGCGGGTTGTGATCTCCCAGCCTCCATCAGCGATGTTGCATGTCATTTCTCCTGCTCCATGCGTGGATTCTTCCGTCGCGTTGCAGGCCAGCATCGATTTTCAACCACGAAGCTTGCGGCGCCTTGATTTTTCAGCCGCAGATCGGAGTCACGTCTATCTTTTCCCCACATGGCGTTCTGTGTGTGGATTTCTTCCTCTTAGGCTGCCAGCTTCTCCTTTCAGGGTCCTAGTAACTAGATGGGCACAACAGGGCAGAGTAGGAGTCTCTCCAGAGATTCCAGGTGCTGGAAGAGAGAAGTCTTTGCTGTCCCTGAGACTTCAAACAACAGGAGGCAAGCTCTAAATCAAGCATTTGGAGTTCTTCACAAGCAGGAAGGCACACAAAGTCCAGTCTTTGCCCTTTTACTCTGGCAGAAGCAGCAACTGCAGGATAGATCCACAAAGCACAGTCACAGGCAGGAAAGCTCTTCTTCCTCAGCTCTTCAGCTCTTCTACAGGCAGAGGTTTCTCTTGGTTTCCAGAAGTGTTCTAAAGTCTGTGGTTTTGGGTGGCCTTCTTATACCCAATTTCTCCTTTGAAGAAGGCCTACTTCAAAGCAAAGTCTCTCCTGAATGTGAAATCCTGCCTTGCCCAGGCCAGGCTCCAGACACTCACCAGGGGGTTGGAGTCTGCATTGTGTGAGGGAAGGCCTGGCAAGTGGGTACACTTGCCAAATTTGAATTTACAGTTAAAACTACACACACAGACACTGCAATGGCAGGTCTGAGACATGATTACAGAGCTACGTATGTGGGTGGCACAACCAGTGCTGCAGGCCCACTAGTAGCATTTGATTTACAGGCCTTGGGCACCTCTAGTGCACTGCACTAGGGACTTATTAATAAATCAAATATGCCAATCATGGACAAGCCAATTACATACACATTTTGTAAAGGAGCACTTGCACTTTAGCACTGGCTAGAAGTGGTAAAGTGCCCAGAGTAACAAAAACAGCAACATCAGAGTCCAGCACACATCAACAACCTGGGAAACAAAGGCAAAAAGGTAAGGGAGACCACACCAAGGACGAAAAGTCTAACAGAGGGTATTTATGGAGACTTGAGGAGCACTGTTAAAGTGTGGTAGTGTGGGAATCTGTGGAATAGGTGGCCATTGGGGCAGGTGCAAACAAACATTGTCACACAGGGTATCACCAGCACTTAGACCAGCCCTGACAATGGAGCACAGTCCTCCCCTGCCAATGGCCATTTAGGCAGTTGGGATATCCAGTCACATTTCGAGGGGCAATTGTGTTGCACATATTTGCCTTTGGTCCAGATACATATTGTGTACACATGTGTGGAAAACTATGGGGGTCATATGTGACCCTTGTGCTATTTGCAGCTGTGATGTGGAGTGTTTGCCATGTCTATCCTTTCAGAAATGCCTTGTCACATGATATCATTGACATGCATCATGCATGTTGCTGTGGACACAATATCTAATGTTAAAAATCATGTCTTGCATACATAGGCATCCAGGGAGAGGGAGAATGCGACAACTTCCTTTCTACCTTTCACTGCCAGACCTTGAGACCATGGAAGAAAGGCACATCATCCTTCTTTTCCATCTGAATTGACAAACAATAGTGGACTTAAGTCACCAGTTGAAGCCAGAGCTGATGCTGTTACGCCGCGCGTCCTGGCGGCGCAGTCGGGTCTGATTGCGTCGGCGGCCGCAGTCCATTTCGCACACCAAGGGGCCCGCCACTCCCCCTTTTTCGGGCCTCATATCGTCCTTGCCTCTGCGCCGGGGATGGGAGCCCGGAATTGGGCTTCTGTTCTCGCCGCACATTTTTTCGGGAGACCCTAATAAGTTGCGTGAATTCCTGGATGCTCTCACGGTTTATTTTGCATTTAGACCATCACAATTCACGTAAGACAAAACCAAGGTTGGATATTTAATCAGTGCCCTATTCGGTCCAGGTTTAGCCTGGGCACCTCCTTTGGTAACATCCAACGATTCCCGCCTGTCTAATTACTCCGCATTCATCGCTGCATTCAAACAAATGTTTGAACGTCCTGGACTTGAAACGTCTGCAGAAGAAGCCCTATGCGACATCCAACAAGGAAGTCAGGACGTCTTACAATACATCACAGGTTTCAGACAACCGGCATTGGAAACCTCTTGGGTAGAATGTACTCTTGACACTCTTTCTTGAAGGGGACTTAAGGAGGAGATCAAAGACGAACTAGTACATTCTGCTAAAGTAGATAATCTTCAGAGTTTGATGGACTTAACTCTAGCCATAGAATATCGTCTTCACGAACACAGAATGGAAAAGAAGAAAAGTCGTATACCATCCTCTGCGAGTACTCGTGCACCACCTCATCGTTATGAAGAAACACGTCTTGAAACTAAAGGACCTTCGGAGGAAGAACCTATGCAAATTGACCTTGCTTGTGGACCCTTATCAGCTAGCGAATGTGAAAACAGACGCAGGAAAGGATTATGGCCCTCATTACAACCCTGGCGGTCGGTGGTAAAGCGGCGGTAAAACCGCCAACAGGCCGGCGGTTATAAAAATGGGATTATGACCATGGCGGAAACCCCCAACATAGACAGCCACTTTAACACTCTGACCGCCATGGCGGTACAAACAAACAGCACGGCGGTCACCGCCAACAGACAGACGGAAGACAATGTACCGCCCACACTATTATGACAGGCCAAACCACCACCTTTTCTGGGGCGGATTCAACGCGAACAAAAACACGGCGGAAACAAGACTTGGAAGGGGGAACACTCACCTCTACACATTCCACGAGGAACTAGGACGCCATGGAGCCTGAACTCCAAATACTCCCTGCAATTGTCTTCCTGCTCCTCTACCAGGAGCACGACCGACGGCGGCGACCACGGTGAATACTGCACCTATGACACAAGAGAGGGGGGAGGGAAAAGAGAGTGACACACACACGCAACACGCAACACCCCCACCCCCACCCACAACAACACACACACCAATATATGCTGAAACATTACATTTACACCCCCTAATCCCCCCTGGAAGAACACAAGGACAAAAGAAAATGAGTTGAACGATTGTAATCATGTAAAATCCATCAATCAAAAATTTATATACACTATAAACAAATATGTACACCAAGAATTAAAGTCCAGGTACTGCACCAATATAGTTCGTGGACCACTGGGCCCAAAATGCATAGGCGAGGCCCACACAAGATACCCAATTGAAACGGAGAGAACACTGCAGGGGCATCAGATCGAAATAAAACACAGGCACCTTAGGGGGAAGGGAAGGGGGGGCACCTCAGCCGGATGAGTGCACAACGCCAGCTTCACAAGGGGGCTCCATGCCCATTGATGTATCCTGGGGAGTGCAAAGCCACAGTCTCTCAAGTCTTTCCAGTGGGTGGTTTGCCCACTGCTTTATCCTGGGGAGTGCAAAGCCACAGTCTCTCAAGGGGATAACAGTCTCCACTGGTTCTGGAGTGGTCTTTGTGCCCAGAGTGCTTCATCCTGCCAAGAATTGAGGTAGTGGATGTCTTTCTCCACTGGTTCTGGAGGGGGCTTTGTGCCCAGAGTGCTTCATCCTGCCAAGGACAGAGGTAGTGGATGTGATACTCCACTGGTTCTGGAGGGGGCTTTGTGCCCAGAGTGCTTCATCCTGCCAAAGACTGAGGTAGTGGATGTGACACTCCACTGATGGTGGTGCAACATGCAAGCTGGCCAGGCCCCTGGAACTGACCACCAGCCTCGTACGAATTACCACTGGGGATGGCAGCCATGTCTGCGGTGGTGCCACTGGCTCAGGATGTGGCGTGGCCGCTGGCGGTGCTGGCTTCGGGCTCAGTAGCAGCAATGCTTGTGGCGCTCATTGATCAGCGGTGCTGGTGGGGGGCTCACTGACCTCAGTGCTGGCGACTGTGTCATGAGCGGCGGTGCTGGTTGGGGGCTCACTGACCTTGGTGCTGGTGGCGGTGTCCTGAGTGGCGGTGCTGGTGGGGGGCTCACTGACCTTGGTGCTGGTGGCGGTGTCCTGATCAGTGGTGCTGGTGGGGGGCTCAGTGACCTTGGTGCTGGCGGCGGTGTCCTGAGCAGCGGTGCTGGCGGCGGTGTCCTGAGTGGCGGTGCTGGCAGCGGTGTCCTGAGCGGCGGTGCTGGTGGCAGGCTCACTGACCTTGGTGCTGCTGAAGGGCACAGTGTCTGCGGTGCAGGTGAAGGGCTCCGTATCTTGGGTGCTGGCGGCGGTGCCCGTGGCGGCGGTGCAGGTGGTGGTGCTGGTGGCAGTCTTATCCGCCGTGCAGGTTGGCGGCGACGTTAACTTGCCTTTCTATTTCAGGCCCTTCCCCATCTTGGATGGTGGCGCAGCTGTCTTGCCACTCCCAACTGTTGTCCTGGCTGAGCCCTTGGTGGCAGGTGTTATGGCCTTCTCCCTCCAGGATGTGGGCAACTTCTTCTGTTTTGGAGGTAGGGGAATGTCCTTGGCCTCGCTCCTTGGGACACTGGCAGCCCTGCTGCTTGGCGCACTCCAGAATCCGGTTACTGCTGGCACCACTGTGCCCGGTGATGTGGTGGCTGAGGTGCTGGGTTGGGACATGGAAAGGCAGGCCCTAGGGGACAGAAGGGGTGGGTGAGGTGAAGGGAAGAGGTCAAGGTTTGACAAGAAATGTTTTTTAGACACAGTGGGACGGGTAGATGGAAGGGGTTTGGGAGTGGAGGAAGAGGTAGTGGTTGTAGGAGGTGTTCGTTTGCTGACTTTGGGTGAAGGTGCATGGGCTGGAGGCTGTCGTGAGGTGGATGGCAGTTGTGTGGGTGTGTGACTGCGTTTGTGTACTTTGGGAGGAGGGCTCACAGACACACTGGTAGAGGACACAGGGGATGTGTGAATGGTAGTGGGGTGGTGATTGCACATGAGCGGTGTGTGGTTATGGGCGTGCTGGTGATGGAGGTAGTGGCTGAGGATGTAGTGCATGCAGTTGTGAGTGGAGATGTGACAGGGAGGGAGGAGGGAGACATGGAGGAGAGGGACACAGTGGAGGCACTGGATGTTGGTATGTGTGCATGGGTATGATGCTTGTGTGAGTGCCTGTGGGATGTGTGCTGCTTATGTTTGCCAGAGCTACCCTTGTGTGTTGAGGTGTGTGCATGCTGGTCTTATGGTGAGATAGGCTCAGTTACTGGGGATTGGGGCTGGGTGGAGGAAGTTGAAGGGGGGAGGTTGGACACAGGGACAATGGCTGCCATCAGTGCTGAGGCCAAAGTCTGAAATGCTCTCTGTTGGGCTGCCTGGCTAGAATGAATGTCCTCCAGGTATGCATTTGTCTGTTGCAACTGCCTCTCTACACCCTGGATGGCATTCAGAATGGTAGACTGCCCAACAGTGAGGGATCTCAGGAGGTCAATGGCCTTCTCACTGAGGGAAGCAGGGCTGACTGGGGAAGGGGCTGAGGTTCCTGGGGCAATGGAGATGCCCACCCTCCTGGGTGAGTGGCCACGGGCCACACGCTGAGGGGCTGCTGGGAGGGGAGTGCTGGTAGGGGGGGTGGCGGCTGTACCTGTAGATGCGGGGGCACAGAGGGGCCCGCCATTGCAAGGGAGCTCCCATCAGAGGAGGAGTCGGTGTCGCTGGTCTCTGCTCCAGTCCCCGCCGTGGAGCTCCCCTCGCCCTCCGTCCCACTGGTGAATTCTGACACCATAGTGTCGCCCTCCAGGGCCATGTGGGATGCAGCTCCCTCCTGCTCCGGTGGCACAGCTCCTCCGCCTGATGATGCTAATGCACACAAGAACAGGGAGACCACAAAAAGGGGGGGAAAGAAAGTACATGCAATACCGCTACCGTTGGCGGACACATCAGACACAGCAGCCCTCTGCACTACGCCATGCACCTAGAGTTCTCTAATTCCTCACAGGGACATGGGGTACATGGGCTATGCCCGATTGCTGCACACATGGAAGTCACAGGAGCCTGACTAGGTGTAGATGGCTCCTACTACTGGTGGGGTTGGGGTGCCACTCAGCCTGCCTCACAAAGGGTCTTGGCCTACAAGGCTCGCCCTAGCCTAGGAGAACCCACAGCCCACCTACCACAGCCAGACACCTCCAATGCGCGCAGAGTCAGATGGGTGTGACTGTACTCACCCCCTTGTGGCTGCTGTGATGCCCTCAAGCGCCCATCCAACTCCGGATATGCCACCGCCAGGATCCGGAACATCAGAGGGGTCATGGTGCGATGGGCACCCCTCCCACGTTGGGAGGCCATCCCCATCTGGGCCTCCGCCGTCTTCTTGCTCCAGCGGCGAATGTCCTCCCATCTTTTACGGCAGTGGGTGCTCCGTCTGTGGTGGACCCCCAGGGCCCGGACGTCCTTGGCAATGGTACACCAAATATCCTTCTTTTGGTGGGCGCTGACCTACAGAAATAGTACAGGGGAAAAGGTACAACATTATTTGTCCGGACCGTCACAGTCATTGGCCCACGTTCCCACCCTTGCCCTGACGCACATACACTCACCGTCGGATCATGCACGCCTCATCCCCCCCTATCTCCCATCCACACCACTCCAAATATGCATTGCCCATACAGCATGCTCACAGTGTACTCACCTGTTTGTCTGGAGGACCGTAGAGTAGCGTGTACTGGGGGAGGACCCCATCCACTAGTTTCTCCAACTCCTCCGATGTGAAGGCAGGGGCCCTTTCCCCAGACACATGAGCCATTGTCACTTCCAGACTGAGGTCACAGCAGCACTTGCAGTGTAGGTCCTCTCCTGTTGAAGATCAGGTATTAAGTGAGTAAACAGAGAGAAAATGGCGGTCACGTCTGTGGCGGTGCGTACCGTCACCGCTGGCGTACATCGTCATTGGCTCCTGGGACCCACAGGGTGTACAACGCCAGCGCAGTTACCTCATATCCCCTTGTCCCACATTACAGGTCAGGCAGCCGCCATTTAAGGGGGCCACATGGCATTATTTTTAAATGCGTCACACATATCTAGGCCTTTCATACACACCCAGACAGGCACATAGCGGATTGACAAATGTGTGCAATAAAGTTCTTGTTTTAGTACCTCAGTGTTGGCTGACCCTCTGCTCGCTGTTCTCATCCATAGGGCATGTCCGCTGGGGCAGGTGAGGAGAAGGCGGCATCCTACGGTGTACAGACCGCTGGTGGACCTGTCAACAATAGAAGAGCGACATGTAATAGTCACCTACAGACTTGATCATGCCACAATCAAGGAACTGTGTGCCCAGTTGGAGCCAGACCTGATGTCAGCTATATGCCATCCCACAGGAATCCCCCCTCTAGTGCAGGTCCTGTCAGTACTCCATTTCCTGGCAAGTGGGTCTTTTCAAACAACAGTGACCATAGCATCAGGGATGTCCCAGCCTATGTTCTCAAACGTGTTGTCCAGAGTGTTGTCTGCCCTGCTGAAACACATGCGCAGCTACATCATTTTCCCTCAGGTGGAGGATTTGCCTACAGAGAAAGGTGACTTCTATGCCCTGGGACATATCCCCAACATCATAGGTGCCATTGATGGGACACATGTGGCCTTGGTACCCTCCGCAGGAGTGAACAGCTGTACAGAAACAGGAAGAGCTACCATTCGATGAATGTGCAGATGGTGTGTTTGGCCGACCAGTACATCTCCCATGTGAATGCCAAATTTCCTGGCTCAGTGCATGACGCTTACATTCTGAGGAATAGCAGCATCCCTTATGTGATGGGACAACTCCAAAGGCACCGTGTGTGGCTATTAGGTGAGGACAAGGACCCTATACAGTATGAATAGGTGTCTGGGTATGGGGTTGTCCCTACGGGTTAGTGTGTGTCTAACAGTTGTCTCTCGACATTGGCAGGTGACTCTGGCTACCCCAACCTGTCATGGCTACTGAACCCAGTGAGGAATCCCAGGACAAGGGCAAAGGAATGCTAAAATGAGGCACATGAGCGAACTAGGATGGTTATTGAGAGGACCTTCGGCCTCCTGAAGGCCATGTTCCGGTGCCTCCATAAGACAGTTGGTTCCCTATACTACTCACCAAAGAAGGTGTGCCAGATCATCGTGGCCTGCTGTAAGCTGCACAAGTTGGCTTTGCGATGACAGGTGCCTTTTATGCAGGAGGATGGTCCAGAAGGAGGTCTTGTGGCAGCTGTGGAGCCTGTGGACAGTGAAGAAGAGGAGGCAGAAGAAGAGGACATAGACAACAGAAACACCGTGATCCAGCAATACTTCCAGTGAGACACAGGTAAGAAGACATCACTGCCTCCTACATCTGATAAAATGTTTGACCTATCACCTGTCTGTCACATTCACCCAGTGTATGGACCCTAATTTGTCACTTTGTCTTTCGATTTCACAGATGTGGGTCCCACTGTGTGACCTCTGCTATGTTACCTCATGGACTATAGCTATGTGACATAGGTATGTTGACAATAGAATGGACATTGCTATTTCCCTCAGTTATTGCAAATACACATTTGTGAAAGCACAGACTGACTCCAGATTGTTTTGTGATTCAAGAGTGTTTATTTAAGTGATAAATAGTGGAGGGGTTGTAAAATGGTCAGGGGTGATGGTGGAGGAATGTCCATGGCAGAGTCCAGTTATTTGGCTCACAGGTGCATTGTCCAAAGGGGCATAGGAAGTGGAGCTAGGGCAGTTTAAGGATGGACAGGGTGACAAAGTGGGACAGAAGGATGACATTCAGAGTGGTCTCATTTCTTGGTGGGGGTCTTGGCATTGTTCTCTGTCTTTGTCCTGGATCGGGACCACTTTCGGGGTGGTTCTCCATCTGCATGGGGTGGGGTGCTGGTGTTGTGGTCCTGTGGCGGTGCCTCCTGTCCACTACCTCCGGCGGAGGTGGTGGGCAGTTCATCGTCCAGGCTAGTGTCAGGGGCCCCTTGTTGTGCCACAGTGTCCCTCCTGGTGTTCACGAGGTCCTTCGGCACCCCTACCATGGTGCCCAGGGTGGTGTTGATTGGCTTGAGTTCCTCCCTGAACCCCAAATACTGTTCCTCCTGCAGCCCCTGGGTCTCCTGAAACTTGGCCAGTACCATTGCCATCGTCTCCTGGGAATGATGGTACGCTCCCATGATGTTGGAGAGGGCCTCGTGGAGAGCGGGTTCCCTGGGCCTGACCTCCCCCTGTCGCACAGCAGACCTCCCAGTTCCCCTCTTTTCCTGAGCCTCTGTCCCCTGAACCGTGTGCCGACTGCCACTGCCCCCAGGTCCCTGCTGTTCTTGGGGTTGTGGGTTAGCCTGGGTTCCCTGTAGTGGTGGACACACTGCTGCTTGACGTGTCCTGGGGACAGAGGTATGGGCCCGCTGGGTGGGTGCTGTGCTGGTGTTTCCTGAGGGGGAGGCTCTGTAGTGGCCTGTGACTTTGTGAGGGGAACCGACTGTCCCGAGGTCCCTGATGGACCGGGCTGGTTATCTAGATCCAGTTGGACAGTGCTGCTGTCATCACTGTGGGCCTCTTCTGTGGGTGGAGTGGACATTTCTGGAACCTCCTGTCCGGTGACGTTGGGTAGGGGTCCTGCAGGGGTGTAAAGGCATGATTATTGCATCTGTGTGTGCCATGGTGTGCAATGGGTGGGTGACCCTGTACCCCAGTGCTTACATTCTTGTGTAGGACCTTGTGTGATAATTGTTTAGGGGTCTGTGTGGGTATCTGTAGTGGACATGCATTGGTGATGGTTGTCCATGCTTTGTTGCATGTAGGGCTTGGTGTTGGGATGTGTGGTTTGTGATAGTGGGACATATGTGAGGAGTTGGAGTGATGGGGTGAGGGCGAGGGTGGGGGTATGTGATAGCATGCAGGTAGGGTGGGGGATAAAGTAGTGAAAGATTTGACTTACCAGATTCCATTCCTCCAGCTATTCCTGCGAGGCCCTCAGGATGCAGTATAGCCAAGACCTGCTCCTCCCATGTTGTTAGTTGTGGGGGAGGAGGTGGGGGTCCGCCACCAGTCCTCTGAACCGCAATGTGGTGTCTTGAGACCACGGAACGAACCTTCCCCCATAGGTCGTTCCACCTCTTCCTGATATCATCCCGTGTTCTTGGGTGCTGTACCACTGCGTTGACCCTGTCCACGATTCTGCGCCATAGTTCCATCTTCCTAGCTATGGAGGTGTGCTGCACCTGTGATCCGAATAGCTGTGGCTCTACCCGGATGATTTCCTCCACCATGACCCTGAGCTCCTCCTCAGAAAACCTGGGGTGTCATTGCGGTGCCATGGGGTGGTGTGGGTGACGTCTGAGGTGGTGCGTGTTGTGATGTGTGGGTGATGTTTATGGGTGTGTGGTGTTTTGTGCATGGATGTGTATGAGTGATGGTGTTGTGTGCCTCTGTCTGCTGGTGGGGTCTTTGCTTTGCTGTCTCTCTGCTTCTTCCAAATTGTTTGTTGTAAGGGTTTGTGGGTAATGTGGGGGTGTGTTTTATATTGTATTGGGTGTGTGTATGTGTATCAGGTGTGTGTATTTTGATTTGTCCAATGTGGTTGTGTTTTGTAAATGTGTGTTTATTTTTAGCACGGCGGTGTGTACCGCCAATGGAATACCACGGTTGAAAGACCGCCGCGTGGATTCGTGGGTCGTGAAGTTGTGGTCCCCAAAGAAAATAGTGTCAAATAAAACAAACTGTTCCATCAACCTCCTTCAAGGAGTGCCCAGTCATTATCTGGAGTATGCTGATATTTTTCAAAAACCTGATAAACCTATACTTCATAGAGAATATGACTGTGCCATTCCCATAGAATCTAATGCAAAGGTCCCCTTTGGGAGGATGTATTCTCTTACTGAGCCTGAGAAGAAGATACTCAAAGAATACCTAGAAGAAAATATAACGAGCAGGGTGATTGCTCCTTCCTCTTCTCCCGCAGGGGCCCCCTTCTTTTTCGTGCCCAAGAAGACGAAAGACTTGCACCCCTGCATAGACTCTCGAGGATTAAATAAAATTACCATAAAAGATCGCTACCCGTTGCCCCTCTTCAAGGATATTCTAGAAGCAGTTCCAGGAGCCAAGAGATTTACCAAATTAGATCTTAGGGGAGCCTACCATCTTTTAAGGATAAAGGAGGGCGATGAATGGAAGACAGCCTTCAGAACCCCTTTAGGCCATTTTGAATATCGGGCGATGCCCTTCGGTCTTACCAATGCTCCCTCTATATTTCAGAGATTTATGGACGCCATTTTTCATGATCTCTTACACCAAACAGTGGTTGTCTATTAAGATGATATACTTATTTTCTCTACTCATCCTATACAACACACTAAACATGTGCTCCAAGTCTTAAAAAGGCTTAGACAACACCATCTTTTCTGCAAGGCAGAAAAGTGTGAATTTGATCAGACTCAAGTAAGATATTTGGGGTACCATATCAACCAAGTAGGAATTGCTATGGATTCAGACAAGGTTCAAGCCATTCTGGATTGCCCATATCCATCTTCCATCAAAGAAACCCAGTGTTTTTTAGACCTGGCCAATTTCTATCATCAATTCATAGCCAATTTCGCCCTGCAGACCAGTCATATAACTCAAATCCTTAAAAAAGAAAATCTACGGAAAGGTTTTCATTGGACCAAAGAAGCAGAAATAGCCTTCCAAACACTAAAACACACCTTCACCCAAGCTCCTATCTTACGGCATCCAAATACCACCAAACAATTCATTGTAGTTACTGATGCCTCAGAAAGAGCCCTAGGGGCTGCTCTGCTACAAAGACAAGACGATGACGGGCTAGAACATCCCGTATTTTACCTCTCCTACATACTCCCCGACACTGAACGTATTTACTCCATGTTAGAACGGGAATTGCTCACCTTAAAGACGGCTTGTACTGAATGGAGGCGATTTCTCATGGGATCTAAAGAGCCTTTTGAGCCTAGAGCCATTCATCCTAATTTGCAGTGTCTAAGAAACTTTCAATGTCACAATAGCCGTCAAGCTCGATGGGCCTTTTTCTTCAGCCAATACGATTCTTACATCACATATATCCCTGGATCCCAAAAAAACCTGGCTGATGCTCTATCACAACGCTATCCGGAGTGTAGTGATTCTATCACACAAAACCTAATTGAACCTGATGAGATCATTGGAGTTGTGCAATCCTTTCTTGACAAGGTTCGCTCTGAGTATTCCAATTTAGGAGAAACTGAAATGAATAAATTACGTTCATTCTTACGTAAGGATAAGGGATACTATTTTCATAAGAAAACCTTTTTCTTGACAACTAAAACAGTCCAAACTGAAGCTTTACGGATGTACCACGACTCCCCTATTGCAGGTCATCGATGGATCAAGACCACCCAAGATCTCCTTCTGTGCTCCTTTTGGTGGCCTACTCTTAAGGCTGATACTGAAAGCTATGTGACTTCTTGCCCTATCTGTGCTCAAGCAAAGACATCCCATAATAAACCAGCGGGATTGCTCTGTCTCTTACCGGTTCTACCATCTCCATGGCACACAGTATCTACTGACTTCATGTGTTCTCTACCTCCCTCAATGGGGAATCAAGTAATAATAGTGACAGTAGATTCATTCACTAAGATGGCACATTTTACGCATTAAAAAAGTTACCCACAGCCAAAGAACTAAGTCAAATCTTTATTCAAGAAATCTTCTGACTTCATGGACTCCCACAAGCCATCCTCTCAGACCGTGGACCTCAATTTATCTCCCGATTTTGGAAACAATTTTGTAAAACACTCAAGATCGACGTGGCTCTTTCTTCTGGTTTTCATCCTCAGACTAACAGTCAAACTGAACGGTTAAATCAAGGACTTGAACAGTATCTACAAAGTTTTTGCAATGCTACGCAAAATGACTGGTCCATATTTTTATCTCTTGCCGAATTTTCATATAATAATGCATTACATAGTGCTTCGAAGACTTCTCCGTTTTTTTGTTCATATGGATACCATCCTAAAGCCTTTCCTAGTATGCTCAGAGACTCAGCTACACTTCCTGCCATTACACCGTTTGTTCAACGAATACGCACCATACAACGTGTCATACAGTCTACAAATTAAAAGAATGGCAGAAAAGAGACGCTGTGAGGCTCCATTTTATCAAATTAATGACAAGGTTGACTTTCCTCCAAGTTCTTACCTTTAGGGTTAAACCAAAATAAATGTAGACCCTGGTACTATGGTCCTTTTCTGGTTCTGCAAAAAATAAATCCTGTTTGTGTCCATCTCCGTCTGCCCCAGACTTGGAGAATACACCCAGTGTTCCATGTTTCTCAGCTTAAACCATATATACCTGATCCTTTTCACAGACAATTCTCTTATCCTCCTCCTCAATTGGTTGACAACGTGCCAGTATACGAGGTCCAGGAGATTTGTGACTCCCGGTATTTTCGTGGACGCCTTCAATATCTTATCCACTGGAGAGGCTATCCTATGAGTGAATGCTCCTGGGAGGAAGCCACTTCGGTGTATGCTCCTCTCTTGATCCATCGTTTTTTCTGCCTTTTTCCTCACAAACCTGGGGCATTGGTGGGGCCTACTGTTACACCGCGCGTCCTGGCGGCGTGGTTGGGTCAGATCGCGGCGGCAGCCGTGGTCCATTTCACGCACCGCCGGGCCCTCCGCACCCCCTTTTTCCGGCCTCATATCGTCCTTGCCTCTGCGGCGGGGATGGGAGCCCGGAATTGGGCTTCTGTTCTCGCCACGCATTTTGCACTGCATGGGGAAGTTAGATGAGGCCCTTGTGCGTCCCCCCCCCTCAGCCTCTCACTTACCTGGGGATTTCTTCTTGGCCTTTCTTTCTTTTTTCTTTCTTCTTCTCTTCTTGTGGGAAGCCATCTTACGGCTATCCCATCATACCCTTCTCTTCTCTGGTTCCCTGCATGCACCTGTTCCCTTCTTCCTGTGGTATTTTTCCTATTTTGTTCTATTACTTTCTTCCCAATCCAAGATGGCTGTCGTTCCTTTTTCTGTTCATTACTTCCTGTTTAGGGGTATATAAGGGCTTTGATTTCTTTTCTCTTTACGTTGCAACACTGCTCTGTGGTGATTACGCTCCTGCTGGTTTTCTTGCTCATATCCAGTTTTGTCTCTTGTGTTTCCTGTTTTTTCCTGTGTTTGGCCTGGTTCAAGCTCCTGATTTTTTCCTTGTGTCTTCCTTTCTTCCAGGGAGTTCCCTTCTGGAGGTTTTTTCCCCTTCAGGGTTTTTCCTCAGGGACTCCTTCTGGAGGGCACGGACAGTATTGGCATATACTGTCTACAGCAATGTGGCTACCGGAAAGGGTCGCCCCTACCTCGGCCAGAGCCGGACCTGCAAAAGCCAAGGCCGCACTTCATCCCCCTTTGGTCTGGACGGTAAGCCAAAGCTTGACAGATGCCAGCTATTAGTTATCCAACCAGCATACAACACATTGTACAAGTCAAGTCAGTATTGTACTTCCTAGCCAAAGGGTCCTTCCAATACACAGTAGCCCTGTCTTCTGGCGTGTCTCAACCTATGTTCAGTCTGGTGTTGAAGGATGGCCTGTCAGCACTGTTAAAACACCTGGACAGCTACCTCCAGTTTCCTCAACATCAGGATTTAGTCCATGTGAAGGCTGACTTTTATGGTTTTGCACACTTCCCACAGGTGATGGGGGAAATTTATAGCACACTTGTTGGCTTAGTCTCACCGCATGCCAATGAACAAGTATATCTCAAAAGAAAGAACTTCTAATTCCATCGAAACCAAGTTTTCTGTTTTGGCAGATCCATACATTTCATAGGTTTGTGCCTGATATCCAGGTTCAGTCCATGATATATTCGTAATGCAGAGCAGCACCATACCCAAGCTGATGTCACAACTGTGCCCAGAGAGGGCCTGGCTGGTTGGTAAGTCACATCTGTCCAGTTTGTCTGTGTGCAATGTCAGGTGACACAATCATGAAGTGAGGGACTCAGTGTTGCGCATATGTCCCTTTCCTAAACAGGCAACTCCACATATCCAAACCTTCCTTGGTTGTGACGTCAATAAGGAATTCAACTATGCCAGGGCAAATTTGCTTCAGTGAGTCCCACAGAAGAACAAGGCAAGTAGTGGAATGGGCTTTTGGGCTCCTGAAGGCCAGATTGAGGTGTCTGGACTGGACAGGTGGAGCCGTCCTCTATTCACCCTGGGAAGTGTGTCAGATCACTGTGGCATGCTGCATGCTCCACAACCTCGCCCTGTGGAGGAATATCCTGTATATCCCAGAGGAAGAGGAGCCAGTGGGTGAAAATCCTGAAATGCCAAGTGGCGATTAAAAGTGGAGCACAGGAAGGAGCTGACTTGCGGGAAGATCTCATCAATAGCTACTTTTCATGAGTGTGAGTACGTCATGTGATATGATGACTGTGACTGTATGAATGGGTGGAGTTCATTGTTTTGAAAACAACTAGGGAGCAGATACTCTGCAATATTCAGCTAACGTATGCTTTAAGAGTTAGCCTTTGACATATCCCCACCTTGATTTAGCTCTTTTGTGTCAATCTCATTGCAATGTAATTTCCTTTCCAGATGCTTGCTATGTGATTTGGGTACTAGGCATGTTTTCAAGACTATACTCCTTGTTTTGTCTTTATACAGGCGCCTTCACTGTGACACCCTCATGTGGGCATTTCAGAGCTATGACATTGGCAGGTATCTGATGCATTTCTGATATGTTAAGTGGACATGTATTGTTCCTGGTAACAGAGGTCACAGATTTGGAGTGTATGAGACCTGTGCCAATACAGCTTGAACAGTGTTTGGATGGAAGTGCATGTTTTACTTGTTTAGTGTGCTGTGTTGGGCCAATTATTTATATGATAATGTGGCCATGAAATATGTTGTCATCAATTGTAAGCATGGCAGTCCTCTTCACATAAGCTAATCACTATTCTTGAATGACCTGTATGTTGCTGTAGATGTGTTTCATCATTGCAGTCCACAGTGCCTGTGCCACAACAGTTTGTGTCCTACCACCAGATGCATGGTCATTGAATTATGACGGGCCTGTGATCAGGGCCTGCTGTACTGCCCTCTGTCTGTACCTTGGTTTATGTGATATTGGATTCCTTTGGTGTGGTATGTGATAAGGCACAAGCTAGTAACACTATCCACTTTTCTGTTTGCCTATTCTACAAGACAGTGTCTGACAAGGCCCTCCCTTCTGTGGTCTGGGGCCTGTACCTTTGTATGTGTCCTTTGACACAATATTAATCAGCCATTCTTGGCTATGACAGTCCAGATATTTCAACAGCCTATGTGCCGTACAGTGAAATAAAATGTTTGGTGTGACCAGACACTTATAGCAATGTGTTTGTGTCTGTTGCTAGTAATCCTTAGCAGGACACTGTATCTATAACTTATCCTTCCTTGCACTAGTATCCTGTGTCTTCCTTATGTGCTTCACATGGTCTTACATCTTTACATGGCAAAATGTGGAACAGAAGCAAGCAGACAATCAGTTTGTGATAGGTGGCTTTATTGAAAATGTGTGCATAAAACAAATATGGGACATGATGGAAAAGAAAAGTTAAGGGTTCAGTCTTAGTGTTTGAAATCATTGGAGTAGATGCCACACCATTGAGAGTCCAAATGCAAGTGTACTCCTCCCATTGGAAATGAAAGGTGGTGGAAGAACAGTCAACAGAGTAAATATGTGGCACGCAAAGGATGTCATTTTGGAAGAGGTCACTTGCTGGTAGTGGTGGCTGTCTTGCCATCTGCACCTCCTGGAGTCTTTGCTGGATGTCCCCTCTTCCGTAATGGTGGGGGATCTGTGGCTACAAAGACAGGGGTGTGTAGGGTAAGTTCTTTCCCTGACAGGGGCTCCCTTCCAGTGGCTGGCACTGATGAAGGGCCTGGTGTAGATGCAACAAAGGAAGGGGTAGTGTGCTGTTGTTGATCCCTGATCAGGGTGGTGTTAATGTCTATAGGCACACCTGTTAGGGACACCATGCTGGTATTGTAGGCCTCCCACTGTTCACACATTTTCCAATGGAAGTCCCTCTTCAGCTGCTTCATTTCTCAAAATCCGGCCAGACCCCTAAGATGTTGGTGATGGTGTCCTGGCTAGGAGCATCCCCAGTGGCCTCACCCTGCTGGCCCATAACATCCCTCCCACGTGCCCTATCCAAACGGGCCTGTACCCTTGCCACAGGGTGCCCCCTACCACTGGTTCCTGGACCATCATTGTCAGAGGTGTGATGCTGCGACTCAGGATTGTGAACTGGGGGCACAAGATGGTTGCCACTGTCCCAGGGACACAGATTGGGGGTGAGTGGTTGCCTGTCATGTTGAGTGGGAAGAGTTGATGTGGCCACAGTGAGAATCACTGCCGGTGTGCAACCAGGTTTTCCAGATGCGGAAGAACTGTCCTCTGCATCCAGACATCCAGGAGTATCATCGTCAGTGAGGGCTTCATCCATGGAGTAGTGGCAGTCTCTTCACTGGCCTTTGTGTGGCTAGTGGCAACTAGATCTGTTGATGTGAAAGATACAATATTACTAGTTGTTTTGTTACATCTACCTCCAAAAAGTTACAGTGACATTTCACAAAGCCCTTGCACTTAGTTGATCTGCAGGTTATCCTATTGTGACAGGTACCCACGGTATTGGTTGTATTGACCTCACATTTGTGAAGCATTCCAATTCCATTTAAGTCAAGCACCTGCTTAAATGTGCAGATCATTGGCCCTTGGGAGAATGACTTGAGAATGTCATCCTGCCAACAGTGCAGGCACAAATGTGTCTAGGCAAAATATGCCTTTGGATATTTTGAGACTTAGTTGATTGTTATGCAGGCAGACCCAGGAGTTTGTTGTATATGTTATTGGAGTCATTATGTGGTCAGTGCATTGTGAATGTGTCTGCTAGCAAAATCGTTCTGGTGATGCACCTTGAGGTCTTTGGGATCATTGTTTTACACACTGGGTAAGGTGTCCTTCCTGTCCTCAATAGTTTCTACTTGGGTTAGCAGGTCAAGATGGAGGTAGGTAGCCAGATACATCTCAGAGTTGAGCATGATCTGTATTGTGGTCCCTCCCAGGTGAGTAAACTTCGATTGAGAGTTAGCAGGCAAGGGTATTTGGACAAGTGACAACTGTTGAGGTGTTTGGAGTTACTAAAACAGTGCCTCCTATGAGTTGCAGTCCAGTCACTTTCCATTCTACACTCACTTGAAAGATGGTATCCATCAGGTGAGTAAACTTCCATTCAGATTTCATAAATCAATGTAATTGGGCAGGTGAACATTATTTTTATGTTTGGAGTTAGGGACACATTATTTAGTATTCCGGTCACTTCCTCTACTTTCCCCCACCATACATAAGTTATGTGCCCAGATGAGTAAACTTGATTAGAAAGTTAAGACACAGGGGTATTTTGACATGAGGACACTGGGGTTGTGTTTGGAGTTTGGGAGATGGAGCCTCCTGGCCTTAGCAGTCATGTCACTCCCTCTGCTTCATACACTTGATAACTGTCACCCCCACAGGTGAGTACACTTCATTTGTGAGTTCATAAAGAAGGGTATTTGGAGAAATGAACAATAGGCTAGTGTTTTGAGTTAGTGAAACAGAGCCTCCTGGGAGTTGCAGTCAGATCACTCCCTCTCCTACAAACACTTTACAAATGGTATCCTCCAAGATGATTATGTTTCAATTGTGAGTTCACAAATAGGGGTATTTGGGCAAGTAGACAATGGTCTGTTGTTTGGAGTCAGAGAAACAGTGCCACCTGGGAGCTACATTCATGTCACTCTCACTACTCCCAAATACTTGGCAAATGTTATCCCCCAGATGAGTACAATTCATTTAGGAATTGACAAACAGTGGTGTTTGGAGGAGAGACCACTGGGCTGGTGTATGGAGTTACTGAAACAGGGGCTCCTTGGAGTTACAGTCATGTACCTTTCTGGATTACACACACTATTAACATGTTATCCTCCCAGGTGAGTACACCTCATGTGGGAGTTAACAAACAATGGTATTTGGAGGGGGAAACACTGTGCTGGTACTCTGAGTAACAGTAACAGTGCCTGCTGGTAGTTACAGTCATGTCACTCTCTCTACTCCCCAATTATTGACAAATGTTATCCCCCCAGGTGAGTAAACTTAATTTGGGAGTTGACAAACAGTGATCTTTGGAGAAGAGAACATTGTGCTGGTGTGTGGAATTACTGAAACAGGACCTCCTTGGAGTTGCAGTCATGTAACTCCCTGTACTACACACACTATACAAATGGTATCTTCCCAGGTGAATACACTTCATATATGAGTTAACAAACAAGGGTAATTGGAAGGGGAAACACTGTGGTGGAGGTTTGAGTAACAGTAACAGTGACAGTGCCTGCTGGGAGTTCCAGTCATGTCACTCTCTCTATTCCCCAATACTTGACAAATGTTATCCCCCCAAGGTGAGTACACTTCAAGTGAGAGTTCACAAACAGAGGTATTTTGACAAGTGACCACTGGAGTGGTGTTTGGGGTTACTGAAACAGGTCTTCCTGAGATTTGCAGTCAGATTACTCCCTGTACTATACACTATACAAATGGTATTCTCCCAGGTGAGTATACTTCAACTGAGAGTTCACAAACAATGGTATTTGGGCATGAGAACACTGGGCTGCTGGTTGGATTAACAGACACAGGGCCTTTCTGGCCTTACTAGTCATGTCGCTCTCTCCACTTCCCACATTTGACAATTGGTATCCTCCCGGCCGAGCAAACTTGAATTGTGAGTTGGCACAGTGCTCTTTAAACAAGTGATCATTGTTCTGGTGTTTGGGACTGCTGAAGCAGTGCCTCCTGGGAGTTCCTCCTGATATTCCTGTCAATCCCTCAGCAGGATGCAGGATGGGCAAGACCTGCTCCTCCCAGGAAAAGAGATGTAATGGGTCACTACGAGGGCCACTGCCGGTCTTTTTGGCCTGCAGCTGGTGCTTGGAGACCAGGGAACAGACCTTTCCCCTGAGGTCGTTCCACCTCTTCCTAATGTCCTCCCTTGTGCTCATGGTGGTGCCTACAACATTGACTCTGTTAACTATCCTGTCCCACGTTTCCATTTTCCACCTGAGAGGAGCGTGCTGGACTTGTTCTCCAAAACATTGTGGCTCTACTCTTATGATTTCATCCACCATGACTCTCAGCCCAACCTCAGAAAAACATGGATTTTAAGAACGTGACATGGTGGAATCTGACAAAAAGAAAAAAAAAGTGACAATGACTTACTAAAGAGGGGAAGTGCAAAAGGGTATGACAGGACAAAATGTGTGCTCAGTGTGAAAAGAGATGATGAGAACAAAATGGTGCCTACTATCTGTTCTGTCATGCTGTGTTGTATTATTGGCTCTTCCTTGTGTGATTTGCAGAGTAAATGCAAAGAATTGTGGTGGGTGATGGGATGTGTTTTATAGTGTCATTTGCAGGTGTGTCCGATGTGGCAATATGTGTCAGCTGTGTCGTTTTCAAATCCATCCAATGTGTCTTTGTGTATTATTTTGCTGACTGCAAACTAATGTGCTTCAGACCACCATTGGCTGACTGCCATTGGTGTCCGCCACTGCGACATTGGCCTTGTAATACGGTCAGTGGTTGGTCACTGTGATGTTGGGGCAGGAGGTTGAATTGCCTACTTCTGGGCCTCCGCACCACTGCCAGTCTGCCTTTTTTGTTTGGGGGTCGGCAGGTCTGCCTGTTCAAGTCATAATACGGTGGTCTGAGAGATTGCAAACATGGCAGTGTTTTTTGGACCATCAACATAGCGGTCTGGCCGTCTGACTGCCAAACTCATAATGAGGCTCCAAGTCCCTAAATCTAAAGGTATATCCAGGAGACAAAGAGAGTGAACCTTCCACCTCAAAATCCAAGTGGAAAGTGACCAGGAGATGGACAAAGCACTAGGAGAAGCCTGCTGGTCAGGAACAGGTAGAGTCTCTGCGGCACCTCCATCCTGACAACTTGAAGGGTCCATTGGAGAAAACAATCCACTCCAAAAAACATTTTGACTAGATTTAGATGTATCTAGTGTAGAAAATCTACTTCAGGTGCGTTCGCACTCACAAGTGGGACTGTTTTGGCTGCCATCATGGCTGGAAGCAGTGCGAGGAAATGCAAAGTGTCACATGCAGCTGGAAACAGCACGATCGAACACAAAGACTTGTGCGTGCTCACTAGTGGCTCGGAAGTATTGTGGCCCTCATAAGAGAGCACCAAAACCCAACCACGTGCTCATGAATGAACTCTAATCTGGGCCGGATTGCGGAATTTGGGAACTCCATGCTACTCCGCATGCACAAAGTGCCCGAATTCCACAAACTCCGCCAATGGAACAGATTTCTATGCCTGGGCCTAGTCATGACCCAAGAGTGAAGACCATTTCCTTGGTCAGCTAAAGGTTAAAAAGAAATTACATATATAAATGGCTTTGGTCTTTGTTTCATCAACATTCCTGTCCATGTGTGTTATGTGTACTGAATAACTCAGACATATTTCTTACAGTATTTCATATTATGTGTTACACATACAGTTGGACATAGGTTTATACACGTATCTTGCATTTCTCTGTGTAATAGAAAATGACGACCATGCCCGATACTTTGGACACGTCTACATCCTTACCTTCATGTTTCTCCAATGGATTACTGAGATGGGTATTTAGAAATTGTTGGAAAATGGCCCTCTCTGAAAGGTCACACCAAACATTTTGCCTTCTTTCTCGTCTTATTATAAACACGTTTTTGTTGGCTTTAGGACTCTGGGCACTTTACCACTGCTAACCATAGCTAAAGTGCATGTGCTCTCTCCCTAAAACATGGGAACATTGACCCGAGGCCTATAAATTAAATGCTACTAGAGGGTCTGCAGCACTAATTGTGCCACCCACATAAGTACCCACTTCACCATGTCTCAGACCTGCCACTGCAGAGACTGTGTGTACAGCTTCACTGCCACTTCGACTTAGCATTTAAAACCACATGCCAAGCCTTAAGCTCCCCTTTTATTACATATATGTTACATAAGGTAGGCCCTAGGTAGCTCATAGGGCAGAGTGCCAGATAAATAAGTGGTAGGATATGTACTGTTATGCTTTACATATCCTGGTAGTGACAAACAGCCTATTTCATTTTTCACCACTGGGAGGGCTGCTCCCCTCAGAGGTTAGCATTGGAAATTCCCTCATAAACGTCTATGTGCTAATTTCCGATCTGAAAGGAGTGACACTGTCATGTTTGGTATCGTTGGAATGGTAGTGAGAAATAGTAACGCCTCTTTTAGAAACTAGACATTTCTTGGTTCTATTGCTCTTTGTGCCTTAAAGCCTGTCTCAAAGCCATGTCCGGTCTGTGCTGAGGTGCTGACTGACTGCTCACCTTGTGCATTCAATTCAGACAGTCATAAACACAGGACATTCATCTGCATACTGATGGGTCTTCCTGGGCAGGAAGGGTGGAGGGGTTCTCACTTACACTTCAAAGGCTACTGGCAGAGAGCACTGAGCTGAAAGTGGAACTGATGCGCTTCAAAACCACTCTTTTAAGTCTTCTCCACTTCAAAGGCACATTTGTATATATATACTCGGTCAGTGACCGCATAAAATCAGACACCTCTGAACCCACAACTGGACTCTGTCAGAAGCACTGTGTTGTTGCTGAAAGGACTCAACTGGACTGTTTTTCTGGAAGGACTGCTCTCCTATGTGTTGCCCTGCTGCCTGCTGCCTACTGCTCTCTGACTTTGCTGGAAGGACTCTGCCTTCCTACCACAAGAGATGTCCAGGTGTTTGTCAGCTTGCCTCCTGTTCTGAAGTCTCAGGGACATCACAAAGTTGATCCATCTGCACCTGGACTCTGCAAATGGTGAGTCTGCCCTGCCTTGGTAATGGGCCTAAGGTGCTCAACCTTCTGTGGTGTTCACCGGAAATGCCATGAACCAGAAAGAAGCCCTGCAAAGCCCTGCCACACAGCTGCCAGCCTCTCTGGACTCCACACCCTGCAAAGCCTCGCCGCACAACTGCCAACCCATCAGAACTGACACACAGCGATGCCAGGCTCTGCAATGCCTCACTACACAGTTCCCCAGGATCAACCCATAGTGATGCCAAGCCCCACAAAGTCTCACTGCACAGCTTCTTGGAACTGACGCCGGATGGTACGAAGCCTTGCAAACAATGCCACGCAGACAATGCATAGGATTTAAGGTAGTGTGTTCAGCGGGGCCAGGTGGGTCACTGTAGCCGCTCACTCTCCATTGCGGTCAGCCTGAACATGTGACTTTGTCCCTGTCCAGCCGACCAGATAACCACAGCTGGAACCATATGCTTCTGTACGCTATTTTCACGTAAATCTTTAAAATTGAATATCTCAGGATCTACATATTGGATTTTTGTCTTCTTGGTCTTGTTTTATTTATATAATCATAATCTATTTTGCTAATCTGGTGTGGATTCTTTTTGTGGTGTTTTCACTGTATTACTGTATAAGTTCTATAAGTTAAGCCTTCCTGCTCTGTGCCAAGCTACTGGAGGGTGAGCACAAGATAATTTAGGTTGTAACTAGGATTGTGGTCCCTACTTGGACAGGGTGCATACTTTTTCCAGCTAGAGACCCAATTTCTAGCAGAGATGTCATTCATCACTCCATGTTATGTGCACTCACTACATGTGCTAAGTGACAAAATATTGATCAAAGTTTTTTGACATTAGGTCCGCCAAAGGTAGGTAGTGACATGGCCAATACTTTAGAAACTCACAGAAACATATGTCCATGTCACACCACTAATGTTGTTGATGGCCTACATGACATTGGCACAGCCGTTTAATAGTTCACTTACTTTAACTTGTGACTTTGGTGCATACATGTGGTGGTGTTTAAACATGTAACATCTGTTGTTATACAATTTATTGTCAGCCTTCAGCTATTGTTTTTGACTTAGACGTTTCCATGGTGCACTTTGATTGGCATGTATGTCTTGCAATGTGGGCCATCTTTTTGTGGGAAACAGTGATAAAGTTATGATTACCTGTCCACTACAAACCTAGACACATGTATGTGTATGACTCTAACTTGTAGAGGAATTTGTGCTTCTGTACCTTAACTGCTGTGACAACTGCATGTTGACATTGGTATCCTGAGTACACTGTAATTCCTTGAACAGGTTGCATTTTAATCTATGTCTTTGACTGATCTATGACATTTTTGACAGCATTGTGTTTGACTTAGTGAGTTTCACATTGCCGTATTGATATGCATTTCATTTGTATGATTTACAACACAAAACTGGTAAACTATCACATTGATTAAAAATATCAGTGTGGCTTAGGCCTAATTTAGAACTTGGCAGATCGGTTACTATGTCACAATGGTGACAAGACCCCTTCTGTCAAAATCTGAATCATATTGGATATCCGTCATTGATGTTTTGGAGTAACTCTCCACCAAGTTCTAAATCAGGCTCTTTACCTTATTTGCATGTTCTACATACTGTGTCAGTATTGGTGAGACACATGTCTGTTTCGTACTGTTGGTGTCACAAAGTTACACAACATTAAAATTCAAACCATTCTGGGGCCTCCACTTACATTGCATGCCATGCATGGACTTTGCATATACTTCTTTCAGTGTTGGTCCTGTAACTTTGGACAACATACAAGTATACTTGCATGTGTGACACATGTATACATCATCACAGTATTTGTAATCACACCATTCAAAATGTGGACATTTGACTGAAACCAAGAGTAGGTACACCATTGAGAAGACACTCAGCTCACAATTATCTATTTTGTAACTTTTGTATTCATATGGACTTGTCTGGCATGCACATGGGGCCTGTATCACAAAGGTAAACAGAGACCAAAATTCTAAGTTTAGACCAAAAGTATATGTTTAGATCTAAAGTCTACCTTTACTCATAGTAAAGTTAGACTTTTGGTCTAAGTTTATACTTGTCGTTTAGGTTTAGCCCAAAAGTCTAAACTTAGACCATTGTAAAGTTAGACTTTTGGTCTAAGTTTAGTCTTTTGGTCTAAACTTTGGGGTTGATTATCAGTTTGGTGGATGGAATCAACCGACTGTCAAACTCCTGATGGGGAGGTCGTCCTCTGGCCCCATTCTGACTTTCCCACTGGCCTGGTCGAAGTTTCTGCCGATCAGCTCAGTGGGAAAGGTGCAGCAGCATTTTTGCCAGCTTATAATAGAGCTGGCAGCAATGCTGCCACATGCAGGGGGCACAGAACACTCAATCTGCATACTGTCTGCACAGCTGGGAGTATGCATTTTGAGGGTGCTGGGCAGGGAGACCCCTGCACTTGTTCTCTGACAGCCTTTTCATAGTGATCATAGTTCAGTGCCACCCTGGCTAACTACAACCAGGACTGGTGTCAGCCTGTCAGGATCACTGATCCTGGTGGGAACGGCAGTAGGTTTGCAGGTCTGCCCGCCAACCTCTTAGTGTGGCAGTCAGACTGCCACAGCTGTGGAAGTCTGGCCGCCACCGCAAGCCTGGTGGTCTTCAGATCGCCAGCCTCATAATAAGGCCCTTAGTCATTTGGTCTAAGTTTACCTTTGTGAATTGGGCCCATGTTTTTTTTTTAATGTTTCATTAACCAGCGCAGATGATGTGATTCTGTTCAGTCACATAAAGAGGAGTGACACATTACTGCTCACAGATGTTCTGTAGCTACTGACACTGACAGATTGGTATAGAGAAGTCTGTATGTGTAATCTTTAGCTACATGTTGCTCTATGATGTTCCCACTATGTACACAAGACACTAGGGGCCAGAAATGTAGGAAGGTGGCACAGTGCAGCACATCAAGTCACATATCTACACTGCACTACATCACTGGGAAAGGGCAATGCTGCACAGTATTTTGACCAAAGAGCACTTGCCTGTCCATTCACATTGCACTGGCACACAATGGGCTGCCTAGCACAAACACTGGCACCCTTGCACCACAGTGCAAGGGTGCCTGTGTTGCATGCAGAATACTCTTTGTGCAGAAAAACACACATTCCTATACATATAAAATCCTTAGAGACATAGGCCCTCAGTATGACATTGGCAGTAAATTCTGAATACCACTGTGGTGACTGCCACCAACATACTGCTGCGAAGGAGAACATCCGTCTGCCAGATTATGACACATACACACAAAACTGACAGAAACCAGCAACAACCACAAATTTGCCGACCCACTAAACACAATAAACTGTTGGAACTAGCACCCATACTGTTACGCCAGCAAAACAACGCCCTCCAAATAATGACCCACCAATCACCACAGCAACATTCAATGGTGGTAAACCATTGGCGGTGCACACCCCCAAAGCAGGAATGGCCACCCAAATAAAAAAACAATACAATATTGGTCAGAACAAAAAAAAAAAAACTGTCACAAATACACACACCCACCAACAGCACTATAAAACACCCCCACAACACCCACTAGAAGCCTGCCATACCTTGCCATGTCAATCCCAGAGACACCTGCGCACACATACCACAACTACCCATACATCCATCACACACCACACACCCCACCACATCACCCATCACCCTCTGCACAACACACACACCACACAATACCCATGTCCCAAGAAAGGCACCCCGTTTCACTGATGAGGAGTTGTGGGTCATGGTGGAGGAAATAGTCAGGGTCGAACCACAGCTGTTTGGATCACAGGCACAGCTGATCTCCTTTGCCAGGAAGATGGAATTTCGGTGGAGAATTGTGGACAGGGTGAGAGCCTTGGGACAACATCCACATACAAGCGTCAACATAAGGAAGAGGTGGAACGACCTAGGGGGAAAGGTGCATTCCATTCCAGCAAGGTGCCAGCTCACCATCAGCAGGACTGGCGGTGAACCACCACCTCCTCCCCCACAGCTGACAGCGTGGGAGAAGCAAATCTTGGCAGTACTGCATCCTAAGGGACTCACTGGAGTAGCCAGAGGATTGGACACTGGTAATTCA
Source organism: Pleurodeles waltl (assembly GCF_031143425.1). NCBI lineage: Eukaryota > Metazoa > Chordata > Amphibia > Caudata > Salamandridae > Pleurodeles > Pleurodeles waltl. Next base: position 807,080,901 of record NC_090437.1, on the reverse strand, counting down.
CCATTAACAACCTATACCCCCCATTCCTGCATGCCATCTCACCCCCTCACCCTGACTTCTTTCACCCCACTCCATTCCAAACAGTGCTCCACCCAATTACCACACCTAAATGTCAATCCCTGCATGCCATACCCACAGCAAGCACATCCCTTCCAGCTCTGCATGCATACCCACCACCAATGCATGCACAGCATGGAGAACTTCCTATCCCACAATACATCACCGTACACAACCAAAAGTGGAGTACAACACCTATAACATTGGGAAAACTAGAAATGAGGAATATGTCACAGACAAGTACCCTAACACATCACTTAAATCCCCACAGGTGCCCCAGCCAATGTCAGCAGCTAGGTAGTGCTGTGGCTACCCAGTCCCCTACCAGAAGATGTCCCCAGTGATGATAGCAACTCAGGAGGTCTGGATCTGGATGAACTTCCTGGCCCATCTGGGACTACTGGTCAGTCGGATACCCCATCCAACAGCCAGGCCACCACAGGGCCCCCACTCTGAATCAAACACCACAGCAGCCAGCCAAAGCCCCCAAACCACTGTCCCCAGAACACACCAATCAGTAGTGTGCCAATGTGTACTGGGACCCAAGTCCACACCACAAAGGAAAGACAATGAGGGCCCTGGTGTCAGTGGGAGTGGGCACACCGTTCAGGAGACACAGGCCCAGGGGGCCAGGGATGTCAGAAGACAGCTGTGCGCCAGGGGAGGACAGGCCCAGGGAACCCACTGCCCAGGAGGCACTCACAAATGTCCTGGGGGCATGCCAACAATACCAGGACAGGATGGGTCAGGTGCTCAACACCATGCAGGAGAACCAGTGGCTGCAGGGGAAACACCACAAGGAGGCCATGCAACAAATGCAGGCCATGAATACCATAATTTCCTCCACTGCAGGGTCACTGGGTGACATGGCCAACATCATGCATGAGTACATAGCACACCAGCGGGCCCCTACCTCTAGCCAGTGTACTGACAAGCCCTCCACATCTGCTGCAGCTAGTGGATAGGAGGCCCTGCTACAGGACTCACAGGCTACCAGCACCCCTCTCCCTGCAGAAGGTGAACCACCCGCAAACGTTCCCTGTGACTATGACAGACACCAGAGACAGTTGCCAAGACCAAGACCACCGCCAGGAAATGAGCCCCTCCAGAATGTCCCCCTTGTTTTCCACTGTGTCGTCTTTTGCACTTTGAATTGCCATTGCTCTTCTTCCTATGGCCCTTTAGACACTGGACCTGTGCCACAAACAGACTGGCCCACTACACTGGACTTTTCCCAACCATCACCCCACCCTATTGCACTTTGCATGGTATACCTAATTTATAAATAAACACTCTTGGACACAACTTGAGTAATAGTGCCTTATCAGAAACAAATGTGCATTGCATTGAACTGTATTGAACTGCATGATCCTGTGCAAATGTCCCGGAATGTGTGAATCCATCCTACATATGTGTCTCGCCAGTCTGTACATATTACAGCATTACACTGTTGCAACCACACCAACATCTGCAATAAGGGAAGGCAGTTGGGATCCAGAGGTAGTAACTGGCATTATACTACAGCCACACTTCACATCACTTAAATGGAGAAATGTAAAGTTCAACAGTCTTACCCGAGTGTCATTGGAACTACTGCTGAATGATATGTGTTCTGTTGTCCACATCCTCCTCCTCTTCAACCTCCTCACCGTCCTCAGTGTCCAGTGCTGCCACGGGTGCATTGTCACCCCCTCCTCCTGCAGAAGGACACATGGCGTCTGAGTGCCAAATTGTGCAGCATGCAGCACACCACAACAATCTTGCAGACCTTCTCAGGGGAGTAGCATAGGGATCCAACTGTCAGATGGAAGCACCTGAACCTGGCCTTCAGGAGACGAAGGACCGCCCAACAATCCTCCTGGTACGCCCATGAGCATCATTGTACCTATTCTCAGCCCCTGTTCTCGGATTCCTAACAGGGGTCAAGAGCCAGGAAAGGTTTGGGTAACCGGAGTCACCTGGAAGAAGTGAGGGACACACATTAGCCTTGCACAATATCATGGGGTATGACTCCTGTAGGCATACACAGACATACATGGGTGGGAACTCAAGCACACCTATGAGCCACACTCTGTGCCTCTGTAGTCCTGCCATCATCTGTGAGAGTGTGCTATTCCTCAGGAAAAACGCATCATGCACAGATCCAGGATACTTGGCTGTGACGTGGGATATGTACTGGTCAGCAAGGCACACCATCTGGACATTGAGAGAGTGGAAACTCTTCCAATTCCTGTACACCTGTTCCTTGGCCCTGGGAGGGACTAAGGCAATATGGGTCCTGTCAATGGCCCCAATCACATGTGGTATGCGTCCCATTATGTAGAATCTAGCCTTCATAGTGGGCAAATCATCAACCTGGGGAATGCGATGTAGCTGCACATGTGTTTGAGCAAGGCAGCCAAAACTCTTTGAAGGACAATAGAGAACATTGGCTGTGACATTCCTGCAGCCAAGCCCACAGTCACCTAGAAAGAACCTGTTGCCAGGAAATGGAGAACTGATAGTTCCCGCACAAGAGGGGGAATTGTTGTGGTGCAACAGATAGTAGGTCAGGCTCCAATTGTGCACACAGCTCTGTGATTGTGGCCCTGTCCAGATGATAGGTGAGTATGATGTGCCTGTCCTCCAGGGCAGCCAAGTCTACAAGGGGTTTGTACATGGGTGTTTGCCTCCTTCTCCTTTTCCTCCACAGTGGTTGATACCTAAGTGAGCCAAAATTAAAAAGGGTGTAAGTACATGGAGCATGTAGGAATGTTTGACACTCGAATTGTCTAGGTGTGTACAGTCAACACCAATGATGCACATTTTATTTCAATACATGAGCACTAGCAGTAGGAAATTGCAACCCCCTGTCCTGTATACAGGGACAGGCTGAAGTGCCCTCACTCCGCTGGCATTATGCGTCTTGACGGAAGGCAATTCCTTATTGGTTAACATGGGGCCTTATGGAGTACAGGAACCAATGATGATCAACGCCGGTGGTAACAGTGTTCACTGTCGCAGTGTAACCGCCATTGTCTTCCCACTACTTCACTTGATTACTGGCTTTCCACTGGACTACATCTCCACTGAGTGTGCAGCTGTGACCGGTGCCTGGAACCTATTCTGGCCCATGCAACAAGGGAAAGGGATCCAGCCTTCATGTCGGAGGAGTTGGAGAGGCTTGTGGTTGGGGTCCTACCCCTGTATGGGCAGTTGTATGGGCCTCTAGACCAACAGATGAGTACATCATGGGTAAGTTGCATGCCAAATGGCTGCATGTAGATGTATGTGTATGCTGGCAGTGTGTCATTTGGGGGGTATGGCTGCAGGCAATGTGAATGAAGAGGTACTGCTTGATGAGGGGCAAATGTAGTATGTAGGCCATATGTGTGGCAGGCTGGATTATGTGGTTCATGGTGTGCTTCTGTCTGTGTTTCCTCTGCAGGAAAGCGCCCATCAGAAAAAGGGGATGTGGCGTGCCATTGTCAAGGACGTGTGGACACTGGGGGTCCATAGCTGGCAGAGCACCCACTGCAGGAAACGGTGGGAGGACCTGAGATGCTGGGACTGGAAGACCGTAGAGGCCCAGCTGAGGATGGCCTCCCAAAGAGGGAGGGGTGCCTGTCGGAGCTGAACCCCCCTAATGGCCCGCATGCTGGCGGTGGCCTATCCAGACCTTGATGGACGCTTGAGGGCAGCACAGCAGCCACAAGGGGGTGAGTACAGTGTGTGTGTGTGTGATATTCATCATTTGTTGCCTGGCTTGGGATATGGGTGCAGGGTTCTAGTCAGTGGATGCCCTAATATGCCACTTTAAATATTGCTGCGTAGTCCTGCTTAGGTATGTAGGGTGGTATGCATATTTGGAATTGCTAGGTAGCTAGCTTGCTATGGCAGAAAAGGCTTAGTTGGTCCCAGTAGGTGTGCAGATGGAAGTGTTTGGGTCCTACCTGCTGTAATACCTAGCCAATGCTATGACACTGTGGTCCATTTTGCCCATTCTTAGTCCCAGTGACTGATAGTGATGTGTATGCCATCTGTGCTGTTGGTGCTGTAATTGACCCTGTTCTCCCTTTCTCCCCCCTCCTTTTGTCATCCTGTCCATGTGTGCATTAGCATCATCAGGCGAATATCCACCGATGCCGAGGGGACCAGTGGGATGGAGGGCGAGGGAAGCACTATGGGTGAGACAGGAGCTGATATAACTGGCTCTGATTCCTCCTCCGATGGAAGCTACCTGGTGGTGGCGGACCCCTCTGTGACCACCCCAGCAACTTCATCTTCCACCACCCCCGTACCAGCACTGTCTTCCCAGTAGCCCCCCACCAAGTTGCCCTTGCCTGCTCACCCAGGAAGGTGGGCGTCTCCTACGCTCCAGGCACCTCAGCCCCTGCTCCAGTCAGCCCTGCTGCCCTCAGTGAGGAGGCTATTGACCTCCTGAGATCCATCGCTGTAGGGCAGTCAACCATAGTGAATGTCATCCAGGGGGTGGCATCCCAGATGCAGCAATGCAATACCTTCCAGGAGGGCATTCACAGTGTCCTGGCGGCCCTATAGAGATCGTTTCAGACTCTGGCCTCTTCTCTGACGGCAGCTAGTGTCCCTGTTTCTTCAATTCCCCCTCCACCTACCTCTTCCCAGTCCCTGGCTCCTGTCCCCCAACCTATCCCACGCACACATTCTGACAAGCCTGCACCCAAAACAACAGACAGGACTTGCACAGACAAACACAGGCACCGCACTTCAGTCCACAAGCACACACGCAGCCAACACACAGATGCACACACAACATCAGCCACTGCCTCCACTGTCTCCCCACCTCCTCCTCCCTCACAGTCACATCAGCACTCACACCTGCATGCACAGCATCAACAGTTCCATATCCTGCCACCTGCAGAGCCTTGCCCACAGTCACCACAACAGGAGACCAGCAGACATGCATCCCACCCAACACATGCGGAGTCACCACTATCACCATCACTACCACATGCAGCACACCCACCTCACTTGCAGACACCACAACAACATCCATCCACAAGTCCTGTTTGTACTCCCCCACCCTGCCTGCCCCCTCCAGAGACACACAAATGCCCCCACTCAGACCCCCCTACAGCCATCCACCTCACATATGCACACTGTCCACGCACCTGTATACAAGTTCAGCACACCTCTACCTCCTACAACCACTCCCTCTAACTCCACTCCTATACCTCCTCCTACATCACGCCACACTGCTCCTAAGAAGCTTTTCCTTTCCCGCCTTGACGTCTTCCATCCCACACACCCCCGTCCTGCCATAAGAGGAAAGTCCCACCCACCCAGCCCAGTACCTCCAGCTCCAAACCGACTCCTGTTCCTTCCCCTAAGTTAACATCTGCCACTAAGATGAAGAAGGGTGGCACTCTGGCCCCCTGTCCAAGGCCACTCCTCTGCCCCCAAGCCAGAAAAGCAAGGACCCACCGCCCCAAACCCAAGCCCAAGAACCCCCCTGTGAAAAAGAACACCCCCCACCACCCTCACCGCCCCCTGAGGTGCCTGCCTACCGTTAACATGATACCCCTGCCCAGTGGAGTGACTGGGCTGTCAGGAGTCAAGTTGGGCCTTGGACAATTCCCTGTGGCTGATCTCTGGCATTGGATTGGCCAATGGCCTTTTGTATTTAGTTGCCTCAATTGTTGTGGGTGCAGGTACAATGGAATGCAAAGGTTGGACCTAAGGTATGTGTCCTGGCTCTCTTTACTTCTGGCTGATATTGCTGTTGTTTACTCTGCAGGTTGTTCTGGGTGTGTGGTGTGTGTGTATGGTGTGAGTTGTGCGTGTGGGTGTGTCACTCTCCCCAACCTCCCTCCCTTGTGTGCTTGATGGCTGTACTCACCGTCGTCATCTTCCTCGGCGTTGGTGCTCCTGGACGGCCATGGCATGGTACAGCATCGGAAAGACTTCTAGTTCTGGTTCCATGGCAGCTGTGAACTCCTCTGTGTCCTTGGAGGTGAGTGTCTCCTTTTATATGATGTGTTTCTACCAGGCTTTTAGTGGAGTTGCTAACGCCCTGGAAATCCTGGCGGTCTGCTATGTAATAATATGGTGGGCTGATCCTTGTCTTCTGCCTGCCTGGAAATAGCTACCACTGTGTTCAGTGGTCGTACCGCCCTGGCGGTTGGGGTGGTACATTGGCTGTCTATGGGAGGGATCACTGCCATGGTCATAATTTGGCAGTCATTGCCGCCGGCCTGGCGGTGGTACTAACGCCATCACTGGCGTAGCGGTCAGATGACCACCAATGCCATTACGACCACCATAGTCAGCTATGTGTGCCATGGAATGCAGCACAAATAAGAAGCAGTAGTGGCTTCAAGGACTACAGTTATTTATTCTTCTTACATATCAGCTGGGGGCACTTTTTTTGGAACGCAGTCCCAGTTTTCCCCTTGTTAGGTATAGATGACATCCATCATCAACCATGACAGTTTAATGGAAACACTCACACAACACATGGGATATCTCCCTTGAACACAGTGATGAAACATAGCATTTTGCCCAGGTCTGCCTTAGTCCTACATTCTTTGACATTGAAAACCACTCCGTGGTGCTTTGTGTACCTTAACATATTTGACATAGGAATTTGCATGACACATGTACCATGATGCAAGTTTGAGACACGCCTCTCATACAGATGACCCTCGCACTGTCAAGAGAAACTGATATGGCTATTCTGTCATACAATTCTTCATTTTAGGTGGTGTATTGTTTAGCTCAGATTTACTCAACAATAAGTAGGCCATTCCCATATTGCCAATTCAGGAAGCACTCAATTACGATACTGTGCCTGAAGATGTATGCATTGTGTGCATACATGGGATGATTTCTGTATTCCCTCACATATATGTGCACGCAAACCTGCCTGTGGTATAGAACATTTGCAGTGGGGGTATATTTCATGTGATGCCACAGACAGGAGTGTATCACCATTAATTGTTGACGGACACATACCCTCAACTGACATGTACAACTGCAGTAGCAATGAGGGACAAGACGTGTATGACTAGATTTTTCAGCCACAATGTACATTTCCATGTCATTTGTGTGGCATCATGTAGCAATATGCATTGCTGTTGCAAGCCACTCACCTGAACTCCAGGTGGCTCCGATGTGGTGATGGTAATCCCTGAATCCCAAGGAGAACTGGTGGGGCAGCAATGAAGGACACATTGCAACCCTAGGCGTTTCCATGGGCAGGGTGGTTAGGATGAGAGAGAGAAATACCAGGACTTCTGCATATTCTGATTTTTCTACTCCAGGCACTGCTGAGCATAAGGATATCTGGATTCTGGTTCTTGGTTCAGGATACTGGCAATCAGGATTATTCAGCTACATGGGTCTGAACTTGGACTTCCCTGTAATGAAACCACACTTTAAAACAGAAAAAAACTAATTTGATCTTTGGCATTAACTAACGTCAAATCAACATACCAATAATTCACATTACAGTAGAAACATTTCCCAGTGTGATTCAAGAATTATCCAGGAATTATCATGAACTGGAATTATCATGTACAAGGATTTCACTGAGAGAAAATAACTGGGTTAATCACATCAAATTATTCAGCAGTTCAAGAGTCTCAAGAGTTCAAGGTTCATATGCAAATGTGCAATGGCAATCAGATTATAGTTCTCAATTGTCCCAAAAATCTTTAGAACACCAACATCAGTTACTGATCAAGAAAACACCAATTGAAAGCCAGATATGAGCACACGATCCAGGAAGGTGCAGCTATTACAAGAAATACAACTTTTCTGTAATGTCTTTTCAGTCACAAGATTGATTTGAATATTATTGCCTGCTTTAGATAAGGTTGATTAATCAGTGCTGATCAAGATCTCAAATTAAAGAGACAAACGTATGCTATCTCACTTGGGATTACTTTTGTCTTTTTGCCAGCGCAAGAAAGCATGATGCAAGAGATGAATTGCAAGCTGCCTGCCTTTTACAGGCACTGTGGTAACTGCAGAGAAGATTGGAAATACTAGGTTGGATCACAGGAAGCACATTGCCGTGAGGAGAAGCCTGTTGTTGTGAAAGTATGGATGCCGCTGTGAAGACAGGACTGCTGCTCTGAAGGGAAGGCTGCAAAAGGTTGGAGACAGGTAAGCATCGCTTTCAAGTTAAACAAAGTTAAGCAAGATTTAGGGGGTCATTACGACCCCAGCAGTATGTGTTAATATTCCGGTAAGTACCGCCAACAGGCTGGCGATACTTACCACCATATTATGACATTGACGGGTTGACTTACCACTCCGAGCGCCACCACAGTAACAGCCGCAGGGCTGGAGATATCCATTTCCAGCCCGGCAGCTGTCATTGTTCCACGTGCGGGATTATGACCCCGCCTACCGCCATGGATTTCGTGGTGTTCGTAACGCTACAAAAACCATGGTGGTAGGCCATATCAGTGACAGGGAATTCCTTCCCTGTCACTGATAGGGGTCTCCCCCTTCCTCTCCAGGTTCCCCCACACCTCCTATCTCTCTGGACCCCTTCACCCCCCTACATTCACACCCCCGTCTTCACACACACACGCATATACACACCCATTCCAACATGCTTCCATGCATGCATACATCCATTCACACACATCCGCACACACTTTCACACATCCACGCAGACATGCATTCACATAACACAACATTCACGCACTCACACCTCTATACATGCACACATGCATTCAACATGCAACACACACCCGCATCCGCGCACACACAAACATTCACACACCCCCACACACAACACCCCCCAACCCCTCCCCTGTCGGAGACCCGACTTACCTGTATTCAGCGGTCCTCCTGCAGGAGATGGGACGGGTGCTGCCACCACCAGCAGTGCCTGCCAGCAGAACACCACAAGGCCATATTATTTCTCATAATACGACTGGCAGCGGTCTACCGGCATGGCGCTGCTGGTGGCAGCAGCTCCACCTTACCGGCATCCGCCACCATGGCCACAGCCGGATTTCCTCCCTTCTTGTGGTGAAAATCCGGGTGGGTCATAATACAGCAGACTACTGGTAGCCACAGCAATGGTATTTTGGGGGCTGTCGCCGAGGCGGTAGGTGGTTTTTACCACCAACATCAGAATGAAGACCTTAGTCTGAAACACTGGTTTTTATAGTCGGCCCATTCTAGGGTCCACGTGCAAGGAAACACATGGGGAAAACCGAGGAACTTGTTTCTCAGTATTGTAATTGCACGTGTTTCTTAACTGTCTTTTTTCCCTTAAGAGGATCAAATAAAGAACCAACAGTTGGCAACAGTTGACATGTGCTTCCTGGATTACCTGTGTGAGGCCCACATGGTTGAAGATAGTTGACATGTGCTTCCTGGTTTACCTGGGTGAGGCTCAAGTTTTCAGAAGTTATCTTGACAGCATGCATTAGTCTAGATCTGTTTTAAACATTGTCATTATGTTAATAACTGAGTGGCCAAGTTTTACAAGGTTTCAAAGGCATACCATGAATCAATCTGGTACTGCTGTGATAAAAAGAAAATAACAGCACCTCTGATATCACACATAAAGGGGGGGTTAAGCCATGACTAGTCCTGCTCATAGGTGGGACCATGTCAGTTCCTCCTTCCAAAGGCAGACAAACAGGCCGAGGTTTTGTGGGGTTCAGAACATAGAAACTTTGGATAAGACGATCTTTCAAAGGCATAGCATGTTTCAAACTTGTACTGTGATGAAAAGAAAATCACAACATCTCTGATATCACACAAAAGGGAGGGAATAAGGCATGACTAAGGCATGACTAGCCCTGCTCACAGCTGGGACCATGACAACTCCACATGTGTAATGGGAAATGTTTGTAACCTGGCTGTTGGCACGCATCATGGAGTGACTTGCAGTTATCTTGGAAACACATGAGGTTGTGTACAACCATTCTTCCACAGACACCTGGGTTTGAAGGACCAAAATGGAGACAGTGATGCAGCTTCCCATTGGGCAACATGTTTAGGGCCTTGTACAAGTACTTGCGAATCTCAGGGCCTCTCCGACATACAAATAACTAATGGTGTCTATTAATGCAATCAGAGTATGTCATTGTGAGTGGTGCCAGGCATTAGTGGTGATTTCCCTGGGGCTTGCTGATTCATTGTTTTGTAGATTTTAGGGGCATAGCTCCCTGTCACTTTGCACATGATGCCTACAGTGTACATTTCCATGCCAAATGTGTGGCATATCTGAGTATCATTCGTACTACCTCCAAGACTCCAATGGGACACATTTTACTTGGTAAAAAGTGCATTGTTGATGTTTCCAGTGTGATGTGATTAATTCCATGACACCTTCTCCAGGCTACTATACTGCTGTCAGCAACATGGCATGTTCTGGGAGCATCATTTCTTATTGTTGTGTTATTATGTATGTGACAGATGAATGTCTGCATGGCCTTGTGTGGGATCTGTGGAAATGAACTTGCCATTGGGCTACTATTGTATGACAATAGGTAACTGAGATTTGCTCCATGAGGCAAAGCATTGAAGGTGATGTGGTCTCTTACTTGTTCAATGGTTACTTTGATTGCAGAACTTCGCCATGCATTTGTAGTAGTCTGGGATCCTGATTTCCCTGTGGGCAACTGTTGTTAGTTCAGATGGCATACATGCATATGGTATGGTACAGGTAGGGGACACTTTGGTGTAGTTTATTGCTGGGGCCTACTTGAGATCATGGTCATATTTGCTAATCAGAGCTGTTGCTGAAGTGTGATCAGGAACCTGTGGTGACCCCTTTTCTCTTTGTATTTTCAGCATCAGCCCAGGCAAGTGAAGAAGAGATGGCACAACCAAGCGCGGAACCATTTGGCCACAGTGCCACTGGTCAAGACAGCACTGACACGGAGAGACCCAGTGGCCCAGAGGGTTAGGGGAGTGCCATAGAGGAGACCTAATCTACATCCTCATCATTGGATTCAACCTCCAGTGGCTACTCTCTTGTGGTGGCAGACCATTGGGAACTACTCCTGTGCCATCTTTGTCCACGACCCCCAGATCTATCACCATCCAATGTGTTGCTCCTCACCTACAGTGACATTTTCAGGTTCTGTCATCCTCACTGATGGCAGCCAGTCACCCCCCACATTCTGACCCCTCCACCTCCCTCTTCTCAATCCAAATCACACATTCCCCTACCTATCCTAAGCACACAGATACATCCCTACCCACCCACCTCAACACACACATAAACACAAATAGCACAAAACACACCGGCATGCAGGCACTCAACATACACCCACAAATACAACAACAGCCACCACTTCAGCAGATACCCTCATCACCCTCACTGGCCTACACACAACATTCAGAATACCCACAAGCACTGCAACAAAAGGCAGTGGCACACCTACCAATTAACAATTCCCACAGCCACCACCCCAACAGACACACAGGCATCTACAACATCCATCATACTTGCAGACACCACCCCAACAGACACACAGACATCCAACAACAGCAAGTATACCCACAGACACCACCCCAATAGACACACGGATATCCTTAACATCTAGCATACCCACATATCCCACCCCAACAGACACACATACATCCACCACCCCTAAATCACCCAGCACGTCCACCTTCCAGTTCCTTGAGACACACAAACGCCCACACTCACACATGCAACAGACACCACCTAAGCAGAAGTATGCCCCACACAGGCACACACCCAAGACATCTACACCTTCACTCCAGACAACTACTCCCTCAACCTCCAAATCCCTGACCCTTTCTGTTGACCTTGCCCGTACTCGAAAGAGAGTTTCCTTTCAGAGCTTGTTCTTTCCCCTGTTCCCTCCAAACCACCTCCCAAACCCAAGAGGCCCCCACCCAAATCCCAACCCATCACTTCCACATCCAAGTCCTCCCCTGTCACACGTGCCCCCCTACAAGCACCCATGCACCTCCCCCGAAGCAGAAGCTCACCCCTCTGAGGAAACAGTCACCAATACCAAACCCACCCATCCAAAATCAGGCCCCCCCTTCCAGGGATGATACCTAAGGTGCCTTCCGGACAACTTGAAGCCCCTTCCTTTGAAGGTTCCTTGGCAGTGATAGGAGTAAAGTGTGGGCACAGTACTATGCAGAGACTTTAACATGGAATGCCCAATGACCTTTGCTATCATGCATTTTCAGTTTAATAAACCCAACTCATTGTTTTATTAGGTACACATCTGTCCTACAATTACTTGCCTACCTTTATGATTTTCCAGAATAATTTGTGTTGTCTGCCTACAGTTGTGTGTTTCAGCTTAATTGCTGACCCATTTGCTGTTGTTTGCGAAATGTGACTTTGTTGGTAGTGCTGGCGTTACCCAAGACAAGGGTAGATGTAGACTGTATCGATATTTCTTTGTTAATTCAATTGTGGTGTCATTGCATTGTGGTCTGTTTTGTATGGTAAGTCATTTATTTTGTGTTGTCCAATTTCAGCACGTATGGTGAAAGACTTGTCCCCCTTATATGGATTGTATATTTGTCTCATGTGTGGCGGCAGGAGTTTTATTTGTGCAGACATATAGGGTTTTCAATTGTGCTAGCTTCTTTTGAATTTGACTGTGCATGTGTCCATTGTGCTGTGTGTACCTTACAGCTACTTCATCTGAATGTATGTCACATGCAGTTGTATTTGCTTTCTTGACTTGCACTACCATCTTCTGCAGATAGACATGTCACATGGCTTTATATTGTTTGTCCCTTAATTACATGTAGGGCCAGTTACTGTGCAAATGTTTTTTTTTTTATATGTGTCCCAGTGCAACATCCTTCTCTAAGTGCTCATTATGCCCGCATCCCTATTTGCAAGTAATATCATTGCATAGTGAGATTTGGATATTGTCTCTCTGACTATTGTGCATTCCATTGTCCTTCCAATGTGGGTGATGTGTGGGTCCATTGCTGGGCTGTTTCATGGGAGGAGTGTTTGTGTTCAATGGCACATCCTTACATATGTGTGTTGAATCTAACGACAGGCCATGGCTTGTGTGCAATGTGAGGATGTCAGTTGAATGGGTAGATGTGATGTTGCTATGTTGCTATGTTGTTGCTGTTGTGTGACACAATGTTGTGTACAATTCACTGTTCCTGTGCCTAAGATGGCAATAGGTGTATTTTTGTGTAGGGTTGTAGTGCAGTGTGAGTAACCTATGCAAGGGGAGCATTTACTGGGTTTGAATATGTCTTTCTTTGTGAATGATTTCGACTGTGTACACAATAACAAGTGTACTTGGTGGCCAAAGCCTGACCCCCATCTCATATTGATGACAGCAGGACGATCTGATGTTAAGGTTACTGACACAGGTATGTGTGTGTACTTAACTTCGGTTGCATCCATGGCAGCATGAACTTTGGGCTCCATTGAGGAGCAGCAGCAGTGGCAGGACGTGTGTAATGGGCTCCATGTTTGCACAGGATATATAACGTTGCCTGCAGGAGAGTTGCTCCCCTTATACTCTCTCTTTCTGCCTGCTGAGAAGTAGTGTTTGGACTGCCATGGTCACATTGGTGATGTGTATCCTCATAATGTGTCCAGCGGAAACACAGGCCCTGCCGGCCAGTTTATCCTACTACGTTACTGAGGTGGACTGCGCTGCCTGAGGGTGCTGGTGAGACTGCAGAGGTCTTTGCTCATAAGCCTGCATGACTTGTAATACAGTGGTCCGACCACAAAGCAGATGGCGTTTGGACTGCCACCACCACCATGGCAGTGCACGGACTGCTAACCTCGTAATGAGGTCATAAACATAAATTTATATGTCAAATTAATTTGACTGTTTTTGATCTTCTTGCCCTAGAACTCAGTCATCATCTTTAATAAAATATTTGAAAAGGCTCAAATTTGATATAATAGTTTAATTCCTAACCATTCATAAAATAATGTTCAGGGCTATGACAAAATAGTGCAAGATATACTGTGGAGTAGAGTAATGCACAAGGAGGAAGGATGTGTCTTGTAAAGTACATTTACACAGTAGTAAATGCAACTGGGCAGTAAAGGTATATGGTGACTACATCGTGAAGTGCAGGCATGCATACTACATCATGGTGTAATATCTTATAATTGTCACTTGACAATAATTTATCAGAGTAACAATCAACTACGAGATAGTATTTATCACTAATAAAGAGATATGACAAATAAACATTGATTTTATGAAGGAGAGATGTAGGTATAGTAGTGTAATGGAAAGAAAGCTTACAGTGCACAAAGCATGTTATTCTATGCTCTCACTTTTTAGTACCTCCTTTACAGTGTAAAGAAAGTGTATTGAGAAATGCTGGATCTCGTTAAAACACACAGACAGTGTTTTGCTACAATCAAACATGTTAGCAATTTCAACATAGAGGATTGTCTGTCATTGTGTCTGAAATTAAAATGTATTCGCTACTAGTGCCACTCATGACAGCCGTGATGAAGCATTTCGGGCTAACCATCTAGTTCAAACCAAACAAGTCACTTAACCACTATAATTCTTTTAGAATTAACTGCATTTGTGTGGTGGACAAGATATCGCAAATCCCCTTTCGAACAGTGCTCCCCTTTTAAGGATACCTCATCAGGATGACTGCTGGGCCTGCAGTCCTAAATCAGCAATCCACCACTAGCAACCAGGAATTTGTTTTTTAGGGGGGTTGACCTCTCTAGTATGGGGACCTAACCATAAGGATAATGATTAAATAAGCATTTCCTTACCCTGAGTGGGGCAATTAACCTGCTAGTGGTTCCATGTAATTTCTCCAGGGAAAGAAAAATTGCAGTGATCATTTGATTTTTGTGTGTTTGCACCTGCAAGCTTTGAGCTACTTCCTGGGTAAAGCTACTAGGAAGAGGGGCACCATTGGACATGGGAGAGCCTCTCCTTTCAAATGGTGCTCCTCCCCAATGAATTCTTACTCACAAATCATATATGGGCAATTATCTGTGGGCAAGAATCCACCAGTCCCCATTAAGGATTTGTTGTAAGCTTATGAAGGTAACTATAAATTTAACATTTTCCCTTCCCTGGTGGCTGAATTGGCCCATGGCTTCTCCAGAAGCCTTCCAGGGAAGGGAAAATGTAATAGTGTTACTGAAATTGCATTCCAGTATGCCTTGATTTGTGTGTACCCTAAGTTGGAGTATGTTTTCTTTATCTTCTTCTATTCTGTAATGCTCCATGTTAGAAAATCGCGGAGAGCTCTGAGGCTAGTTATGATACTGAGACTGCTTCTGAGGGTGAGAATCATGGCTCACAAACTGGAAGTGATTTTTTAGTTGGAGTTCTGTCATACGGTTCCCACAAGAAGTAGGACTGTGTATTAGGGCAACAGAACATCAGGAAGTAGGGATTGTGTCCACCTACACCATCAGGAATGGTCAGCCCAATTCCTAGCTAGTTAACAGTGTCTCAGCTGAACACCTAACCTTTCCAGGGTAGCAGATGATTTCAGCAACCTCGAACATGACCACTCGGATTCCCAAGGAAATCGTGGAAACGTTCTTACTCCTTTGTTGTTTAATTTTGTATGCCCAGGGTAAACACAAGAAAGAATAGAACACAGCTTTTCACACATTTATTGAAATAATCATATTCTTACATAGAGAGGATGATCTGCGATTATTATTGATATGAAATAAAGCATTGTAACTAGCATTACTAACATAGTGAACAAAATAAAAAATCCAACCATGCCAATCATATTTCTATATATTCCTATCTATCACTAACTACACTCTGACAACATAGCAGGTGTACCCTCTGCCAGATCTTGAAGGATGGCCTGAGCCCCCTATAGCTGATAAGCTGAGTCAGGCAGCTGGTCTAGGGTGAAGTTGGAAATCCATATTTGCAAGATGAAAAGTCAGCATCAGTGGACTGCATATAGAACACAGGATCTGTTCCACAACAATCACAGCCAGAGTGCTCCTCTAACTCCTGTGGGGAAGTGCACCATTTCTATAACCAAAACCACATTGTGTTTGAGGCACAGCTCTGATGCTATGATATGTCTTGAATCCTGGTGCTGTCTCTGAGCTGATATCTTGTTCTATGTTTCTAGCTTTGACAGAGTGGCTTACTGAAAACTGTTGTTTACTTTACAATGTGTTCTCAGAATAATGTTGTGGAAGCATAAACATATAACATAAGTTTGCTAAAATGTTCTCCTAAAACTAAACATGGTGGACCCAGAAGGCTTCACGGCATTTCCATCTGATGATGTCTCCTCTTGTAGCAATTTCAAAGAACATGGCCATGCAGCACAGTAAGACAATTGGGATGCACACAACGTGGGCCACTGTGAGACAGTGGCAAGATAGACCAATCCAGGATGCAGGCAGGAATCACACAGAGAACAGTATGGGTGCTTACATAGCAGGTCTTCTTACAGTCTGTCTGCAAATCCTCCTTTCAGTGAAGACATAAAATCAATACTGCAAACCTTTTGCCCATTTACTACATCTAAATTTTTGTGGAGTATGTGTTCCTTGAAGAAACTGAGCAGCAAACACATTTGTGTGCCAAAGAGGTTTTGAGGCACTCTTGCACAACTATTCCACTCATACGAGGTGTTAACAAAATTGTAGGGCATTACACTGCTCATGGGTCTGTTGCTGTAAGAAAATGGGATATTAGTTGGGGAAGTTAGGAGTCCTACCCTAGTAAGAAGAGCAAGAATTCTGTAAGAAAAAGCACACAGTTTCAATAACTTAAGTCTGGACTCAATATCTGGTTGCCATGGCAGAGCAGACAGGGTTAAATTAAGGAAACATTTCCAGAGTATTTAGCAGTAACAAAAATTGAAGAGGTCCAAACATAACACAATTAAAAGCCCAGAACAATTCATAAAGATAGAGGACAATTTTGTCAGGAAAATGACACAAAAATTATTAAAATTAAAAAATGTTATCTGAGATATGATGTTTTCAATGTTTAGGTCAAAAAGTGGCAAGTAAAGATAAATCACTGCTCCTAGTAGACCGTGACACACACCTATTTCAGGCCGACCTCAATAGAGCGTTTTTTCTTCTGAATTGTTTATTTAAGTTGACGTCATCTAGCAAGGCAATTTTCAAGGCTGTATCTGGCAAAATCCCCTCAAAAACACATATTGGTTGGACGACGTCCAGCAAAAGCTGCTGGTTTTGACAGAAAAATCACAAAAAATGAAAAAAAAGTTTTTTGCCTCCACTGAAGTCTACATTTCAGACTGATATTTTTCATGGTTTTGCCTAGTCAAGATTTCATCCTGTGAGTTTGAGTTTATCTGAGAAGTACTCACAAACATGACGGCTATACCATCTGTCTTATTACAAATGCCATTGGTGATAAATCACTTGTAGTGAGATGTCCATCACATTTGTCCATCATATTTGTAACAGAGTATTCCTTCTGAAAATCTCTAAATCAGGCCCTTAGTCTTGTTTATGGAGCTCAAAATTCTCCAGCAGTGCAAGTCTTAAGCCATAGCCATTGGAGTCCTCTTGAAATCAGCTACTTTTGCTGATTTGATTTTCTGGAACAGTTCCTCTTGGTCTATGCCAAGGCTCCCAGGATTTCAGGAACAGAATTTACTAGTAACATGCTTCATGATTGGGTGGGCTCTCAAGACAGCTAGGGCCTCATTACGAGTTTGGAGGTCCTGTGGCCACCATGATGGTGGTGACAGTCAGACCACTAACAGGCTGGCAGAGAAGACCACCAAATTATGGCCATGACAGTATTCATGACTGAGTACAGCCAAAGCACCGCCGGTACCGCCACTGCAGTCTGGCCGCCATAGACGACGGTTGCCACCTGCAGGCCGGCGGAGACCATGTTTTCCCCTGACAGATTACGAGGTTGCACACCACCAAGGTTTCTGCCACGGTCGCACCACCAACAGCATATAAGGAGACACTCACCTTCAGGAAGCCATACTTGTCTGAAGCTGCCATGGAACCTGAACTACACGTCTTCCAGCTACTCCTGCTCGCCCAAAGACTCTGGAATCTGTGACGACGACAACAGCAACTGTAAGTACACACTCTTAACTGGTACTGTTGTAGATTGGAAATTTTGTACACTCACACGACAGACATTCAGGAAGATGTGCGAAGGTGACACACACAAGTGACTACACACTTACACACACTCATATATAGTCAGACACACACTCGCACATACACAACAAACATGCCATGGCCACAAAACACACACATATATAAATATATATATATATACATATATACACACATCACCTACAAACACAGGTAGGCACGAAAACACTGCACAGACCCACACTCACACAGTACCACACAACAACACAAGTCACAAACACAATACAACAGCACTATCTCCAACCACTTGACAGGAACCCACAGGGGATACTACCCGGGGACACATGACAGAAGCATCACAATCTAACATCATCAGGCAATAAATTATATACAAATACACAATCACATGACTTACAGACCGACTTACCAAGAACTCTGTATTTAATATTTCATGCTCATAACACACACACAGTCAAAGCACACAAAGCCACACAGTACACCAACAAACACATCTCAACACAAAAAACACACAATACCAACACAACAAAATATCTTTGACACACAAATGTATAACACACAACACATACTATACTACTCTAATACAAAAGCACTGCACACAACCTCACATACAGCCTAAACAACATAAGGAGCCCAAACAGAACACACACACAGATGCACAACTAATGTCAGCCACCTAAAACTCCATACTAGGGAAAGAAATGCATGATAAAGATGTAGCCAGAAAACCAACAACCGTTTGGTTCAAGTAATTATTAAAATGCAAATATTTGTAAAAAACAAAGGCCATAGGCCAGTCCACAATTTGCAAAGTCTGTAGGCACACAGTGCACAGATGTGTGCCCCGAACTTGATTCCTGACTGCTTTGTAACCTCCACAGGTAGTTGCATCTATGGGGCGGGCAGATACCTCAGGGGTTATCTGGTGGGGGGGTGGAGGGAGAGGTTTGGGTTTAGGAGGGGGGACTTTGGGATCTGGCTTAGGATGGTGGCTTGGACTTGGCCTTAGGTTTAAAGGAGGGTTTGGTTTGGTTTGGAGGACTTGGAGATAGAAGGGCTGAACTTGGGGAGGGACACGGCACATTTAGGGGTATCACGGGGTGGGAGAGGAGTAAGGAAAAGGGCAAACTCCAAAAGGAAAGCTTTCTTAGACACACAGGAATGGTCATAGCAAAAGGGGTTTGGGTGGCGAGGGAGAGGGAGTGGTTGTAAGAGGTGTCATTGTGGATGTCTTGGGTGCATGTTTGTGCGAGGTATGCTTGTGGGTGTCTGTTAAATGGGTGAGTGAGGGTGTCTTGGAAGGAAGGGGATGGAGGTGCAGAGGGATGCCGTGGTGGGTGGGTGAGTGTCTGTTTAGGTGGTGACTGCAGGTATGGTGGATGTGCTGCATGTATCTGTGGTTGTGGTGTCTGCAAGTGTGGTGACTGGGGTGGATGTCTGAGGGTCCGCTGTGGTGCAGTCTGTTGGCAGGATAGGTGAGGTGGTTGGATTTGTGAATGTTGGTCTGGTATGTGCAGGAGTGTCAGGTGTCCTGTCTGTGATGCTAGGGGCGGTGGGGGTGTCAGGGCAGGTTGTAACTACTGCTATGTGTGCAGGTGGATGTTGTATGTGTGCATACCCGTGGTGTGTCTTGTGGTGCTTGTGTTTATCTGACCTAACCTTGGATATTGAGGTCGATGCATGCTTGTCTGTGTGTGTGCTTTGGCTGGGTCGGGGAAGACGAGTTTGGGATTGGGAATAGGAAGTTGTAGGGGGGACGGTACACATTGGGAGACTGGCTGATGTCAGTGTGGAAGCCAGAGCCTGAAAGGATCTCTGTAGGACAGGCAGTGCACCGTGAATGCCCTCCAGGAACGCATTACTCTGTTGTATCTGAGTTGCCAATTCCTGGATGGCATTCAAGATGGTCGATTGACCCACAAAGATTGACCTCAGGAGGTCAACAGCCTTCTTACTGAGGGCAGCAGAGCTGACAGGGGCAGAGGTGTCTGTGGCAAAGGAGATGTCCACCCTATTGGGTGAGTGGGCCCTGCCAACTGGGTGGGGAGCTACAAAGAGGGTGGTGGTAGTAAAGGGGGTGACAGACAGAGATAGTGCTGGGGTAAGATAAATATGTGGATCCTGTCTCCCTCATGGCACTCCCCTTGCCGTCCGGACCACTGAGTCCCTTGGTGTCGGTGGTATCAGCACTCTGGGTCCCATGGCCAGCAGCTTCTCCACTCAGCTGTGCCCCATATCCTTCACCTGCCGATGCTGATGCAGAGAAACAGAGAGAAAGTGAGAGTCATCGCATTCTTAACTTACAAAGATGTTACACAGTACACAACATTCACAACACATCTATGTCTAGAAAAGCCCCAATTAGGAAACCATTTGAGCCTACATCATGTCACATATACATACTTCCAACCTACCAATATGAAAAAAGTATCAAAACAACACAAGGCTACCATCTGACCACTATATCACCATCCCATCAAATCAGCTGTAACACATACTATTCATGCACCCAATGAATTGGCTACATCAAAAGTCTCTCCCGATACAGATTATCACTGTGTATCAATAGATCACCCTTAGAAAAAGCTGTTAACTGATTACACAATATCATGCCTTACCCTAATCCACACTTGCCCAGTCCATCACCAGTAGTCATGTCACATGAAAGTAAACTCATCTCACTTCTAATACTACACAGCATGTAGCTTTGCAATTGCATACCGAACATGTGGCACCGTTCATAAAATTCATAATGTAAAATACCTCAGATGACATTGGTGAGATTGGTACATGTGGCATACCCAAATCATGAGCCTCATAATATAACATAGCATGTCATACAAACATCTGTCAAAAGTGACTTCAAAAGGGAAGAGTTTGGCAACACACTAATGTTACTCATTGACAAATAGACAGAAATGACATGCCTAGCAATAGGGTCCTAATTAGCACCCAGGATACACCCACAGACAACCACAGGGAACATGCCAGCACCTTCAATATAATGGGCACTAATCATGTGTACAAAAGTCACAGACTTCCTATACTCATGGGGAGTATAAACTTTAACATGAATAGATCACAATACCTACTTCACTTACAAATGTACAAACATGTGTAACCTAACACCTCAGGACTGAAGAAACACTGACATAACCCACTACCAATGTAATCATGATTGACACATACACCTAGAGTGCAGCAAATTGACTCACAACATATCCCATTCCAACCAACATGAGTTTGTCAAATTGAAGCCCAGCTACACTGTAAACTGAGACAGGAATCAGCTAATCAAGATCTGCAAAAGTCTGGCAAAGTAGACGCCTCAACATAACACTAGGCAAGAAGTTACAGTTGCCCCTTGATGTAGGCACAAAACAGTGTATGTTGCACCCATATAGGTATGGCCCAGTCCTATGTAGCATGGACAACATACATGGCCTAGGGGATCAGCAGGCTAGCCACTAACCTTCTCTACACCATATGCATGATACAAATTGTTTATAAACACATGCTAATGATATGCCTACTACTGTTAATGCTTGTATACCACCATTGCTATTCATGAAGTAGAATGTGCACTCTGACCAACCATCAAAATTGCCAATGTATAGTTCAGACAAAACAATGAGGACACCTCACTAGTGTAGTGAGTATGCCATGTGACAATCCTGTCTGGGATGACTGCCTCACACGAAGTTCCCAATGATATCAGGACACAGGATAACTTGGCCCTATTAGTCATATTTCAGACCCTATGTTGCAAATAGAGCTAGATGCAGTGGGATAGGACTGGTCAAAGACCTACACAACTTCACACTTCAGGTACACCATCATACACCCCAACTCAGACACATTGGTAGACCATTGGACTCACCTGCTACTCTGGTACACCAAATAGCTGTTTATACAGGGGTAGGCCCTCCTCCACAAGCTTTTCCAGCTCTTCAGGGGTGAAGGCTGGGGGCCTATCACTTGCAGGATGTGGCCTGATAACTCCCAGAGGAAGTACACAGCGGCTCAGGTAGTAAAGGCTTTGTTGACAGCAATGTCAGGAGTCAAGAGAGCAATACTGCAGAAGATGGTTGTCACATCTGCCACGTACAGGACCATCACCGCCAGTGGGCATCGCCATTGACCCAAGTCTGCCACAGGCAAAAATGTGTTCCAATGGCAATTTACACAGTGGTTGTGACCCCCTACCGCCATGATGACTTGGGGCGAAGAAGTTAGGTCACGTCTACATGTCCAGTACAGAAGGTTAGGTGGGTGCAATTGTATGCACATTACATTTAGAGATAAGCTTTTGAATCTGCATCATTAACAAATTCCTATAATGTGCTAATTATCAGTAATTAATGTATTGAGGTCTCTCGGTCTGTTTGTGCATGTGAGTAGATAAAGCAGTGCAACAGAGGGATGTGTGCTGATATAAATGTACACCTATTCTCAAAATACCATATGTGTTGCTTATGTAGATAATGTATGAACAATGTGTTTCATATAATAACTCAGTTGAACTAACAAACACTGACAGTCACAGATTGATATGCATGTACTAATTTTAGATAATTTGGAGAATGGGCGGGGAGTGTCATAGGATGCATGGTAATTTGTGGTCCTGTAAAGGGCAAATGTAACCAATCTAGATTGCAGATATATGTTAGTTGTATATGTACATACAAATTTAATCTGTTTCCACACAGTTACCTTGGCGTGAGGCGAGGAAGACTACCTCCAGTGTACCTCCCACTAGTAGACCTATAAACCATGGAAGAGAGACATACTATCCAGGCATATCGGCTGAATAGGCATACAATCACGGATCTTTGTGATCAGTTGGAACCTAATCTGATACATGATGTTCGCAATCCCTATATCATACCTCCCATCCTTCAAGTGTCATCACTGCCACACTTCCTGGCCACTGGGTCATTTCAGAATACAGTGGCTCTAACTGCAGGGATTTATCAGCCCATGCTCAGTCAGGTTTTGAAGAATGTTCTGTCAGCACTGTTGAAACACCTGGAAATCTACTCCCAACATGCAGATTTGGCCTATGAGAAGGCAGAGGTTTATGCAATGGGACACTTTCCACATATGGTTGGAGCCATAGATGGTACCCATGTAGACTTGGTTCTCCATAGTACCAATGAGAAGGTATATTGGAACAAGAAAAACTAACACTCCATCAACGTTCAAGTTGTGTGTTTGGCAACAGTACATTTTACAAGTCAGTGCAAAGTTTCCAGGATCAGTCCAAGATTCCTTAATCATGCGGAACAGCAATATCCCACGGCTGATGACACGAATCAACACAGAGAGGACCTGGCTGGTTGGTAGGTCCGATTGGACATGTGTGTTTTTCAACCTTATCTGCTGCTATCACAATTTTGCAAGTCCTTGATATATATTTGTGTATTCACACGTATTTGCTTACAGATGACTCTGGCTATCCTAACTGTCCTTGGTTGTTTATACCAGTGAGGTACCCAACCACGCCAGGGGAAGTCCACTACATTGAGGTACACGGAAGGACAAGGTGTGTCATGGAGCAGACATTTGGGCTTCTGAAAGCAAGATTTTGCTGCCTGGACAGATCAGGAGGCGTCCTCCTCTACTCACAAAACAAGGTATGTCAAATCATAGTTGCCTGCTGCATGTGCCACAATCATGTCCTGAGATGTCAGATACCATACCTCAGAGATGAGGGGAAGCCAGCAGTACCTGTGGGTGAAAATGCTGATTTGCCAAGTAATGATGTGCCAGATGACGATGAAGTAGAAGACTCCAGGGCACATTTCATCAATCAGTAGTTCAACGAATTCAAGGTATGTGATGTATTCCTGATGCAGTGATTACACATTATTAACCTAGGGTTGATGTGTAGCATGTCACCTCCTCTGTCAGCAATGAGGTATTAGGTAGATGAAATGCCTATGAGTGAGTTGTGCCTGCAGACTGTAATGTGGTATTGTGCAAAGAACAGATTGGTATACAGTGTCATGTATTGTTAATGCACTTTCAAAGTCACTCTTGGGAACATGACTTGTCTAAATTGAGAACTGTTTTCTGCTATGTTCTATCTGTCATCTACGTCAATCACAGATTTGGTGACTTCCACTTTGGCTCATTATTATTGGCAAGTCACAGGCAGTGTCAAAGGCAGATGGGAATTGCAGGCACACATGAGACGTGGACATGGCTGAAACCAAGCAAGGAATGCAATGATTATGTGGAGTGTAAGTTACATGGCCAGACTGTCAGGACACCAGATGGAATTGTGTTTACCCATCAAGGTTACCTGTGGGGTACAGGAGGTGGTCAAATTGTGCAATTGGTGTGTCCATGTGTGTCTGGCACATGTGAAAATGTATAACTATAGCCTCTATCATCACAATGGTTTTTGTAGAATGTGACCTACCCCGGACCTAGCTTTTACTGTGTTCCTACTTTGCAGAAAAATGTGCATGTCTCTGTGGACTGACATAGGTAAGTGGCAACCCTACAAGTATGTGAACAATGTAAGTGAAAGATCCCTAGACCGGGGACATCAACACTGATATCTGGGTGTGTCATGGGGTGTATATTGTAGGAGGCTGGCCTGGCTTATAGTGGGTACCTTGTGGTACTTACACTTTGTGCCTGGTCCAGTTATCCCTTATTAGTAGATTAGAGGTGTTCTAGCAGCTTAGGCTGATAGAGGTAGCTATAGCAGAGCAGCTTAGGGTGAACTAGGAAACATGCAAAGCTCCTACTATACCACGTATACCACTTAGCACTATATCATAAGAAAACACAATACTCAGAGTTACTAAAAATAAAGGTAATTTATTTTAGTGACAATATGCCAAAAGTATCTCAGAGGATATACTCCCTTAGGAGGTAAGTAATATACACAAAATATACACACACAAACCAAAATCAGGTAAGTAAACAGTTAGAAAAGTAGTGCAAACACTGTAGAACACAATAGAATGCAATAGGAGACAATAGGCCTAGGGGCAACACAAACCATATACTCCAAAAATGGAAGGCGAACCACGAATGGACCCCAGGCCTAGTGTAGTGTGTAGAGGGTCACTGGGAGTGTAAGAAAACACTAAGGGTGTCCAAGATACCCCACCCCAAGACCCTGAAAAGTAGGAGTAAAGTTATCCTACTCCATCAGAAAGACAGTAAAGTCGAGATAGGGGATTCTGCAAGGACAACAACTGACTGCAAAGCACTAAAGACGTATTCCTGGACCTGAGGACCTGTAAAGGAAGGGGACCAAGTCCAAGAGTCACGCAAGTGTCCAGGGGGGGCAGGAGCCTGCTAAACCCTGGATGAAGGTGCAAAAGGGCTGCCTCCGGGTGGAGGAAGCCAAAGATTCTGCAACAACGTAAGGTGCCAGGAACTTCTCCTTTGGTCAGAAGATGTCCCAAGGCGTGCTGGAGGATGCAGAGTTGTTTCCACGTAGAAAGACCACAAACAAGCCTTGCTAGTTGCAAGAGTCGCAGCTGAAGGTTTTGGGTGCTGCCAGGGCCCAGGACTAACAAGGAGGTCGCCCCTTGGAAGAGGAGACAGAGGGGGCACTCAGCAACACGGAGAGCCCATGCAGAAGCAGGCAGCACCTGCAGAGGTTCCTGAACAGGGACTCAGAAGATCTGAGGATGGCGGTCGACTAAGCACAACAAAAGGGGGTCCCATGAAGTCGGAGTCCAACTCAGCTCGTCAGGATGAGAGGGGACCCAGAGGACCGGTGATGCAGAAGTTTGGTGCCTGCGTTGGCAGGCGGAAGATTCCATCGACCCACAGGAGATTTCTTCTTGGCTTCCAGTGCAGGGTGAAGGCAGACAGCCCTCAGAGCATGCACCACCAGGAAACAGTTGAGAAAGCCGGCAGAATGAGGCGCTACAATGTTGCTGGTAGACTTCTTGCTATTTTGTTGCGGTTTTGCAGGTGTCCTGGAGCAGTCAGCGGTCGATCCTTGGCAGTCGTCGAAGAGGGAATTGCAGAGGAACTCTGGTGAGCTCTTGCATTGGTTATCTGATGAGATATCCACAGGAGAGACCCTAAATAGACCTCAGAGGAGGATTGGCTACAGAGAAAGGTAAGCTCCGATCAGGAGGGGTCTCTGACGCCACCTGCTTGCACTGGCCACTCAGAGCTGTCCATTGTGCCCTCAAACCTCTGCATGAGGTCTGGGACACACTGGAGGAGCTCTGGGCACCTCCCCCGGGAGGTGCTGGTCAGGGGAGTGGTCACTCCCCTATCCTTTGTCCAGTTGCGTGCCAGAGCAGGGCTGGGGGGATCCCTGAACCGGTGTAGACTGGCTTATGCAAGGAGGGCACCATCTTTGCCCTTCAAAGCATTTCCAGAGGCCAGGAGAGGCTACTCATCTCAGGCCCTTCACACCTAATTCCAAAGGGAGAGGGTGTAACACCCTCTCTCAGAGGAAATCCTTTGTTCTACCTTCCTGGGACTGGGCTGCCCAGGCCCCAAGGGGGCAGAAACCTGTCTGAGGGTTGGCAGCAGCGGTAGCTGCAGAGAAATCCCCGGAAAGTTAGTTTGGCAGTACCCGGGCTCTATGCTGGAGACCCGAGGATGCATTGAATTGTCCCCCCAAGACCAATGGTGACAATTCCATGATCCTAGACATGTTACATGGCCATGTTTGGAGTTACCATTGTGACGCTACATATAGGTGTTGACCTATGTGTAGTGAACGAGTGTAATGGTGTCCCCGCACTCACAAAGTCCAGGGAATTTGCCCTGAACAATGTGGGGGCACCTTGGCTAGTGCCAGGGTGCCCACACACTAAGTAACTTTGTACCTAACCTTCACCAAGAGGGTTAGACATATAGGTGACTTATAAGTTACTTAAGTGCAGTGTAAAATGGCTGTGAAATAACATGGACGTTATTTCACTCAGTTTGCAGTGGCAGTCCTGTGTAAGAATTGTCTGAGCTCCCTCTGGGTGGCAAAAGAAATGCTGCAGCCCATAGGGATCTCCTGGAACCCCAATACCCTTGGTACCTAGGTACCATGTACTAGGGAATTATAAGGGTGTTCCAGTGTGCCAATGAGAATTGGTAAAATTAGTCACTAGCATGCAGTGACAATTTTCAAAGCAGAGAGAGCATAAACACTGAGGTTCTGGTTAGCAGAGCCTCAGTGATACAGTTAGGCACCACACAGGGAACACATATAGGCCACAAACATATGAGCACTGGGGTCCTGGCTAGCAGGATCCCAGTGACACATATCAAACATACTGACACCATAGGGTTTTTACTATGAGCACTGGGCCCTGGCTAGCAGGATCCCAGTGAGACAGTAAAAACACCCTGACATATACTCACAAACAGGCCAAAAGTGGGGGTAACATGGCTAGAAAGAGGCACACATATATATTAGGGAGCAAAGGTATGGACGTGTGATAAGGATTTACCAGGTGATACAAAGGACCATTCTGTATGCCTTCTGGCTTGTAGGAAGACTGATATGACCCGAACTTCTGAATTCTGTGGATTAGCAGTGTCTGCCACCTTAGCAAACACCTTGATGTTACTATCAGTTATACTCAACATGCTGTTTGCATGTCTACCAATAAATGTGTGTAAATGTATCATACAAAAGTTTCCGAATCTGTCCATGGTTGAATCCTAATGTAATGAGTCTTATGCTGATAGTGTCCATGTGTGATGTCCATAACATAGGTTGTACAATACAGACGGACATATTGGTAACATAGTTGCCATGCATCACAGTTGTACATGTTTGATAGATGACACATACACAGGACCTGCGTTAAAGTGTGATTTATTTTGAACAGTTAAGCAATATGGCCCTCATTTTAATCCTGGCGGTTGACCGCCAGGGTTAATGTGGTGGTATCATCGCCAACAGGCTGGTGGTGTGTGTCGGCACATTATGAGATTAGCAGGTTGGCCGGCGGCCGACATAATACCTCCCATGGTGTTATGAGCTGGCCTACCACCACTGCGGTAGGCCCTACCAGTAACAGAGGATTCCTTCACTGTCACCGGTAGGTGGCTCCCCACCTCATAACACTCACCTGATGCCCCCACCCCCTCTCCATCCAGACTCACCTCCCACCCCATTCTGATCCACTCACTCACCCCCCATACATGCACATTCCACACAACTGACCCCACCCCACCCCTCACAGCCACACATGCACACATCACTCCCTCGCCCCCACTACAGTCACCACACCCCACACACCACACCCCTCCTCGCATACAGGCACACAGACACCCACACGCACCATACATACACCCATTCACTTAGACATACATGCATTCATTCACACACTGACATACACACATTCATTCAGGCATACTTCCAGACATACTCACACACATTCCTACACACAATCACACTGACATGCATACATGCACTCACTTCACCATTCTTATGTACATTCACTCACACGCATACACCCACACAAACAACACACGCAGACGAATTCACACACATGCTCAGACATTCATGCACACGCTCAGACACACACAAAAAACACCCTCCACCCTACCACCCCCTCCCCTGTTGGAATCCTACTTTCCTTGGGTGAGGAGGTCTTCCGGCAGGAAAGAGGAAGAGGCACTGCTAACACCAGCAGTGACCCGCCAGCAGAACACAACCAGGCCATACTATTGGTCACAATACAGCTGGCAGCGTTCTACTGGCGTGGCAGTGCTGGTGGTAGCAGTGCCAGCTTACCACCGTCCACCACCATGAGCACTGCCAAATTTCCACCCTTATTGTGGCGGAAGTCAGGCAATGCTCATAATATGGCAGACGGATGGTAGCCGTGGTGGCAGTATGTTGGAGGCCGTCACCACGGCGATAGGCAGTATGCACCACTGATGTTAAAATGAGGGCCTATGTGCGACAAGTAACTTACAATGACACTATATAAACAGTGAAGGGTTCAGTCATGGTGGCTGGAATCATGAGGGTAGCTACAACACCATTTGGATACATAGGTCCAGTGTCCTTGTACCATGGAAAAATGGAGTTTGCTTTAAGAACAGTCAACAGGGTGTATCTGTGGCACACAAGGGGAACAAGCCAGGAGAATTTCATTTCCTGGCAGTGGGTTTAGTCTTGGCATCTGCTCTTCCTGGATGTCTAGGTGGACGTCCATGTTTGTGGGGGTTTCCTCAGCTACAAAACATGGGGTATCAGAGGCATGTCCTTCCCCTGGCAGAGCCTCCATTCCACTACCAGCCACAGTTGTAGAAGGGGTTGTAGACTCATTGCTAGTGGCAGAGGCCTGATGTTGAGCTGCAGTCCTACTCAGGGTAGTGTTGATGTGCCTCAGCACCCCAGCAATGGAAGACAGGCAGGCATTTTGTGCCTGCCACTTCTGCATGACTTCCGGGTGGTGATCCCTCTGCAGATGTCGGATTTTCCCCATCATGGTGATTATCTGGCCCATCATGCCTTGAGAATGTTGGTGTGCTCCTAAGAATTGGGAGATGCTTTCCTGGTCAGTATTGTCCTTTGGCACCCCCATCCGCTGGCCACAGCATCCCTTCCACATACCCTACCGCCACGTTTCTGTGTCCCTGGCACAGTGTGCCCACTCCCAGTGGTGGCAGGGCCACTATTGTCAGGGGTGACAAAAGGAAACTCAAGTACCTGTCCTGTGGGGCACACAATGGATGATACAGTCCTTGGGAGAGAATAGTTGCCTGTGATGTAGATGCAACAGGGCTGGGAGGAGTGAATGTGTGAAGGGTGAGACTGACAGTTGTTAACTGACCAGGTGACCCTGATGGGCCATCTTCCTCTTCAGTGTCCACACATCAAGGGGTGTTGTCCTCACTGGGGTCTTCATCCAGAGGGTTTGTGGCAGTCTCCGGTATCCTGTCCATGGTGACATTGGCAAGGTCACCTGTGGGAGAAGTGGAACACAGAGTTGCTATTACATTTAGGGTATGATTGATGTTGTGTGAGATGCAGACAGTGCCTTAACATGATCACCAGAATGACAATGACAGCTGCTGCACAAGCTTGCTTAGTAGAACATGAGACTGAAATTTCAATACCATACACCATGCTTGCAGCTGTGAAACGATGTTGATAGTGATTGGACTGCTGATATTATCATATGTTGTCTGAATATTGCCATGGGTACGCATCTTTGTTGCCTACTGAAGTGTCTGACATGATACATGGCACAACAAAGAGGTGTACAATGCACAATAGTGTCAGAGTAGTGATATAGTATGGGAGTATGCAATAGACATTGACCTCTAACTTATTTACTGAATGTGCATCCACTTTTAGATCAAGATTTCCATCCCAGGTGAGTACATTTTAATCTTAGGAATCTTTATTCTATGGGCATTGTGATTGGGCACTCAGTTATCGCTGTGTTTTGTTGGTGATGATATTGGGAGTGTGCCATTACATTGCTGTCATTGCCATTCACTGTTACACACTAGCAACACTTGCAGTCAAGATGGCTTTTATTGATAGTTTCACAAGAATGACACCTCACATTTTGTGCACTTTTCTGATTTTTACAATGGTGGGATATTGCATTCTGGGAATTGTAGTGCTATGAGTTTCCAGTACTTCACGTGCCATTTCCAAGGGCTGTGGAGCTATGTGAGTTTAGTGGACATGTGGCGCGCCAGAGAGGGGGATTGGAAAATTTGGACAGAGGTGTAGTGGTGGTATGTAGACTAGTGTGGGTTAAGGTGATAAGGGAGCATGCAGGACATGACAATTGGGTGACATGTCTTTTGTGGGGTCTTACCAGACTCCACCCCCCAGGTAGTCCTGTCAGGCCCTCGGGATGCAGTAAGTCCATGATCTTATCCTCCCAAGATGTGAAAGTAGGGGGAGGAGGTAGAGACCGACCACCAGTCTTGAGGACCACCAGCTGGTTCCTGGCAGCCATGGAACGTACCTTCCTCATGAGGGTAAATCCAAAGTTCAGACCAACTGCAATGGAGTGTGGGCTGTTTACAAGGACCACCCTTATCTCACTGAAACAGTACCTTGTGTGTATGGTTGTGTCAACATCGAAGATCCAATGCAAGGAGCAGAGGATGTGATGCAAAGGAGATGCATCGATGTTGATCCATGCAGTTGGGTCATTGTCGAACCTTGCAGCAGGTGGTGCATTTGAGCTGATTCCGATGCGTCAATCCTGAGCCACACAATCTACAATGCAATATCCCCGTCCTTAGTGACCTCAGCGATGTGTCGACGCAAGATGCAGCGGCTCGATCGGCACAGTGATAAAATGTAATAAAGCAATCCTAATGTTAACCTATGAGAGAGATAGGCCATGCAGTAGTGAACAATGAATTTAAGCGTGTTTTACTACCTCTGCATTCAGAACTTAAAAGTATATGTCCAACATTTTAAATACACTGCACTCTGTCTTTGGGGCTGGCCAAGGCCTACTTTAGGGGTGATGTATATGCATTCCCATTGGGTTCTGGTTGTATTCTCTAACATTTATCACAATGTCATTTTTAGTTGTGACCCTCCTATTGCAAGCATTTGCATAATATTTGTTATATTTTCAGTTCAAATTTTTGGTGCTTGTGCATTCCTTTTTGTATGTGTATCCCATGTGAGATAACAATTATTTTCCTTTCTGTGAGGTGATATATGTATCTATTTGTTCTGTTTTATCTGAAAATGGATGCTGGGCAGGGGGACCCCTGCACTGCCCAAGCCACGGCATGGGCAGTGCAGGGGCTGCACGTGGCCCTCCGTACCTGTTCTCTCTCAGCCTTTTCATGGAGGTGAAGCCGACCTGGCTGGTTCAAACCTGCACCGCCATGAGCTTGTCTAGATCTCCAATCCCAGAGGAGAGAGCAGTAGGTTGGCGGGGCTGCCCGCCAGCCTCATAATGTGGTGGTCGATCTGGCACAACCACGGCAGTTCAGAGACTGTAACCACATAACGGCTTTTTTAATGCAGTAGGATCATTTTGGACTGTTAAAGAATTGCAAAATGTTTTTGAATGCTAGAACGAATCTCTATTTGGGAAGGTCACATTTAGGGTTCCTTTTCAAAGAGTGTTGTGTTATGTTATTTATGAGTGGTTGTTTTGAAAGTGTTATAGTTTACTAGGTAAACAATTGCAGTTTAGTTCATTCAAACGAAGACAGCCAAAATATGATCCAAACAGCACTTCTCCTTTTTGAATGAAAAGCAATGATGGGGAGTAGGCTTTTGTTATAGCAACTACAGCCAACTATCAAACAAACTTATAAACATATTTCTTTTTATTTTATATTTTAGAAAGTACTTTATTTAAATGCAATCAAAGAAATGGTGGGTTGATAACCTCCGCAGGTCACCATTCTTGTGAGCATAGTGAGTCCCAATTTGCAACTTACCTCATGAAGATTAATATGGTGGGCTGGACTGCAACAGACTACAATTTAGAATTTTGTGAACTGTCTTATTAGTACATAAATTGGATAGCAAAATTATTTTGGAAAAAGTTGGTGCACAATTTGTGGGCCTGTTTGAAAATGGGAATGTTATAAATGTGGCCCCCATTGTTAATCTTGTGTTTTGTTTATAAAAAACAATGACATTCTCAGGCTGCAAAACAGGAAGCTTGCCAGAAGTAGTCACAATAATACTAGCTCAGATACTGTTCAGGTGGAAAAGTGACAGTATGGAACAGTAGATTAAGTGGGACAGGAAAAAGGAAATGTTGGACGGATTTGAGATAAATATTTAAAACATGGATTCACTTAAGGCAGTAAAATGGATAAGGAAGATCTTAGGTGTCAGGGGTTCTCAGAACTCAAGACATTTTTCTTCTCTCGCTGTGATGCAGTGGTGTAGCACAAACTGATGAGACCCCATGCAAAAAGTGATGAGTGACCCCTGAGTTTCTAATTTCTCACAGATATTCATTGGCCTTAGCCTGAATGGGTGCCCCAGAAGGGTATCAGGCCCCTAAAGTGGTGGGGGAGGGCACCGCTGCACATCAGGTACTACAGGGCTTTTCTCATGTGCCTGCTGTGATGTGTGAACTGTGATGTGTAAGTACAGCCATTTTATGAAGCACATGCAGTGTTATGAAGCACTTACAGTATCATCATATTTTCAAATGCAAGATTTCAGTCTTAATTCAGAACTCATGACCCTCTTCATTGCTGGCATGCACAGTTCTACCATGCACTCGAAGTCATAAGACTAACAACTACCAATGGAATTTTTGTGACAGCTGAAATGTCCTTCTTATAGTTGCAACCAACAACTCTGTATTTAGGCCTGATTTAGATTTCAATTGATGGGTTATTCCGTCACAACGGTGACCGATATCCCAATCACCCAAATATGAATCCCATAGGAAATACTGGGATTTGTATTTTGGCGGATGGGATATCCGTCACCGTTGTGGCGGAGTAACCCATCCACCCAAAACTAAATCATGCCCTTTGCCTTTCGTAAAAATATAAAGAACAACAACATGATCATCTAGAGCTGTAATTACAATAGATGTCAGGCCTTGACCAGAGAGAGCCTGCTACTTCCCTGTTCGGGATATTTAACATGGGTAGGGCATATATACTGATTTCTGCTAGAACCACCTTTCTCGAAAGTCAAATATAATGTCTAGGACACCATGTGCATCAGTTAGGATGCTTAAGTAGTTCATGTTGGTGCACACCAATCAAAAAACAGGGCCTGAGAAGTAATATTTGAGTAAATGTACTGATCGTGGTGGTGTGCAACCTTTCTCTGCGTATTGCATTGTTGGCAACTTGTTGTGCATGAATCATAGGTAAAAAATGCTCATTTTACACGAGTGTGTAGTTCCTAGGGACAAATTCTGTCAAACCACAGGCCAAGGTGACCAGACAAACTATGCCAGTTCCTCTATTGGTTGGCAATGGAAGTAACTCCACAAATGGGCATGCTAATTAATTTTAATAGGGAATGTAATGTCTGTATTTTGTGTGGCTGCCAAACATCAAATTTCACCCTTGAAATTGGTAGTGGTGAGAACAGAGGCACGCAGAAGCAGAATAAGCTCAAATATTGTTCTGTGTCCATGAAAAGGGTCACTTGACTTTTGACTGCAAATTGCTGGCCTCTACTGGGTCATGCAGGCACCTCAGGGGCAAGGGGGGGGGGGCAGGTGTGGTGGTTTGGGTTTGGAGGGGGGGTCCTTAGGTTTGGGCTTGGATGGGGGTCTTTAGGCTTGGAAGGGGGGAGTTGGGCTTTGACTTTGATTTCGGTAGAGTGGGTTGGGTCTGGGCTTGGCTGGGGAGACTGTGGACTTGGTGGAGGGCGGGAGTCTTGGGCAGGGGAGGAGCAGGACAATGACCAGGGGAGGACTGGGAGGTGGAATGAGGGGTGTGGGGAGGGGTACAAGGGCGCTAGGTGGGGCAGGGACAAGTTAACTGATGGGGACAGGGAAAATTCATGGAGCAAACGTTTCTTAGGGGCACGGAGAGAGTCATGGCAGAAAGGTATGGGAGTGGGGGTAGAGGGAGTGGTTCAGAGGTGAGTATGTGGAGGTGACTTGGGTGCAGGTGCGTGCTTGGATATCATGTGTGTGCTCTGTGACTGTTAGGTGGGTGACTGTGTGCGTTTACATTTAGTGGGAGGCGGGGAGGAGATGGTAGGGGGGATCTCTGAGTGAATGTTGTGGTGTTGTCTGCATGGAGGGTGGGTGTGCTGCATGTGGGGGTGTTGAGAGCCATGCTGAGTGCACATGTGGTGTATGGGGTACATGCATGCGAGTCTGATGTTGTGGTGACGGGGGCAGTGAGTGCACATGTGGCAGGATCTGTGACTGCAGGTGTGAGTAGTATAGTAGCTGTGAGGGGTGGTAATGGGGGAGTCGATGTAGGGAGTGGATGTTGTCATGTCTGCATCTGAATGTTGTGTGTATGCATGGTGGTGGTGGTGTTTGTGGTGCTTGTTTGTCCTTGCGTACAGTGTCTGTTGATGTGGATGCATGCGGGTCAGAAAATGTGCATTGGACGGGTGAGGGGAGAGGGATGTGGGATTGGGAACAGGTAGCTGGAGGGGGAACAGAAGAAGTAGGAACACTGGCTGCTGTCAGTGAATGCCTTTTAGGAACACATTGGTCTACTGCATCTGCGATGCCAATCCCTGCATGGCATTCATGATGGTTGTCCCACAGAGATGGACCTCAGGAGGTCAATAGCCTCCTCCTTGAGGGCCACAGGGCTGACTGGGTTAGGGGCAGATGTGCTTAGGCATCTGGGTGGGGGAGCTAAAGGGAGGGTGGTGCTGGAAAAGGGGGTGGCAGACAAGGATGTAAAAGGAGTGGTTCCAGATGGGTCCACCACTGGCAGGGAGCCGCCATCAGAGGATGAATCTGAAGATGGTGTAGTCAATCCTGTCTCCTCTGTGGCACCCCCCTCACCCTCCGTCCCACTGGTCCCCTCGGCTCCGCTGAATTTAGCCTCCTGGGTCCTGTGGGCTGCAACTTCCCTACTCACCTATGCTGATTCTTCTTTGCCAGATGATGCTAATGCACACAAAGACACGGGGAGGAGGAAAAGAGGATGGGAGAGAGAGATGCAATGGGTCAATGCCAGCACATCAGTCACACAGTGTAACAACATCATCATCTGCTGCCATGTCATGCCATGCCATGCCCTCACCTATACATGCTACAACAGTGGGACACCATGGGGCAAACTACAGATATGTTGATCTGTATTGCTGATGGTGGTATAATTGTCCCCAAGTACTTGATG
Source organism: Pleurodeles waltl (assembly GCF_031143425.1). Classification (NCBI taxonomy): domain Eukaryota; kingdom Metazoa; phylum Chordata; class Amphibia; order Caudata; family Salamandridae; genus Pleurodeles; species Pleurodeles waltl. Next base: position 807,045,029 of record NC_090437.1, on the reverse strand, counting down.
TGACTCACACCAGTCACACATGCCCAGTACTGGCCAACTCCACATGGCTGTTTAGGCAAACAAGTCCTGTACTCCTGTATCACCTGAATCCTGCATGTGTAGATAGCATGCCTACTAAGCCAGTGACATCTAGAACACTGACATCTTGCCCCACTCTGCCTCACTACACATACAGTACAAGGCAGCAGAATGAGGACTCACTCATCTCCCCTTGCATAGTGGTCAGAAAAAACAGATGACAATGCCCGGACACCTCAGGAGTACTGATGACCTTGGCATGAGCTTGGTACTAATACTTGTTTGAGGGTGGCCACACAAATTACACATTGGAAGCACTTTCCCTCATACGTTATTAAATGCATTGAATGGGCATACACATCTGTGATACCAATCCTGGCAGGGTGACTGAGACCCAGAGTGGACAGGCATCTACCTAGTACCTATGCTACAGCTTCTTACTAGTCCACAATCCCAAAGCACCTAAGCAACACATTAATGAGGTGAGAGAGTGTACTTACCCCTTGTGGCTGCTGTGCTGCCCTCAAGTGCCCATCTACCTCAGGGTAGGCCACTGCCAAAATGCGGGCCATTAGGATGTCAGAGTCCAACGGGCACCCCTCCCTCATTGGGAGGACATCCCCAACTGGGCCTCCACAGTCTTCCAGGCCCAGCATCTCAGGTCCTCTCACCTCTTCTGTAGTGGGTGCTCCACCGTGAATGGACCCCCAGGGTCCGCACTTGCGTGGCGATGGCCCACCAAATACCCTTCTTCTGATTGGCACCTACCTGCATGGGTGACACAGACAAAAGGAGAAAGTCATGTAGAGTGGCATCACAGGGACGGCAGTGGACAGCCTACATCTCACACATCTCAGGGCCATGCTAACATGTCTACACACCACTAACGCTCAGACTCCTCACCCATCTCCATGCATCCACTCCATCTGCCACGTCCTAATGTCTTACAGCCACATACACATCGCTATCAGACAGGACGGTGACATTAGACTCACCTGCTGCTCTGGTGCCCCATACAACTGCCCACACGGGGGCAGGACCCTGTCCACAAGCTTCTCAAGTTCCTCCTGGGAGAAGGCTGGGCCCCAATCACCTGTAGGATGTGGCATCTTGGCTACCAGAGTCAGAGCACAGCAGCAAACGCAGTGGAGGTGTTATGTGTAGGAGTGTCATGAGTCAAGTGAGCAATGCCACATGAAATGACGGTCACATCTGCCGCAGATATCACCATCACCGCCAGTGGAGATCACCATTGGCTCCAGTCTCCCATAAACAGCCATGTTGTCCAATGAAGAGTTGCACAGCAGTTGCGACAACCTGCCGCCATGACGTCTAGCACTGGTGGTACGAGGTCACTTCCATCTGTCCTGTGCATGCAGGACAGGCGGCTGATATTTTACGTGTATGTTGTGAATGGGGGCCTGAATGTTAGCTGGGTCATGGGTGAAAACTGTGAATTTTGCACAGCTTTACTGTGTCCAAACAGTCAATGCAGCTTTTTCTGACTTCTCCCCCTCCAATTCCCAGATATGGTCCAATGTTGAGGATGATACATGATCCTGTGTTCTGGCCCCTAGTCGTCTGAACCATCAGACCATCATGGAGTCAGTGACCCAGTTGTATCTGATCTGTTGCCTGCCATCCGTCATCCTAATGCCATCCCTCCCACAGTACAGGTGTTGTCAGTCTTCCACTTTCTTACCACAGAGTCGTTCCAGATGACAGTGTGCTTAGCAGAAGGGATGTCACAGCAAATGTTCAGTAACGTTTTGAGGGATGTTCTGTTCACCCTGTTACATCAGGTTACCCCGATGTGCTGATTTAACCACTGTCAAAGGTGCCTTCTATGATTTTGCACATCCCTCATGTGATAGGGGCCATAGATGGCACACACTGTTCCTTGGTTCCACCCAGGAGAAATGAACAGGTGTTCAGGAGCTGTAAAAATTTCTATTCCATCAATGTGCAGGTGGTGTGTCTCGCTGACCAAAGTATCTCACAAGTGACTGACAAGTTCCCTGGTTTTGTGTATGACTCCTACATTTTGTGGAACAGCAATGTCCACACATGATGGCACTACTACAGAGGGACTGGGCCTGGCTCATCTGGATGTATCCAATAGTATTTGTGCTCCTCCATACTCAACTCTCTTCACACTCTGCCCTAACTCCCTCCCAGTCTTGATATGGTTCCTACCTCTGTGCACACAGGCTATCCCAACCTTCCCTGGCTACTGACACCTGTGAGACATCTGACTACAGATGCTGAAAACTGTTTCGAAGAGGCCCAGGGTAGGACAAGGCGTGTGATTGAAAGAACCTTTTTGGCTACTGAAGGCCAGATTTCGATGTCTACACATCTCCGGAGGTGCCCTACTCTCCAAACAACAGAAAGTGGGCCAGATCGTGGTTGCCTGCTGCATGCTACACAATCTGGCCATAATATGTCACATCCGATTGCTGAATGCAGAGGAGGTGGCAGCTGGACCAGTGGCTGATGAAGGGGGCATGGGGAGGTAAGGGAATGAAGATGATGAGGATGCAGATGACTCCAGAGCAGAGTTGATATGACAATGCTTCCACTGAGGTACAGGTATGTATCAGATGTATGTTATGTGACCTGTACTCCTGGCTGCCTTGTGACATTGATCCTCCTGGTGTCTGTTAGCACTGGTTGAATTGGGTTCAGCTCTGCATCTGGTGGGTTTGGGGGGGGTCACATTTCACCATCAGTAGGGTTGTTACTGTGCACATTTCAGTTCAATCATCTCCCTGCTGTTGTGTTGCTTCACATGTGACATGTTTGTGCTTTTCCATTGTTCCTTGTACTGCCACTTCAACTGCAAAATGTGTGCTACACATTGTGGTGTCAACAGTATTGCTGCCTCTCCTAAGAGTACACACTGGGAGGCAGTGCAACATTACTGTGTTGACTGTGGAATATGCCTTCAGTTTAGCTTTGTCTGCTGTGATGGAGTGACCATTTGGGATAGTTGTCTTGGAAATGTGAGTCTCACATGGACATATGGCCTGAGCTGACCCTTGCCAACTCACCCTTGGGACTTTGTTATTGCGGTGCATGTGTGTTGTGTGGGCATGTTTAACACCTATAGTAAAAGTTGTTCCTGTCTTGTTCTACTTGCAGGGCATTTTGCCATACACTCTGGTTACTGCATCACTTGTTGCCTCCCTTGACACGTGTCCAGACTCTGCCTGCTCCACTATCATCCATGCTGCATATTGCTCCCCCTTTTGACACTTACACAAACTTTGGCATGACAATGGGTTGACAGTTAAACATGCAATGCCACAGTAAATGGTACTTCTTGCAGTAAAGCACGTAGGCAGAAGCTGTCCTTAATAGTGTTTATTTATGACTGGGTTGATTGGTGGGGTCATGGAGAGTGATCATCAGAGTAGTCTGGCCAGCTGTGTGTAGTCTGGTTCCAGTATGTGGAGCCATGGGAGAGATGATAATGGACAGTCAACAGGGTATCTCTGTTGCACACAAGGGAGAATGTTCAGTAGAGGGTCACTTCCTGGTGGTGGTGTTTGTCTTGGCATCAGTACCTGCAGGAGTTCTGTTTGGACGTCCTTGCTTGCGTGGGGGGTACATCAGCTACAGGGGAGGGGTTGTGCTGGTCTGCAGCCCCTCAGGCAGGGCCTCCATTCCACTAGCTGCCACTGTAGTGGTGGGCTCTGTTGGGATGTGGCTAGTGGAAGGAGTTTGCAGGTGTGTGGAGGACTCACGGAGGATGCTGATCAGTTCCTTGAGCACTCCTGCAATGGTGGCCATGGTGGCATTCAGGGCCTGCCACTGCCCCATGGCCTCCTGATGGTGTTCCCCCTGCAGCCTCTTGTTCTCCTGTACGGACGTGTGTATCTGGCCAATCGTGTCCTGGGTTTGGTGGTATGCACTCAGGACTTGGGAGAGGGCCGTCTGGGCATTCTGTTGTTTTGCCTGCCCCATCCCTTGGACCAAAGGTCCCCTCCCACTACACCTGGCCCCTTGTGCCTGTGCTCCTGGCACAGTTTGCCCACTCCCTTTAGGACCTTCATTGTCTTGAGTGTGTGCCCTTGACTCTGCCCCCTGCACTGTAGGGCACACTTCTAATTAACCTGTTCCTGGGGCACTGGTCTGGGGAAGAAAGGCTGGCTGAGGTGGGGCTGCCACATGGGAGGGGGAGTCCGGTGTGTCCAGGGTGGGGCTGCTGGGTATGGACTGACCAGTCGTCCCTGATGGGCCAGGCAAGTCATTACTGTCTTGACATCCACTGGGACCTTCATCCTGGGGAGGGCTGTCTGACCCTGGCATCCTCTAATGGGCAGCAGTGGCAGTGGGACCTGTGGATGGAAAGGGAGTGAGTTTAATTTTGTTGATGTCTTTGTTAGCCACATTGTGTGATGCATGGTGATGCATGGTATAACCTGACTTACTTCCCAGGGATGGCAATGAGAGCTGCAGTGATGCAGACATTGTTTGGGGGATGCGGATTGTGCAATTGTCTCCATGTGACTCAAAATACCGGCACTGACGGTATGGTGGCGTAATTCTTCACGGAAGTCTTGCCCGGATACCACAAAGGCGTAATGAGGGCCTTGATCACTGGATTACATCATTCATAAATACAACCACATCTTTTTAAGTGATGGCTGTCGGAAAGGTTACTTAATGGCTTAACATGTGTTCGGCGGTTGAACTGCCCGAACTCCAATACGGTGGTGGTGAGGCGGCCGTAAACCCGGAGGCCTCACCACCTTTGTATTACAGTGTTTCCACCGAGCTGACCGGTGAAAACATCACATTATGACGTTCCCACTGGTCAGCCAGTGGAAACAGTGTGACGGCTTTGGCCTTAGTTCCTTCAGGGAGCTGAGGGCAATGCCATCGCACAGAGCCCCCTTGGATTGCACACTGTATGTCATAGCAGTAAGTGACCATTCTGAGATTGCTGACAGGGGGCCCCTTACTTTGCCCACAACATGCTCATGGGCAGTGCAACCAACCCCCCCGGGGTCCCCTAAGTCTGCCTTTCCACCAGCCTTTTCATGGCAGGGACTCCATCATGAAAAGGCTGGCAGAAAGGAAAGTTTTGATCCGCATGGCGGTGTCGAACTCAGCATCACCATGGCTGACCACACTTTCACTTCCATCAACCCAATGGGATCCCTGATCCCAATGGAAGTGGTGGCCTCCTGGCAGTTTGACAGCTAGGATCCTAATCTGGTGGTTGGACCACCAGGATTACGATGGTCAAACCACCACTGTGAGTTTAGCAGCCCTAGGACCACCAAACTCATAATGAGGCCCTAAGTTAAGTGATATGTAGGCAATATTCTCAAGGTAATGAAAATATTGTCTGACTAAAATATTGTCAGAAAATATTGTGGTGACATGAATATCATTTTACAAAATATTACATGTATTAATATTGTTTTTAACTGCTAAATATCTTTTTCAATATATAGTTGTATTATTTTGTAATAGTGTACGATTTTGTGTGCTATTAATATATAATCTTATTTTTTTTATTTTTTTTGGTAGTTGTTTTATTGTCTTGGTAGTATTTCAAAAACTTTCTTTTTTGCCTATTGTATTTTCTGTTTTAATTATTGGTGGGTTGTTAAGTTTGTAAAAGAGTAGGGTGGGACGTTATTTAATCATATCTTTTTAAATTTTTATATAATTTTACAGTCTGTAAAATGTAAATGATGAATTAGATTCATAAGTAATTTATTTTACTGCAAAATGAATTTGTATTATTAAAAATTGCTAGGTATTTTTTCAGTTACTTAAGTTTAATATTAGTGGTACATTTTTTACATGCATTTCTTTGTTTGTTTTTAGTTTGGTTCATTGTTTTATTTCAATTAGATGATTACCTTATTAATTATATGAAATAATTACTTGACTAAATTAATTTACCTCCTTTTTCATTGTGTTAGCTGTTTTAAAAAAAAGAATTTTAAGAATTTAGGGTCTAGTTAAGATCTTTGTGGATGGAATACTTCCTCTTTTTTATTTTTTGCATTGTAATTAAATTAGTTTACATTTTTCAGTGTTTTAATTGTTCATTTTTAAAAAGCACATTTTATTTTTAAGTAATTAACACTTTTTATGATTTTATTGCAATATTTTAAAATATATCTTACAATACAGTATTCTTTTTAACACATCCCTACTTTTGCTGAGGCTAGAATCGGGATAGTAAATTTAGAGCCCATGCCCCAAAGTTCAACACATTCCCTACTGTTGGTTAGTATTGAGTGTGAATAGTAAATCTGAACCCTAAAAACTCCAACAATCTCACTTCCGGAGCTTAAGTTAGAGAACAATTAGTATATTTTATCCTTCTAAAATACAGTAAGTTCCCAACTGCTTTTTAGGTTGAAGCAAGACATTTTGTTCTTCAAAATGCATTTTGTTATTTTTCGTTTGTTGCATTTGAATTGTTAATTTTGTTTCCTTTATGTTTTTGTTATAAAGTAGTTTAATTGTTTCTTTTGAATTTAATTTCTTTTTTTTATGTTTATTGCTTTGAATGATTAATTTAAAATATTTTTTCTTCTATTAGAGATGTATATATTTGTATTAATTGTTGTATTTTTCTATATTATTATTTTCCATTTGTGTTATATTGTTATTTTGATTGTTGCTTTGTTATTCATGTATTGACATATTTTTGCAAGTCCAATTTACATTATAGTTTTATTTTTTTCAGTGCTATTCATTTAAAAATGTCATTTTAGTTGGTAATTATGTTGTACAATTTATATTGCTTTTTCAATGATTTAGTATAAATGTAATGTACATTTATTTTGTGTCTTAAAAATGAAAATGTGATTTGTTTTAGTTATTAGTTATTATTATTGGTTGTTTTACTTTTTTTGTAAAAGATAATTTTATATACAATTAAATATGTATATATTTTTTTTTAGTCAGGATTATTTTGAGTGGTATATTTTTAAAAAATGCATTGCACTTTTCATTTGTAATTATATAAAAAATATTATGTTTTTAAACTTGATATACTTTTAAATACTTTTAAATATATATACTGTAGTTATCTATAACCTTGATAATACTGTGTTATTTTGGAGACAACATTTTTGTAGTTTACACTATGAGCATGTTAAAGTGATATTTAGAAGAAGGATTTTTAGCAATATTAATGTGTCATGATATTTTGACGTTGTTATTATGTCATAGAAACTAGCCCCTCTGTCTCACTGTCTGAGCGGAATACACAAAGGCCAGCTACTCACAGTCATGTAACTGAGACATGGGCAGCAAGCACCAAATGGTCAGGGAAAGTACATACTACCATTCTAAAAGTGTAATTAACCGAATAGCAACCTAATGTTTGACTTTACCATTAAAGAGGGGCTTAAATTACAATTCATTTGAGTGTAATCACCATTTCCCTGACTGCTCTCTACCTTGGGTTACCACTTATCAATTGCAATGAGTTAACTCAATATTATGCTGTGGGAGAGAAAGGCCTTGCAATAGTGAAAAACTATTTTACCAGTTTTCACTGACAGGACATGTAAAACGTAAACTCACATGTCCTGCATTTAAAATACAATGTACCCTGTCCTATGAGTCTTTAGGGCCTAATTTAGGGGTGATGTATTGGTATAAAAAGGAAAGGTTTGGACCTGGCAAACGGTTTATTTTGCAAGGTTGAAATAGAGCTTAAAAACTACACTACAGGCTACAGTGGCAGGCTTTAGATGTTTTAAAATGCTATGTCAGTGGGTGGCACAATTAGTGCTGTGAGACCACTAGTAGCATTTAATTACAGGCCCTGTGTACAATGTACCATTTAATAGGAACTAACAAGTAAATTAACTGTGCCAATCATGTGTGCACCAATGCTACCATGTTTAAGGGAGAAGGCACAAGCACTTTAGGAGTGGTTAGCAGTGGTAATGTGCACAGAGTCCTAAAGCCAACAAAAACAAATTCAGCAAAAGAGGGGGGTGGAGACAAGATGTTTAGGCAACTCCCACTGACGGGTGTAAGGTCTAACAGATACTGTATACCAGTCCCACCGCCTGTGCCAAAGTAAATGGTTAATCTCAGCATTCAATCTTGATCAAAATTGGTTGTAGGAAGGGTTGACGATCATCGCTCATCCTGTTCATCCTTCTATTTTAAGGTAGCCTATGGAATCTCTGGCAGCCTATGCCAACACTATGCCGCACGTGCGGTCAGGTACACATGTCACTCTATACTGATCTTGCTGTAGGCTGATAGCACAACTCTATACATATGAGTATTCAAGATAAGTTTCAATCTTCTTCTTGGTGAATTTATCACATTTCAGTGGCATATCGGCAATTGCTATAAATTGGACTAAATCGTTGATTTTCCTTCTCAGGCAAGTAGTTCCAGATTTGTCCCAGACTTTCCATTAGATTGGTCTGAGAGCCCAGTGAAATATCTGAGTGTGTGGTTACACTGAGACACCAACAGTATCATCTGGAAAAATGATAGCCGAGCGATTTCTAGATTACAGGACAAAACCAGAAGATGGATTAAATTCCCATTAACAATGGCAAAGTGGACATGCCTATGTAAAATAGTAATACTTCCACAATTGCTGTATTACTTTTAAAATCCCTGTTCCCTTGACCAAGCTACCCATCCTCAGATAGGGAGTGCTGACGCCATCATACATCCAAGGAGGTTACATGGCACCAAATGTCTTATTGTATAATCTTTGACTAGAGGTGCACTTTGCTAACTACTGTTACCATTGCCAGCCATATATGCCACGCATGGTGAGCATATGTACCTTTGAAACTAAGGCAAACATGCTGGAAATGTTTCTGAAGTTCCCTAAAGAGAGCGTCAAAACCTATAAAAAACACTTGTTTTTGACACACAGGGTAGTCTGGGAGAATGCAGCATATGTCCCATTCACCGTTAGGTGCAGTGCTGTGACTACAATACACTTTCATAGAGCAAACTGAACATCTACTATGTTCTGATGGAGGATGAACATAGCAAGCAGGTCAAACATTGACCCATACGTTCCATAGTAATTCAGTTTTGGGGCGAACACAGCACAATGGATTTGAATCCAAAGATGAAGTCTTGGCATGTTTATCTGTACTATCTTTACTATCTGCCTTCTCCAATGCTACACCCCTGGGAAAGCCCCCTACCATAAGCTGTTCTTGCCCCATTATGTCTCTGTCCTCATCAAGGACCTGACTTATCCTGAATCTTAGAAATTGATTTTCTAGTTGTCAGAGGTATGCACCTTTTCGAAGTAGGGACCACAATCCTAGTCAGAGTAAGTCAGATACACTCCCTAAATTAACCTGTGCTCACCCTCTGGTAGCTTGTCACAGAGCAGTAAGGCTTAACTTAAGAGGCAATTTGTAAAATATTTGTGCAAAACCTAAATATCATAACACAGTGAAAGACACCACACCAAACCACATCTCAGTAAAACAAGGCTAAAATGAAAAAAATCCAATCAGTAGAAGTAGAGATATGATTTTTTAAAGATTAAACGTAAAATAGTAGTTAGAAGTCACTAGCAGTCAAAAGGTTACCTGAGGTCGCGAGGGCGCGGTGCAAATCCAAAATCCAGGCTGACCGCAATGGAAGGTATGCCGGCTACAGAACCCAGGCAGGGCCCCCTGAAACTGTACCTTCGATGGAGCAAAGCAACAAGGGCACAATTCATGATATTTTCCATGCAGTATTGTCACAGCATCATCGCTGGGCTCTGTTGAAGTGAATGTGATGAGTTGTTGTTGAGCCAGGCAGAGTGTCATCATTGGGCTGTGCAGGTTGTGAATCTGCTGTAATCGAGCAGCCTCTGCATTGGCACCAAAGGAGCGCTGCAACAAAAGTTTCCACACACTATGGGCAATGCGATTATGTTTGCAGGAATCAGCTGCAGAACCCATTTCTGAGGCATAGCACTGGGGACGGGCACCTCGGGCAAGGGTAAGAATCACAGAAGGCAGAGTCCAGCAGTACAGAAGATTTGCAAGCAGTCTTTGATGTTCCCTGAGACTGCAGAAGAAGAGAGGGCAAGTCAGCAAGCCTTGTTGAATCTTGAGTGTAAGGATGTAGAGAAAATGTCCAGTCCTTCTCACTGCAGGCAAGAAGCAGCAGGCTAACATAGCAAAGTAAGTAAAAAAGTAGAAGTCCCTCCTGGCAGCACATTAGTCCTTCTTCCTGACAGAACGTCCTAGGTTCCAACAGAGGGCTAATTTGGTGGGGTTTGGGGATCCAGTACTTATATCCAAATGTGCCCTTGAAGTGGAGGAGACTTCAAAAAGTATTTTGAAGATCACAAGGTCCCTGCCCTTCCTTCCCTGGCTCCAGGCACTCTACAGGGGGTTATTAAGCCCTTTGTGCAGCGAGAGGCACAGCCACTCAATGTGTAAGTGAGCCAGTGCTAAGCACCGCCCTACAATCAAGCCTGCTATTGATCTGTTAAGGCCCATAAAGTCACACCTAAGCTCCCATTGCATTTGACAGTCTAGAGGGATTGCATAAAGCCCAGCTGTCACGAACCCCAGATGTATATTTAGAGCCAGGCAGAGGCACAGAATGGTTAAAGTAAGAAAATGCCAACTTCCTAAAAGTGACATTTTCAGACTTACAATTTAAAGTCTGACTTCACCATAAGTTGTGATTTCAAATTGTGAACCCAGAGACACCAAACTCCAAGTTTTTATCTTTCCCAATTTGAAATTACACTTAAAAGATGTTTTAAGGTAATCTCAATGCTACCATATTGGAGAGGAAGGCCTTGCTGTAGTGAAAAACACATTTAAGAGTTTTTAATTACCTGGACATGTTACACTTAAAAGTACTAGTCCAACTTTTTTTAATACACTGCACTCTGCCCTTGGGGATAACTAGGTCCTTCCTTAGGGGTGACTTTCATGAAATAAAAAGGAAAGTTTAGGTCTGGTAAGTGTGCACACTTGCCAGGTCGAAAGGGCACTTTAAAACTGCACACACTATTTCTGCAGAGGCAGGCCTGAGACATGTTTGAAAGGCTACACAATCAGTGCAGCAGGCCCCCACTAGCATTTAATTTGCAGGTCCAGTGCACATATAGTGCACTTTATTGGGGACTCACAAGTAAATTAAATATGCCAACTTGTGGTAAAGTCAATGTTAACCTGTTAGAGTACAGAGCACCTGCACTTTAGCACTGGGCAGCAATGGTAAAGTGCCCAGAATCCTAAAACCAACAAAATCAAAATCAGAAAATAAGAAGGAAGGCAAAAGGTTTGAGGATGGCCCTGCAGAAAGGACCAATTCCAACACTATATAATTACCAAGTGAACCTGTGCTAATGCCTTCAGTCCTAGCTACTTGAATCTCTAGAAAACGTGTCTTTCATGCACCATCAGGACACTTACTGTGCTAAATCCAACTCTGTCCAGTTTGTGAATACAAGTTTGTAAATGTAAGTTGTCCGAGTATCCCTTGCAAAGCCTATTTCTCAAACTGAGGGAGCATTTCTACCATTAAAGCTAAGGCAAACATGATGCAGAGTGCTGCCTAAGTTTCCTAAAGTAAGAAGCCAAACAAATACCTTTGGAAGTTGTTCACCAACGCTTTTACTTTTGCTTTGACAGTGTGAAAACTCAATTGCTAACTTGTATCATACCCAATGTTATTGAAGAATGGTACAGGACACAAAATATTGTTGATGATTGTTTTCACATCATATACAGGTATGCTTCTGAATTTTAGCCACCTCAGTAAATTTCCCAGTTGTTCGCTTTACTATGATAAAAGATAAACCAAGTAGGAAAACACACCCCTGGCTAAGATGGGCACTGGAAATAGTAAACAGAATTCTCCTGCCTCTTTCTCAACTTCGAGCAGACTTTACAGCTACAACATGGTCACTCCTTTGTAGGTGTTTTGGGAATACGATCAGCAAAGTGTCACTCTTGTAACCTTGCCACACCCTTCATAACATATGAAGTTGAGGCTGCTGCTTCTTTATCAGTGAGACTTTCAATGACTTCTTGTGGTTGTCTCATGAGAAGCAACATATGCATTATATGTTGCCATTTGATAATGTGGGTACAAGGTATCTTGTACTAAGTGGAAGTTTTATGACTCTCATTGTATGGCTGAAGGACCTGGTCATCTTGTCCACTCCGTCCGTGTATTTGTTGTAATCAAGTATACAGGTGGGCTTGTGAAATTCATCTATATGATCCCAAAACACGACAGTGTAAGTGCTCTCATCATGAATTCCAGTGAGCATGTACACATCACACCTATCTGAGATCTTGATTGCGAGCAGTTCATTGGAATGCAATGCAGTGCTCTGGGATTTCTGGAGCTTCTTGCAAACAAGCTCCTGCAGGAATCCTTTGAGGTGGCAACAAACTGTACCGCAGGCCACAGTGGCAACTTTGTAGAGCTCTCTAATGAACTCTACTTCTGTATAGAAATTGTCCACAAAAAAGTCATAGCCTTTGTGAAAGAGAGGCTGGATAGGCTCGCATACAATCTTTCCTTTGACCCCTAGCGTGGGAGGGCGACCTACATGGTTTAGAGTGGAGTCCTTCCCTGTATACACTCTAAAGCTGCACACATAGCCAGTAGAGCTCTCATACAGCATGCACAGCTTGATGCCATTGCAAGCTCTTTTGCTTGCAAAGTTCTGCCTGAACAGCAGCCCAACTTTGTACTGGATCAAGGACTCATTGAGTGCTATATTCTTTCCAGGACTATAAATCTCTAGAAACGTGGCAGACAATTGTTCCACAAAGGGCTGAATTTTGAACATCATTTCTTGGTCTGGATGTCCCCGGGGGAAAATGCAGCAGAATTGACATTGAGATGCAGCATACGCTGCAATAGCGAAAAATGATCTCTGCTTATGTACAGTGCTAAGATGGTGGTTACCCAAACCGTGTGAGTAGACCAGTAGGACTGCAAGTTCACTTTCTACACTAACCCCATTTTGAGTGTAAGGCCCAAAGATATCATCAACTCCTCCAGTAAAGTGGGAGGCCACTGGCATGCCCTAGAAGGGGCCATAGAGTGCCTCCATGCTCCCTCAGAAATTGTTTGGCACGCAAATTCATTTGATGCACAATTTGCTCAAGGAAGTCAACATACAAAAAAAGATGGAAGTAGTCAATTGGCAAAAAGTTGGCCGTATCAAAGCAAATGCGTCTGTGGGCTTGGAACTTGATACAGCCACAACGGAACGCTTAGGCTGTGTGAAAGAAGTTTATCAGAACAATTCCTGTACAATATCTTAAAGCCCACTGGAGGGTGAGGACTGCTGAACAATTTCTGTGCAATAAATGAAAGCCCACTGGAGGGCCAGGACTGCTGTAAATCAACCCACTGAAGGGTTGGAATCATGGCTTTGTGGCACTATGAAATCCAACATGCACCAATATTGGAAGCCCACTTGGGAGCCCACTAGAGGGCGGACTAAATATAATTAGTGATGTGCAACGGCATAGTTGGTTTGCATCCCAGTCACCTGTGAACAAGTACTCTGGAAGTCCGAAACGCGTTAGGTGATGAAAGTAGCAGGAGTAAACGAAGAGGTGGTGAAGGCAGCAGTAGTAAACAAAGTGCTATGTAAGCACTGGAGTTGTTCTAATTTTAAATCAATAAATGTGCCTGAATGAGAGTGGGTTTCTGTCTTGTGGGCAAAAGCTGTCTATATATATCTGTATATATATATATATCTATATATATATATATATATATATATATATATAGATATATATATATATATATATTACTTTTTTATAGATATTTTGTTTCCCTAGTGGCCCGGGCAGAGGAGGGCCAATTCCACTGACAATTTCCAGTTTTTATATTTTTCTTTAAAAATGAAACATAGTCCCCCGGGGGGACCGCTCCCCCAGGGGAAACAAACATACACACATATAAAATTGCCCCTCAGTGGGGGGCCCAGACCATTTCCACAAGGGCAGACCCCCCCTTGCCTCCTCCTCTGTGGCCTTATGGGACCTAGTGGGATTCCTGATCGTTAATCACAGCGTGACACAATCCACGATCAGGAATGTGTTTGTGAGAGGCATCTCTGGAACGGGGATACTCTCCTCATTCCAGCCTTACCTTCCACAAACATGGGGGGCATCAAAAACCCATCAAAGTCCCACCAAAGGCAAAAGCAGACTTTATCTGCTTCCTGAAAGCTGCTCCAGTGGGGATTTGTGACATCAGTGTGCCTCGTAGTACACCAATGTCACAGGTGGGTGGGAGGAGGCAGGGAGAGACATGGAAGCTGTAAGAAATGGGGTCTCTAGCTGGCCGAGGTATATACCCTTGTCCAAGTAGGGACCACAATCCTAGTCAGGGTAAGTCACAACACAAGCTAAATTATCCTGTGCCCACCCTCTGGTAGCTTGGCACTGAGCAGTCAGGCTTAACCTAGAAGGCAATGTGTAAAATATTTGTGCAGTAAATCATACAGTAAGACAGTGAAAACACCACAAATATACTCCACACAGGTTTAGAAAAACAGATAACATTTATCTGAATAAAATAAGGTCAAAAGGACAAAAATCCAATGAGCACAAGTTGAAATATCACTTTTAAAATGTTTAAAAGTCTCAATCGTTAGAAATAAACAGATGTCTCTTTGTTATACACAGTACCTTGGATGCATAAAAAATAACGACACACAGAGACCTCAAAGGAGGAGGTGCATGGAAAAATAAGGTGCTGCGTTGAATTTTCCGATGCAACACAGGTGATCCGTTGTTTCTTTCCACGCTGAAAGGGCTTTGCATCTAGGTTCTTCACTACGATGAGGGTTAATTTCACCACCCAGGGAGGATGCATTGAAAATCCTTGACGTGCTAGAAGAAGGCACAGGTACTGCGTCCATCCGGTAGGCGATGAACTGAAGTTTCTGTCACAAGATAGGTGCTGCGTCGAATTTCCAGTCAGGAAGTCGAGATTGAGTTGTTCCGGTCAGCTGTGCGGCAATTTCTTTGCCGCAATGCAGGCTTTACAGTGGTTTCTGCAGGGGTTACGTTGATTTTCGATGCGCAAGGAATTTCTCGAATAGGAGAAGTCTTTGTTGGCCCTGAGTCTTCAGAAACAGAAGGCAAGCTCAAATCAAGCCCTTGGAGAACACTTTTGGGGAAGGCAGAGTCCTTCCAGTAAAGTCAGAGGCCAGCATGGCAGCATGGGAACGGCACGCCAGATGTCTTTTCCAGCAAAGTAGTCCAGATGAGTCCTTTGGATAGCCAGGCAGCTTCTCCGACAGGGTGCAGGGGTAGGTCCAGAAGTGGTGCAGTCAGAGACCCATTTTATATACTGAAGAACGCCTTTGAATCGGGGGAGACTTCAAAGAGTGGTTTTGAAGTGCACAAGTGCCACTTTCAGCTCAGTCCTGTCTTCCAGCGTCCTAGTCGGGGGTTATCAGTCCTTTTGTGTGAGGGCACGCCACTGGTCTTTGAAATGTAAGTGTCAAGCCCTCCACCCTTCCAGCCCCGGAAGACCCATTCAGTATGCATATGAATGTAGATGTGACTGAGTGTCCTGTGTTTGTGGTTGAAATGTACAAGGGAGCTGTTGACCAGCACAGACCACACATTGATTGGAAACAGGCTATAAGGCACAAAAGGTCTTAAGTGCAGAGAAATGCTCACTTTCTCAAAGTGGCATTTCTAAATTAGTAATTCAAAATCCAACCTCACCAATAAGCAGGATTTTCTTTTACCATTCTGGCCATACCAAATATGACCTGTTTAACCTTTTCAGTTCAGAATCTACCACTCAGAAAGTATATGAGGGCAATCATAATGTTAGTCTATTAAAGGAACAGGCCTCACAGTAGTGGAAAACAAATTTAAGAGTTTTTCACTAGCAGGACATACAAGACACGTGTGTACATGTTCTGCCTTTTACCTACATAGCACCCTGCCCTATGGGTTACCTAGGGCCTACCTTAGGGGTGACCCATATGTAGAAAAAGGGGACTTTAAGGCTTTGCAGTTACTTTTAAGTACCAAGTCGAAGTGGCAGTGAAACTGCACACACAGGCCTTGCAATCGCAGGCCTGAGACATAGTTAAGGGGCTACTTATGTATGTAGCACAATCAGTGCTGCAGACCCACTAGTAGCAGTTAATTTACAGGCCCAGGACACATGTAATGCACTTTACTAGGGACTTATAAGTAAATCAAATATGCTAATTCGGAAGGAACCAATGTTACCATGTTTAAGGGCGCGAGCATATGCACGTTACCACTGGTTAGCTGTAGCAAAGAGTGCAGAGTCCTAAAACCAGCAAAAACAGTGTCAGAAAGGTGGAGGGTGACAGGCAGGCAAAAAGGTGGGGGATGACCATCATAAGGCTGTCAGGTCTAACAGAAGCGATTCTCCGTCTCCCCCCGGAGGAAAAGAATAGAATTGTTGGGTGCTTTGCACCAAAGAATTCTCTTAAGCCCTCCCTTGTGAAGGCCATAACAACTTCCCAAAACAAAGTAAAATTTCACCCCCAAACTGTGGGGTCTCGAAATAAAATGTCTTCTGGGAAAGTTCCAATAATGATTCCAGAATTCAGTGGCCTGATAATCCCGTGCCAACCGTATAAATCCATGCACCGTGAGGATAATGAGGGCTGAGTGGGACTTAACCGATGCATGAAATGTTTCTCCAATCCAAATAATCACACTTTTCTAAATAAATATACTAAGGTTTGGCCGTTGTTCATCAATTTATACATAAGGTTAATTAATTTCTGAAATCAAGCTCTGTCTTCATCAACAATAAGATCTCGCTAGATAAAAAGCATTTTACATTAGATTTTGGGGTAATTATTGAACTTGCATAATAAACTGAAAATTCGTTGATTAATCTGAAATGTAATAACACAGCCGCTGTTCAACAACAATTGAATCCAGCTAGATAAATTGTATTGCACTTTAAATATTTTATGCCATTCTTGAAATCACAGTCTGGACAGAATATATACAGCTTAGCCTGATTCATAAAGCCTCAGTCGCCATGGTTCACCAAATGCATAAGGCGTTTTAAATACGAAAAATCTACTCTATCTTCAATGACAATTTATAGCCAACTAGGTAAACTGCATTTCGCTTTGAATTTTGGAACTGTTCTGAAATAGCCGTACAATCCTAAGATTCATGGCTAATTCAATTGAAAGTGTGTTTTGCTTTAAATGTTAATACAGCTCTTAAAATAAATGCAACAACCCAATAGGCATGACTAGGCCTAAGCTCATCACTCATGGACGTAAGCAGATATAGCTCCTTGCCACACTAAACATTTCTAAGAATTGGTTGAATGTAGCCTCTGGCTGAAATTCATTTGTTACTAAAAACGTAATTAGCTGACAGCAAGACTTAAAACAGCTTGGTTAAGTGTGCTGTGCATTTAAAAGTTAATAGTGCTCTTGAAATCAACGCAAAGACCCAAAAATGACGGCTAAGTCTAGGAACATCACTCTTGTTAATAAGCAAGTGGATCTCCTTTAAACATCCTTAGAATTAGTAATGAAACGGCCCCAGCTAAGTTGAATTTGTTTCTAAAATCCTAATTTAGCAGGCAACAGGACTTAAAACAACTTAGTAAAGTGCACCATGCAATGGGCAGCAAAAACTATTCTCAACATGAAATAGAAAAAAGAACGGATTACAACTTTATCAAAAGACAGCCCTCAAGTTCATCATGGTATTGGCTTCCCTAAGAAACTTTAAAAACCTCGCTGAAAACAGTGCGTTATCCCCAGTCAGGCACATTGTCATCACTGTTTTGCATTGCCTTAAACTTAGGTAAAGGAATACTGGTTTTAGCAAGTAGCATCATATGAAGGTTATGCTGCTACAAAGGTACACTACATGCAACAGAGATTTATATGTGTAGTCACTCAGTCTGCATTTGTGGGAGGCAGATTCTTAAAAGCACCCATATTTATATGCTTTTAATGGAATTAGTTCATACCTCATTCTCATTAGATCTTTTTTAGGAACTACGCTCATGAGGTTGGATGGATAAATGTCCTTCCCAATATCTTTACTAAAAGTTAGACAGTCTGCATGGGCCTTCAGTCAGTGGTGGCTGGTGACATTTTAAAGTGGTGGGGTGTGTAAAAGTTTGGTATGACTTTTTTTTGTAGCGAATGAAGCGAGCAAGCCTAATGGACAAACTTGGGGTCCAGGGTGGGTCCTCTTCCCAAGAAAACATTTTAAAAAGATGGACAAATGGTGCATTTGAAAGAAAATGAGTTTAGTGAGAAAGGAATGTTTATAAAGCAGTGCGAATGCATATCCTTGAAATATTAACCACTTTAAAAATGTCCACATATCTTACTGCAATAATAAGTTCAACAGTTATCTTAATGTGCAAATTGTGCAGCGTGACAACTTCAGGCCCTTTAAAGTGTGTGCTTGCCTAGTGTCTTGCACTGCTTGCAGCATCAACTTTTGAAGAAAATGTTCTAACCAGGCATTGGGAAGCACCCAGAGGTGCTGGCTGCAATCAGTCATACAGAAATCTGTGCAGAAGGGTCTTTAGGTAGGATGAAAAATGTGGGAAGCTCTCTAAAAGGGACATGTAAAATACATTTCTGTGATTTCCTTAGTGTGCAACCCAACCTGTATTTTGATTTCTCTCAGGGATGTTATTGTATCCAGAAATATCACACAACTTACACACACCTAAATCTTGTCAGTCTTATTGGCTTTGTCAATGCTTATCTGTTTGTGATAAATGAGTAACAATAAGGATTTGTTATAGATAGTTAACATTGGAAATGTTTCAATTCTGAAATTGTGAGACTATAAATTACATTTTGTGTATGGCCTTCACTTACGTGTGCTTTATGTTAGATATGTATGCGTTTTTTCTCTGCACATCTCATCCATCTGCATGTTTTCAACCTCCTCTCTGTCCTCTTCAGCACCCTCTTTTCACCCTCTCCTGAATGCACTTTCTCGCATCTCCCTCATTTCACCATCTCAGACATGCACTGCATTCACACACATTTAAGCACTTTATTACCCTTTGCTTTCACCTTCTAAATATTTTGATCTCTTTGCACAACCTTCCCACACATTTACACTGAATTTCAATTGGAATACATGACCAATGTGCTGTGTGCTCTGCATAGGCGCAAACTCACTGACATGAACTGTGCTTTGCCGGCCTCAGCCTCAGCGCCAGTACACTCAATCAAAGCCCTTCATAAACACCTGGCACAATCAAAGTATGCACTATTGAAGAGTAAAACGATGCATGGAAAAAAAACAAAGCACGGCAAGATGAAACAGTTAACTTATAAAGTAAAACATGAAAATCCATGTTTTTGGCATTAATGTTAAGGGTATGAAGATACAGCAAGTTTTAATACCTACAGCAGATAACTGCTTTTCCTGTGAGCACATATTTCTCACTTGACTCGGATATTTCGATAAACTTTGCAAGGGAAATCACAACCCTGCTCGTCTTTTGGAACAATTTAGTGGGGGAACACATGTAGCAGCTGGACTTCTTAAGGGGCTAGCAATCAGCAGCCATGGCCTGGGGTGTCACAATGGGAGAGGTTAAGGTGACAAAGGGTCACAGCTCAATATGAATAACTCAAGACTAGCATTATAACACTTACCATTACCGAAGACAAGGCACCGAGTTGCACATGCTTGCATTCACTCCTACTGTGTGAGGAATGGGAAAGGGTGGGATCTATGTCTGTGAATGACAGATGGTTGCCCTCACGCAGGGATGAAGACTCTAACACCCGAAACCATGTTGCTAAAAGCATCACTGGCCTACTGTGGATACCAGCATAGACCATAATGGAAACAAAGGGCTTTAGAAAGCTAAGCCCTGCATTGTGAGTCACAGTGCAGAAAAGTTGATTTACTGCCTTGCTTCCATCTCCTACTTCAAAGCAAGAC